>NC_072819.1:17802500-19002500 GCF_027744805.1 Dunckerocampus dactyliophorus | reverse complement strand
ATACACTTAAAGGCCCGCCATGTACAGACACAACTCCATCATCCACTTAAAGCTCCTCTGTCAAGATACCCAAACCCATGGAGTCCACCAGAGCTGGGCAAGGCCAGGAATAGACCAGGATTTTTGGCCTCTCATGTGTTGGGAGCTAAATTTGGGCCATGTCTTTAACTACGTAAAAAGGATGCAGGCCAATACACATGTATCGCATCACACCACTCGGGTTACTGTCGTATAAAAATACCTTGACATTGTTTTTTGTTTTTTTCATAAGACGTTTGGCACCTTGATTTAATTTAATTTTGTTACAGGGCGCTTTTCCTTGTCTCTCTCGCTAAGCTACTATAATGTTGTGAACTGGCGCGCTATTGAAAAACATTTTCTAACAAATTTTCAAATTAATATGGGAAGAATCCTGTTGATTTTGAACAATCCACCGTTCAAGCAATCATCCTTAAGCCTGTCATCTTGAAGAGTGCCTGCATCATGCTAACACACACATTTCAGTCATTTTATAATGAAAAAGTGCACTAAAGTGTCCCACTCCGGCAGGTTCTCCAGATCGGATGAGCTGTCTCGACACAGACGCTCCCACTCCGGAGTCAAACCATACCAGTGCATCGTCTGCGAGAAGAAGTTTGCCCGCAGCGATCATCTATCCAAACACCTCAAAGTCCACCGCTTTCCACGAAGCAGCAGGACAGGGCGCTCTGCAAACTGACCCCATCAACCCCCCCCTGCTCTGACGGACTAAAGGCAAAGAGGGCGGGCGATTGTATTGTGACGATGGAGCACAGAGGACGGGACACCCTTTTAAAAGGATGGATGTACTGTGATTATTTTGGAAAAAAGACTAAGGTACAAAATGTTACTTGACATACAAACAAACCCTCACAAGTGGAATAAGCTTCTTGTACAGTCGTCTCACACAGCCTAATCATAAGTCTAATTGTATTTTTCACACTTGCAAGTGTACAGTATATTGTAAATGTAAAAAAAAAGCCTTATAGAACAGGTGCATCACTGAGGGTTCTATTTTTAAAAACCCAAGTGAGCATTTTTGCCTTTCTGGAACCAAATGTTGGCCAACAACACATATTTCTTCACTGAATATGCTGGACATGAGGACGACTATTGTGGCCTTAATCCCCCTGCTCAGTACATGGACTCCAGCGACTTTTATGGGTTTTCTTCAAGGAAGGCAGCCACCCCACACTCGAACAGTCAAGGTTTCATCATTAGCGGGAGTTTTCCTTGCCTCTGTCACCAAACAACAGACACTATAGAAGAATAGAAGTGACCTTGCTTGACAATATACCAGTCAAAACTGACAAAACCATCTTCAAACTGGAATGATTATTGGTCTGGGTGACAGGCAAAAACCCTGTTGGTTTTGAATGATGGCAATGACAATGTCCAAGGTATCTGGAACATGTTCTATTTCCTTACAGATCGAGGCAGACGGCCGCCCCACACTCGACCAGTCTCATTTTTTACTGAAGTTTCTTCATTAGAGGGAGTTTTTCCTTGCCTCCATCACCAAGCTGCAATAACTTTTGTTGAGAGCACAAGAGAAATTAAGTTGACCTAATTTGGTTATGTACCAGTGTACACAAATGCCCAACCAATCATCTTCAAACTGGAAATATTATTGGTCTGGGTGAGAGGCAAGAACCAATTATATTGAACAATAACTTACAATAGCTGAGGTAGCTGGAATTTGTTCCTTTTCCACACAAATTGAGGCAAAAAAATTTTTGTTAGAGGGAGTTTTTCCTTGCCTCTGTCACCAAACATCCATCTCGTGTGAAATGGCACTATCAAAATAAAATTGACTTAACTTTTCATTTTTAACCAATCATCTACAATTGGAAATATTGGTTTCTCGTTAACATAGAATCAGCCAAAGTGTTCTAAAATTGACCACGTCAGAAAATGTTCTTAGAAAAAAACGCAGTTGATTTTGAATTATATACAACAGTAATAATTGTGGTTTCATTTTGACTAGTCTGTAAATCACAATTATCTTCAAACATGTTCATTGCTCGTATGGTCAGTGGCATATGTTGGTTTGGCAGTCATTGCTTTGAATCACTCACATCTTTAAACTGGAGTGAATGGCAAAATATTTAAAAGCAAGAACCCTCTTGATTTGAATTGCTACATCAAATATCATGACCCGAGGTATACTGCAGATGTCAGCCACCTCAAAACATGTCAACTCATCTCAACCAATCATCCTCATAACCGGAATCAGGCTGTGTCTCGGATACAACCCTACTTGATTTTTTAAATGACATCCTCCAGCTGGCATTGGCCCTGCTAGCCCTTACAGTTTTTTAGGTTTTGTTTTGTCCCACTTTTTAAATAAGTTGTTTTCAACATATAGGAAGTTTGTTTTATGTTTATGAGCAATAACGCTATTGATTTTTTTTTCACAATATCCAACACACACATTCAAGGTATAGCTGTTAGCTCTATAGCTGTAAATCAGCTGCATTAGAACATGATACTTTTTTTTTTACGCTTGATAACCATCAAACCTTCAAATTTTTGCAATTGTTGGCCTACATCTGAGCAAGAGCTGCTGATTTTCAAAATATCTAACAAACCACCAAAGGAGCCAGGACATGTCCTTTTCGGCACTCAGACCATCGTGACTTTCAACTAACTGCCCTTAGAAGTTATAGGAGTAACTGTTCTATGTCAGAAGAACCCTTTTTAATGGCAGTTAATTTATAAGTCATCACTTTCAAACAATCGTTTTTCAAACTTATAGGAATTGTTCTATGTCACAGCAAGAACCTTATTGATTTTGCATACTTCAAATTGGAATTGGTCAGAGCAAGAACAATATTGATTTTGAGTAACAAACAACACATACATTTTGGATTAACAACAGTCAAATCAGAGCTGTTTTTGTCACAACTTTCAATTGATTGTCCTAAAAAAACACATCAGCGCAAGAACTCTTTTGATTTTGAAGACTATAACCCAACATGCTGCAGATTTTGCTCGCAGCTAACCAGCGATGACCTCTGTTGTTTCTTTTCTGGAAGAATAAATGATGCATCAACATTCCTTTTAGCTTTGAAGATGTTTCTTTGTTTCATGGCTGGAAAAGAAATCAAATCAAATGAAATCAAACAAAAAGAGAAGACGCTTCTAGTGCCAAGATAATGTCACTGTGTAATTTGCACTGGCATGCATGACATTTCTGCTTGTCTGCCCTCCCTGAGTATTTTGGGAATGTTTTGTTGTTGTTGTATTGTGGTTCAACTTGACTCGAGAGTTCTCAAATGCCTTCTTTGCCTCATTGGCAAGGATTTGTGTCATGTAAATGGCAAATTAAATGAAATGTGGATGCTGCTTTTTTGTAATTCTGTTTGTTAGAAGTGAGCCATTTCTTCGTTAATAACTTCATGCCCCTTTTAACGCATCTGTGCCAAGCAACTAAATCAACCATCTGTTGTTCTTTCTACTTTGCAACAGTTTAATTTCAACATAGATTGAACATTTTATATTTTAAATAAAAGAAATGACTTTATAAGATTTTGGTGGCCTTTTTTGTTGAGTGTGTTTCACTGTTAATTCATCCAGACAAATGAGTTCCAGACCATTCAGCAGAAATAATAATGAGTAATAATAATGAATGTCACAAAAAATGATGCTGACATTCAGAAATTTTAAGAGTTAAGCTTTCAAAAAGTATTTTATTTATTTATTTATTTACTTATTTATTTATTACATTTTTAAGACAGAAAATATTGTTGTACTTATTGTAATAATATAATTTTTACTTCATTTAACAAAATAAAATTGAAAAACAAAGATCGAACAAACATTTACTAAATGTGACACGCATTTACACACTCAAAAACAAATTACGCTTCCTGTCCCTCTCTTAATGTGTACAGTGTGGAAACCTGTTTATGCCTCTGTTCCGTACTAAAAAAATCCTCTGTAGAAACATATACTGTTACATCCCTAATGAATTATTTACAGTTATGCTGTTTTAAGCCGAGCATTCTCTTGGATACGTGTATTTAGAGGATGGGTGATCTTTTTTAATGGCCTACTTCAAGCACCAGCTAATAATTTTTCAACGTGGAATTTTGAAACTAGTTCCAGAAGTAAAACCATCCTGTTTTCTTCCATACCCAGATAGCCAGGAACCTAAACAGAACTACATTTAAGCGCTATTGTAAAAGGATGGATGGACAGTGTGAAGAACTGTTTAGCAAAAGAGACTGAACCAAAAAAAAAGAGTGATCCCTGTCTTGGTAATATACCAAAATAGTTGAACCACAAGTCGTTAACTCAGCAGTGCAGTGGTGTAAAATGCACACACATATTTCATTTTCCTGTAATTGTGGGGGGAGGTAAATACCAGCTTGCTTGCATCTATGCGGGACAATTCTATCCCAATCTTGACAAAGTGTATTCGCTATTGTTTGACGCCTTATTTATGGCAGGAAAAAAAAAATCGCATATAAATAAATCATATAACACAGTCATGATCTGTCAAAAGTCAGTTCTGTCTAAAAAAAAAAAAGTTTCATAGTACTTAGTTCATTTAACCTTACTAGCACATTGCAAAAATGGTGTCAAAAGTAGCACAAAAGTAAGGAGACGTGAAATGCAGTACATGCAGATTGCAAGTGTTCCTTTTTCATTAACATTATATGTAGTATCAATGACCACATGACCCAAACATAGCACAGCCAATCATGTGACATCAACACATGACGCCAGCATATCTCTCTGTATTTGTCCTCGAATTTGTGAAAGCGCGTTCACCAAGGCATAGCAGCAAGCAGCATATCATGCACTGTCTTGAAGAAAGAAGCTACACGCTCCGCTGCCCAGCCAGCGGGCCTTGCACAGGTGATTTAACATGTTTTTTGCTTTAATTTCGAAGCATTTAGGTGGTATTTTCCCCCATAACATTAACAAAAATCAGGCATTTTCAAAATCTTCTCTCAAAACATGACAGTTTTCTTCAAATTCCAGAACATAATCCACGTATGAAACCCAACTGTCTTCCCACTGGTATTAAATGAACATTACTTACTTGTACAAAAAGCAATGGGAAAGCATATGTCACAATTGTCATATCAAAGGTTAGAATAATAATAATCAACAGTCACTGTTTTCATTTCCACTTCCATTGCATTTGTTCTTTTATCACCCTCAAAGTGAAGCTCCGTGCGTGAGACATAAACTGTTTCCCATAAGTTGCATGAAGAACATAAAGCTGGCAAATGTCAGGAATGTCAGCGCAGGATTCTTACCACATGGCAAATTTACATTGAAATTACACCTCCCAGCCTGCTGTTTTGCTCTTCCTTTATCCTCCCTCTTTCATTCCCTTTCGAAAAAAGAAAGCTATTGATGTTTTTTTGTTGCTATGCTGAGTCACTGTGTCAAAGCTCAAAGGAGAAGTAGCAGCGAAAAGCAAGCTGCGTTTGCCTCTGTGATGTCTGTTCTTCGTATGGATCTCGTTGATTTATGAGCAAGTGTAGTCAAGGATACGACAGGAGGTTTTAATGCAACACATCTGGAGCTGAGCTGCTCCCTAGCGGCTGCTCGAATCAGGCTTGGTCAAAGCAGGTTTTGAAAGGGATCAGTGTACAGTTGTCCTACTTTGCAGTTCAAACATCACATGGTGTTTTTTCAAAAATGTATGAATTAACAAATGGCCGCTGTTTGTAGTATTGTAGTCACTAGGCGTCAGTAATGTTACACCGATGAGACATGATATTAGATTAGATTACCTTCACACTGCGTGGGTCAGCCATGACATGTCAGACAAAATAGAGTGAAAAAATGTTCTCCCATTCCGTGTGGAAGTGGTACGTTTTTGGCTTCTTACTTTGTCCTTTCCCACTCCATTTGAAACCCTTTCTTAAGTTTAGAATAAATAAAGTGGAGGTTAACTAGTTAGCTCAGTAGCATGCTAGGTTTATTTTTATTTTTTTATTTTTTTATTTTTTATTTTTTACCCCTGTCCTGTCCAGCCTTTAAAGCAGATAGAATTGTAGATCTAAATGCCGTCAAGTGCTCAACAGATTTACTCAAATAAATCAAGTCAAATAAATTTTGTATAACAGGGGAAGTGTATATCACACTTCTCCCTGGCAGAGTAAATCTGTTGAGCATGCTAGGTTTAAAACGGCGGCCATCTCTTGTGTCCCTGCAGTGATCCCGTAGCCTGCGCATTGCAGTTGTGCAATGTGCTGTAAACAAAGAATAATAGGAGTGTAACGGTGACTATAGGGGTGTTGTTTTATGTCTACGTGGCTCTAATAATGGTAACAACCGCATTCAGAAAGTCACAAGCAGGTATTCTATGCTCTAACTACGAAAACATTCAGTTTATTAATATTGAATGCTACTTTGTGAAAATGAATTTATCGCAGTCGTGTCTGGAACCAATTCACCACGATAAACGAGGAACGACTGTATAAAGATACCTGTGTAACTTTCATTTTCCCACAAGAAATCATGAAAATAGAGTCAGTCTATTACTTGAGTCTGTCTTAAAGGTCCCATGTTCCATGTTGCTGTAAATAGAGATCGTCAAATAGTGTTTTGGAAGTGTGTGGAAGTATTCACTTTTTACATGTACATTCTAACTCTGCACTTGTCCAACATAATAGACACCATATATCACATACAACAACGTAACATTAAGGACTGGGACAGGAGGACACAAACGTTAGCAACATTAGCATAGCGACTGTATGTGGGCTACAGTGCTAACATTACACTCACATTTTAACAGCAAGCTTAGCCTATTTGCTAAAGAAAAACAAAATGATCAAACTTACAGCTCCCACATCTACAAATGACCGACAGATAGTCCAGGCTTTCTAGGATGTGTAGCGAAGCCTTTTTTTCTCAAAGCTGTTGTCCATGAAGTGGTGGGTGTATAAACGGGGCGTGCTTATGTAGGTAAGGGTGGTTCAGAGGCAGTATCATGTCACCAAGGATGGACGTTTTCCTTCATGATGTCATGAAAACCAGAAACTTTAAAGTTGATTGTTTGAGTGACTCTTCTCTCAAAAGTGGAGCAAACACGTCAGGTAGATGCTAACTTTTTCTCACATTTGGTGCTTGTAAACAGGCTCTCGGGACACATATTACTGTTAGAACATCATTAAAAAGTCAACTGAAAGTGAATATTATAGAATACCCATCCACATATTGACTTTTTCTGCAAGTGAGTGACAGCTGTGTACGCTTGTCACACAGCGTGCCAATGACTTGTAGGCAGAAGCGGACAGTGTACACAAAGCTGAAGGTCAGAGCCGAGTGGCAAACGACGACAGCCCATGTGCTGATTCAACATCAGGGGGATCAGATGACGACTGTTATGTAACGACCCTCAGCCTCGAAGGGAACTCTGCGTGAGCACTTGTTTGCGTCCTTTGAGGAGACACCAAAGAAAGAAACATATGCAACATATGTAGAATCAATACATACATTGTAATATTCTAGTAACTGATCTATATAAAGAAAGTTACATATCTTTCATTTTCTTTACTTTTCCATTCTTCATGTACTATATGTACTTAATATTCTTTGCACTGTGTTCCAAATTAATTATGCAAATGATATTTTTCTCTGACTTTGCTATATAGTCAATGTAAATTATTGTCATCATAATTTTCAAGTCATCCACCTAAAAGTACAAATTGAATGTTACTGAACAAACCTCCCAAAGATAACAGTAATTTTTTCAAAAATCCATCTATTTTCGATGCCACTTATCCTCATTAGGGTCGCGGGGGTATGCTGGAGCCTATCCCAGCTGACTTTGGGGGAGAGGCGAGGTACACCCTGGACTGGTCACCAGCCAATTGCAGGGCACATATAGACAAACAACCATTCACACTAACATTCATACCTATGGACAATTTAGAGTCACCAATTAACCTAACATGCATGTTTTTGGAATGTGGGAGGAAACCGGTGTGCCCGGAGAAAACCCAGGCATGCACGGCGAGAACATGCAAACTCCACACAGAGATGTCCAAGCGGAGATTCGAACCCAGGTCTTCCCAATCTCCTGACTGTGTGACCATCACGCTAACCTGCGGCCTTTTTTCAAAAATCTAAACTTAAAATGCACTGTTCCACATTATTATGCACAACAGAATTTCAAAGCATTTCACTGGTTGTAAAGAACCAAAAAATGGTCATTTGTTGAATTTGCAGCATAAGGAGGTCATATTTATTGAAAGCAAAAGCTATTTCAATCACTAACATTTTAACAGGCCAAGTTACATGTTAACATAAGATCCCTTTTTTGATATAACCTTCACAATTCTTACATTGAACTTGTGAGTTTTTGGAGGGTTTTTTTCAAGATGTCAGAATAGCCTCTGACAGCTGCTGTTTTGTTGTGATCTGCCTCCCACCTTCATAGATTTTTTGCTTAACGATGCTCCATAGGTTCTCAATTGGGTTGAAGTCAGGGGAAAAAAGGGGGCCAAACCATGAGTTCAGGCCTCAGGGGGCCCGCCCCACTATTTGAGAAGTACTGGTTGTAGGATGATGTGCAGGGTGTCATTACATTTGATATTTATATGAACTACCGTTGTCTGTTTGACGTAATTTAAGGCAAAATAAGGTTCGGACCTTCGCTGTGAAAAAAATGTGCATAACAAACTTTACTCAATTTAAATTGAAGACCCCTGCTCTGGAGGATCCTACACCTTGAGGTTCATGGGACTTCAGAGGCACCAGCAGTGTCAAATACATGTTTGCTGCTTTGTAATGGCTTTTTAGCATGTGCTCTCTCGATTCGATAAATTTGTCTGGCAGAAACCTTTCTCATTATGCCTTTATCAGCACAATCTGTCATCTGAATCAGCCACAAATTTCTTCACCGTACGAAAGTTATTGTGAATTATTCAATGTTTTCATTCCTTGTCCAAGGCATTGCAATATTTGACGTAGGGATAGGCCATATGGACCAAAAGTCATATCCCGATATATTTAGATTGAATATCGATATATGATATATATCCTGATATTTTTTAAGCAAAGTGAGTTTCAAAATCTAAATCAATGTGGGGTCTGGTGCTCTTGTGGTCGTCGTAGTGTTGCTCCCTTGCCGGCCGTGGTGGTATGCGGGGGGCGCGTGGGCGCGGTTCCCGCAGTCCTAGTGGCGGTTGGATCTGCCTTGGGGCGTGTGGCTGGTCCGTGGTGTTTGGCGGTTTGGGGGTGGCGCTGTGGACGCTACCTCCGGTGGGGCTCCGGTGTTGGGGGGCGCTGGGGGTATTGCCTCTGGGGGGTTGGGTGGGATGGACTGGGCATCCTGGCGGGCCGGGTAGGGCCTGTGGTGTGTCCTGCGGCCTGTGGCTCGCCCGAGCCTGGGCTGTGGTGGGTGGCCAGTCGGTCATGTGTCCTTGGTCCCCCCCTGCTCGGTTTGGGCGGCGTTGGGGTAAGGGGCCCCCGTCCTTCCGGTTCCACTGCACCACCTCACATACATATAGGGCTTTGGGGGGTGACCTACGGTCAGGCGTGGTTGAGGAGGGGAGCTGCCTTGCGGGGCTCCTTTGCCCCTGCCGTGCCACTGACCTGTTGCCCCCCAATTTTAATCGCAGAGCAGACACTTAGGGTTTGGGGGGGCTGGTCAGGTGACGGGCCCTCCGAGCGGCAGCTGTCCCCCGATTTTAATTGCATCATTAGCTATCATCCACATACACACCTATCATATACATGCACACAGATACACCCCTCAGGGACACAGAGACCAGCTCTTCATAGCTGTCCTCTTTTATTTTATTTTATTTATTTATTATTTTTTAATTGCATAATAGACACAATCACACCTTATCACATACACGAGTGGGGCGGGCTGGATTGGGGTGCCTCGTGCCTGTTCCGCGGCGCCTGCCCGCCAGGGTCGGGGGTGTGGTCGGGGGCCTGGCCGTCGTGGTGGCTCGCCCGGGATGGCCTGGCTTGTGGGATACCTTTGTCTGGTTCGCCTGCCTTTCCCAGGGGTGGCCCTCTGGGGCCTGTTGATGCCGGGGCTTGCGCCGGGGGGGCGGCTTGCGGTGCTTCCCCTGGACTGACACATGCCGCGGGCGCCTCTGCGCTCTTGGGGCTGGTTCGGCGGTCTCCGGGGGGCGCTTCCGGCACAACTTCTAGTTGTGGGGGCGTCTCTGGGCCTGCCGGTTTGTGGCCCCCGGTACTCGTCTGCCTTTGTGGGGTGTGATCTCTCGCTGGTCTCAGGGGTTGGCTGTCCTCCGGCGCGCCGGCGCCCTGTCTTTGGCTGGGATTACCTCTCTTCGGCCCCTTGCTGGTCTTCCCGGGGGGGATGGCTCTCTGGGCTGGCTCTTGGGGCACTGATCTTTGTGCTGCCTGCCCCTGTGGGCATGGTGGCCTCCTGGCGGCGAGGGCTCGGCCTTGCTATTTGGGGCGGGGCTCTCTGGGAGGTGGAGGGCGGCCCCTTTCCTTTCATGCATTCTCAGTGACAATTACACGCCCACACATTCTTGCACCTTTATATATATGAAGTCTTCCTCACATACAGAGATACCTGTACATATGCACACTCACAGTACATACGTACTTCCCCACATTACTCACTGAGTTAACCAGGGTGTTATTCCTATATGTTGTTGGTGTTATTACAGCGACGGTGATATCAGCAGTATGACTATAGTTTTTTTACAATGATGTGCATTACAGTAATTATCATTCTGTTCACTATCATAGATAATTATTTCATTACTACAATTATGTGTAACTTTTTCAATGCAGTATTGTCATTGTAATCACTATCATGGTTCATCATTTCATGACTACTATTATGTGTGACTGTTTCAATGCAGTATTGTCATTGTGATCACTATCATAGTTCATCATTTCATGACTACTATTATGTGTGACTGTTTCAATGCAGTATTGTCATTGTGATCATGATCATAGTTCATCATTTCATGACTACTATTATGTGTGATTGTCATTGACAGCATTGTCATTGTGGTTGTTGATATTGTTTTGTCCTTTGTCCTTATGTCTGTCCTTGTTCGTCTTTATAGTTGTCACAGACATTTATTTGCTGATGTAGTTCTGTATGTTTCTGTTGTTCTGTTCTTGTTGTCACAATTGTTGTTGTTGCTGCTGTTGTCTTTGTCTCTCTTTTTTTTGTCCCCCTTCTTCTCTGTCCCCTCCTGCTCCGGTCCGGTCGCTCCAAATTTGCTTAATAACAAGCATCAAAGTCAAATAAATTCTGTATAACAGGGGAATTGTATATCACACTTCTCCCTGGCAGAGTAAATCTGTTGAGCACTTGACGGCATTTAGATGTACGTGTTATATGTACGTGTAATATGCATGTTATCTTGTTTTATTAAAATAAATACTTAACATGTTTTTTTTTCATTTTAAACCTTAATGCAAGATGCACATAAAAAAATCTAAAATAAAATAAAGTAGGCCATTCTGTTTTTGAAATAAATATAGAAAAAGTAAAATATAATCTTTTTTATCACAAAAAGTTTTCAGCAGGTTTTTAAAGCCGTTTTTTCCACTGTTGCAATGAGGACCATATCGTAGAAATGTGATAGGACACCTATTTATAATAGCACAGTACTTTGCTTTTCCTTTCATGAGGAATGCAACTGGAGCATGGCAGACAGCGTGCAGCTTCACAAATTCCTCGTAATAGAGATTGTGCCAAGTTTTAAGGTGGTGAAAATTATTTTTTATGCTCTGAATTCGAAGTACCTTCACATTACTGAGCTACAGCTTATTCCTTGCTGACAAAGTCTTCCACTGCAGACGTCGCTTCGACTGGAGCCGCCGGGCTTCTGCTCTGCCCCTCCTCCCTCCTCCTGCATGCAGGGATGAGGGGGATACAGCGCAAATCCGATATGAACGATATGGTTGGTTTTGATATCGTGCTTAAAGTAAATATCGATATTTTCAAAATATCAATATATTCCCCAGCCCTAATTTGACGCTTTTTTTGTCAGCAGAGAGCTCCTTTTTCTTTCTCATATTGCTTGAAATCTGTGGCATGCTTAATAATGTGCAACATCATTTTTAAGAAGTTTTCTTTTAATTGGGCTCACCTGGCAAACTAATAATGACAGTTGTCCGAGATTGATATCAATAATCCCAGATTGGAAGCATTGGAAAATTGGAGCCCTCTTCACACCAATAAATATCTTATCCATAATGGTGCTCTCTGCAGTAAATGAGTAAGAGATGAGTAAATAAATGCCCCTTGCCACTATGGAAATACGATATACTGTATAATCAATATAAATAATTAGTGAATGTGCCTAATAGTTATTATTATTATAATACTATTTAAGAAATATTGATTAAATGTTACAGTATATCTATAACTAAATAGTTGTTAGGTTTGTTTCATCTTTGTGTTGTCACCCTTTGACCTGTGTTTCTTTGTAGATCCCTTCACTCCCTGAGTGGGCGGCGCCACGAGGCACACCTGTAGCCACTTGGTCATCAAGGGCTCTTAAGCCACATGGCTGCAGGAGGAGGACGTGGGATTGTTACTACTGGTTTGCATGCTGCCTGTGAAACACCAGTTTGTTTGCTCCTGTGCTCTTTGCCGTAAGATTGCTGTGTTCTTTCAAAATCTGTTCCACGTGCTCCTTGCCTCCTGTGACGCCGTCTGCTCATCAGTGAGTTGTTTCCTTTTTCCACGGTGCCCTTTTGTTTTACTACCTTAGTTGCACCGTTCTACCTCAGTTTGGACTCAGAAGTTTTTGCTATTTGGTTGTTACTTTGTTCCTGTTGAACTAAATTAAAGATATTATTTTTACCTGGATTGTGTCTGGCTCTGCATATTGGGATCTCTACCTGACTGCACGCAACAGAACAATCCCACCATGCAAACAGATCCCGCAGAGTCTGACCCGGTGCATGCTGCACTCAAGGCACATGGAAGTATGATTAGCGAACATCATTTGGCTATCAGGGATATGTCCACGCTTCTCCAGTCCATCTCCAGCAACGTGGACCGGCTCGTCAGCGAGGGAACAAGCTCCACCTTGTCGGCTCCAGCTGATGGCATAGTCACTCCTCCCCAGCTGCTGCCATCTGTTCCTCATTCCTCTGCCAGTGGCTTAAAGGAACCAGTAATTCCTCACCCGTCAAGGTACGCTGGCGACCGTGGAAAGTGCAAACAATTCATACACCAATGCCAACTGGTATTTGACCAGCAACCCTTCACCTACCCCACCTGCCGAGCAAGAGTAGCCTTTATGGTCAGTCTCCTGTCGGAGAGAGCTGCTGAGTGGGCACTGGCTATATTAGAGAATCGTCCGGAGCTACGGGACACTTTATCTGGCTTCATTTCTGAGTTCCGCAAAGTGTTTGACCACCCCTTAAGAAGGCGCCAGGCAGCCAGCCGTCTGATGGCTCTACGCCAGCACAAGGCTTCCGTGGCAGACCACTCAATAAACTTTCGCATTCTCGCAGCAGAGAGTGGCTGGAACACTACAGCCCTCTGTGATATTTTTCTAGCCAGCTTGAACTCTAATATAAAGGATGAGCTCGTAACAAAAGATGAGACTGAGTCACTGGAGCAGCTCATTTCCCTCGCCATTAAGCTCGATGACCGCATCAATGAGCGCAAGGCAGAGCACTATGCAGAGCAACGAAATCCTACTTGCACCCAGTCTTCTTCCATCTCCATCCTGCAACCAGCAACTCCAGATGTGGTTCCCAGCGCAGCAGTCTTTGGTCCAGCACCCAGTGAGGAACCCATGCAACTGGGAGGTGGTCGTCTTACTCCGGCCGAGCGGACACGCCGGCTGCGCCTGCATCTCTGTCTATACTGCGGCCGTGCTGATCATGTCATCACCAAGTGTCCTGCTCGACCTGCAGGACGCCCGACCTCCACTGGAGGAGCATTCACCGTGGGCCAGTCTACCGTCGAAGCGTCGCCAGGGCGCCTTCAACTGAAAGGTACACTCGCCTGGGAGGAGAACTGCCTTAATATCTGTGCACTTGTTGACTCTGGGGCAGATGACTGTTTTTTGGATTACAACTTTGTTAACCTGCATAACATCCCTGTGTTCTGTCTTAAGGAGGCCAAAGTGGTTCGTTCGCTCGACGGGCGCGTTTTGGCTCACGTTACTCACCAAACCGAGACACTTACCCTAAGAGTATCCGGTAATCATTTTGAGAAGCTGAGATTCTTTGTAGTACCTTCTCGTTCGGCACCTCTAGTCCTAGGCCTCACTTGGCTCAAGATTCACAATCCTTGCATTGATTGGTCTAGACTTGCTATTACCAATTGGAGCCAGTACTGCCATTCCCACTGCCTCCGTTCCGCGTCCGTTCATGCACCCTTTGCTCACTTTTCACCCACTGAACAGATTGACCTTTCTCAAGTTCCGAAGGAATATCATGACCTCAAGGAGGTATTCAGTAAGGACAGGGCTATGGAGCTCCCACCCCATCGACCTTATGACTGTGCCGTTGACCTCCTACCAGGAGCTAAGTTACCCACCTCCCGACTGTTTAACATCTCCAATCCTGAACGCGCAGCCCTTGAAAATTACATCTCCACCTCCCTTGCAGCCGGACACATTCGCCCTTCCTCCTCACCTCTAGGTGCCGGGTTTTTCTTTGTGGACAAAAAGGATGGTTCATTAAGACCATGCATTGATTATCGGGCGCTAAATGACATAACCATCAAAAATAAATACCCACTTCCTCTTATCGACTCCGCGTTCTCCTCACTTCACTCCTCTGTAATTTTTTCTAAATTGGACCTTCGGAACGCGTACCACCTAGTCAGAATTAGAGAGGGGGACGAGTGGAAAACGGCATTCAACACACCTATGGGGCATTTTGAGTACCTAGTTATGCCGTTCGGCCTCACTAACGCCCCCGGAGTGTTTCAGAATCTGATCAATGATGTGCTACGTGACATGCTAGGCCGCTTTGTGTTCGTGTACTTGGACGACATCCTGATTTTTTCCCCTTCCCTTCATGAACACATACATCACGTTAGACTAGTACTTCAGCGACTCCTGGAAAACCGGTTATTTGTGAAGGCGGAGAAGTGTGATTTTCACTCCGAGTCGACGTCTTTCCTGGGGTTCATTGTGGAGAAGGGGCGACTCAAGGCTGATCCGGCTAAGATACAAGCCGTGGTCGATTGGCCCACTCCTATAACAAGGAAGCAGCTGCAGAGGTTCCTGGGCTTCGCCAATTTTTACCGTAGATTTATTCGCAACTTTAGTCGAGTCGCAGAACCTCTCACTAAGCTTACATCCGTTAAAGTCTCATTTGTCTGGACCCCAGAGGCAGACGCGGCATTTAAAAAGCTTAAATCCTTGTTTATAAGTTCCAACGTCCTCACCCATCCTGACCCCTCTCGCCAGTTTATTGTGGAAGTTGATGCCTCAGATTCCGGGGTCGGGGCCGTGCTCTCACAACGTTCTTCCACTGACCGTAAACTCTGCCCCTGTGCCTTCTTTTCACGCCGTCTCTCACCTGCCGAAAGTAATTATGACATAGGCAATAGGGAACTGTTGGCCGTCGTCTTAGCCTTACAGGAGTGGAGACATTGGTTGGAGGGCTCCACCCACCCTTTCATTGTATTTACTGACCACAAAAACCTAGCCTACCTCCGCTCCGCACGACGACTTAACCCTCGCCAGGAACGGTGGTCCCTATTTCTAGCTAGGTTCAATTTCACCATTACATACCGCCCTGGCTCTCGTAACAGTAAACCGGATGCCCTCTCCAGACTCTTTTCCCCTTCTTCAGAGATCCCTGAGGCTGAACCCATCCTTCCGCAGACCCGGATCCTGGGCGCTCTCCAATGGGAGGTTGAGAGCAGAGTGACAGATGCCCTCAAGGACATTACCCCCCCAGCGAAGTGTCCACCTGGCCTGCTATACGTCACCCCTACACTGCGCTCTGAGGTTCTGACCTGGGCACACAGTTCCAGGATTGCTTGCCATCCAGGCTTCCACCGCACCCTGTTCCTGCTTGGTCAACGTTTTTGGTGGCCGTCCTGTCGAGTGGACACGAAGCAGTTTGTAGCGGCCTGCTCAGTGTGTGCACGCAGTAAGGCTTCCCACCAGGCTCCGGCTGGACTTCTCCGCCCACTCCCATTACCCCTCCGCCCTTGGGCACACATTTCAGTGGATTTTGTTTGTGGACTGCCCCCCTCTGACAACAACTCTGTGATCTTTACTATAGTTGACCGTTTCTCCAAGATGGCCCATTTTGTTCCCCTCCCCAAACTCCCATCTGCATTGGACACGGCCAAACTTCTAATCCTCCATGTTTTCCGCCCCCATGGCATACCTTTGGACATTGTTTCCGACAGGGGCCCTCAGTTTACCTCTGCCGTGTGGAAGTGTTTTTGTGAAGCCCTAGGTGCAACCACTAGCATGTCTTCGGGCTATCATCCGCAATCAAACGGACAGACAGAGAGAACCAATCAAGACCTGGAGACAGTACTCCGCTGCATCTGCCACCAACAACCTGCTTCATGGGCTACACACCTTCCCTGGGTGGAATATGCTCACAATTCCTTGGTCAGTTCTGCTACAGGTGTTTCCCCATTCTATTCT
Organism: Dunckerocampus dactyliophorus; assembly: GCF_027744805.1. NCBI lineage: Eukaryota > Metazoa > Chordata > Actinopteri > Syngnathiformes > Syngnathidae > Dunckerocampus > Dunckerocampus dactyliophorus. Next base: position 18,985,911 of record NC_072819.1, on the reverse strand, counting down.
GTGTACGGCTACCAGCCCCCAGCTTTTCCATCCCTGGAATCTAATGTGGCCGTTCCCTCTGTGCTCCAGCACCTACGCCGTGTCCGCCGTGCCTGGCGCAACACCAGAGCAGCCCTAAGACGCACTTCAGAGCGGAACCAACGGCTAGCGAATCGCCACCGCAACCCAGCTCCAAGTTATAGACCCGGTGAGAAGGTCTGGTTATCATCAAAGGACATCCCTCTGGCAGCTACTTCCAAGAAACTGGCCCCTAGATACATCGGCCCATTCACAGTGGAACGAGTCATCAACCCTAACGCAGTCAAGCTCCAGCTCCCTGCATCTCTTAATATCCATCCTGTTTTCAATGTCTCCCGTCTCAAGCCAGTCTCTACTAGTCCTCTCAGCCCTCCAGTCAGGTCACCTCCTCCTCCTAGGTTGGTCGACGGCCATCCCGCTTATTCTGTTAACAAGATCCTTAACTCTCGGAGAAGGGGTAGGGGTTTCCAATATCTTGTAGAGTGGGAGGGATACGGTCCAGAGGAACGTTCCTGGATTGGCGGTAAGCTTATTCTTGACCCCTCTCTAATTTCTGACTTTCACAAACGGTTCCCTGACAAGCCTGGTAGGCCGCCGGGAGGCGTCCGTTGAGGGGGGGGTACTGTTAGGTTTGTTTCATCTTTGTGTTGTCACCCTTTGACCTGTGTTTCTTTGTAGATCCCTTCACTCCCTGAGTGGGCGGCGCCACGAGGCACACCTGTAGCCACTTGGTCATCAAGGGCTCTTAAGCCACATGGCTGCAGGAGGAGGACGTGGGATTGTTACTACTGGTTTGCATGCTGCCTGTGAAACACCAGTTTGTTTGCTCCTGTGCTCTTTGCCGTAAGATTGCTGTGTTCTTTCAAAATCTGTTCCACGTGCTCCTTGCCTCCTGTGACGCCGTCTGCTCATCAGTGAGTTGTTTCCTTTTTCCACGGTGCCCTTTTGTTTTACTACCTTAGTTGCACCGTTCTACCTCAGTTTGGACTCAGAAGTTTTTGCTATTTGGTTGTTACTTTGTTCCTGTTCAACTAAATTAAAGATATTATTTTTACCTGGATTGTGTCTGGCTCTGCATATTGGGATCTCTACCTGACTGCACGCAACAATAGTGTTTGGATTAGAAGCATACTAGTTGTACACATTGATTGGGTTCATTCATGTCAGGACACTTAAACAATGGATACTTTATTGACACACTGGAGCACTCTGAGGTCAAAACAACTTCATGAACAGTCAGTATAATCTATCTCTGATCAAACTTGCAAATTGGGCACATCAGACACACACACAAACACAGTTGTGTCAACAATGGGGATGCTAACTTGCCAAGTGTTAGAATTGAGTCCACTCTCTTGGAATGAGTCCACATGTCTTACATAACTCCCTGTGGACTCCTTGCAATAGGTGGAAACCAAGTACCTTCCTGACTGGGATGGAGTCTGTCACTGCAGTCGGCGGACAATGATCCTGCTTACGGAACTCAAGTTACTTCCATGAACTCAGCCTTTCCCTTGCTTTGATTTATGGTATAAGTTTCCTATTCTGCTCATGGAAGCACAGTAGTCTCCTACTGTAAGTACTAGCATTAGTGCATCTGTACGTCATCCATCTGAATTTATACCAAATTTTGAGAAAAAATATGCCACGAAATGTAGTAAAACACGGTATGACATCATGCAAGACCTCTGCATCTCTCCCATGACCTCAGTTGAGTAAGCTTCAAAGCACAAACTCCGTATGTTATTATACTTCTGCTTGTTTCTGTTGCAGCTAATATCAACAGCACCATTCACTTGATGGTTAGGGTAAGTGTGTTATTTTTGTTCTGTCCCTAAACATGCATCATTTTCAAAATATAACAATATTTAAGGTGAAAATATGACTATAAAAGCAAAAATGGAGGCCCATACATTAAAGAATTAACTCTTGCAGAGGTTTTTATTGCAGTTAATATCAGCACTATGATCATGGTCGAGACCTTGGTTCAAAAAGCATCAATAGAGGAGCAATAGTCATGACAAGGCATCGACTTTGCCTCAAAAATTTGCATCTACTGTAATGTCATTATGCTTGGAAACTTATGTGGGCATATTTGTATGGCATCCAAGGGTTGCTATGGTATGCTGTATGTTGTCGTCCTTAATTCATTTCTTTCTTCGTCATTTTGGCTTCAACAGTAAGGCATGCTGTGTTTGTGTAATGACTCACTTTCCACAGGTGAAGGCAGTGGTGATTGTAATCTATCCTCAACTACAAAGACAGATTTTATGCCTGTGAGCGTTGCGTCTTTGTATGACAAAGGGTGTGTGTATTTTGAAGTATTTTTCGGAGTGATGTACTGTACTTCCATGAATGTATGTTTGTACAAGCACAGACATGCTTGTGGGTGTACTGACAGCTCTGCTTAATTTGATCAGCTCTTTTGCAATATACTGTACTACAAATCTCTCAAGAAATGTGAGAAAATAACTCAGAGCACAAACCTCCACCAAGGCTAAAAATAACATACAGCAGCCATCACCAAATGGCAGACCAGTGATGGCTCTTTACAGACCTGTGACTAATTAAAGTGAATGAGAAATATATAATAACATATAATGACGCTCGCAAACTGATCACAGCAGCAGTTTGCAGGCGGAATTACTTCAGTTATTACGGTTACCATGACAGCAAATGCACGACGTTACTCAAAACGAGCCAATGAAATAGTTTGCTTACTTGCCGAGAAGTGAGTGGCTATGTTTACATGCAGTCAAATAACCCTATCATAACCGGATTATTAACAATAACCCGATTGCGCAATAACCCTTTTGAAAAACCTGATTATTACCCCTGGGTTACTCCTTTTGTAACCTGAAAATGGGGTCATGTATACGCCTACCGAGATATTCCTATCAAAAGGAACATTCATTTGTGTTCTGCGCATGTTCTATTTGAAAGGAATCTTGTGTCTTTGGCAGGAACTACTTGTAAACATGACGACACACAAAACCCCACACTTTTGGAGCGAGGGGGAAACAAGCCACCTCGTTAGTGTGGTGAAAGACAGGAACATTATTTCTTTTATTGACGGTAGAAAGTACCGCAATAGCGAAATCTATCAGAAGGTGAGGAAGACGGGAAGCAGGGTTTATACCAACGCATCTTCAAAAGTGTCTGGGGGGGTCTGGGGATATAGCATGGATGTGGATGGCACAGCTCCGCCTCCATTTCCTATTTCTTCACGTTCTCGCTTTCCATTAATGAAGAGACAGAATAGTGTCAAGTACTGATGGTGGGTCAGTACCAGCAACAAAATGCAAACAAAGGCGTTTGCTATCCGCCGTGCCGGTGTTGTTTTTGGAGACAGGAAGAAGAAGCGGAAGTGACACGCATTGCGTCATGACGTTTACCGTGCGTGGAAACATTGTCCGTGCGCGTTTTTTTTTTCACATCAGGCATGTAAACGTGTTTCAGAAACTGTGATATTGACCTTAACCCGAATATTGACCGCATGTAAACGTAGTCAGTGAGTACTTTTCTGTTAAAGAGACACATATTAAATTGTAATTTTTTTTTTCAGAGAAACCAGTGCAGTTTTATTGAGCTTAAAAATAAGCCTCTTGTGTTCATTCACTGTTTGTACAGTCAAACCGTTTATTATTTATGTGAAATTTGGTCCCGTTTTCTTTTAAATGCAATTTAGGTGCCAAGATAATTCTGTTGTATTGAAACAACAGAGAGATGGTTTCATTCATGTAAGCTTGTCTGTTTGATACAATTTAAGGGAAAATGAGGTTCGGACATTTGCTGTGAAAAAAATTGCATAAATGGACCTTACTCAATTTTAGTAGAGGACCCTTGTTGTACAGTATAAGGATTGGGACTAAATCCTCCACTCTGGCTGCAAAATATTGTTGTATGTTAAATTGTATAAAAAGACTTACAGTATGGAAGAATGGTAAGTTGACTATTTTATGTTCAATTTTTTTCATCAGCATCCTTGATCCCACGACTAGAGAATGGCAGCATGCAGCATATAATGCACTGTCCTGAATAAAGAATCTTAATTTTATTTCTGTGAAGGTAAACAACATATGCATTGTCACTTTATGCCAGCACAGTCACGCTTGTACTTTCAGTGAAAATCATTATAGATATTTAGAAAAAATAAGCTGCAAAGTGTAATTGACCTTTTTCAGTTACTTGTTGCAAAATTATGATCATTTCTGCGTTTGTTTGTGTAAGCTAACTCTTCTGCTCCTGAACCGCTGCACACAAAAGGATGAAAATCTGCACAAAACATGCACCAATGTTGTGTTGCCTGTACTATTATTTTTCAGACAAATACGCCATATGGCAACGCCATTAATAAATCTCAAAATTTAACCCCCGTAAGACAAATGACTTGAAATTTCTCACACAGCTCAAAGCACTCTACAAAAACACAAGTGCCAAGCACATGGCTAAAATATGTGCAAGATTGGTTGAAAAACATGGCCGCCATCAAGTAAAATGCCTTTGCAGGGGCATGGGTGGGACTTAGTAACTAATTGGCCATACGACATTGACCATTTGTCGAATAATTACAAAACCTCGAGGATATCTGTATTACATGTATGCGAGCATGTCCTCCGAAGCGTTTTGCGCACAACCCATAAGAGGCGCCACAAGTGTCATGTGACAGTCGCAAGACTGCAAATGAAAGGATCCACTAGGTGGTCCAATGATGCTCACAAAGGACTGGAAAATAAACCAGGGCTCAAACCTGCAGTCTTTTAACAGCATCTCGTCCACCTGAACCATGCCTCCCTCATGTCCTCCATCTTTGCTTCTTGTGCCTAAACTTAATACCATCACCTGCTTGCCATCAACCTGCTAATATCCCAAACAGGCGTTTTTGGCGCATTCCATGACTTTCCCAGGCTTTTGGGAATACTTTTTGTGTGTTGCAACCATTAAAGTCACACTACTTGCACGCTAACGTCCAAGTGCACCAAGTAGCGCTCTCTTGTAAGTCACTGTAGGTTGAAGTGAATATTTACCTTAAGTTTGCAGGATTTGCTTGTTATTATACAGTAATTTACCCAATGTATTTGCTGTGGTAACGTGCAATTTTGGGGCCAGAACCTCTTTTAAACCTGCTAAAATCTACTACGCCGCTGCCCAGCTATGGGCTCATTTGGCAAACAATGTTGTATACATGCAGTGTATCAAGTAGCAAAAAAAAGACAGTGAAAAGCCCTAAAACATCCTCTCTTATGTAATCACATGTGCTCTTTAAGTGTGTGTGACTTGGCTTACGTATGTATGTGCATATTCCAGCACATGGGAGCCATATAAATGGGAACGCCCTCCTCCCTCTGCTCCCCTCACTGCCTTTTAAACGCTTGTTATTTACAGCATGGGAGCTCTGCAGCTACATTCTACCTAGCTACACTCTTTCTAATAGACGGGAAGAATTATTAGAGACCCACGTGTTTTTGGTGAAAGAGGTGCCGTAAAAGGAGGGGGGAATACTTTTTGCAAAGGGAAGAGAGGAGCACTCTCATTTTGAGTTGCCCCCAGGTCCTGTGAATGTAAGGAATTCGCAGCAAGGGGTGGAGGAGAGAGAGAGCTGCTTGCCAGCCCTGCTTCCCGTGTTGTGTGCATGCAGCCGAGGTGTACACAAGACACATACACACTTGTGATGTAAACGTGTGCGCAAACAACATAATGACTATGCAGAGACACACACACACGCGCGCACACACACACACACATCTCGACAGGAGAGCTTTTAAATCAGCTCATACAAGTTCATCATCTGCTTTCTAATTAGCATGTGTAAAACATGCACCTTATATGTGATAAATTGTTTCTTCAGATAGATAGATAGATAGATAGATAGATAGATAGATAGATAGATATCCTATAAAGTCATTGGGCTCAATGCTTCAATCGATCGCAACTGGACTGCTCAAAGACAAGGTGGGACTCACAACCGTCAGACTAGATAGGACAGCTCATTAGCCAATCTATTTATACTCTAAAGGAGGAGGCAGGTCCAGACAGGAATGATGACGATGGTTAGGATACAGTGGAGTAGGGCCTTTGCCCGCCACTGATGGTTGTTTGGGTGGTCCCATTCAGATGTAATGATGGTCATAGACCCATCTGAAACCAAGGTGGCTATGCCTTGTTAATTTGTTAGAGGATAAATGGCTGAGTCTTTTAGGAAGGGATAAAATTGTATGTAGGAGAAAGGTGGTGTCGTAGACACCCCCACCTCATTCAGAGACGGCTTTTCAAACTCAACGTAGATGGCCTCCCTTACTCCTCTTTCAAACCATCCTTCTTCTAGGTCCAGAAGGTGTACATTTTTCTCTTCGAAGTGTAGGTACACCACAGAGTCTTCACCTGAACAGTTAGCCCGTCTGTGTTGTGCCATGTGCCTACTCAGTGGCTGCTTGGTTTCCCGAGTGTAAAAATAGGTGCATTCCTCAATGCACTGGAAAACATACATCATATTGTGCTTCTGGGTATGGGGTGTCCTGTCTTTGGGTGTACCAACCTCTGTCACACTGTGATAGCAGGTGTGACATGTACTGGTATGGTGTGTTTGTTAAAAATCCTTCTGAGTTTCTCTGATAGGCCTGAGACAATGTTGTGTCTAGTACTTGTTTCTCCTCATCTACATTGCTTTTGTTCTTTCTGGAACGAGATGCACTTTTTACAGACCAGCTGCGGTAACCATAGGCTTTGAAGGCATCCCTCAGGTGCTTGTGCGCTTTCTCTTTGGCCTGTGGGCTGGTGGGAACATTATTAGCTCTGGGTTTTGATCACGCCCAGTTTGCGACAACCTGAACAGTCCAGTTGCGATCCATTCAGTGCCCTGAGAATGACCTCGATGAATCAGAATATTTAAAGGCAATATCAGTCATATTTAAAACTGTTGGCCCCACAAATAAATTGTTACGACATGTACAGTAATACCTCATTTATCGCGGTTGGTTGCAGAGCCAACCGTGATAAGTGAATTGCTGCAAAGTAAGACTGCTTATTTATAAATTGATCATTTTCGCAGTTAGAATATAGAAAACCTGCTTATGACCTTCTAAATATGTTTTTTGACATAAGTAGAGCCCTCTTCACATGAAATAACGCTTTTATAATCCTTTACTCTCGTATTACCCAACATAGTAGACATAATAAGAGTAAATAAGCCATTTAAGACAAATAAGACTCATGCTCCTGTGTGTTGCTATGATTGTGTTCCTAAAGGAAGCTGAGTGGCAGGCTGACAGGGAGTCACGTCAGGGGTTCATAGTTGAGTTTTACCTTGGCATGGGTTACAGCCATAACAGTAGCCCTTGTTTTTATTTGGGATTTTTATTTAGCGTTATTGTGCATGTTATGAGATAATTCAAACGTTTAATAAAAGCCTGTTGTTCTGACAATCAAGTCTCGTGTGTGTCACAGTGGTGCGCTCAAAAATCACAGAACAAAGTGGGGAAAAAAACATTGTTAGTGAAGCATAAAGATATAAAAAATGTACATCTCCTCCCTGAGCTACCACCTTATCGTGGTGGAGGAGTTTGCGTGTCCCGATGATCCTAGGAGCTAAGTTGTCAGGGGTTTCTATGCCCCTGGTACGGTCACCCACGACAAACAGGTCCTAGGTGAGGGATCAGACAAAGAGTAGCTCAATAGACCACTATGATGACAAAAAACATTGGACCACGTTTTCCCTTGCCCGGACGCGGGTCACCGGGGCCCCCCTCTGGAGCCAGGCCTGGAGGAGGGGCACGATGGCGAGCGTCTGGTGGCCCATGGGGCCCGGCCGGGCACAGCCCGAAGAGACGACATGGGTCCCCCCTCCAATGAGCTCACCACTCATGGGAGGGGCCAAAGGGGTCGGGTGCAGAGTGAGCTGGGTGACAGCCGAAGGCGGGGACCTTGGCGGTCCAATCCTCAGCTACAGAAACTAGCTCTAGGGACATGGAATGTCACCTCTCTGGTAGATAAAGAGCCTGAACTGGTGCATGAGGTTGAGAAGTTCCGGCTAGATATAGTCGGACTCACCTCAACGCACAGCAAGGGCTCTGGAACCAGTCCTCTTGAGAGGGGTTGGACCTTGTTCCACTCTGGCGTTGCCAGCAGTGAGAAGCGACGGGCAGGGGTGGCAATTATTGTTGCGCCCCGGCTTGTGGCCGGCATGTTGGAGTTTAACCCGGTGAACGAGAGGGTAGTTTCCCTCCGCCTTCGAGTGGGGGGACGGGTCCTGACTGTTGTTTGTGCTTATGCGCCAAACAGCAGTTCAGAATACCCACCTTTTTTGGAGTCTCTAGAGGAAGTACTGGAGAGTGCTCCCTCAGGCGATTCCCTTGTTCTGCTGGGGGACTTCAATGCTCACGTTGGCAGCGACAGTGAGACCTGGAGAGGCGTGATTGGGAGGAACGGCCCCCCTGAACTGAACCCGAGCGGTGCTTTGTTATTGGACTTCTGTGCTCATCACAGATTGTCGATAACAAACACAATGTTCAAGCATAAGGGTGTCCACATGTGCACTTGGCACCAGAACACCCTAGGCCGCACTTCCATGATTGACTTTGTGGTCGTATCATCGGACTTGTGGCCATATGTTTTGGACACTCGGGTTAAGAGAGGGGCGGAGCTGTCAACTGATCACCACCTGGTGGTAAGTTGGCTCCGATGGTGGGGGAGGATGCCGGTCAGACCTGGCAGGCCCAAACGTATTGTGAGGGTCTGCTGGGAACGACTTGGCAGAGTCCCCTGTCAGAAGGAGTTTCAACTCCCACCTCCGGGAGAGCTTCGACCATGTTCCGAGGGAGGTGGCGGACATTGAGTCTGAATGGGCGATGTTCCGTGCCTCTATTGTCGAGGCAGCTGATCGGCGCTGTGGCCGTAAGGTGGTTGGTGCCTGTCGTGGCGGTAATCCCAGAACCCGTTGGTGGACACCAGTGGTGAGGGATGCCGTCAAGATGAAGAAGGAGTCCTATCGGACCTTTTTGGCTCATGGGACTCCGGAAGCAGCTGACAGGTATCGGCAGGCCAAGCGGTCTGCGGCTCTGGCAGTCGCTGAGCCAAAAACTCGGACATGGGAGGAGTTCGGAGAAGCCATGGAGAACGACTTCCGGGCGGCTTCGGAGAGATTCTGGACCACCATTCGGCGTCTCAGGAGGGGGAAGCAGTGCACAGTCAACACCGTGTATGGTGGAGATGGTGTGCTGCTGACCTCGACTCGGGATGTTGTGGATCGGTGGAAAGAATACTTCAAAGACCTCCTCAATCCCACCGACACGTCTTCCGATGAGGAAGCAGAGCCTGTTGACTCCACGGTGGGCTCTCCTATCTCTGGGGCTGAGGTTGCTGAGGTTGTCAAAAAGCTCCTCGGTGGCAGGGCCCCGGGGGTGGATGAGATCCGCCCGGAGTTCCTTAAGGCAATGGATGCTGTAGGCATGTCTTGGTGGACACGACTCTGCAGCATCGCGTGGACATCGGGGGCAGTACCTCCGGATTGTCAGACCGGGGTGGTGGTTCTCCTTTTTAAGAAGGGGGACCGGAGGGTGTGTTCCAACTATCGTGGAATCACACTCCTCAGCCTCCCTGGTAAGGTATATTCAGGGGTTCTGGAGAGGAGGATCCGCCGGATAGTTGAATCTCGGATTCAGGAGGAGCAGTGTGGTTTTCGTCCTGGTCGTGGAACTGTGGACCAGCTCTACACTCTCAGCAGGGTCCTTGAGGGTGCATGGGAGTTTGCCCAACCAGTCTACATGTGTTTTGTGGACTTGGAGAAGGCATTCGACCGTGTTCCTCGAGGAATTTTGTGGGGAGTACTCCGGGAGTATGGGGTATCGGACCAGCTAATTCAAGGTGTTCGTTCCCTGTATGACCAGTGTCAGAGTTTGGTTCGCATTGCCAACAGTAAGTCGGACCCGTTTCCAGTGAGGGTTGGACTCCGCCAGGGCTGCCCTTTGTCAGCAATTCTGTTCATTATTTTTATGGACAGAATTTCTAGGCGCAGCCAGGGCGTTGAGGGGTTCCGGTTTGGTGGCTGCAGGATTGAGTCTCTGCTTTTTGCAGATGATGTGGTCCTGCTGGCTTCATCAAGCCGTGAACTTCAACTTTCACTGGATCGGTTCGCAGCCGAGTGTGAAGCGGCCGGGATGAGAATCAGCACCTCCAAGTCCGAGTCCATGGTTCTCGCCCGGAAAAGGGTGGAATGCCATCTCCAGGTCGGGGATGAGATCCTGCCCCAAGTGGAGGAGTTTAGGTACCTTGGGGTCTTATTCACGAGTGAGGGAAGGATGGAACGCGAGATCGATAAGCGAATTGGTGCGTCGTCTGCAGTGATGCAGACTCTACATCGGTCTGTTGTGGTGAAGAGAGAGCTAAGCCAAAAGGCAAAGCTCTCAATTTACTGGTCGATCTACGTTCCTACCATCACCTATGGTCATGAGCTTTGGGTAATGACCGAAAGGACAAGATCGCGGGTACAAGCGGCCGAAATGAGTTTTCTCCGTAGGGTGGCTGGGCTCTCCCTTAGAGATAGGGTGAGAAGCACTGTCATCCGGGAGAGACTCGGAGTAGAACCGCTGCTTCTCCGCATTGAGAGGAGCCAGATGAGGTGGCTTGGGCATCTGGTCAGGATGCCTCCCGGACGCCTCCCTGGGGAGGTGTTCAGGACAAGTCCGACCGGTAGAAGACCTCGGGGAAGACCCAGGACACGTTGGAGAGAATATGTTTCCCAACTGGCCTGGGAACGCCTCGGGATCCGCCGGGAGGAGCTGGACGAAGTGGCCGGGGAGAGGAAGATCTGGGCCTCCCTGCTTAGGCTGTTGCCCCCGCGACCCGATCTCGGATAAGCGGTAGAAGATGGATGGATGGATGGATGGATGGATAAAAATGTACATGTATGCTGTACATTTGACCAGCATCATCATATATTTGTAAATTATTACCGAGGTAGATGTCATGTTCTGCTGCTGCTGCTCTGCTGCCACCTGTCTGTCGTTTTTTGCAGTGCTCTGCTAGTCCTGCCTGGGCGGAGCCACCTGTGCACACCTGAGTGCAATTAGTCATTAGACCTTCCTTAGCCATGCAGTGAGACTCACTAGCTGCCAGATTGTTTTCCTTGGAATACACTGCTCACCACTTGGGCGGTGACAGTCTGCTTTTAGTCGATACAGAGGCGGATGATAGCTTTTTGGATTCTGATTTTGTGGATAAAAATGGTTCGCATTAGGGAGGGGGAGGAGTGGAAGACCACGTTTAATACCCTGCTAGGACACTTCAAGTACCTGGTTATGCCATTCGGTCTCACAAACGCTCCGGCTGTTTTTCAAAGTCTCATTCACAACGTTCTGAGGGACATGATTAATTCAATTTGGTTGTGTCTACTTTGACGACATTCTGATTCCTTTTCTAGAAAACAACAAGAACATGTCCATCACGTCCGCCTTGTACTCCAGCTTATGCTGGAGAACCATCTCTTTGTTAAGGCAGAGAAATGTGACTTCCATGTGTCCTCCGTCTCGTTTCTGGGTTACATCATGGAGAAGGGTAAACTAAGAGACAATTTTGCCAAGATCCAGGCGGTGGTCAAGTGGCCTTCTCCTACATCAAGGAAGCACTAGCAGAGGTTCCTGGGGTTTACAAATGTTTACAGACAGTTTATTTGCAACTTTAGTTGCAGGGCGGCACCTCTGACAAGGCTTACATCGACAAAGCTACCTTTTGTTTGGACCTCATAGGCCGAGACGGCTTTTTCTAAACTCAAGGAATTATTTACCACTGCTTCCGTGGTCTCTCATCCTGATCCTGCTTTGCAATTCTTTGTCAAGGTGGACGCATCACATACAGGAGTGGGAGCCGTCCTGTCCCAGCATTCCCAGTCGACCAGAAGCTCCACCAAAGTGCATTGTTCTCGCATCACCTCGCCACTGCAGAGGGTAATTATGACATGGGGAATAGGGAGCTGCTGGCCATCATTCTTGAGTTGTGGGAGTGGAGACATTGGCTGGATGGCGCCGCCCTTCCGTTCCTGGTGGTAACTGTTCACAAGGACCTCGCATATAACAGGACAGCACAGAGATTAAAATCTTGCCAGGCACGCTGGTCCCTCTTCTTGAAACGTTTCAACTTCTCCATAACCTACAGGCCCGCTTCTTGAAACATCAAGCCCAATGCCCTATCCAGGATTTTTGTGCCAGCTGAGGTGAACAGTTCTCCAAAGACTATCATACCTGTAGCCCTAGTGCTGGGGACACTCCAGTGGGAGGTGGAGAGAAGGGTGTCAGAAGCGGCTGTTGAAGTGGACTTACCTGAGGGTTGTCCCTCAGACAAACTGTTCGTGCCTGCGGAAATGAGGTCTGAGGTGTTGCAGTGGGGACAGGCTTCCAAGGTGACCTGTCATCAAGGAATGAAGTGCACCCAGTTCGCAGTTGCTCAGAGGTTTTGGTGGCTTTCAATTTCTTATGACGTCACGTCAGGAATTCGTCACAACCTGCTCTGTCTGTGCCAGAAAGAAATCTTCCCGTCGTCCGCTGGCGGGCCTCCTGGCCAATGCCCATCCCTCCTGACCCTTGGTCAAATATTGCTCTGGACTTCATTACTGGCCTCCCTCCTTCTTGCGGCAACATAGTCATTCTCAATGTGGTCGACCGATTCTTCAAGATGGCACACTTCATTGCGCTGTCTAAACTGCCATCATTCCTGGAGAGAGATCAGCTACAGCTATTGTCAGACATGTCTTTCGTATTCATGGTATTCCCGTGGACTTTGTATTCCGACAGGGGCCCCCAGTTTGCTTCCCGGGTGTGGAGGGTCTTCTGTAGAGCATTGGGAGCGTCAGCCACTTTATAATCAGTGGTTTGTTTTTTGCAATGCACTGCTGGTCCTGCCTGGGTGGAGCCACCTATGCACACCTTAGTGCAATTAGTCATCAGACCTTCATTAGCCATGCCGTGAGACTCACTAGCTGCCAGATTTTCCTTGAGACTACACTTTATCCCTCGCTTGTTGAGCCTCCTTTGCATGTTGTACAGTAATTTCTGGTCATTTGTTCCTTAACATTCTGTAAGTACTAGGCCTGGCTTGGCTTACTGTATATCAGCAGCTCCTGGCTACTGGCTTGCGCCAGCATTAACAGTAGGATGAATGAGATGTGTTTTGAGAGGCCTATATGTAACTATATCTAACAGTTTTTTTTCTGAAAAAAAGGGGTTATTTTCTGAGGAAGAAAAAATTGGGGGGATCCACTCTATTTAAAGAGTTCCATGTCCACTGATTGTTATCATTGTTATAAAAAGTTCAACCTGGAGGTCATGACTGAGGCTCAATCTACTTGTTTATTTTTTTATTAGATTTTTTTTTTTAACTGTACACTTAAGTGAATTTGCCGCATGCATTCTTTCTTTTCCTCAACTTGCCATTATTGCTATGGAGCTGTCTCTGTAAATAACTTTTTCACAGGCATCTCATGGGCTTACAGGTTATGGTTATAGTGGTTGTGGGCTTGTGGGCCCATCTCTGTGCAGACAGAGGTTAGTTGTAAAACACTGTGCATGTAGACCTAGCCTCTGTATGTAAGTTAGTCAAGACTGTGGGAGGCTACCCCCACCAAGATGATCCCCGACGGAGAAGCTTTTCCTTCAGGAATCAATTTTAGAGGTGGATTTTCAGTTTCAATTACCTGACGGCCTTGTTTTCCATGAGCATTGGCTCAGTTTTCACTGAGACCCCGTGTGGCGGAAAATACACTTAAAACACAAGTTTCTTTCATAGGACACATTAGGAAGTTTACTTTCCTGTGTCTATATGTGTGTGTGCGGGTGCGCGTGCATGTCTGTGTGTGTTAGTGTCTGTGTGTGTTAGTGTATGTGCGCGTGCACTGATGGTTGTGGCTTAAATACTCAGTCGACAGACATCCACATACATACTCATACGCACGTGGAGGTGAAAGGAAGCAAGTGTTTTCACTGTTTCATATTTGCTGTGCTGTAGATTTCCTCATTGTTATTGACTAAGTCATTTAGATGGAGTTTCCCCATAGAGGATAAACCTGAAGTTATAGCCAAAAAAGTCCGACGACAATGAGAAAGCCCACAGTGTCCAGAAGTCTACCTACAGTATATGGACATACAGTACTCTTTACCACTTACCTGTTGTGTCCATTTAATTTCAGTCAACACAAAACATGCAAACTAATAATTAAATTGATGTTTTTGGGAATCCAATTGTTTCTAAAGTATGCCAACTGTCAAAGAAAACACTTTTTACACTTTATAGCACCCAGCAAAGGAATGAAGACTCTTCTCAAATTAAAGAATAGATTCAAGATTCAAGATTCAAGAGAGTTTTATTGTCATGTGCATGGTAAAACAGCAGTTATAGCATGCAATGAAAATCTTATTCTGTTCATTCTCCCAAGAAAAGAAAGAAAACACAAGAAAGAATAAGAACATAAGAAACATAAACACATAAACATATATACCAATAAATTAAGCAACAACAACAGAAGAGACATTAATACAGATATAAATAAATAAATAAAGTGCTATGAGTGTGTGCGTGTGTTGCGTGCGGCGTGTGCGAGTGCTTCGTTGAGAAGCCTGATGGCCTGTGGGTAAAAGCTGTTTGCCAGCCTTGTGGTCCTGGACTTCAAACTCCTGTAGCGTCTGCCTGACGGTAGGAGTGTGAATAATGAGTGTTGTGGATGTGTGCTGTCCTTGACGAAGTTGTGTGTTCTGCGTAGGACTCTAGTTTTATAAATGTCTTGCAGTGAGGGGAGGGCTGCCCCAACAATGTTCTGTGAGGTCTTGATCACCCGCTGGAGTGCCTTCCTATCACGTGTTGTACAGTTACCGTACCAAACAGTGATGGAGGCGGTAAGGACACTTTCGATAGTGCATCTGTAGAAGCAACTCAGGATTGTGGTGGACATGCCAAATTTCCTCAGTCTTCTCAGGAAGTACAGTCTCCTTTGGGACTTCTTCAGAATTTGTTGGGAGTTGTGAGACCAGGTGAGGTCCTCGCTGATGTGTGTGCCAAGGAACTTGAAGGTTTTCACCCTCTCCACCTCAGTCTCATCAATAAACAGGGGACTATGTGGCTCCTTTTCCCTTGTTCTTGGGTCGATGATCATCTCTTTAGTCTTATCTGCATTGAGAAGGAGATTGTTATCACGACACCAAGCTATGAGGTCCGCCACCTCTCTTCTGTATGATGTTTCAACACCACCAGTGATCAGTCCGATGACTGTAGTGTCATCCGCAAATTTAATGATGCTGGTGTTGTTCTGGGAGGCCACGCAATCGTAGGTGAAGAGCGTGTAGAGGAGTGGACTCAGCACACACCCCTGTGGGGTCCCAGTGCTCACAATTCTTGAGCTGGATGTGCGGTTGTGGACTCTGACTGACTGGGGTCTGCCTGTGAGAAAGTTAAACACCCAGTTACAGAGGGAGGGAGACAGGCCAAGTGTGAGGAGCTTATTTGTGAGTTTGTGGGGGCTGACTGTATTAAAAGCAGAGCTATAGTCTGTATAGTCAATAGCCTTTGGTGCCCTAATATCTTATCATTTCTCTTCATCTTTAATTTATAATTTCATATTGTAAGTTGTACTAAGTTCTCCATTGTCTCCATCCTACATTTCCTTATACAGTATACATTGTTTGTGTTGGTTAGTTACCTCTGTATTTATTTATGAATCCATTCATTCTTAATCTGTCTATTTATTTTCAATAGTTTCCTGTTTATTTGTTTAAACACATTTTTTCTTTCTTTTTTCCTTTTATATCATCACTGCATATGTGATCTAATGTTACACATTCTTTATTCTTTTCACTCCTCATTTGAAAATGGTAACATTTAAACACAGCAAATGAAAAAACTATCGGTAATTGTTGAGACATGGAGAAGGGGTAGGAGTAAATAAGCTCTGCTTCTTCCTGCTCCTTTTAGGACATGTTGAATTGTGCAATGTCACGTGTTAACCATGTCCAAAATAAAACAATTACCATTACTCCTTGCCAGTTTAGATATTAAAGGGATAGTTCTGATTTTTTGACATGAAGTTGTATGACATCCCCATCAGCAGTGTAGTACACCAACAGAGACTTACCCCCGCAATGGTACTGTGATTCCAGTTCTGATCGGAGATCCGTGATGAGGAACGTAGTTCCGCTTAGTTGCTGGGGCCATTTAAGTAATGAATTTGGCAACGACAGAACACCCACACTGGAGGAAAAAGCAAATTGAAGTGTTTAGCGGAAGTCGTTTGAACCGAAATGGTGGAGAATTACTTTAATGTGGGTAATTAATTTGGATGTGCCATAACTGGTTGACTACAATATACACAAATACCATAATGAACTAAACTTTGATATGGTTTCATGCCTTCATAAGAGCCGCATGAAAAAGGGGCAAAGAGCCGCATCCGGCTCCAGAGCCGCGGGTTCACCACCGCTGAGGTATACAGTGTTCCCTCGTTTATCGCGCGGGATAGGTTCCCAAAATCGCCCGCAATAAGTGAAATCCGCGAAGTAGCCAACTTTTTTTTTTTTATTTTACAGTTAAGTTTTTTGGCTCTAAAACCCTTCACTATAAACGTTATACACTTTTGTCAGACGGGCATTTTCTCACATTTCTCGGTTGTTTAAACACTCTCAAAAAAGTTCAAACCTTCGTTTGAATTTTAATGATCAATCTTAATGATGAACACAAGAAATTCTTAAGTCACTCACGCATAGTTCACACCTGTGACCGTACCTTTTCATCCCGGCACTATTCCGCTGTACTGTAGCGTTTTTGTATTCTTGTTATCCTTGTATATTGCAGCAGACGAACCGAAGATTCATTTACAAGCTAGCAAGCAAGTGAGCTAGCGATGATACAGGAGACATGGCAGGATGGCACGAAGGAGACTGATTGACAATGGTCTACAGCCAATCAGGACACAGAAAACAATGGGCGGTGTAGACAGATGAGAGAGGGAAGAGAGAAACACTCAACTTCCCACAATGCAATTCTTCCTAGGGGCCAGGCTCGGCCTTTAACAGCGTTCATACGCTGTAAAAAAAAAAAAAAAAGAAGCACAAAAAAAATGTACGAAACAGCGAATCCGCAAAAGGTGAACCATGATATATACAGTCAAACCTGTCTTAGTGGCCACCTTTATAGAATGGCCACCTGCCTATAGCGGCCACTGAAAAATCACCCGCAGCAAATTTACATGTTATAAACCCTGTGTATAGCAGTCACCTGTCCAACGCGGCCAGCAGCCACCCATTTTGTCTCCCTTGGTCAATATCTGACCGCATATAGCGGCCAAATTACTGACTCAAGTAGAAGCTTCATGCACAAAAAAGTTTCGTTTTTCAATCAATGAAGCCGTCTGTGTAGACTTTAATTACTGAGTCCTAGCTCAGTCACAATCATTCACAAGATCCACACAAACTGTCAGTTCTTCGACATAAAAAGTCGTCTTCTTTTGAGCTTGCTATTTCCTAGTCAAACATGTAACTTTAAGAGCATTTGCACCAAAACATTACCGCAAAGTAGGCTGGGAATATACACTCCTGATCAAAATCAGACCAGTTAAAAAATTGCTAGAAAATTTTGCACATTTGGATCTTAATGAGGTTTTAAGTAGAACTACAATATGCAAAAACAAGAAGGGGGAGTGAGACAAAAAAACATTTGGAACTTGTAATTTGAACAAACAAACAAAAAAACTGAAATAGGTTGTTTATCAGCTGATCAAAAGTTTAAGACCACAGGCTGTAAGAGCCAAAATCTGCTCAAAATGTTCATTTTCTGTCAGGCATTCACACTGTCATGCCCTCCTGATGGCTAAAGCTAAGAAGCTTTCTCTTTTTGAATGTGGTTGGATTGTCGAGCTGCATGAGCAAGGCCTCTCACAGCGTGCCATTGATGCTGAGGTTGGGTGCAGTAAGACAGTCATTCTAAGTTTTTTTTAAAGGTCCTGAGCATTATGGAACAAAAAAGTCAAGTGGTAGAGCCAAAAAATCACACCTGCGCTGAGCTGGAGGATCCGATTGGATGTCCATCAAGACACAGGGCGGTCTTCCACCCAAATTAAGGCCCTTAGTGGTGCCGACTGCATCGCAATAACTATCAGATGGCATCTGCGGGAAAAGGGTTTAAAAAACAATTCAAAGACCTTGTCCCCTTCAATGCCACAAAACTGCCCGTTTAGACTTTGCCAGGGAGCATCAAACATGGGACATTGCAAGGTGGAAAAAAGTTTTATTCCCTGATGAGAAAAAATGTAACCTTGACGGTCCAGATGGCTTCCAACGTTACTGGCATGACAAGGAGATCCCACCTGAGATGTTTTCTACCCGGCACAGTGGAGGGGGGTCCATCATGATTTGGTGTGATTTTTCATTCAGTTGGTACTGGAGCTTCAGGTGGTGCAGGGTCGTCAAATGGCAACTGCTTACGTGCAGATGTTGCAGCGGGCATCCCTCATGACTGAGGGCCCTCGTCTGTGTGGTAACAGCTGGGTTTTTCAACAGGACAACGCTGCAGTTCACAATGCTCGCTTGAAGAAGGATTTCTTCAGGGAGAATAACGTCACTCTTTTGGACCATCTTGCATGTTCCCCTCATTTAAATCCCATAGAGAACATTTGGGGATGGATGGCAAGGAAAGTTTATAAAAATGGCCATCAGTTCCAGACAGTTGATGCCCTTTGTGAAGCCATCTTCACCACTTGGAGCAATGTTCCCACTAGCCTCCTGGAAACACTAGCATCAAGCATGCCCAAAGCAATTTTTGAAGTGATTAACAAGAACGGTGGAGCTACTCATTACTGAGTCCTACTGAGAACCTTTTTTGTACCGGTTTGGAGAGTTTTTTGTTATTTTTTGAGTAATGATCTTAAACTTTTGATCGGTTGATTATCAGCCTATTTCAGTTTAATTGTTGTTTTCAATAAATTACTATTTCAAAATGCTTTTTGTCTCACTACCCCTCCTTACTTTTGTATATTGTAGCTCTACTTAAAACCTCATTAAGATCCAAATGTGCAAAATGCAAATTCTAGCAATTTTTCAACTGGTCTTAAGATTTTGATCAGGAATGTATATTCTTGCAGTGGAAAATGTAACATTCCTGATACCCAGTGACGAGTAGAGAATACTACATATCAACATGCCTTTCAATGTGTTTTCTGTCTTATATTTGTATTTTAGTTTATTTAGGGCCTGTCCACACGAAAAACGTTTTCAGGTCAGGTTATATTTAATATACTATTATGACTCACCCCAGTCGACATTCACCTGATGTGGTGTCACGTGGTTTTGTCTGCGTTTAAAGCGACACACGTCGGTCTGCCTTTTGTATTACATTGTTTTCACCTAGAGATCCAATAACGTCTGTGACTATTTACTGATCCGCCACTATGTGGACACAATTGTTTTCAACGCGCCCCCAAAAATCAGGAGCGTTCTCATGTGCACAGGGCCTTAGTTGTTTTTATTGCTCAAAAAAAGTGGATAAAGCTTCATCCACTTTTACATATACAGTTGTACATGTAGTGCTATTGTGCACTAGTGCACAGCTGAAGACATGCGTGGACAAACACATTGCTCATTCACATTACAGCAAAGGTACAGACACACTAAACAATGTGTTCCCAATAGGGCGTACTACAGTATAAACACTATACTATAAACACTGCAAACTGTCTAACTTCTTGGACCAAGGCTAGATATTTGACAACACACTTTCATACACTATGGTGGGCATGTGTTTTGGTTGTGTTATCAAGATGATGATGGCGTTGATATATTGACCACAATACAGACTTTTCTTAATATGCAAACACTGAAAAACACATGCAAATGAAAGTCAACATATTAATTTGTGTGTGCGTATGAGAGTGACTGGAAAAGAGGGGAATGGGGGAGGGTGTGTGCATGACTCTGTGTGTGTGTGTGTGTGTGTGTGTGTGTGTGCGTGTGTGTGTGTGTGTGTGTGTGTGTGTTAGGCTGACAAGCTCAGTAGTGTTTCCACCTTGTTCATGACTTTGTAATCCAGGGAGCCAAGAGCCAAACAGGAATCGGGCCAGGCCCTGGGAGGTAGAGCCTGTAAAATAAAAAATAAAAAACTACATTTATTGTAAGAAGCTTGCCAATATCGGATCAGTTTACTCAGCTTATTTTAGCTTGTTAAATTTACTACACTATATAATCATAGCTCACCATAAAAGCCAAGAAATGCAATTAGTCAATGTTTCTACTCACTCTATATCTGTTTGGATTAATCTAATAGTTTTTGCCCCACATTTAATGTAATTTCTAATGACAACAACCAGGAAGTACCACAATTAAAGCATGATCTCTTGCAAACCATTTAACTGAATCAAAAACAATGGCTGTCATCTTGCCTTCATGCAGTACGTTTACAGTCCTCTCATATGCTGCTGTCCAGTATGTGTATACTGTGTGCTTATTTTAATGTGACCATAGCTACATGTTCTACCAAATATAAGTTGAAAGTCCACAAAAGAAGCCTTATAGACTCAGACTCCATGCTATATTTTATTTATACTGTAGCTGCAGTTGACGCGATTATTGGACTGCACCAAAGTGCACAAAACCTTTAGTCAACGCTGAATCAAGTATATATAGCACAAACGTGTGCCGTGTGTTGGCAAGAGGCTTTATTTTTTGCAAATGTCCACAAACCTTAAGGGTTTAACACAAACAACGTTCTTTAACGTAAATTATAGTGTGGGAAATATTGGCATTGAAATAGACAGGGGGGTTATTGACGTCACATTTCCCTCGATGCAGTGTGGTTAGATGGTTGCTTCAGTATGCACTTGCACAGCACAACAATGCAGTATATAATAGTAGAATACACAAAGTAATCATATGCGGGAAAGAAGATGAAGATGAAGTTGTTAAATACAGTTTGGACTATGAACGGTTGTATATTGACTTACTGTACTTTGAGGGACAGTACATTTACACTTACACAAGTTGTACACTGACCACTTCACATTGTATCAAAGTGTTTCTTCAGTGTTGTTCCATGATAAGCTATAGTAAAATATTTGCAGAAACATGAGGGGTGTACATATTAATGCTTATTGATTATCCTAAAAAGATTCTGCAAATGTTATGTGTCAGGGACATAAGCCTTATAAAACCTGCAAATATTTTATTATATTTGACCTTAAAGTGTAAGTGCTTTTCTGTCATATGCATATGTCAAAATGTGGACATTGCAAACAGAGAGAAGTCATTAAGATCCATAGTTGAGGTTTTTGGTTCCATGTTGAATGTAGAACTATTAATGAAACACACACATACCACATGGATTTACTCTATAATTTAATGTTTAAAAACATTTTGCTCCCGTGGTCGTGTTACATAGACTGCAACCAGGGTATAAAATCCCAGGAGTACGGATGATCTTCTTGGATGGCCTTGAGTTTAGTCCGATAGGTTTCACAACCCCAGTTTTGTACTTCAGGCAGTATTACAAAGATTAAACACAGTCCTATACCTATAACTCTTCTGCAGCCTGTGTTATTTGATTTGCTTTATTTTGCAATACGGGCAATATGGTATGTCCACAAAATCCAATGTAGACGCTTATATTGAATTGCTGAGGTCTTACTTTCATCGGACTGGCACTGTATTTGCGCCTTTTGTACATTTGTCAACTCTTTTTTTATTTTAGTGGAAATCATTTGTGTAGGGATAGCATCTGCAGAATGTCCCACATATTCCACGACAAACAAAAGTTAATAAGTTTCTCACACAAACACAGGAATGCATAAACAATTTCTGCTATTGGTATCGTGTTGTGTAATCCTTCTGACTTCTGTAGCTAAAATTTAATCTGCTGAGAAATCACAGCGTCATTACTACTATATCTTCTTTTTTACTATGAAGTGTGCAAAACAATTTCAAGGTTGAAATTAATTGTTGTTCTTTCTAGAATAACATTGCATTTGCAACACAACTTGGTTAGATACCACACTACATTCCGTTGCCTTGTGCTTGTGCATGTGTCATGACAATAAATTTGAATGTAATCTAATCTAAAATGCAATCTAAAATTAGAAGTTTGAGAAAAGGCAGGGTTTTATAACCTAACCGACTGTTGAATCTGTGCGTCAACAATGTTCTGATATTTTTTTTAATACTAATTTGTATTTTATGTGTCTGAACATAGCCATCATTCTAATTGGCACACAATAAAAGTAGGGACTGTACTAAAAGAAGGGGAAATAGTGACTTCCTCTTGGTCTGGTCCTCCTAAGATTAAAACATTTTCCTGTGCTGCGTTGTTAATGACGCATTATGACCCAATGTTGTGCTCCAGAGAGCGATCATTAGTTATGCCCCATAACTCCTGGTTCTCCTCACAAAGGTGGAGCTTTTCAGTGCATCCATGACCCTTTTGTAAATAGTGACCCACAGTTGTCTTACGAGGACCGCCGACCACACATTTTCTATGGTCAAGGAGAGTGACAGGTAACAGAACTGTACATGTCAACTGTCAACTGTTCTGGGGTTCTGCATTAAAGACCAAAGATGAGACTGCCTTGAACACCCACAGATAAACAAACAGTTGCCTTTACTGTAACTATTAGCTTAACTATTTTGTCTTACCTTACTGACCAACCATCGGCCATCAACACAGGTAGAATAACCTACACGTCCACACGGAGCCATGGCAGACACCACCTGGCTTAATGGTTATCCCCATGGAGCTTCTTCACCAATGCCGGAGGAAAAGAATAAAAAGGAAACAGGGATTGTGTGGAGGGATACAGAACAGACTGAGGAGAAAGATAAGCCATCTACTGCTACCTGTCTTTACTTGCTACCTGTCATTATTATGTCAAATGTCCAATCGTCCCACAGCAAGGGGGACGAGCTTTCTACACTTGTCAGTTTTTTCTGTAGTTGTCTTTCTGAGGACGTGGACTTTCACTTGGATGATTTTAATATAGTACGCTTTGATAGAGATGCAGCCAAAACAAGAAAGTCCGTAGGGGGCGAGCTTTGCATAACAAATGGCCGTCTAACTTCACAGTGAGAAAGACTGAGAGCTGCAAGCACTTTGAACTGATGGTCATGTAATTCAGACCGTACTACCTGCCCTGTGAATTCTCCCAGATGACTGTAATTTTAGCTTATATGTTCCAAAGCCTAATTTTACACTGGCTGCAGAGCACATATCAGACTGCAACAATAGAGTTGCCAATGTTGCTGGTGACCAACCGATATTTCTGTTAGGGGACTTTAACAAATGTGACATCTCTTATTAGCTTCCCAGTCTGGAGCAATATGTTACAGTCCCCACAAGGATGTAAAAAATACTGTATTTGTGTTATGGTAACATACCAAATGCATATGTATCCAAATCCCGTCCCCCTGTTGGTAGATTGAATCACAATGTTATTCTGTTACTACCGAGGTGCAGGTCTAAGCTCAAAACAGATCGAAAGTGTCCTTACCGCCTCCATCACTGTTTGGTACGGTAACTGTACAACACGTGATAGGAAGCCACTCCAGCGGGTGATCAAGACCTCACAGAACATTGTTGGGGCAGCCCTCCCCTCACTGCAAGACATTTATAAATCTAGAGTCCTACGCAGAACACACAACCTCATCAAGGACAGCACACATCCACAACACTCATTATTCACACTCCTACCGTCAGGCAGACACCACAGGAGTTTGAAGTCCAGGACCACAAGACTGGCGAACAGCTTTTACCCACAGGCCATCAGGCTTCTCAACGAAGCACTCACACACGCCGCACGCAACACACGCACACACTCATAGCACTTATTTATTTGTATTAATGTCTCTTCTGTTGTTGTTGCTTAATTTATTGGTATTTATGTTTATGTTTCTTATGTTCTTATTCTTTCTTGTGTTTTTCTTTCTTTTCTTGGGAGAATGAACAGAATAAGATTTTCATTACATAGCATAACTGCTGTTTTACCATGCACATGACAATAAAACTCTCTTGAATCTTGAATTTTGAAAACTGAGGCACCTGTAACAAAAACAATCAGGGTTTGGAATGACAAAGCAATTGAGACACTAACAAGGTGTGTTGAGCTGACTGACTGGGATTTCTTATTTGAGGATTGCAGAGATGACTCTAACGCACTGCAGGGCTCCAGACTGCAACTAAATGGTTGCATTTTGCAACTAAAATATGAGACATCGTGACTAAGTGCGACCAGATAAAAGTACGCCCGTTGACAAGGGACACACATTGTCCTTTACAACCTTGAGAAAAAGTCTGTAAAATATGGAGTTGGTCGACAACAGCTTGTCACAGTCTAAGCCTATCGACGCTAGCGTGTGTGATCACTTGTGTTTCAATTGCACTCAATCGACTTTTCTGCCATCTTTTGTGTCGACCTTCTTTGAATCCACATTTTTGCCAATATTTTGGCTTTTAAAGGCCACGGTCTTAAACTTTTGATCAGCTGATGAACAGCCTATTTCACTTTAATTGTTGTTTGCAATAAATTGTTTATGCAATTTTTTTTTGTCTCACTCTCATTTCTTCTTTTTGCATTCTGACGCTCTATGAGATTCTCATTAAGAACCAACAGTGGAGAATGTAAATTCTTGCAATTTTTTAACTGGTCTTAAAATTTTGATCAGGAGTAAATCTGATGCATTCAGCTACGTGGGAACTAGCCCAGGGAAGGGCAGGGATCTCCTGAGAAGATCATGAAGGTTGGCAAGTATGAAGTTGATCCTGTGATGCATCTAGTGTAACTATCCCAGTGGCAATTCCAAAAATCATAATAAATGTGACAGTGGGAGAGTGCAGTGAAATACGTGAATCTTCCAGGCGGGTTGGCAAGTATAGTGCAACTGTCTAAATGACAACATCAAAAACATGAGAAATGCAGGAGAAGCATGGCGCTAGTGAAAAAGGGAAATTTCTGGGGAAAATCAGGTAGGTTGGCAAGTATACAGCTCATTATGTGAGTGACATTATGTGTGTGACATTGTGTCATTTTGTGATGCCACCGTCTTAGTGGAAATGTGACACTAAGAGAGGATGTGGCAAAATATGGGAGTAACTTGGGAAAATTGAAATGGTTGGCAAATATTTGGTTCATTACGTGACGCCGGGGAACATTGGGAGGACTGGCATGTTTTGATTAAGACTTTTTTTATTTTTGTTGACCATGGTTTAGAATCAAAATGCATATATGCAATAATAATTCTGTAAAATCACAAGTTTTTCAGTTAACATTTTGCATAAATGGTATTTCACAGGAGAGTTTATTCTTTTTCTATACTCCATATTTGCAATAGCTTCCACTTTTTTTCTGCATCCTGCGGGAAAAGTCTGTGGGTATCTGGGACCACAGCAAAGTCGTGCCAAGCCATTGTAATGTTAAAACAACCACTGCATTCCTTGCACCAGCACAAGCATAGGAGATCCAAGCTTGGAAAGTTACCCATTTAGAGCATTTCCAAAAGTGACTGGAGATGATGATAGCTGTTCTTTACAGCTAATAGATATTGGTTATGGATTATGATCATGACGGAGTGTCCAAGTGAACCCAAAGCAGATTAGATGGAGAGACATGGTTAAGTGATGTGTCATAACTGCTGTTGATGTCTCTATGCAGTTTATTCATAGATAAGTGTGCGATCCAGATATTTAAAGCTGTAAAGTTTTATGATCTATTGTGCTGGTGTTTCAATGAAATGTTAAATCTCAGAAAAACCACAACCTCAGGGCTGATCTATTTTTTTCTCAATTGTTTAGGGAAATTGTCTTTTTTTTAAAGATATATTCGTTGGGGACAACTTTCTTTTGTAGACAAGGCTGTATAATCAGTCAACTAGACAGCCTAGACTTATTGAAAGTATAGGATTTTATGGAAATATGGAATTTCAGTGTAAAAGCCCTTATTTTTCCACTTTTTGTGCCCCTATTTTACTTAATCTGCTTGTGCAGACAGTAGTGTCACAAGATTAAAACGTGATGGTATTTCTCGTTTGGAGAAAACTGTAGAAAGAAACTTCATAACATATATGGTTTGATATTTATGTACTGGTTGAAAACAGCCCTGTGAGAAATTCAGAGTAAAGTTGATTAAAAAAAAGTTAATATCATTCAACAATTCACAGAGAAGTTGTGACATCCAAAATTAATTCTGGTTAGCGCCCTCATTTTAAACCATGCAAACTTTTATGACCCTTACTCTTAAAAGCATCGAAATAGAGAACAATTAGGAATTGGAATCGAAACGAGGAATCAGAACCAAAATCGTTTAAATATTCCCAGAGTACTCCCCACAGCATTCCTCGAGGAACACGGTCAAATGCATTCTCCAAGTCCACAAAATACATGTAGACTGGTTGGGCAAACTCCCATGCACCCTTAAGGACCCTGCCAAGAGTAAAGAGTTGGTACACAGTTCCACGACCAGGACGAAAACCACACTGCTCCTCCTGAACAACTATTCGGTGGATCCTCCTCTCCAGAACCCCTGAATAGACCTTACCAGGATGGCTGAGAAGTGTGATCCCACGATAGTTGGAACACACCCTCCGGTCCCCCTTCTTAAAAAGGGGGACCACCACCCCAGTCTGCCAATCCAGAGGCACTGCCCCCGATGGCCACATGATTCTGCAGAGTCGTGGCAAAAAAGACAAGACAGAATCCAGGACCTTAAGGAACTCCGGGCGGTTCTCATCCACCCCCGAGGCCCTGCCACTGAGGATTTTTTTGACAACCTCAGCAACCTCAACCCCAGGGATAGGTGAGCCCACCGTGGAGTTCCCAGGCATTGCTTCCTTATTGGTAGACGTGTCGGTGGGATTGAGGGGGTCTTCGAAGTATTCCTTCCACAGGTCTACAACATCTCGAGTCGAGGTACATTCATGATGACATGTAATACTTAACAGTATTTTGCGTATTTTGTTCATTACGGGAACTTCCTTTTACGGTGCATTGATTTCACATTGCAGCATAGAAACGGCTACACCTAGCGTTAACAAAATCAAAAATAAAAGCACAACAGCGCTGGCATCATCTCAAATATGTAGCCTTACCTTTTGGTTGTGTTCTGAGGCGCTGCGGGGGAGTCTCCGGTGAAGCTCATCTGTGTGGTATGGTGAAGTGTCAATGCACCAGTAACTTTTTATATCTTTAGAATGCACTGCAAAAAGACAGACATATATATTCATGTCTCACATAAGAATTGTGGATGATGAGTAAAATTCTTAAAAAAGTGTAGTTTTCCTTTAACAGTAACTACTTTTTCGCGCAATCGCCAGATCAGGACATCACAATGTAGCTGTAAACAAGGTGCAAAATACTCAAGAGGGCAAAGCTTCCGTCATTTAAAAAACAAATGATCAAGGCTTACCGAAACGGCCACTACAAGACGGTGAAAAGGAAGCATTAAACCACACACCATGAAATGCACTACTTCTGTATTCATGCTGAAAGGCTTTATCCATTCGTGTAGCACCTTTCAGAGGATCTCCCTGCAGATTGTGTTTGATAGCTTTGCCTTATTCACCTGACACGACTGTGAAATGAGATTTGCCTCACAAAAGGCCCATTATTGTAACAAGAACATTCTCCACTTGAGAATGTCTTCTTCTAGAACTGAATCACTGCATTTTAAGTTGATTGCCATGGATGAGATGGACAATTCAGACTGTCAAGTGACATCCTGCAAGCGCCATATCAATAAAAAAAAAAAAAAAGATGAGCCAAGTTTTCACCAAATGACAAATGGATGCTGAAAAGTGGAACGGTATACAGTATTTTTGTATGCTTTACCACTTTTTACAATAGAAACACAACCCGAGTACAGTATAGCACTGAACCAAACCTGCCTGGTCAAAATGGGTCTATATTAGGGTTGAGAATCGTAGAATAATTAAAGTAGAGTGATCTGTCATATACATACATCACAATGTCTATGTGACTAAAGAAAGGGAAACTGACAGAAATGTCTTGTCTTCTTGTTACCCGTGATAAAAAATTACCAACTCCTCATTGAGAATAATTTGGCATTGTCTTGCATCTGCCCCTCAAAAAATGTTATTACACACCATTATTGGGTGGTAGTGGCACGTTTAAATATTGCTGCATTGGGTGGTATTTAGTGTGCTATAAAACAGACCTTCTTACAGGATATTTGATTTTCTCTGTCACATGGGAATGTACAGAAATTGTGACCTTGTGTGAAGACTCCCTGCTTTGCAAGAGAAGATAGGTACATCACACACACAGCATACACACAGCACGGGCCTGAGCTTTGTCTTGGAGACAAGCATTTAAACGTTACCACATGCTTGCAGTCTAACACTGACTGAAAGACGCACTGTATTTATGTTTGTGTGTGTGCGCTTTTTGTAGTCATGCTCACATAGTTGTGTTTGTGCATGGCACAATATGTGTTTTCTTCTGTGCGGGTGTGTGCATGTGTGCGCGTGCGTGTGGTTAGGATAATGTAGTTTTATTATTCATTGTAGACAGTGTAGCCTAATATGAGACTTCTTCCTGTTTAAAGTCAACAAGAGCCACACACACACACACACACACATTATAAGAACACACAATGGGATTATGTAAGAGATGCATGGCCCATTCTGAAAATGTATTTTCCAGAAACTGCAGTCGTGCTCCAATATTTCCTGGTTAATACTGCACTTTTTACTCAGCGGTTACACTATTGTCTGCACACGTGTCAGTGTTTATGTGCAAGTGTGCAGTCCTCCAGTCAATTTCACACACTGTTTTTATCTGACTGCAAGACCAGCTTTCCAAGAGAAACATTCATCTTGTAAAATGATCCAACATCACGCTTCCAGAACCACAATGAGATGAGAAAATCACAAGCAGCATATTTGGAGGAAGGATTTTGTGCCATTCCAGGCGGGTTTTTTTACACAGATGGTATAAAAAAAAAAAAAAAGAACAAAATGCGTTCTTGTGCGTGTTCGGCCCGCTGTGTGAAGTTTCACTTCTGACACCAGTGTAACATCTGCACAGATGCTATTAAAATCATGAGGAGGTGGTTGATCAACAAGCTCTTTTTTGCTAAGAAATAATAGCTACTGTCGGCCGTAACCACACCACCAAAAGCACACCAGCACAACAACAGTGTGTCTACACTATATTAAAACCCCCCCACAAAAACACAAAATGTTAAATATGAATTAACTCTGACCTAGTGTAGTTCAAAGGTCAGTATTGTGCGCGTGACCAAAACGTAGCATTTGTGGAGATCATACAAACATGGTGGGAACAAGCTAGCGGACGCAGTGAAAAATGAGATGACTGACCTTCAAAAAGATGGCAGAAAGAAAAAAGAAAACATAATTTTCGTGATGAATGGGAGGTAGAGTTTTTTTATGGCACAATGTGAAGAGACATTTCACAACGTGTCACACAAGCTAACCATGCTAACTACCCACAGAGCAGCGTACTCCGAGCAGAAAGAGCCTGTGATTTAAAGACAACTTTGTGCAAACAAAAATCTTTTTTCACTAGACTGGTTAAAAACTCCCAAAAAGCAACCAAGGCCTCATTTAGAGCCACGCAATTCTTGATTAAGAAAAAGAAGGCCTTTACAGACGGGGAGGTTATCAAAGAAGCAATGATGCTAAGTGCTAAAATGTACTTGAAGACGAGAAATATGGAACCGATGTAGTCTCCACCCTGTACGGTGTTCAGCTGGGGGCAACTAGAACGGTAAGAAAAGTGCCGGCGATGTTTTACAAGACCCTGACGGAAGGGGCAAAATAATATCAACAACCACAATGACAATACTGCATTGAAACAGTCACACATAATAGTAGTAATGAAATGATTAACTATGATAGTGATCAGAATGACAATAACCATAATGCACATCATTGTAAAAACTATAATCATATTGCTGACATCACCGTCGCTGGAATGAAACCAACAACATAATAACACCCTGGGGAAGTACCTGGTATGTGGGGAAGTACGTATGTATTGTGAGTGTGCATATGTACGTGTGTACAAGTATCTCTGTATGTGTGCAAGTCTTCATATATATAAAGGTGAGCGAGTGGGTGAGCGTGTAATTGTCACTGAGAATTCATGAAAGGAGAGGGGCCCCCCTCCACCACCCAGCAAGCCCCGCCCCAAATAGCCAGGCCAAGCCCCACTGCCAGAAAGCCACCGGGCCCACAGGGGCAGGCAGCACAAAGATCAGCCCCCCAAGTGCCAGTCCAGAGAGCCCTCCACCCCGGGTAGACCAGCAAGGGGCTGCACAGAGGCAATCCCAACCAGAAACAGAGCGCCGGCAGGTTGGAGAACAGCCAACCACCGAGGTTGGCGAGAGATCACACCCCACAAGGGCAGACGGGCACCGGGGGCCGCATACCAGCAGGCCCAGAGACGCCCCCACAACTGGAAAGAAGGCCGCCCACGCCCAGGAAACAAAGCCCCGGGCCACCCCATGCCCGACCCCCAACACAGGAACGCCCCGCCCAGTGACGCAGGAGGCATCGCTCCCCACCCGACGGAGGCCTGGTCGGCAGAGATGTAATACCCAGCACCTGACCCCACGGAGCAAACCCCTGTGCGCCCCTCCCCCCTCCCCTCAAAAAAAAAAGCACACACATACACACACACACGCGCACACACACTGTGGTTGACTGCCCGATACCCGGAAGCCTCGCTGCAAGACGTCCCCTGCCGGGGACCCAGAGTGCAACGGAGTAGGGGACCCCGGGGTACTAGACACACAACCTAGAACCCGAGGCGTGGAGAACGCGGACCACCAGGGAGCAGGAAAACCCCACCCCATCCCAATGGCAGGACGCTACCAGCAAGGCAGACAGAGGAGCTGGCGAGGAGGAAAGCCAGCAAATGAGCAAGCGGGTGGGCAAATGGGCGAGCAGCGGGGCGAACAAGACCCCAGCGATGCAGCAAATCCCTGGAGGGGGAGTGGGGGTGCCGCACCCCAATCTGCCAGGAGGCCGAGCACCAGAGCCGAGAAGGCGAGACCAGCAGCAGACCAGCCGCCTGACCTCACCAGCCACTGGAAGCAAGACTTCCCACACGCCACCAGAACTGACGGCGCACCACCCGCGCGCCAGAGTGAGTGCACTTCTCTAGGAAAACTAAACATGCCACACTATGGAATTAAAACACACATACGCGCGCACACACACACACACACACCCAACCAACCACGCCAATTGACTGCCAAAATAGAGGATTATATATGCAAATTCACCAGGTGGTGATCAGAGTTTTACAACAAAGTATCAGAACTTCTCCTGGAGAAGGAGGATACATGTACTTCATATAGAGATAAAAGGTAAGAACACAAAAGTTTTTCAGTTAATAAAAACAAAACAAAATGGACTAAGTATTACCTGAAAACAATTGTAAAACCTTTTTTTCACCGAAGTGAATCGCTCTCTCTCATTTTTTGGTTATCCTTGTAATGAGCAACCTGTGTTAACACTCAAAAAACTCGTAAGGAGTCAGTGGCTCACCAACTATGAACCTTACCGGACGTCACTGAAATAAACATACTGCATGATTAAGCTGCCGAGCAAGAGAAGTTTTAAAAATGTTTTACATTGATTTCAGGTATTTAAACTTGCTTAGATTTTTGCAGCATGAAACTATGGGGGACTAGTAGTCAACCTACGGATGGATAGATGGATGAATCCTGTGTTGTATCACACTACACTGTACTCCAAATCCACACAATGACATGAGCATGACAAATGATGACAAAAAAAAAACGAAAGAAAATGAACAATCAGTTGGCATGTATAATCTTCTGTGTATGATTTGATTTGTGTATCTGTTTTAACTTTGCAAGGTCCCTTCCAGCCAAGTCTTCCGGCTGCAGCTCTCAATGCTGCTTGGAATGGAGACGAAGAAGAAAAGTCATTTCTGTCACACACAAGCAATAAAAACCTTCTGTCTCTCATCTTGCTTTCATCTCATGACGCATTCACTTTGATGGCTTTTCAATGTGTGAGACTCTGCACAATAAAAGTGGCTCAGTGATTGATTCTAACAAATCCTATTCAAGTTTGCACTTTCAGCAATGACGCACATTTCACATAGTGTGCGCTGACCTACAGTGAAACTTCATCGAACAAGTAGAAATGTTGAGACCATAGACCAAATAAAAATAATAACTGTATTGTGAGTTATTCTGTGATTACAAACCCGAATCTTCCACTATCATTAAAAAATGTAAAAGATATTGAAATCACAATACAGCGATTGTGTGATAACCGATATAGTATATTGGAAGAAAGATTACATCACAGTGCATGTCAATGAAGAAAGCAAAAACGTACTTTGAACACACTAATGAAAGGACTAAATACAAAAGAAAAAATATGGTGAAATATTTGTTTTTTTTTCCCAGCAGCAACGCAATTGTTTCCAGGCAGTCATAAAAACATAATAAACAACTGCACAATTAGTTTGTGCCTCGACAATACTCTACTAAAACCGTTATGAATTTTCTATGGTATATTTTATTTGCGTAAGTCTTTGCACAGATGATAATCAGATGTTTTTATCATTTCATGGGTTTTTAGGCTGCAAATTCATAATTATAAAGGTAAATTTTCATTGTGAATTAATGCTTTTGTGTTAAGCGGAAATTAATAGCGAAATAGGATTCAGTAATAATTCAATTCAATATTAATACATTTCGTAGTTAGAGCGTAGAAACTTGTTTATGACTTTCTAAATACAATTTTTACGATTATTAGAGCCCTCTGGACATGAAATAACACCTCTATAGTCACCTTTACACTCCCCTTACCCAATATAGTCAATATAATCAACGAAAATAAGTAATTTAACACATAAGTAGGACTTGTGCTTGTGTGTGTTTCAACAAATATCTTCCGGACATGTGGACACGAAGTGATGCTGAGGATTCAGAGTTGAGTTTTAGCTGGAGTACAGCCACAACAGTAGCCCTTGTTATTATTATTTTGATGACTATTATTATTATGTTATTATTGTGCTCTTTGTGAGGTAAATACAGTGGTACCTTGGTTAATGTCCACCCCGTTTAGCACATTTTGCAGTTCACATGCAATCTGGCGTGCATAACAAACTCTTGAATTTGTATTTGTTGTATTTGTATTTGTGTAACTGGTTTGGTAACGCAGACATCTTGTATCACGCG
Source organism: Dunckerocampus dactyliophorus (assembly GCF_027744805.1). NCBI lineage: Eukaryota > Metazoa > Chordata > Actinopteri > Syngnathiformes > Syngnathidae > Dunckerocampus > Dunckerocampus dactyliophorus. The sequence continues at coordinate 18,952,694 of NC_072819.1, read as the reverse complement.
CCCAAGCCAAAATCTCTTAATTCACACTTACTACGCCAGCCCGTAAGGCACATACATGCAAGGCATCCAGAATCCAGGGGCCAAACAATGGACCCTCGGCGTTGATGACTCCTGTCCATGCATTTTTTTTTTGAGTGCGACAAACTCTAAATAAGCCCCTGAGTACAAAGAAAGTTGAATTCAAGAAAAAAGTCATTGCAAGTTCAAAGATGGGGTCCGTCTTGCCGATCTCGTCCAGATGTACTGGAAGCCTTCATCAACAATACGTACCTGAAGAATAACAACGTAATGAAGGGAGTTAATGGTGCGAAAGGAGTAACGGAGACCACAAACCATCGAAGATGTTGAGAAGTTATTGCTGGTGAGGATCAATGGCTAATGGGAGCTAGCGGGAGACAATGTTTCAGAGAAGAGGCTGCTGCATGCGGATGCAACAAAGAAAACGACGACGAGTGAGTGTGTTAACAAATTTAAGGCAGGGGCTGGTTTTGAAAATTTTTGAAAAAATGAAGAGGCATACACAGCGTTGTTATGCATGGCGAGTTTGCAAGTGCAGACAAATGTGCCTCCAAACTCCTCCATCCTTCCTTTTTCTGGTTGTTGTTCGCCACAGGTGTGCACTACACGTAACATGATGTTAAATGTTCATTTCTCCCTATCATACGTCATGTTTGTGGCATTGTTTTTTGAATGTAAAACTGTGCATGTTAAAAAAAGTATTTAACAGACCTCTCTGCATAGATTTGTTTGTGCCACATGGATCCAGTAACAGTTAAAAAAAAAAAGGGATTGCTCTCCAAGCATAATCCCTCTTTGGAAAACTAGGTAAAAGTGATGTTAAATGTTCAGTCGTCCATTCATTTTATCATTTGTAATTATTTTTGCATCATTTTCTGCATGTAAAGCTATAATTATTGTCTATAAAATGTGTTTTGTGTTAAAGTGTTTGGGTGTCTGGAACGGACTAATTGGATTCACATGATTTTCTATGGGAAAACTTGCCTTGGATATAGTCCAGTTTAGTTTGAATCAGACCTTCTGGAACAGATAATGACGCTAACAAAGGTGCCACTGTAATTATTAAATAATGAAAGCCTGTCATTGGTGATGAAGTCTGGTGCATGTTATTAGTGACACCTAGTGGCAAATGTAGACCGGAGTTCATCAACGCCGTGTGTTGCCTTAAACTGTATTTGTATTTCAGTTCATTTCAAACATTATTATGCTTGAAAATGCAAACTCAGGACAAAGGCAGGGCAATGATCCAAAACACACCAGCAAGTCCACCTCTCAATGGCTGAAGAAAAGCAAAATGAAGACTTTTGAGTGGCCTAGTCAATGTCCTGACCCGAATCCTATTGAGATGCTGTAGCATGTCCTTAAAAAGGTTCATGCTGGAAAACCCTCCGATGTGGCTGAATTACAACAATTCTGCAAAGATTAGCGGGCCAAAATTCTTCCACATCACTCTATGAGACTCATTGCAAGCTTTTGCAAATGCTTGATTGCAGTTGTTACTGCTAAGGGTGGCCCAACTAGTTATTAGGTTCAGGAGGCAATCACTTTTTCCACAGAGGGCCATGTAGGTTTGGAGTTTTTTCTCCCTTAATAATAAATAGTCTCATTTAAAAACTGCATTTTGTGTTAAGTTGTGTTGTAATTGATAAATATTTTAATTTGTTTGATGATCTGAAACATTTAAGTGTGACAAACATGCAAAAAGATCAGGAAGGAGGCAAACATTTTCACACCACTATAAATGTTTATTTTTGACCAAAGGCTCGCTCCGAGCCCTCCAAACCCTCCTGCAAGCTTGACGTTGACATTCTCCTTTGATTTTGGATAAACATTTGCAATTAAAGTGACAGTTGTTCAGATTATATTCAGCTCCAGAGCCCTGTCCCGTCTCTCTTCAGATAGGAAGCTAATAAACTATTTTCATAGAAGCACAATCCAAGTTTAAGCCCTATGACTCACACACTTATTAAACACATTTTAAACTATAAAATGTATAGGTACTCACCGCTACTGAATGGTAATGCAAGATGGTTGATAGAACAGCATCCGTTTTTCCATCTGTTGTGGGGGTGCCTCCATATAAGATACGCGGCTCCGCAGGATACTTGTCATGGCTAGCTGTTGGAAATGACGTTTCTCCAAGCCACATAATCCACATGCTTGCCTGTCAGTGTTGTCAATTTAGCAACATATTTTTTCAAAAGCAACTAGCGACAAATCTGACGACTTTTTCTGGCGTCGTTGGTGAGTTTTCTGGTATTTGGGGAAAAGTGAAACTACGTATTGATGTGCCATTTGTGTTCTCACTGAGCAGCAAGGGGTGCTGCTGAGAGGTCCACCCCGCCCCAAAGCAGTCACAAGCCGTCAGTGCACTGCCAGCTTCCACGGCATACTTAGAGCATGGTGGAGCTACACGCATGCGTGAGGCGCAATGCCGCCGGGGTGGATCGCACCCTGTTTCATGTTTGTCTTCATTAATTGACTAGTCATTACAGTCAAGCCTCCTTCGGACTTGTCAGTGTGTCAGAACGTGTGATGGAAGAACGTTGTGTGATGAAAGAAGTAGTCTTAACTGCAAGATAAAAGGTGGTAGGCGCTGGCTGAGATAAAATATTAAAATCATTTTATTTTGATTAAGTGATGGACAATTTTAAATGAACAAACCAAGAATCAAACAAGTTTTGAGAAAGTTGAAGAAAGTTGACTGTAGAAGCTAGTGCTGGTGTAACGACACAAACAGGGCGCCGCCATCTTGCAATGACGTTATATGTATCCTGTAAATTTTCTGCTTAATTATCACATATTTATTAACTATTACGGGTTAGGGTGAATTTGTTTTTGTGTGTTTTCTGCAGAAAAAAATGTCTATTTTTAGAGAAAAAAATAAAACAATTTTTTTTTTTACCAAAAAATCGCAAAATTGCAAATACAGTATGGGGATTTTGGTAACACTGGTAATCATCAGCAGTTTGTAAAAAGTATCTGGGTTTGACATAAGAACCCTGGAAGATCAGTTGAAAATGCTGACGTTCAAAAGGAGCAAATGCAAGGCAAATAAAATTGGCATGAGTACTCAGAAGTCCCACTTATTAAAAACAAATGTGATTCCACAAAGAAAATATCAAATGTCCAAAAAAGGTCCTGACATTTCAACCAAAATAAAAACACACACTGACATGCAGCTGTTCCACTTAAGTGACAGCAGAGAATAAGTGGATGTTTTTCGGGGGTGGGGGGTGGGGTGGGGGGGTGGGGGTGGGGGGGGTTGTCTGCTTTCTGCTATGTTTTACAACCAAGCAGTTCTGGCTGCTTCCCTTTACTCACAGCAGGCAATCAGCTCTATGGGTGGAATCAAAGAGTCTGCCTGCTTCGTTATATAACTGCACCACTACCTTATTGTCAGCACTTTAAAATATCTCCATTTTAAACCAACAAGCTGCCACCTATGGACCACACAAGCTAACAGACCATACCAACTAACATTACAATAGACATACCATAAAATACATATATACATAACATTTTAGCACAGTTAATCGTGTAAATGCAAAAATAAGTCTGACACGACACTTTTGTAAATACTAAAAATGATAAAATGTACCTATTTATTTATTATTTATTTATTATTATTTATTTATTATTTATTTATTTATTTGATCATTTCCTAAGACCAAAATTAACAACATAAATACAGATTTTTATGACAATAAAACACACTTCCTGGATAGAAAAATTACGCAAGGTAACATCTGAGCCATTTAAAAAAATATATTTCTGTGCATAGTATTTATTATGATGTGAATACCGGTAGCCAGAATTAATCTCATCAGTAGTTCTTATGCCGTTTGTAAACTTAATATGATATGTGAGTGACATGAGCTGGTGTCATCACACCACCTGTGACAGAGTCAGCAACTGCTCAGGCCTCTGAGATTTATAGTGAACGAATGCTGAAACATACAGATGCTACCTGAAGATAACCCACAAATTTCCTATCTTCTGAGGTAGTATCGGAGTCCCAACAGATTTGGGAGGTGTATTCATGATATTAGGACCGGAGTTTGAAGTTTAACACCTATGACACCTCTTTTCCTGGTCTCTTGTGTTGAAAGTAATTGTCGCCGTCGATTGCTTCACACCATGCCCATTTTACCTTGAATGACTTCCTCCTGTCCAGCACCATCCAGTGTTGAAAGTAAGAAGTGCAGAGCAGGGAAGCACAAGATTAAGTACCATTTGATTGAATTTCTTTTACTACGCATGGGGCCAATAAAACACAAACGGTGGGTTGCAATGACTCTGAACATCCCTGTTAGTTAGTTGCTAACAGTTTGTTGTTTTTAGGTTCCAAAACACTATATTTCATCGGCGTGACAAATCTCACTGGGAAGCTTGCACTGACTACAAAATGACAGAAAACGGCATTGAAGCTGTTCTCATGCCACTCATCGAAAACCAGTAGATGACATCAAGGTGCCCACCTCAAGTGTATATATATATATATATATACCCTGCCATGGCATCTGTTTTCATCGTAAAAGCATGTGGATAAGCTCAAGCCAACAACAAGAAAGAAAGTATTTGTTGCACTTGATAAGAATAGCCTTGAGGATTGATGAAATATTGGAACATGAACACAAGATTTGACACTTGTGAAATAGGACATCAGGCTTTGTCTCACTGCTTGGTTAGTGGGAAACAACATGCACTGACCATATATGGGAAGAGGAGCTTCTCAGCTTTCAAGTGATACCTGACATGACATGGGTAGAGCCACGCATGAGCATGGAGTATTAATTCTGAGAGTCCTTCATTGTTCGTGTAATGTCAAGATTTAAGAAATTGTATCACATTTTTCCTGAAATAATAATTTTTAAAGAACACAAAGGCGCGGAAAAAGGACACAGAGCAAACATAAGTTATGTGCGTGTGTATAGGGGGGGGTTGTGTGATCTTGATAAAATGGCCTGCAATTGGCTGGTTCCCATGCAGGACACATTACTCACAACCTGGATGACCCTAACCCTGTGAGTCTGTCCTCAGATGCCTCAGTGGCACGCACCTAAAAACCTTTTTATCGTTGTGCAAGTTTCCTCTTGAACCCAATCACTTGAAGTGCAGCATGCAGTCATGCCATTAGCTTATTGGCACATTGAGCTCGCTCTTTGCGACTGCCCATTTCTTAATTTTCAAATGTATAGCATTAGATGCAGTGTAAATCAATGTCATTCTTGTGGATGAGCGTCAAGGCAAAAACCTTCCCTCCTGTGGTTAACGTGAAAATATGCTCTGTATTTCATTAATCAAAAACAAGTGGTTAGAATTAACATCAACAGAGCAAACAAAAAGCCTCATTTAGTTTGTTTTAAAAATGTGAAAGTTGCCATAGCAGCTTTCTCAACACAAGCCACATTGGCCGCATTTTGTAACATACACTATGTGTGTGTGTGCGTGTGTGTGATGACACAACATCCTTGACCAAAGGTGTTGGCATGCGCAACAAGTGTGTAAGTAGCTTCAGTCATCCATCATGCTGCAAAACCTCAGCCTTATTACGCAACATGTACCGGCATAGACTCTCTGTGTGCACACATGCTACAGCGCATCGACACGTGTTCCCATTGGCTCGTTCACACAGACAGCTGACATACACACACTCACTACACATGCACATACTGTACAGACAGCAACATTAGATCATGGCAATGTATGTGGGCGTGTGGTGTACCTGTCAAGTTATTAAATACAAGCACATACAACCACCCTGGATCAGTATGAGTTGGTCTACTAAGTAGGGGAATTTATTTTATTTTGTTGCATGACATTTTCATAGACTTGCAAAATGAGTACAATGTGCATATCAGGCGAGTAGTTGGTCACAGTAACACTTTGCTTAACATAAGCACACGTAAGTTTTACAACAGTGGTGTGGTCTATTTATGTTTAAGCGACAAACCTGTACATACGTGGGGTGTCCAGTTGTTTTTTTTTCACCGAGGGTCTCACACTGAAAAGTCAAAGAATGCAGGGGCCACTTTGATGTTTTTTTTTTTTTATAGTTTGTAAAATGATTAAACAAAATGGACAGTATAATTAAAGACAAAGCTTTGTGTTATTTGTTAACAGTATCAACATTCAAGTGTTTTATCTTTACATAGTGCCTTTAGCTGTATTTACTAAATTTTTTCATTTTCAATTTTGGACAAACTTTGGACACCCTTGGTCTAAATGAAGAATGGAAATGCGCGCTCTACTAAAAACTGGTTTGTAACTGTTAAGCATCTATGCTGTGATTGTTTATTAAAGTATGAGTTATTGAATGATTTGCATTTTACATTCAAAAAATGGACGTGTTGTTTTGGTTCCTCACAGCATCCAACTTGTCAATGTTGTGTGCTGCCAGTGTCACCGCTACTACTACCACTAGTACTACTACTGCTATTTTTTACACTTATTTTACCACCATAGAGTGTGTGATCTTTGTGTCAGTAAACAAAATGTCCATGAATTAAATGCAAATTACCAAAATGCACTAAATGTATGTATTTTCATTTCACAGGCACAGGGGAAGAGTAAGGTGTGGAGCCACTTCACAAAAGACTCAACAGGCGTTACATTAGATGCAATATCTGCAGTCTGAAAGTTAGCCAGGGCTCCGGCACCAGCAAAGCAAAGAACACTAGACATTTGTGGCGACACCTAAAAGTAAATCACAAAGAGGCAAGTCCTTATGTTGACAGTGTTACTAATTAAATTTTCTTGCTGTACTCTATCTTTCTATTATTTCTATTATTCTATTATATCTTTCTATTATTTATTAGCATGCAAAATATAAAGTTACAACTAAATACTTGGTGGGTCACTAGCTTGCTAGCTGTCGCTAGTTGTCAGCTGCAGATTATAAACATAATTTTCAGATGACAGGAACTTTTGCCTACACGTTGGTTGTTTGGGCCTGTGTCGGTAAGTTTCTGTTGCTTTCCTTCTGTACATCGATTATCCGCAGCGGGCTCCAGCCGGAGCCCGTGCGAGTAAGTCTTGTTTTGTGCCATCATCTGGCAGTATCATCTGACATTATGGCAGTGGTACACAAAACTATGAATGGTATTGGCCACTGTGTGTATCTTTCAGAGTTCCTGAGCCGAGCGCCGGTAGCGCGGCCTGCTAGCCGTATTAGCTCCGGACCAACAACTCGCTTCCTGCTAGGACAGCCATCACTGAGCCTTTGGCCTTCACCACCCGGCCCCAACAACTGCCACCAGGCTCCTGCCTGCATCGCCGAGTCTTGACAACCGCCATAGCCTTTGTTGCTATCGACGGCTAGCGCCGCTGACCGCCACAAGGCCTTCAGCCTTCCCCGCCGTAAACCGCCAACTGCATGCTGGGTTCCATCCCTCACCACCGGTATCACAGTCGCAATCACCAGGCTAGGTTGCAACTGGCAAGGATTGAGAAAGAATGGCTACAAAAAGGGACATGGAGGAACTAAAAAGGTCAAACAAAGAACTAAGGAAGTCTGTGGAATTTAGTCACCGTATGGAAGATGTAACAAGTAAGCAAGACAGATTAATTAACACGATTCAGGAAATCAAAGAGTTGAAGAGACAAAATGAAGAGAAAGATGTCGTGATTGCAAATCTGGAAAGTATATTGTCTGTGTCATGATCTGCCGCCTTTCTGCCTTGTGTTGCAATGCATGCGGTCCTCCTGAGGTGGAGCTGCCAGCCCACACATGCGGGCAATTAGTGTTACTTCTTAGAGTTACTTCTGATACTGAGTGTTTGCTTCTGCTCTGTGCCAGATTGTCCTCATTCTTCGCCTGCAACTTTACCTGCCTGCCAATTATCCTGTTTTCCCTCACTTTCTGATATTTTCGGTATTCTTGGTCGTGAGTATTATCCTATTATAAACTTCCAGCAATGCCCTCATTTTTTTTAATTAATGCTAAGATTATTGGCAGTAACTGGCTTGTCCACAGTAATTTTTTGTTCCTCGTATTAGTATTTTTATGCAGCAGCCTTTTGCTCGCCGTCTATTTTTGTTCTGTTTTTTTTGTCTATTTTTTGTTTTTTTGGTCTGGAATCTGCTCCCAGTTTTTTTTATTTATTGTTTTCCTTTTTTCTTCTTTTTATTTTGTATTAAACGTTTTGTACCACTGTAGTGTAGTGTCCCAAACTCAGTATTTACCAGCTCGTGACAGTCTGAGCTACAGTAGAACAATATACTCGTATGAATGGTGTGATTAGTACTGGGTTACCAACACAACCCTGGGCATTTGCTGCTGCAGTGATGCCAAGGGCGAAGGAACAGTTTATGAGAATCAAGATTTGGACTTGGTCAAGCAGCAAGTGGTAGATTTTTTTGCAAGACAAAGGAATTAATATACACATAGACAACACAGAAGCCTGTCATCCTCTCCCACAGAAAGACAAATGCAAACCAGTGGCCATTATCATGAGGTTTGTCAACAGAAAATTTAAAAATTAGTTATTGCGGCAAGATAAGATGCTTCAAAGGAACAAATGTTTACCTCAATGAACACCTGACTAAAAACAATGCGGAAATAACAAAGAGAGACCCATATCTACTAAAAGAAGAAAAAAAAATCAAGCAACGTGGACCTCCAACTGCAAAATGTACAAAAGAACAGAACAAGCAAAAGTATTAATGGTCAGGAGTTTGAAGGACAAACTAATATAATGCAACCCTTTTTATTTATAATAGCCTATGGTGGACCTCATGGACCTAATGGTTGCTGGTTAACACATGTGGACGATAAACTGCTAAATTTCACAACATATACAAACAATATTGGAGGAAGATATACCTGTAGATCCAGATACAAACTTCTTTTCTCAGAAATGACTGCTGCTACTACACAGACGAACAATATAATGATAACTTTCAATTCAAGTGAGTCAATTTAAGGAACCCTTTAAAAAAATGGCAATTTCAGAAACAAGTGCATGGACTTTGAGCTGGAAGGCTATGACATAAACTGCATCAACAGAAACAACAAAAGTGGAGGAGGAGCGGTCGTGTATGTAGATAAACATCTGAACTATAAAGTTGTAAAGAACATGTCATTTGCTATTGATAACATTTTAGAATGCATAACTATTGAAATCAATAAAGAGAAAAGTAAAAAGGTATTAAAAAGTTGTTTATATAGAACACCTAAGTCTAGCATCGAAATATTTGAGGATTGAATCAAAGCAACATTCACAGACATCAGCCAAAAAAGAATATTTGTATGTGGAGATTTAAATTTCTACCTTAAAGTGTAAAACAATTGTTATCAACAAGAGAGGAGAAATATGATTTTAGGGAAAAAATTAAACCTAAAACACTTGTATAGACGGACAACACTAACAGCTTTCAGCATTTCTGTATGTGGAATCAAGTTGTGGAACAGATTGAGTAAGGAACTCAAACAAAGCACGAAAATGAGTGATTTCAAGAACAAGTACAAGCAGTTGATGTTCACAAAATACAAAGAAGAGACCTGAACAAACTGTGTACTTACTGTACAATACTATATCTAACCACTACTACACTGACTACTAACTCTTCATTCTGTTGTGTACTCACTCATTATCAAGTTATGATTCTGTCAACCATTTGAACAGTTATCAATTATTATCATTAAGTCTGTAGTTTCCTTACAGTAAGTATAAACCTGGACTGTCATTGCACTATAGGGTTATATTGCCTTAACACAGTCCTAGCTATTTACGAAAGGCAAAAAGTACATTTGGAAAACAAAAGGTGAATAAATGTCTTGCAGCTGATGTGAAACTGGTGAGGAGTTGGATTAAATAAGCTTTGCTTCTTCCTACTCCTTTTTGGACATACGAAACTGGGAATTGTGCTACGTGATGTGCTCCAGTGGAACTTGTATGCATGTTTAGGATGAATTTAAACCATTGCCATTTCCATTACCATATCTTACCCCAACCAGTCGAGACAGACGGCCACCCCATAGAACCTAGGGTTCTGTTCAAGATTTCTTCCCCACAGGGAGTTTTCCCTTACTTCTTTCGCCAAGTGCTTGCTCATATGGCGTTTAAGTTGGTTTCTCTTTTAATTTGTGAGCGTGGTCATAGACCCAATCCATGTGTAAAGTGCCTAGAGATAACATTTAAAACTGAATTTAACTGAATAGAAATAAATGGAAACCTTTTCACTATCCAAAACACAGTTGCCATGTAAACAAACAAACAAAACAAATAAAAAAGTTTCCTTTTCAATGCTAAAGACCATACAGCATATAAGAGAGAGCATTATGTTGGTCCACTTGCCTGTGTTAAACAGCTGCAAGCATGCCATTACAGTTGCGTTTTGTTTTATGACAGATGTTTTTTTTTTTCAATGTGTGTATGTAGATTGTGACTCATCGCCATACATCAGAGCAAGCTAAGTGTCAATGCAGAGAGCGTCTTACAATTGTCCAAAACCCATGGATGCTTAAAACGGAGTCCAAATCCACACATGGACATCCTAGTCAGACAAAATTCAACAGTCAGCATTTGGGCATTGGTGAAAAATGCGGTGGATATGTTTTGGTTTAGTTAATTTGACAACTTAAACATGCTAGATAGGTGGTAGATGTTCCTTTCCTGTGACCTACCTTTTGCTGTTTTCCTGCTCGCATTAATGACTTTCTCAGGGTGCTCATTGGCGGAAAAAGGTTATAGTGCCTTCCATTGCTGTGGCATGAACATGCCATCCTTCATCTAAAGTACACAACAGTGTTTTGGAGGCTAAAAATGCAAACATATGAAAATGTGCTTCAAATGTCATTTTCGTGTGGACGTTTAGTGTAGTTTTACATGATTATGTCACAACCACAACACAGCGTACACTACCAGAGTTGGGAGTAACTGTGTTAAAAATAACGGTGTTACTAACTTTTTAAAAGTGATTTGCCCAACACTGTACAATACACAGCTATTACGATCAGCAAAAACACTCATTACATACCGTATATGCTAGAATTGTAGCATACTGTGTATTTACCTAAACCGCAAAGAGGATGGGGTTTTATTTGGAAGTACACAATAACAAGGTAATTTATTAACTAGTATACTGCACAGCACAGCAGAAACAGAACCAATGTTGTAATAGTGGTTAGGAACAGACTGCTCAGCCAGCATTGATAGCGCTGATGAGTCCACTGAAACAACAGCACGGCAAGGGTAACGTGTGAGTTACACACAAACAGCTACCACGACTGACATTTTAAAGCATATGCAGAGGTACTTAAAGCTGCTGGATGCTGACCACACATGACCACTCGCAGCGTTTTAAAATGTTGTGTAAACATGTGCTCAAAAGTGTGGAAAGGTAAAATAATGGAATCTTTCATCCAGCTTAAGTGGACAACTAAATTAAGAAACATACTCAACTTTAACACAGTGAAGATGGAGACAGAAGAGAGTTTTTATGGTTGCAAAAGTGGGTGAAATACAGTAAGTCTGTGTGTGTGTGTGTGTGCGTGTGTGTGTGGGTAGGGACGGGCGGGGGATGGGGGCGGTGGTGCATCTGGGGGGGAGATAAAGTGAGTGACGTATCACCAGGCCAACAACAGCTGGTGTGATCAGCAGCAGGTGCTCGAAGGTAAACACAATCAGTCTCAAGCATTCAGTGTGTAAAATTTGCTTCACATACTTGGCTGGTCTATACTGTAAATCTTGTCGTCATATTGTACAGTCAATATGATAGTCAAACCTGTGACAGTGTAAAACTGTGTACAGTTAGGATCTTAATAGCTCAAAAGAGGCAAGGTTTACCACTGAAAGCAAAGTAACTTAATAGATAAGTGTCTCATAAACAATATACAGTGGTGTGAAAAAGTGTTTGCACCCAGCATGAACCGCCTTTTCAAGGTCATGCCACAGCATCTCATTAGAATTCAGGTCAGGACTTTGACTAGGCCACTCCAAAGTCGTCATTTTGTTTTTCTTCAGCCATTCAGAGGTGGACTTGGTGTGTTTTGGATCATTGTCTTGCTGCAGAACCCAGATCGGTTTCAGCTTGAGTCACGAACAGATGGCCGGACAGTCGCCTTCAGGATTTTTTGGTAGACAGAATAATTCATGGTTCCATGTGTCACAGCAAGTCTTCCAGGTCCTGAAGCAGCAACACAGCCCCAGACAGTCACACTGCCACCACCATAGTTTACTGTTGGTATTTTGTTCTTTTTCTGAAATTAGGCGTGACTTTTAAGCCAGATGTAATGGGACACACACCTTCCAAAAAGTTCAACTTTTGCCTTGTCAGACCACAGAGTATTTTCACAAAGGTCTTGGAGATCATCAAGATGTTTTTTTCTGGCAAAATTGAGACGAGCCTTAATGTTCTGTTTGTTCAGCAGTGGCTTTTGTCTTTGAACCATGCAGGCCGTTTTTGCCCAGTGTCATTCTTATGCTGGAGTCATGAACACTGACCTTAATTGAGGCATGTGATGCCTGCAGTTCTTTGGATGTTGTTGTGGGGTCTTTTGTGACCTCTTAGATGAGTCGTCGCTTCCCTCTTGGGGTGATTTTGGTTGGCCGGCCACTCCTGGGAGGGTTTACTACTGTTCCATGTGTTCTCCATTTGTAGATAATGGCTCTCACTGTGGTTCGCTCAAGCCCCAAAGCTTTAGAAATGGTTTTATAACCTTTTCCAGACTAATAGATCTCAATTAATCTAAGTTAAGTTACGTTTTAACAGTGAAGGCAATCACTTTTTCACACAGGGCAATGTAGTTTTGTTTTGTTTTTTCCTCCCTTAATACTAAAAAGTTTCATTTAAAAACTACATTTTGCATTCAGTTGTGTTGTCATTGAATAATATTTACATTTGTTTGATGATCTGAAACCTTTAAGTGTGACAAACATGCAAAAAAGTCAGTTAGGGGGCACACTTTTTCACACCACTGTATTCCGATAGTCATATGTGACAATTCTCTGTAAAATATGGGTTAGATCCAGATCCAGACCAAATTACAGCATTTAATTTCTACATACACATGGCAAATTGTGTTTTTTAAAATTGACTGTTCTTTTATTATTTTCCTTCCATTATTAGTTTTATCTGACATTTTAATACCTATTTTTAATTATATATATATATATATATATATATATATATATATATATATATATATATATACATACATACATATATATATATATATATATATATATATATATATATATATATATATATATATATATATATATATATATATAATAGACATACAATAAATAGAGAATGGAGTATGCAGAAAACAGTCAAGCCACTTGGAAATGTGTTCTGTGTCCAGAAAAGTTAAGACCTAAACAATTACAGCCTTGCTTTGAACTGCTGTTGTAGATGATGTTCCACTCCAGTACTGTAGGTGGCAGTAATGCATAATAAAAGTGGAAAATAAATCTGCTTTTTAGTAACAAAAGTATTGCATCTACTATCTGGAGCGATACCAAAATGCAATCGTTTTAAACAAGGTTGCAGTATAAATTTAAAGATCTGCGATGATACCTTACCAGTGACTGACCAAAGGGCTACCCTGATATCACAGCTGGCAACACGAGACTCCAACATTTATTTATAGCCACATTGCAAATTTCCATGCTAGTTTCCACCACGCATGCCAGACACTGTGGAAACACATGACCACCTATCTATCAAGCACCATGCTTATCAACACACAAGTGCTCTATCAGTGGCAGCTCGTAAAACGGAGAAAGACGCACACTGTCCCGCTTATAGTAGTTGTATGTTTCCATATATACTCTTGTCTATGTCATGGTACATTTATCAGCCTGTGCATGTGTGTGCAACATGTCTGCAATAAGGTGTTAACGAGGTGGTGAGAATGACAGAATCCCTGTATACTGTACTCCACATCATATTGTATAACCCATAACCAAGAAATAACCAAGAAATAAAAGTAAAGGGAAGCTTCTGGTTTATGTTCAAGATATGTAAACCAGTCAGTGCAAGGCTCTGCCATATTTCTATTTTTTAACCTCACCAAATGGCCAAAATTCGTAATAACGTGATGTTGCACTACACAAGGGTCTGTAGACATTATGCCCTAAAGAGACCATTGTGTCTGTGGTACCTGCAATACTTGTCAAAATGCTTCCCTATCTCCAGAAATAACTGAAAAATACTGTGAAATACATGCCAGGCCACTAGTTGGCAGTGTTGCTTCACAAAGAAACACTATGTACACGGATATTGTCCAAAAAGCTTTTTTTTGTCTATACTGGGGTGCTTTGTGTCAGCACTGATCCAGTTACACTTTTGTGGCAAAGGTCAGTTTTTCATTTCAAATAGACATGGCAGGAAGCTAGAAAAACCTTGCTGCATTGTTTTGGAACAAGACAAGCTAGCTAACAACAATGGAGGAGAATGAGGGTCTCCTGTGTTTATTCTTAGCATATGACTGTTTGGAAATACATTTTATTCAAGGAGACTGATGGCAGAAAGAAAATGGAACACTGCAAAGTGGAGATTATTTAGCATAATACTGCAGCGTCCAGATCGAAGGCACAGCAACAGCTAATAGTTAATGCTAGCACGTGTGTTTGTAATTGTCATTTTTCAGCCATGTATTCTAAAATAATGCAGTGACACGGTTGCTTGATTAATTAACAACCAGCAGGGGTTTAGATTATCCGTATGGTATTGGCACAGGATACTTGGCACACCCAGCTAAACAGGTACTAAAAATGCACTGGAGATTATTTAACCATATCAAACATATAAAACAAGGATTGTGAGCTAACTATGCCCCCTCTCAGGCCCAACATCAGTGAGGTCTGACCTCCATCATGGATAAAAACACCACGCAAAATCCTAAACCTAACATTAGTTGCAAAGGAAGCCCCTCCTCCATTTTTTTCTTCTCTACTCCACTTCCTATATGTGTGGCTTTGTGTCTTAATACTTTTGTTCCAATAATGTGCATTTTCCAAGTCTTCAAAATTATATATACAAGAGGGCAGTGGCGATTGCTCTAAGACTGCAAGGGATGTTCAGTTAACCGTAAAATGTCAAACAAAAAAGGTGGTGAAATATGTACTGCTGTGCGTACACTTCATTGACTAAATATGCACTAAAATACCTTCATCTTTAATTCAGAATCAGCTACTTATCACAGGTAACTGACACAACTTCCATCTCATTCGTCCCCGCAGCGCCACAGCATTTTTACACAGTCAGACGCTGAGCATCTGCTGACTTCACTGATCTGTACTAATAAGTCTGGATAGCTCATACGTCGCACGCCGGAGTGCAAGCCGCTGAAGCCAAAGAGACGCCAAAGACAATACGTTGTTTGCAACCTCAAACATACCGGTATGCATGTTCAGTAATATTATTTTCCAGAACATATCATATGAATGAATCCTTTTACATCAGTCATTCAGCAGCAAAAAAAAAAATTGTTGTTTATCCAAATGAAGGGTCATGCCGGGTCAATTGTATGCAAACTGGCTTGCTAACTGCACCGTGTACAATGCCTGATAAGCATCATGGAAACAGTGAGATTCTCCCATTCCTTCAAGTAATGCAACCTTCGTCCCTTAAAGAAATACATATATCATGATATAACAAAAAAGTATGTAAATTCCCCCTCAGCTATTATAGAGCTATATAAACGTATCAATTCTGGACATACATTTAATCAGAGGAATTTTACAGGATCATAAATATCTGAGAGATCGACAGTGCAAAACCCTTAAATTATCCATCATAAATCTACATTTCAATCATACTTAAGGGTGAAATGTTGGTCCACAGCCTTTGAACTGGCGATTTGTGCAGTTAATAGCTGCACATGCAGGCATCTTAAGTCGAAATTTGTGTCCAATCCGAATTAATAAAATAAGTTCACCACGAATGCAAAAGCTTGCCTGAGAAGTGTTTCTTGCGAGTAGCAATATGGCGGCCGTTTGCCTTCACAAGTCATCGCCAATGAGCTAACCAGATATATTATACAGATCAGTGGCTGACTTTGATGGGGAAGCGTAGAGTGGGTTTTTCCACTGAGCGAAACTGGATGGTCATTGGATAAATGCTGGGCTTTGTCCCGCCCATCGGACGCTCAGCGTCTGTCACAATATGTACCGGAAACACAATTGGTTCAGCGCATGCGCAAGAACTACGTCACTCCATGACATCCAACAAGGTTGAACTAGGTAAAAACGTACGCAATGCACGTAGCGCAGATGTAAAGGCATATCAGATTACTTATAACTAATAAATAAATTGAATAAAACACATAAAATGCAGTGATATTTCAGTGTAAACACCCATGAGTAGACTCCAATGACGGAGTAATCTTGAGGAATGGAGAAATTCCATCCATCCAAACGTATCTTTCTAGCAATATCTTTCTGGTTATGATATAAGAAAGAAAATATTTCTTATGTTGTAATTTCTCAAATCTTAACAACGTTTTTGGGAGTGGGTGGGATGCGTATTGCTGCTGTGAAATACACAGATTGCGTAGATTACACATGCCTAACATATGCCTGCTGAAAAATAGGTCCACCGGATGGAAACGCATTCTGCACGTGCGTAGAACCGAATGCGTTTCCGGTACGTATTGGTAGTGACAGCGTCTCTGGGGGTCTATGGGGCAGTGGGCTGGCATAGATAGATACTTTATTGATGATTGGATGATCTGTCGGAGGCAGAATCCTTTTTTTGATTGACAGTGAAATGAGCGAATCAGGGAACTTAAAGCGGCTTCTCCCTCCCCCCATTACGATCACTCACACTCATGTCGGTCACACAATAGCCTCGCGAAGCAGCTCCAGCAGCTAGCAAGCTGCACATTATGGCAGTTACTAGAATTTAGATATAAATAAATAAACACATTTATGATGTAGGCCGGGGAAAAAAAGGGTTTCCCCTCCTTGAATGACCAGCAGCCGCCACTGCAAGAGGGATATAAAAAGGACATGTGATTTAGTGTTAGTGCTAGTTGCGCTGTCATTGATTTATGCTGCCACTCAGTGGCGGTATTATGAACAGCTGTGCTGTACAACTCATAATCACGTGATACTTCAACGCATTAATATAACAGTACCCACTATGACAAATTATTAAATGCAATTAAAATGACACAATCTTTGTAATAGTATGTGTATGTCATTTCAAAATTTCCCATAGATACTAAAAAATATACAACAATAATGTAAAGTGAAATAATGTTCAATGTCTTCCTCATTTATAAACTGCACAGACAATGTTTTCTGTTACCTTTGAACATTCTTAACAGTTATACCTGTATAACATAAATTGAAATTACTCACTCATTGCTCACAGACAGAAACAGGACAGTGCTTGCAGAGCAGTACTGTCATTTTTTTTTTTAGGTGTTCCTGGAATTAATCAGTATAAAGTACTTGTAGGCCGCACGGTGGTCTAGTGGTTAGCACGTTGGCCAACACAGTAACAGCTTGGAGATCGGGAAGAATCGATTCTCCCCTGGGCATTTCTGTGTGGAGTTTGCATGTTCTCACCGTGTGCGCGTGGGTTTTCTCCGGGTACTCCGGCTTCCTCCCACATTCCAAAAACATGCATCTTAGGTTAATTGGTGACTCTAAATTGTCCATAGGTATGAATGTGAGTGTGAATGGTTGTTTGTCTATATGTGCCCTGCGATTGGCTGGCGACCAGTCCAGGGTGTACCCCGACTGTCGCCCGAAGTCAGCTGGGATAGGCTCCAGCATGCCCCCCCTAATGAGGAAGAAGCGGTATAGAAAATGGATGGATGGATGGAAAGTACTTGTACATATTTTAGCATGTGCTTAATCTATTGTATGTTGTATGTAATGGATGTTTAAATAATGGGATTTCTCCATGTCACTTTAAGTTCCATGTATGGCTCTCTATATATATATCATGACATCACATTTCATTTTCTCTTTCTACGCTCCTGTGGTGGCATCACATAAAGGCAAAAGAAAAGGCTTTATACACTTGTGGAGTTAATCCCTTATATCGGGGTAGGGAACCTATGGCTCGGGAGTCACATGTGGCTCTTTTGATGACTGCATCTGGCTCTCAGACATTTCTTAACACTGTCAAATGACATAAGCACCACAATGTTTACCATATGGATTTGCCACAAAAATGTGCTGAGTCCATGTCAGGATTAAAAAAAAAATAACATCAAATTACGGTTTGTATAAATACAAGCAGATCCATTTGGTTGACATGTATTTGCAGCCTCTCCATGACATAACTATTATGACATTCAGCTTTCCACATGACGGCGAGTTGTGTTACATGCAGCACTTTGACTGCATGTTGGCGCAGCATATTGGAGATGTCACTGAATGTCACTAATTCAACACATGCAGCAGGTTACATGCAACTGTTAATGGCCTTAAAAACAGCAGAGCACTCCTGCCCTATAGAAGATCATTGACTAGGATAAACATATTGCTTGTGTTCTAATTAATGGATTTATTAATTTGGATTTGCCATTTGTTGAGGCAAGAAAAGAGAACAATTCACAGTACATTAAAGCTGTAGATTTGGAACATGAGGCTTCCATTTACAATGAACTAGATCTCATTCATAGAAGTAAACTGTTTTGAGGCCCATTCAGACGTGCAAGTTGTGTTGCCTGCTGCCAGCAGAGAAGGAACAAGACAGGAGGAATGGGGGTGGGGGTATCCTAAACTGCTAATACCATGAAATTCAAGCCGGTGTCCCATGATGCATGCACATTGCTTCATGTACTCCTTACAGTACACAAGACACACAGTGTGAGCTGAAGAAAAAAAACTTAATATAGATCGACTTTTATGCTAAATTGACACACACAGCAAAAGTGCAGTTATTTTTGGAAATGTGTGGCTAGCTTGGCTACACACACAAGCTCTGCAGTTAAAAGGTAAGGGCGATACATTTAAATCTCAGCCTCACATTAAAGTTTGTTATGCACTGTTTGTTATAGCTTTTTACTGTATGTGTGTTGTATTGTGGGAGGACAACAGAACAGGGTTTTTTCCAAGACGTAATAAATATGTAGACTTAGCATAGAGAGCATGTTACTGAAGTGGGAGACATGTTTGTCCTGGGAAAAACACTGTAACACATATATCCAATTTAGAACCTTATTGTGTCATGAAATGTTTTTATATGGATTTTTACAGTAGATTCCTTTTTGCATTTTTTAAATCACAAACAAACATTTCATATTGAGTAAAATATAGATATTTTAGAATACAGATTAATGTGTAGGGTTTAGTTACTCCGTATATCCGCATGGGGGCAGGGTTTCGCTTTGCCACATTTTTTAGTCACCCAATCAAAGAGCGCCTTGTTTTTTTTAGTAGAGGTTACGATAGCTGTATTATGGCAAAGGACTCTAAATGTAAACGCATGTAACAGATTGTGGGACGCCATCGCGCAGTACGTCCGCCATGATGGTGAGCAAGAGAGGTGGGCGGGCTTGGCGCACAATATGTGTACAATGTATTCTGTAGCCCTGAGCTGATTGTAAAATAAAGTTATGCGCTGTGAACAGAATGAATATATATATGTAAATATACAGAGAGAGAGAGAGAGAGAGGTTTAAAAATCTATTATACTCGACAAATATGACCTACATGTAGATGTCAATAAAAACCTGAGCAGAAGTATGAAATGAACCTTTTCCTTCTTTATTTTACTTTTTTCCTTCCTTACAGTGTTACCAATGCTTGACAATTAATATACAAAATAATAATACTTATATTATATGGATAATTATGGAAGCCAACATTTATTTCAGTAATGACATGTTAATACATTTGATAGACTATAGCCTAAATCATCATCACTGACTTGTCATTAATTCAACTAATCACCCAGAGAAACGAAGTGACTTTAAGCGCTATTGTGTGAGTCCCACACAATATAAACTTTGTGAGTCTTATCCACAGTCTTGGCTATTTAGAACAACCGCAGTTATAAATCTACAACGTTTTTATAACACATACCTGTCTTTGTCTTTGGGAAACCCTAATTATGACAAATGTGGTCTTTTGGACCATCTATTGGCTCAATTAATGGCGTAACAGTGTGCCGAGTATATGTTCACCATGCAATGTTTCCGGATTCTGCTCACCATCATGGCTGCCAAACCTGCGCAGGGAATACTACGGAAGTAATACCGAGTTGACACCGTCCTTGCCATTTAGAGTCCTTCATTATGGGATGGCTGTAATCATCATGGATACTTCCGGTGTGGTGTCAACAGCCGTTTCTTTTTAGACCACACTCGTTCTTATATCATTTTTACAAGGCATTAATAGACACCGCCATAAATGAGTGTATTTTCTCAGGTATCCTTGACTTTGACGCTGTATAGCGTATGTATTTCAATTCATTTGTTGTAGTCTAGGTTATGAAGTGTGGATGTTTTGATGTTGTCACTTACGACGATAATACATGAAACACCTCAATACAGAGGCAATATTTAGCAATGTTACAAAACCCGTATTTTAGTGATGAAAAATTCTGAAACTGAGCGTGAGTGCTCTGTTAGGAGAGTCCGTGGGGTCATCCTTAAAAATGCCTTTTTTCATATGATAGGTGTATTTTCATTCGTATACATGTTTGTCATCTTCAATTTCGTATCGGATTTATATTGAGTGTTGGACCACATCAAGGCAAATCAGTGCTTGGAAAGTTAAGTACAACTTTAAGCCTTTCACACTCATGGACCGGAGCTTCAGGACACGATAAAAGGTATATTAATGTACTTTAATATCTATCTGCAGACGAAATTTAACTAAAATTGTGAGAAATATGTTTTTTTTTGACCCGGAAATACTACATGTCACGTTTGTATTGTTTGTCTTATTTTCAATATGGATGCCTTGATTGTAAATATAAAAGCAAATAAAATATGGATAATTTAGATATCCATCGATCCATTTTCTGTGCCGCTTCATTATAACAAAATCATGCCAAAAAAACATAGATTTTTCTCAAATATGGAGTGGATGTTATACATTCCTGTCATCAATGTTAGCTAATTATTTCTTGTGGTTAGTGTGGGGTGAAAACGAATACTAAGCTTGCTGCTGCACTGCAGTGCCTGCATGAAAAACATGACGCTTGATTTTCTTCCCTGAACTTTTTTTTTTTTTTTATTATTAAAGGAATGTAAAATGCTACTCTGTTGACTTTTAAAACAGATTTTCACAGCCTAAGTTATATATTTTGTAGTACATTTGTACTTGCCAAGGTCACTTGGGTGGATCACAGCTTCTTTCTTGACTCAATGTTAAAGCAATGGGGACCAGAGGCACAATTTTCGGGTGTAAAATCTGCTCTAACGTCTTTAATATTTGGGGTAGAGAAGTGAATGAGGTATCAAATTAAAGTTCAAGTCATGCCTTATCGGATAGAATCACAGACTTGATTGTACAAATTTAAAAGTGTTGTAACATTGCTACAATATTCACGAACATACAACAAAGATTTGACTTGAATTGATTAAAAATGCTGCAATTTAAGGTCAGACTGATGTCGTGTGATGTTTTACCCTCTCATATTTTTTTTTTCCCACACATTGACTTATTGCACGTTTAAATATTACAAAGTATTGCATTGTATTTGTATTTGTACCTGGTCAGTCCCCCCTTGGTCAAACAGCTAGCTTAACTGCTAATGCTGTTAGCTATTAGCGAGCTTTACAATGCATGCATGCATAGTACATGATAATGAAAAGTACCATAACTGCAGTTCTACTCAATTAAAGAAAGATTTTCAAGGCATAAGGGAAGTGCCAGAAGACGTCAGGGCAGAGGAGCTCGAGAAAAATAAAGAAAAACATCACACATGTGTGACCACTATTGCAATTCATTAAGTACAGTATGTATAGCAGGTGGGATTTTTATTGTGTATACCAGAATTGTTGTTTGCTAAATTCGGTAGATGTAGTGGGCTCAAGGGCCGCACGGTGGCCTAGTGGTTAGCATGTTGTCCACACAGTCAGGAGATGGGGAAGATCTTGGTCCAAATCTCCGTTGGGCAGTTGTGTGGAGTTTGCATGTTCTCCTCGTGCGTGCGTGGGTTTTCTCTGGTTTCCTCCCACATTCCAAAAACATACATGCTAGGTTCACTGGCGACTCTAAATTGTCCATAGGTATGAACATAAGTGTGAAAGGTTGTCTATATGTG
Source organism: Dunckerocampus dactyliophorus (assembly GCF_027744805.1). Lineage (NCBI taxonomy): Eukaryota > Metazoa > Chordata > Actinopteri > Syngnathiformes > Syngnathidae > Dunckerocampus > Dunckerocampus dactyliophorus. Next base: position 18,930,485 of record NC_072819.1, on the reverse strand, counting down.
CCCTGCGATTGACTGACCACTGGCGACCCCGTCTCTTGCTCAAAGTCAGCTTGGATAGGCTCCAGCATACCCGGGACCCTATTGAGGATAAGCGGCATAGAAAATGGATGGATGGTTATGGGTTCTTCTTTGCTACATGCCTTACCCTCTACAGTAGATGGTAATTGGTTCAATAGTTTTGTGCAATCCTGCTGGCTAATATGCTAACATTTAGGCCCATTCTGGTGGAAAACACATTGCGCTATTGTATTCTCTGATTCCTAATCATATCATTTGTGCTTTTCTAGATTAATCCTGTGCCAGACTGTTTGCACAGCCATCATGTCAGGCGATGACAAACCACCACAACAAACCCGCCAGAGGAAAAAGACCAAAAAGTCACGGCCCAAAGGGAAGAGCTCCAGTGCTAGTCCCAGTGCTGGACAGGCAGATAGCCTCAATGGACATGATGAGCTCACCTTACCCCCCATCCTTCAGCCGCTTTCTAAAAAGCCATCAGAGGCGAGGCCAAAAGTATCTGTAGCAAAAGTGGAAGAGGAGTCATCCCTAGTGATATGTCTGCAGGTTCTTTTCCCTTACCTGCTGGCTGGAATGGGAATGGTGATGGCTGGGATGGTGCTGGCTAGTGTACAGGTGAGTTGAGGCAGTTTTGTTCATGGCATATACATCATGGTTAAAAATGTAGATATGTAGTGGAACCTACAAATTCAAATGTCACCTGAGGTTTTGGGGGAAAATGTCGTTTGTGTTTTCACATTACTGGATGTATTAGTGTGAGCGAGCTCTTCTACTCCTGAATCGCTGCACACAAAAGGGTGAAAATGTGTCGAAACATGCACCCCTACTGCATTGCTGGCGCTTATTTTCCTGACAAATACACCACATGGTGGTGCTGTTATTAAACCCCATAAGTCGACTGACTTTCAGATAGAATTTCTCACACAGCTCTGCAAATAAAACTAACACAAAATTTGGTACACACTTTTAGGGGACTGACAAGCACGTGTATAGAATTTCAGCAGGATTGATTGAAATATCATGTATATGTTATCAGTAGTGGTTTTGGAGAATTAAATTATGGATTAAAACGGTTGATATTTGTCATTCAGCCCGAAAAGTAGGAGTGGCTAGTAGTTAATGGCTGTCACTCACTTGCAGCTCATGCCATCGTGTGCGCACGTATAAACGTACACTCAGTCTCAGAGCAGCTCAAGTCACCTTTTCCTGCACGTGTTATGTGGGGTGTGCCTTACATATGCTCTGAGCAGGAAGAGGGCAGGATATAGTAAGTTTGAACGCTAGCGCCCTCAGTGCAGTACATAACAATGACAGACAGCACCTTTAATGAGCCTGTGATTCCATTTAATCTTCATCTGCGGTTCAATTTAACTGGACTTGGGAAATTCTTGCTGTGTGCTTTTGCGATAAGGTAATCGCTGATGTGGGTCACCTTCACTTTACCCTCCACCGATTAACACATTTTATCCTCCATTGGGTCTTACCGTTCGCTTTTCGTCAGTCGCTCATCAGTTTCTCAGCTGTGACTGATAGAGGACAATGCGTAGTGGCTTCGACTGAATGAATGGTATGTCTGCAGGGAGATTCAAAAGGACAGAGCAGTCTGAATGGAAAGCACATCCAAATAAAAAGGCTTTTGTTTTAGGCTTCTTATTATAATCTGAGGATGTGTGTGTAGTGTGACTCTTTTTATTTTCCTTGGTGTCCAGGATTTAACAAGAACATCAACAGAATGTATGACTGTACTAAGACGTGTGTGTGTGTGTGTGTCTGTATGTACCTTTTTTAAATACACTAAGTCCCCAACTAACGAACACAATTGGTTACAGACGACCGTTCGCTAGTCGAGTCGTTCTTAAGTAGGGGAAAAGGTAATAGTACCAATGGTATGGGTACTAGATGTACGTGTATACATATACAGTATATGCGTATGTATGTAAATACGAGTTTGGATGCAGTAGTAATAATTAATGAAAAAAAACAAAACGTAATGATAAATGTTATTTACCTTTGAAGAGGAGTGGTCGAGCATACGTCGTTGGTGGTGGAGGAGGAGGCGGAGATATTGAAAAAAGGACAAATCGTGTCTTTAGACTCTTCTAAAAGAGGTAGTGTTCCGTGGGTGGTGTAGAATTATAAGCAGGCCTATTAACTCTTCGTAAACTTTAATCACAAGCTGTGCCAGGTTGCATGCTCAGCTCCAATTTAGCTTTTCTTCAGTCTCCTCCCACTGGTCTTAATCGCCTGTTGGTCCTATTAGCAGTGTCACAGTGCCCTCTACTGGTCAAGCATGTGAAATATGGACTTAAATATAAATAATGATGGGCTGGCTTATAAGGCAAAACGCATGAAAATATAGACCAGTCGGCTTGTGTTTGTATCTACGAGTGTTCGCACGTCGGATGTTTGTTAGTAGGGGACTTAGTGTAGTAAGGAAAAGTCACAGTAGATTCTAAGTTGTCATGTACGGTACATTACCGGTTCTGGGACAGACATTAAAGAGTTACCAAATCAATTGCATAGCATGGGTTGCCAGTGCCACCTGCATGTCATGGAACACTAGTAACCCTTTTTGATCCCTCAGGTCCACCGCACTTTGCACTGAGAGTGCATCAAGGCATTTCTTGTAACTGAATTAATAATTTCGCAACTACAGTCATCCTTCGTTTATCATAGTTAATTGGTTCCGGACCCGACCACGATAAGTGAATTTGAAGTAGAATTCATTATTAATAAATTGAATATTTTCGTAGTTAGACCATAGAAAGCCTATTTTTTTGTGCCATTATTGGAGCCCTGTAGACATGAAATAACACCCCTACAGTCACCTTTACACTCCGATCATTCTTTGTTTACACCACATTGCTAATACGCAGGCTACTGTATCACTGCAGGGACTATGCTTTTTGTTAGCGAGCTAAGTAGTTAGCCTCCAATTTATGTATTTTTTGTAAACGTAAGAAAGAGTTTCAAATAGAGTGGGGAAGAAGGATAAAGTAAGAAGCCAAAAACTTACCACTTCCACATGGAATGAGAGAACCTTTTTCACTTATATCTTGTCGGACATGTCATGGATGTGTGAAGGTGTCATGTCTCATCAATATTTTGTGTCATTACTGACACCTAGTGACCAGAATACCATGTATGACTTGTCTTTCAATATTATTTGACTAGTAGTGGGCCATAATCAACCACGAAAATGCAATAATGTATTTATTAATTAATGAATTTTTCAAAAACCGCGATAGAGTGAGGGAGCGATGTTCCAACCACGATGTAGTGAGGGATGGCTGTACTACTACTACTACTACGTTCGGAGGAACCTTGAATTTCGTTGTTATTTTGTTCTAAAAGGTAGACGAAAACCGAAATGTACAAAAAACTACTAACTTTTTTCCATAGGAAATCATGCAATTCCAATTAATCTGTTTCAGACACCCAGAAATATGAACAAAAAACACATTTTCTAGAAAGTAATTATAATTTTACATGCAGAAAACGATGCAAAATATTGTACATATACATGATCAATGAAATTGATGAATGAACATTTAATATCACTTTTACCTTTATTCAAGACAGAGATGAGTGGAAGGAGGGTGGGAGGTAGACACAAGAGCCACAGGGACGCTATTTGACTCTCATCCATTCCAAACATTAAAGAGTGGGAGGATGGTTAGAGCCGTATACTTGCTCATTTGAATTTTACTGTAAATTTCAGCAGCAGGTACAGTCACCCTTACTGTATTGTGTCTCTTTTAAACTGTTCCCCCTGCAATCTGTGTTAAGAAATGTTTATAATCCTACATTACATTTCACTTTTATTGTAGCAGATGCTACCTTTTGTACTTTTAATATGAGTTATTTCTTGCCTATTATTTCTCCCCTACTTTATCAAAGTATTGGTACTTGCAACTTTCTTTGGCCCAATGGTGGGGTTATTTTGCAACCATAATAAAAAAAAAAAGTGAATGCCTCCCCAGCACAGCTTTTGTCCAAGGAAGAAAGGAGAAAATGACTTCTTCATCGTTCTGTGTGCGTTCTATGAACAGTTAAAGCACCCACACGCACATAATAAAGATGATTAAAGGATTCCCTGGCCGGAATCTGTCTGTAGTGTCCCTATTCTAAAAGAACCACTGTCCATTCTTCACAGAGACTAAGTTACCAACGCGCGGGTGCTTTGTTTGGGCACTGTTTGGCCGTATAATAACTGAGACAGTTTACAAAAACAGACTTATTTTTGGCAATAATTTTGGTTGAAAACCGGGGCATACAATAACCAAGGTTGCACGATTATTTTTTCTTGAATGAAGACACATCTTTCAGTGTTTAAAACTGTCCATTGTATAAATAAGTGAAGCTGGCCAAACAAGTTTAATGATTTACAGTATCTGCTTTACTTTAAATCCACTCCAGCCTGTAAGTGTGTATCAAAATGTTTTTTTTTTTTTTTTAATTAAAGCTAGACTCTGAAAATTGGAGTTTAGCCAGTCTATCAGGGCCGCCAAGGATATTTTCTTTGTCTTTGTCATAATACCCTTGGCTGTACAAATTGGTTGCTGTATAAGACTGTAAAATATCACGTAAGTCATAAGAGACGGATGTTCCTCAGGTCTGACTTCCATTTAGTGAATTTCCATGAAGCAGCATTTCTCTTCATGCCTGTGTTTTGGGGGTTTGTGTGTGTTGCAATTTGCAGCATTTTACTTTTGCATTTTTTTTTTATCCTGCAGCTTTTATGTGATTTGCAGCATTTTTAATTTTCAGCATTTTTCCATGTGTTTTATGGTGTTTGTGCATTTCTGGTTTTGGAGCGTTTGGATTTTGCTGCGCGTTGCCCCTGTCAGCCACCGTAGGTAACAGTTTAAACATGCACACGACACCAACAGGTCTTTGTTGTGGTAACTGGCAACTGTTACAGCAACAACAGTTTGTAGGTGTTGTTGAAGTGTGGCGCTTCAATCATTAGCTTTGACATTACGTTGAGAAAAGTGTCTTGAAAACTAGTTTTAGTAGTGTTTGCATACGACAGGATAAGGGTAAACATATAGCAGGTTGAAAAGTGGTAGAATAAAAGCATAGGCTGGTCATGACATAAGGATGGTTGGTTAAAAAAGGAGTAAGGAGATTAGTAGGATGCTATTAGACCAGTGAAGTAGAAATACAGTGGTGTGAAAAAGTGTTTTCCCCCTTCCTGATTTCTTTTTTTTCATGTTTGTCACATTTAAATCTTTCAGATCATCAAACAAATATTAGTCAATAACAACACAACTAAACACAAAATGCAGATTTAAATGAAACGTTTTATTGTTAAGAGGGAAGAAAATTCCAAACCTACATGGCCTTGTGTGAAAAAGCCCCCTAAACCTAATAACTGGTTGGGCCACCCTTAGCATCAACAAGTGCAATCAAGTGTTTGTGATAACTTGCAATGAGTCTCTTACACTGTGAAAGAATTTTGGCCCACTCATCTTTGCAGAATTGTTGTAATTCAGCCACATTAGAGGGTTTTCAAGCACGATCCCCCTTTTTAAGGTCATGCCACGGCATCTCAATAGAATTCACTCCACTCCAAAGTCTTCATTTTGTTTTTCTTCAGCCATTCAAAGGTGGACTTGCTGTGGTTTGGATTATTGTCCTGCTGCAGAACCTCAAGTTTGTTTCAAAATTGCATTTTGTGTTCAGTTGTGTTGTCACTGACTAATATTTTTATTTGTTTGATGATCTGAAACATTTACAGTAAGTGTGACAAACAACAACAAAAAAAAAAATTCAGGAAGGGGGCATTTTTTCCCACCACTGTATATTGTCGGAAGTAGGACTAAGCAAGAGGGAATAGTGTTAAGTGTATGCCGGTAAGCTTGTCATTTCCCATCTGGAAGAGCATGACGTGCAGTGGAATCGGTCCTGCCTCTTTATCTACTACGTCACAGCAGAGCTGAGCAGAGCAGTACTATCCTGATGCTGAAAGCACAAGAGGAAGACTTCACTGCCAGACACCAGCTGCTGCATCTTATTACCGGACCTTTTGGATTTCTTATTGCCAGGACAAATGACATCTCATTAAACTGATTGAACAGTCACACCGTTGGTTTTTTTGTTTTTTTTTCTGGAAGATGCTGTCGCTCAGGAGGTCAAGTTTATTACTGATGGGACCGAAAAGATTGAGGACTAAATACAACAAAGACTTAACTGCAACTGAAGCTCATGGGAAACCAGTACTCTTCGTACTGTCTCTATCTGTATTTTTCATTTGAATAACCTTTTTTTACTAAAAGACTTTTCCATAAGAGTTTAGCAAGAGTAAAGCAACAAGACAAACATTGTGACATAAGTAGGCAAAATGGTGTTAATGTTCTCATGTTGGTGCTGATAAATGGATCACCTCATCACTGCTGACTCACTAGCAGGTCAGTGATACCAGGCATCATTCTATGGAGGATGGGAACACCGTTAACCTCAAAACCGTCATTGTAACTTGCATTTCCTCTTGAATGAAACCAAAGACCAGAGTTGAACTCACTGAATACTTAATAAATGTACTGAACAGTAGAAGTTTGAAAAGCTAACCTAAAACATTGCAAGTTAGTGTTCACAAGTTCAGTTACAGTTCTACAGCATAACAACCTACAAAGGACATTGTAATTCGTATTAGCTCTTTAATGCAAACCTCAAAATGTCTTACTGAACACTTAACTGTAACATAAGTAAGAGGAACTAACCTAAAGCCATGATTGATTTAAAATGTATGTACTTTTGAATGCAAACTTAAACACTTCAGTGTAACAGAGTGAGTCATTAAACCATAAACTAAACTAAACCCTAAACTATACATTGTAACTTAAACGTATTCAATTTTAAATGAGATACAGTAAATGTGTCACTTGAACCCTAAACATTTTAAGTTAAATCTGCTGAATTTGAAGTGTTGTATTGTACTTAAATGTCTAGTTTACATGCTGTAAAACCCACTAGCACTGTCAACTCAGATAAATAAGTAGAACAAACTTATTTTAAAAAAAGTTAATCTCACTGGAGTGTACCAAGAAAAACGTAAACATCTATTAGGTTCCATTGTTTTTTTTTCAAGGCAATAGTTTTGCATGTTTTTTAAAGTAAGGTTAACTAATAATTATCCATTGTAAATGAAATGCATCATCACTGACTAAATAGTTAACACCAAGCACATCCTATTAGTTTTATTTTGACAATGAACTTTTATCATTGATAGGAAGCATAGCTTTTATGTAACTGTTTCAGGTTATTGTTTTGCCTGTCGATAAAGTGACTCACCAATCAGTCCATGAGAGTATCTGGTCTTGACCTGTTTTGCCTTGACTGATGCATCATTTCATATGAGCTTCTCCAGGAGTGAAAGTACATGCAGCTGCTCCTTTTGGACCTTTAATTATGTAGTGCTTTATTTATGGACAGACCACAAGACCTTTTGACTGTGATCAGTTGGAGCTCAGTACAGCATCCAAAAGATTTTTGTCCTTTTTTCCTCATTGCTTTAAACTTTGGCTGATTTCAGGCTTCAACTGCCTGAGTCACATCTTTACATTTCCCGTGATGACGTACATTAACCTGAAGTAACCCTGTCACTCAAACATGGCAGTGACTCATCTTGAGCTGGAGCTTTTCTACCAGGGGAATAAGTTACGCGGCGTGACGTGGAAGCTAACACGCTCAGAACATGGATTTCTACCCGAGAGCTCGTGGCTCATCGCTCTGCAGGTCGTGGTACCCTTCCTGGTGTCAGGCCTTGGACTGGTCTTTGCTGGTGTCGTCATGGACATCATACAAGTATGCAAACGAGCGTAATTAATTCTATGTTGTATTAATGATGGGAAAATTGGGGAAAAAACTGTAACGTGGAAAAACTGGGGAAAAAACCCTGTAACATGCATATTTTATCTTCATTATTTATATTTGATAAAGAAATGATTCTTTAATACACCTAAACATTTTCCAACTTCCTTGACAGGTGTACAATTGTACAATTGCTATACAGTTGTTGATGTAGTTTGAATGGAGAGCCAAAATCAGCACTTTAAGCACTTTTGAGGCATTTGTACTGAAATGTATCAATGCTCCAAATCATTTGTTGAATAATCATTTGATGGCAAATACAGTTTTACAAGCTTTGCTTAACCATCATTACACCTTTATGGAAGGGGATTTAGCACTAATCCCCTTGTCTTTCTGTCATTTGTTAATCATCGCTACTGTTAATACCAGTCTTGACAGTGGCAAGGTCTGTGGCAGACATATACCTTCTCCTGTGGTGTCTGGAGTTTAATCATTGGCTCCTTACCCACCAGCATCATCAGGAGCACTATTGCTGCAGCGGGCCATGACCCGACATAACCTCGCAGTCGCCTAATAGTCCCCATTGCTTGTGTGACGTGTATAATTCAAGCCTCATTCCTCATTGATAGACTTAGTTACTTCTGGCACATTACTGTTATTGACCTAAATGTAAGACGACACCTGTTTTCCAAGACTCCTTTTTGGACACAACAGTCACAAAGGATATATTTTTTTTAGTTGCTGGACAGTTGTTTAACAAGTCTACTTCATTGATCACTATAATCATAAAATTGGCATTATAACTCCTCTGTTGTTTGCTAATTTGCTAACAACCTTTGAGACACTTTTCCTGCAGTTGCCTGTGTCACGGTTGCATCTCTCTAGGACTTATATCCGGATCAATATGGTACATGCATTAGGTCACATGTATTACAGCCCTTTTTAATGTTGTTGTCATGCTAAAAGTAGGATTTATATGACATGGCAGCGTGGAGCAAACCTACAGAATTGCATTTTAGCTGTGTCTAGTCTTTAATTAATTAGTCTAGCTAAAAAAAAGCTCTCCAAGTTGTGTCTAAAAATATCCTTGAATGCCCTTATCCTACTGTATAACTTTGGATTTTCTCTGTATGTTTGGGGACAATCAATTTTTTTGCCAAATAAATAAAAGGTTTCACAAAATTACAAGACCTCCAATTAAAGTACATCAAGTTAAAATGTAGAGCAACCTTTTCTGCTGCTTCTTAATTCTTATATTATGAAACTGCAGCCAAGAGTGCCTGCATATAGTTTTGTTATTTGAAAGTTGTAATACTTTTGCATCAGATGCATTAATCTTTCACCGCATCTTTCCTTGTCTCCTGCCCACCCTCCCTGCACCTCTCCTCCACATCACTTGTCTCTTAGCAGCTGCCGTCCTCTGTTCTATGTGCATCTATTTAAAGCTCTAAACCCCATGGACCTGCCAAGTACACTTGTAGTCAGAAAGTGGTGGCGGGCTCCAAGCCATACGTTCTGTGCACTCGGTGAACCTTCTTCTGTCACATGACCGGAGAGGTGGAATGAGGGAAAAGTAGGCGAGTGGGTTCGTTTTGAATATGTAATGTGCTTATTTAAGATGTCTGCAAGACAGGGAGGTTCATGGGGTACATCTTGAATGAATTTGAAGTATCTCTTTTTAAAAGGAGGAGAAATCATGGTTGTTTCTAAAAATGTCTTTTTTTTACGTGTCTTTCAGCACTGGGATGTGTTCAAGGTGATCACAGAGGTGTTCATTCTGGTACCTGCACTGGTTGGACTCAAAGGAAACCTTGAGATGACCCTAGCTGCCCGCCTCTCCACTGCTGTAAGATTGGTTTGGTTTAATTTTATTTGAACAATCATAAAGATTACAATGGAAGACATCTCATGAATCATCATTTCACACTTCCACATGTCCAAAAGGAGTAGGAAGAAGCAAAGCGTATTTGATCCTACCCCCAATGCATTTTACATCTTGTACTGTACATATTATTCACTTCCTGCATTCCATGTCATATTATTCCATATAATAATCAGTGTAATAATAAGTAAATAATAAAGAATAAAAAACAATCATGACAGAACAGTAAGTATAATAATCAAGACTCTTCTGCCTTATATTTAGCAAACATCAACTGCTTGTATTGTTTTTTGAAGTTGCTCATCTTGGTACATTGTTTGAGTTCCTTGCTCAATTCGTTCCATAATTTAATTCCGCATACTGAAATGCTGTGGGATTTCAGCGTTGTTCTCGCATATAAGTGTTTTAAGTTTATTTCTCCTCTAAGATCATATTTCTCTCTGACGCCCGATGTTGACACAAAAGCATATTTTGCTGCTAGAAAGTTGATCAATAAAATATATATTTTACTGCAATTGTAGCGGATCACCACCCAAGTATAAGGCTTTAACATCTGTGTATACCTTGATGTTGTTATTTAAATGCATGCATGCATTCACTAAGAAATGAAGAAAAATGTTGAAAAATGTCCTATCAGGTTAAATACTGTAAGTGAATCAGCAATATTATTACTAAAAAAATATTGAAAGACAAGTTATATGTAGGTTTTCTAAGTATGAAAGTATTCTGTTTATTAATATTGAATCCAGCTTTGCGGAAATTCATGTAACCGTAAAAAAAGATACTTGGTGCCCACTTTGATGTGGTTCAGTTAGCAGTCTCTCTGGTATTTTTGGCTGAGCAGTAAGGACCATATCCATAAAGTAAAGACCTGATTGGACAGCTTTCATGATATGTTTCGTGACATAATTCATATTTCAAAATGCTGTCTGCTGGGTTGAATAAGAGTCATGCGATTTCATGAAAAGCTTCTAAAATACACTGTGTCAGTGTTATACAAGCAGGGGAAGAGAGCAGATTCGAGACAGAGCACTGCCAACACATTTTCTCTTACATAGCTGTCATTTCTGCATGCTTTCTGCTATCATTTTAAAACTGGTCTAAGTCTTTGGTTTGTTTAGATTTGAGCTCAAGTGAACTAAACCACACTAGAGTTCACTTACAAGCGGGCCAAGACCACACACCAGGGTTTGGTTGATTGTGTTTACACTGTACTAGCAGAGCTAACGCGTCAGAGTTTCATTTTAACCCAACCGAACATGACAAGTACCTAGAATGCCACTGAAGGTGTATGCATACATAACACCACACTAACTTACTGTATATTCAGAATTGTCATTAACATTTCCCTCATCTTTTTTTCCAATCTTTTCTTTGGGTCCAGCCAAGGCCAAGCACACATGGTAAAAAGTAACATTGGTAGTGCAGTAGTCCACATAGCTGACTTTTATGCAGCTGGCACAGGCTCGATTCCCTCTTAGTGTCCCATTCAAAATCTCCATGTGACTGATCATGATGTACTGTAGTCCTCCTTAGGCTTCACTCCCCTGCAACCCTGAGCAGTATTATTTTTGAAATCTGATTATAAAATTGCATCTGTCCATTTGTGCGTCTTGGTCATCTTGTGAGGTCTGAATTGAATTGAATTGAATTGTCTTTTAGGCCAACACGGGACAAATGGATGACCCACATAAACAATGGACCATGGTGTGCAGCAATCTAGCACTAATACAGGTACTGTACACACTGAAATTCATGTGATTGAAGGTTATTAAGTAATGTCAGTTTACATATAAAATAAAAAGCAAGTCATCGATTTTCAATCTATTTTTCAAGTCTATTTTTACTGATGAAACACTCATTAGACTCATTTTGCACTTTCTGCAGGTACAAGCGACGGTTGTAGGCTTCCTTGCTGCTGTTGCAGCTGTTTGTTTAGGTGCAATTTCCAGAGGGGGAATTGAACTGGACCAGGCAGCTGTTCTGTGTGCCAGTAGCATCGTCACGGCGTTTGTGGCTGCTCTCTCTTTAGGTGAGTGACCCTGGACTCGATCATTGTATAAGATTAAGAGTGGACAACCAGTTGCACTGTCTCTTTTATTTCCTTTTGGTATGCTCTCCCTTTCAGGCTTGTTGATGGTCGGTGTGATCATTGGCTCCAAGAAGGTAGGAATCAACCCAGACAATGTGGCCACCCCTATAGCTGCCAGTTTGGGGGATTTGATCACCCTGTCCCTGCTGGCTGGAGTCAGCAGCATCCTTTATGAGCACATAGGTGAGAATATACATCTATACTGGTACGTCACTTTTTGTTATTGAGCTATTCCACAAGCGCAGAGAAAAATTGAAAACTGAAGCGTTTTTTCTCATACGAATAATGTAAATCTAATTAATCTGTTCCAGACACCCAAACATATTAACAAAAATATATTTTATAGTGAATGGTTATAATTTTACATGCAGAAAACAATGCAAAATAATTAGAAATAATGAGTGAAATGGATAAATGGAACATTTAACATCACTTTTACCTTTATTGAAGACTTGTTGGCAAAGACAGCAAGGATGGGGAGGGGAGAGGGGGGGGATCCACACCAACAACAACTTCTCAACATCTTCAGACATTTGTGATCTCTGTATTAACATCTTTACCTCTTTCACAAAAACGTCCATGATTTCTTCTTTCTTTGCCAGGATGGAACTTATTGTTGATGCAGCAAACTGACTAGTTTTTGTAACATTCTCATTTGAGTTTTTGTAATATTGTGTAAACTAAGTATGGTGAGATTTGGCATTGGGTGTGTGATCCAAGATGGCTGAATAAACAAGTCATGGTGGGAGTATCGCCCGTCCACATTTTTATTAATACCATAAGATTCAATGTACCGAAAGGCAAAATACAACAGTTTGTTACGTGCTATATTGTATGATTACCCAGACAGTGTATTACAACCGAGGTGAAATTTTGAAAAAATGAATCATGCGAAAACTGAAGTTTGACAGTAGCTTGATTTTTGGTTATTGTCCTAAAAAAAGCTTTGTTGTGTTGATGTGTGAAATAGTTTGTTCAGTTTTGGCTGACTGTGTCCAAATGTGAATAATAGGGCGGTAACACATTTATTTAATTAATTACGTTACTTTTTTTTTTTTTGCATACCGTATTTTCACGACCATGAAGCACACTGTATTAAAAGGCGCAGTCACAGCTACAGGTGCTATTTTTGTATTTAACACATACACAAGGCGCACCGTGCTATTGGGCGCAGGTATGCACGGTAACACATACCGACTTAACAAGCCCACCTGAAATCAGGATGGTCATCACTCAACACAACAGTCTCAGTCATGGTGCACAACTAAAAACATCACACAGCAACGCAAAAACAGACAAGACATTACCTAAATTTTTGCAGAACAATAACTAACAGCTATTTAGCTCAAACATGTAACTTTAAGAGCATTTGTACCAAAACACTACCGCAAAGCACGCCGGGGAACGACGCGACAATACGTTAGCATGCTTGCTATTGTATGTTTTTAAAAAGCCAGCGAGAGCAAAACTGAGTTGGGTTGTACTTTATTGAAGTATTTAACAATGTACACACATTATTTTTGATTAATCCTCAGCCACAAATCCATCAAAGTCCTCATCTTTTGTATCCCAAATGAACAGCGGGGCAAGTTCTCCATCAAACACGCCAGGTTCCCTGTCGTCATTGTCAGTCAGTCTCGTTGCCGTGCGGCGCCTCAGAAATGATGCTGGCTTTTGTGAAGGCTCGAACAGTGCATCAGACATGTTAGCCCAAGCATCCACAATCCATTAGTGAAGCTGTGTTCGCTAGCTGTCATCCATCGCTCCCACGCCGCTCACAATGTAACTTTAAACGCTGTGTTTACATCCATTCACAAATTGTGGCGAAACTAGCACGGCGCTGCATTCCAGTGTTCGCTAGCTGTCATCTATCGCTCCCACGGCGCTCGCAACGTAACTTTAAACGCCGTGTTTACACCGATGTCCAGTGGTTGGAGTTCCCTTGTCAAGCCTCCCGGAATGATGTTAAGCTCCAGGTTCATTTGTGGTGACGCGTGTGAAAAAAACATCCGGTTTCTTTCCGTACACGTCACTCAGCCATTTTCTCCTTCCAGCCGATTGGTCCGGCTGGAAACTTTTCTTTAGGCAGCGTCAGCGTCTACCACAGGTAGCAGTTTCTGTCCATTACCATGGCAACCAAGCACAACAGTAAATGCCGACTTCTCGTGTCGCGTTGTGTGTATCGCGAACGTGCTGGTCTTCTCTACAGTGTGGTTCACCAGGATATGGAAAGTGAGCGGCATGTCGTCCATGTTTGTGATGTAGTTGGATGGATAGATGGCGCCATTTCATAATAAAAATATACTTACATAACTACTGGGGCGTGCCTTTAGCGTCCTCAGTCACGTCCACCTTTCCTTTCCTCCATACAAGCAGCGTGTCGGCAGGCTCCCAGTCAGTCGAGCGGAGCGCTCATAAAAGTCACGCAGCAACACTTACAGATTTTCTTACAGATTTTGGAACTCGGTACACACATACGGTGCTCCGCATTATAAGGCGCCCCGCCCATTTTGGACTAAATTTAAGACTTTTAAGTGCGCCTTGTGGTCGTGAAAATACGGTAATTAACGCATTGGCAAGCCACGGCTTTCTGTTATGGCAACATACGGCGGCACGGTGTAGCTCCCCACAGTCACACAGAGTCTGACGCTCTTTTATAACTTTATTTTGACCTGAACACATCAAGAGCAGTGCAGTTCCAACACCATATATGTATCTCCTGCTGTAATTAATAAATAAATACCCTTAAATTAAAGCTAAAATGCTACACTTCAGCCATATCTTGATTCTTTCATCGTTTCATAATGTAATATTTAATTAAATTAATTGCTAGCTGTTCTTCATCCATAGATACATGGTACATATCCCCCCTGGTGTGTGTGGTTTTCCTGGCTCTGATTCCACTCTGGGTGGTGGCAGCCCGGCAGAACCCTCAGAGCAAGGAGGTTCTTTACTTGGGGTGGCATCCTGTTTTAGTAGCCATGTGTATTAGCAGGTATACGCACACACACACTTTGTCAATGTTATTCATGATCATACCAATTTTTAAGCGGATGTGTTGATGTAAAATACAGACAGATGAAGAAGTATTATACAGTTTTAGTATGCCATACAAGTGTTCCTCCTACTGTAATTCATTATGGATGAGATTCCACATGTTATTAATTGCCACCATTTTGCTCATTTTCAGTCTTGGAGGCTTGATACTGGACAAGACGGTCAGTAATCCCAACTTTGAGGGGATGGCTGTTTTTACACCAGTTATAAATGGTAAGATGGCTAAGAATAACTACTAAAGAAACACAATACAATATCTCACGAAAGTGAGTACTGTACAACCCTCACATTTGGCAAGGATTTGATCATATCTTGTCAGGGGACAATACTATAGAACTTTAACTTGGGTATAAATTAAATTGGATATACAGTGGTGTTAAAAAGTGTTTGCCCCCTTCCTGATTTCTTTTTTTGCATATTTGACACACTTTAATGTTTCAGATCATCAAAAATATTTTAAATATTTAAATATTAGTCAATAACAACACTACTGGACACAAAATGCAGTTTTTAAATTTAATTGAGATCTATCAGTCATCAAGGTTATAAAGTCATTTTAAAAGCTTTGGGACTCCAGCGAACCACAGTGAGAGACATTATCCACAAATTGAACAAAAACATGGAACAGTGGTGAACCTTCCCAGGAGTGGCCGGCCAACCAAAATTACCCCAAGAGCACAGCAAAGACTCATCCAAGAGGCACAAAAGACCCAATAACAAATTCCAAAGAACTGCAGTCATCACTTGCCTCAGTTAAGATCAGTGTTCATGACTCCACCATAAGAAAGACACTGGGCAAAAATGGCCTTTGTGGAACAGTTCCAAGACAAAAACCACTGCTGAACAAAAAGAACATTAAGGCTCATCTCAATTTTGCCAGAAAACATCTTGATGATCCCGAAGACCTTTGGGAAAATACTCTGTGGTCTGACGAGACAAAAGCTGAACTTTTTGGAAGGTGCGTGTCCCATTACATCTGGCGTTAAAGTAACGGCGCACTTCACAAAAAGATCATACCAACAGTAAAATATGGTGGTGGTAGTGTGATGGTCTGGGGCTGTTATGGAACCACGAATTCTGCTGTCAATGTGAGCATGAATTATTGTTTGTCTTTATGTGCCCTGCGATTGGTTGGCAACCAGTCTAGGGTGTACCCCACCTGTCGGCTGGGATAGGCTCCAGCATGCCCCTGTGACCGTGGTGAGGATAAGCGACATAGAAAATGGATGGATGGATGAATTTTGCTGTGTACCAAAAAATCCTGAAGGAGAATGTCCGGCCATCAGTTCATGACCTCAAGCTGAAACCAACTTGGGTTCTGCAGCAAGATAATCCTCTAAAACACACCAGGAAGTCCACCCCTGAATGGCTGAAGAAAAACAAAATGAAGACTCTGGGGTGGCCTAGTCAAAGTCCTGACCTGAATCCTATTGAGATGCTGTGGCATGACCTTAAAAAGGTGGTTCATGCTGGAAAACCCTCCAATGTGGCTGAATTACAACAATTCTGCAAAGATGAGTGGGCCAAAATCCCTCCACAGCGCTGTAAGAGACTCATTGCAAGTTTTTTTTGCAACACTTGATTACAGTTGTTGCTGCTGAGGGTGGCCCAACCAGTTATTAGGTTTAGGGGGCAGTTACTTTTTCACAGTGGGCCATGTAGGTTTGGATTTTTTTTTCTCCCTTAATAATAAGTTTCATTTAAAAACTGCATTTTGTGTTCAGTTGTGTTGTCACTGACTAATATTTAAATTTGTTTGATGATCTGAAACATTTAAGTGTGACAAAGAAAAAAACAATAAATCAGGAAGGGGGCAAACACTTTTTCACACCACTGTATAACTTAGTGGCAGCTACTGAAACAATAATGTCTCTGTGTTGAGTTATTTTCAGTTGAAAGTAAATCTATACCACTCTAGAGGATGTACAGTGACTACTCTAGTATACCCAAGTTTCATTTCTATATTACTGTCCTTCAAGAAGATATATTGTACTGTATTAAAGATGCTTGCTTAAATGTGAGTGGTGTACTTACTTTTGTCAGATGCTGCATATCACCATTACTGGTCTGAGAGTGTCTTTTTCAATCTGACTGCTTTAGGGGTTGGTGGCAACTTGGTGGCCATTCAGGCCAGCAGACTGTCCACCTACATGCACCTCTGGAGCATCCCTGGGGTGTTACCCTACAAGATGAGGCAGCACTGGCCCAATCCCTACATGTCATTCTTTTCCTCAGGTAACCACTGCCATCTTGAATGGATGCTGCACTATGAAGATGCAAAGGTGTCGTTTTTAAAAGTAGACATTTATATAGAAGTTGGCTGTTCTTTGCAGAGACAATAATGCATAGAGGCAATTTAGTGCTGTTATCTCTCACAGTGTTTTGATTTTACCGTCTGGAGCTTTTTCAGTCAGTGTCCCCACTCATGAGCATCCATTTTATCTGCAGTGAGCGCTTGTGTTCAGGACAAAGTGTATAAAATGTCAGTCCTTAACATCCTTCCACCGGGGGCATTTTCACACTGCATTGTCTTCAAGTCCACTGATTGACAAAGAAATCAATTATTACGCAATTATATCAGTGATGTAAGTCTCTAAAATGGCACGACACATGAAAATAAAAACAAATCTTTCAAAAAAATGAGAATTAAGGGAACCAACACGTTAACCCCTCAAGGTTTCTTATGTGGCCTGGAAAACATTTTTCCAGTAATGGACACCATATGGCAAATGAGGAAAAGGTCAAATATTCCGGAAAAAAAAATGTATGTTACCCTTTTGAGTTTAAATCTCTATTTGCACTTCTTGAAGGAAAGCACTATGGGTAACAGTCATACAACTACAAAGCTATTTTTTTTTTTAATGAAACTCCACTTTATTTATTGTTGTGTGTGCTTTTTGTTGGAATGAGATTTTTTTCTGAACAGAGACAGGGTCAATTTTTTTGTTGTTTTTGGTTATGATTGTGAGTTTTAAGTGCAATTTTTGCTAAAAGTGACTGAGAGTCCATTTTATTTTCGTTGGGGTTTTTTTTGGTCTTTTTTTTGTTTGTTTAATTTATTATGTTGTTTAATTTGCTTTTGATACAATGTACTCACATTATGATGCCATATAAAAAATGGTCTCAAAAAAAGTTGTCAATAATATCGATTATCAACAATAATTTGTAGGACATCATCCAGCAATATTTGTTCTCATGACAAGCCTAGTATGATGTGATACATGATACATGAGTCATATAAGATGATGGCAGAACATTTTCCGAAAATATCCTATCTTGACAATGCAAATTATAGTAGATTGTAATGGAAACAGTGTATTTGCTACTTCATCTGTTCCAGGACTCAAACTGTGTCCATCATAAAAGCGGGCAATTTTTAAAAAAACTTTTGATCATATTTTTTTACGATTATACAATAGATCCCCACTTTTTGCTGGGCTTTCATTCTGGAACCACCAGCGAATGGCAAAAGGTCGCAAGTAATTGAGACGCCCATAAAAATGTTTTTTTGTGGGCTTTCTAACAGTGGTACATGTACAGTGCATGTTGTTCATTTTACCTGTATTATCATGTATTTATAAATTATTATTATTATGGTGAGTGAGATGTGTTTTCTGCAGAAAACACGGGCAATTTTTGGAGAAAACCAAAATAAGAATAATTTTTTAACCAAAATTCTGCAAATTTACGGGGCTGTGATGACTGAATCGCAAACGTGCGGACATCCACTGTACATGTGGAGAAAGAAGTTAACCACTGTAAAACATTAAAAACCCTCTGGACTAGAGTCTTACTAAACACATGAAAAATGCACAAAAAGACAAAGAAAAAGCAAACCAGAAAAGCAGAGTGAATCATTTGATTCTTGCTCAACTGTAGTCATGCATGATGGTGGTGCAAAAAAGCTCAAGAAAAGCAAATCACATGCGCAGAATTAACCCATTGATCTTTTGAATAGAGGCCATGTGTTCACTAACACTCTCCTCTGTCTGATCCGGAAGGTTTGAACTCCAAATCAGCACGTGTGCTGCTGATGTTGGTCATGCCAGGTCACCTGGTCTTCCTCTACGCCATTTCTCTGTTGCAAGGTGATGAAGTGCCAATCACTTTGACCTTTGCCGCTTGCTACCTTTGTGCTGCTCTGCTCCAGGTAACATCCACAAAGCACCTTCCCCATTGTACATAACAGGGGATGTTTTTTCTCCGAATCACACAGGGTGTAACGGTACAGATATTCATACATTGAATATATATCTATACACTCCTGATCAAAATCTTAAGACCAGTTGAAAAATTGCTAGAATTTGCATTTTGCACATTTGGATCTTAATGAGGTTTTAAGTAGAGCTACAATATGCAAAAACAAGAAGGGGGAGTGAGACAAAAAGCACTTTGAAAAAGTAATTTATTGAAAACAACAATTACACTGAAATAGGCTGTTTGTTCTCAGTAGGACTCAGTAATGAGTAGCTCCACCGTTCTTGTTAATCACTTTAAAAATTGCTTTGGGCATGCTGGATGCGAGTCTTTCCAGGAGGCTAGTGGGAACACTGCTCCAAGTGGTGAAGATGGCTTCATGAAGGGCATCAACTGTCAACAATTAAACTGAAATAGGCTGTTTATCAGCTGATCAAAAATTTAAGACCACAGGCTATAAAAGTAAAAATCTGCTCAACATTGTCATTTTCTGTCAGGTAGTCACACTGTCATGCCCTCCTGATGGCTAAAGCTAAGAAGCTTTCTCTTTTTGAACGCGGTCAGATTGTCGAGCTGCATAAGCAAGGCCTCTCGCAGCGTGCCATTGCTGCTGAGGTTGGGTGCAGTAAATCAGTCATTCAAATTTTTTGAAAGATCCTGAGCATTATGGAACAAAAAAGTCAAGTGGTAGACCCAAAAAAATCACACCTGCGCTGAGCCGGAGGATCCGATTGGCTGTCCATCAAGACACAGGGCGGTCTTCCACCCAAATTAAGGCCCTTACTGGTGCTGACTGCAGCGCAATAACCATCAGACGGCATCTGCGGGAAAAGGGTTTAAAAAACAAAACACAAATTTAAAGACCTCGTCTCCTTCGACGCCACAAAACTGCCCGTTTAGACTTTGCCAGGGAGCATCAAACATGGGACATTGAAAGGTGGAAAAAAGGTTTTATTCTCTGATGAGAAAGAATGTAACCTTGACGGTCCAGATGGCTTCCAATGTTACTGACATGACAAGGAGATCCCACCTGAGATGTTTTCTACCCGGCACAGTGGAGGGGGGTCCTTCATGATCTGGGGTGCTTTTTCATTCAGTGGAACACTGGAGCTTCAGGTGGTGCAGGGTCGTCAAACGGCAGCTGCTTACGTGCAGATGTTGCAGCAGGCATCCCTCATGACTGAGGGCCCTCGTCTGTGTGGTAACAGCTGGGTTTTTCAACAGGACAACACTGCAGTTCACAATGCTCACTTGACCAAGGACTTCTTCAGGGAGAATAACATCACTCTTTTGGACCATCCTGCATGTTCCCCTCATTTAAATCCCATAGAGAACATTTGGGGATGGATGGCAAGGGAAGTTTATAAAAATGGCCATCAGTTCCAGACAGTTGATGCCCTTCATGAAGCCATCTTCACCACTTGGAGCAGTGTTCCCACTAGCCTCCTGGAAAGACTCGCATCCAGCATGCCCAAAGCAATTTTTAAAGTGATTAACAAGAACGGTGGAGCTACTCATTACTGAGTCCTACTGAGAACAAACAGCCTATTTCAGTGTAATTGTTGTTTTCAATAAATTACTTTTTCAAAGTGTTTTTTGTCTCACTCCCCCTTCTTGTTTTTGCATATTGTAGCTCTACTTAAAACCTCATTAAGATCCAAATGTGCAAAATGCAAATTCTAGCAATTTTTCAACTGGTCTTAAGATTTTGATCTGGAGTGTATATGTATATATATGTGTGTGTGTGTGTGTCTATATATGTATATATACAGTATATATAGAGAGAGTATATAGTATAGAGAGTATATAGATGTATGTATATCTATATATACACACACATACATATTTATATGTGTGTATATAGACAGATATTTTGATATAGATAGGTAGCTACAGTATATGTATGTATATATATATATATATATATATATATTTATGTATATGTGTATTATTTCCTCATTTATCACGGGGGATAGGTTCCCAAAATAGCCTGCAATAAGTGAAATCCGCGACATAGCCAGCTTTATTTTTTTACAATTATTATACAAGTATATGTTTTACGGCTATAAAACCCCTCACCAGGCATAAACATTTTCTCACATTTCTCTTGTTTAAACACTCAGAACAGTTCAAACCTTCCTTTGAATTTTAATGATCAACCTACTAGGTTGGGCACAAGCAAGTATTAAGTGACTCACATGTATTTCACTCCTCTGACCACGCCCCATCATGGCGCCGTTTGGCTGTAGCGTTTTTGTATCCTTGTTAAAATGGCTCATGCCACCCTAAAGCCGGTTAGCAAGCAGCTCACACGGTTAGCTAGTTTGCTAGCGACCATAGACCACAAAAGGAAACGGCACCAGGGAGATTGATGTATAATGGTCTACAGCCAATCGGGACACAGACCACAATGAGCAGGTTTTCCTTTTGCCAATAAGGACGCAGAACACAATGCGTGGGTTCTCCCTTAGCCAATCAGGACTGTTGTGGCTCGAACAGGCACATAAACGCACACTGAGATGAGGTGGAGGGACTACATCGTTACTCCAGCTGCACACAACCTCAACTTTCACATGAGTATACAACCCCCTCTACTGGTAGCAGTAGTAAATACAATATCAGACCCATACAACAGAGCACAGATAGATTGCTCTCATACACCACAAGGATGCAGAACACAATGCCTGTTCATACACTGTTAAAAAAACATGCAAAATTGCACTTTAAAAATCATTTTTTTACACAAAAGCTATGCATTTTCATGTTTATATTAGGGATGTCAGCTAATGGGATGTCAGCCTCAGCACATATTGCTACAAAGTCTTCAACAAAGTGTAATGCCCGTGCTTGTGATGAAGGAAAATGTAGTCACTGATGTAATTTCAATCACATTATTAATGTAAGATATTTTTATGACGCCCTTACTTTGTTGACACAATTAGACAAATATGACAAACAGCGCTCTTATTTTGAAGGCCAGAAGTGGTTGTGTGTGTTGAGAATTGCAATTGACGGTTGATAAGAACTGGGTGCATAGTGATGGAAATTTCTGATCTTTTTAGAGAGGCGGTTCTTTTGGCTCGGCTCACTAAAAAGAGCTGGTTCTTTTGGCTCCAAAGTGGCTCCTCCGATTTTTTTGTGGTCATAAATAAATATATTACCAAATGATGTGTATTGTGTCAAATACTAATGTAAAAGATACATGATATCAAATGTTTATTATTTAAATTGTCTTATTTAAACCTCAATGAAGAGCTACAAAAATATAATAATATAACCGATCTCAGTAGACAAATTAGGTCAAATCTCTTCATGTACATTTGTCACGAATGAATCGGCCCTAAGAACAACACAGCGTGTTTAACCCCACCACTCCCCCTGCTCAGTGTGGACACAGAGCTGCCGCCACACATCTTGACCGATGACATTCGCCTTTAACAGAAAAAAAGACAAGGAAAAAATTAATCGGCACCCAGTTGGTTCCCAACAACGCGAACCAGCTCCTGCCATTCATTTCAAAGAGCTGATTCGTTTGCGACCAACACATCACCACGGTGCAAGAATAAACGTGCCTCTCGTCTTTCTTCATTCAGAACCTGCATGTCGTCAGTGGGCGTTGTTAAATGGTCCTTACATTAAAGCAGTAAAACACAACCCAGTGAAAATAAACTCATCTACGCTGAGTCACACACACACACACACACACACACACACACACACAGCTGCACTAGCACACTCTGCTAAACTAAGATAAGATTTAGATTTACGAACGTTACACGGCAACCGGATCGGCCCGATCTCGTGACGGAAGCCTATATTATCCGATCTTCAAAATACAGCGGATCGGCAGCCGATCCCGAAGATCGGATTGGGACATCCCTAGTTTACGGTGTATTTTGCATTTTCTTCCCTTAATGTACCAAAAATTAACTGAACTGTGACCTTAAATCGAGGTCTGTACCTAACTGTGATTATGGCGTACCGTTACAACCGCTTTACTACTGCTGATATCACAATGTTTATGGTCCAAACTGATTGTCATCACAGGTGGCCATCTTGCTTTATGCGGCTGACCTCATCGTCCGCACGATGTGGCGGCGATCCCTGGACCCTGACAACTTCTCCATCCCTTACCTGACGGCCCTGGGGGACCTGCTGGGCACAGGCTTTCTGGCCTTGTGCTACCGCTGCGTGTCACTGGTTCACGATCAAGAGCTCTAAATCATCTCCTTTTTAGCTCCAAACTGACGTCGACACTGTCCCGTTACCCTCAGTTACCCTCTATACACACAGATGGACAATAAGCATTTCCTGCCATGCTAGGGAAGCAAAGTCATTACATTTATCAGATGGAAAGACTGCACAGATAACACATTTATCAGCCATCATCGCCATGGGGCCTTCCCATTGTTTAAAAGTATCTTGCATTGTCGACCATTCCTCTGATTTTAGAAGCAAGTGAAGGGGAAGGGTGGGATGCTCACCACGTCTCCCACCTTGTTTGTTTTTTTTAGGAATTTTCAAGCTGTTGTATGTGTGCAACCACAAGACTGGTGACTATGAAGCCTTTCAATTCCGCCTCCGCTGTGACAACATGCTGTGCACAGACATTTGTAGGAACGCTCAATGTAGTTAGTTGTAGTTAGTTAGTGAATT
The DNA here is from genome assembly GCF_027744805.1 of Dunckerocampus dactyliophorus. Lineage (NCBI taxonomy): Eukaryota > Metazoa > Chordata > Actinopteri > Syngnathiformes > Syngnathidae > Dunckerocampus > Dunckerocampus dactyliophorus. Next base: position 18,906,768 of record NC_072819.1, on the reverse strand, counting down.
CTTCTTAATGTCAAAATCGTTTATCTTCTAAAAATGTTCTAAAAAAGGAGGCATGAGTCCTGTCTTACAGTACATGTTTGTTGCATTGTGTGTTCACCAGAGAGCACTGTGACCCCACTGTTGGCAGCACTTTGGCCGTTGCAGCTTGATATCAAACTCCATCATTTAACCCAAGGGTGTCCACAGTGTGGGCATTTTCAACTCACAGCTTGTATTTTTATTGGCTTTTGGCATATTCTTAAAAATAAAATGAATTATTAATGAGATCTCTTATTAGATATCGTGTACATTCATTACATTCATTTGTCAAACAATAAGACTAAATCCAGCAAGTAAGGTCCAGATGGGAAAAAAAACAACATAAAATTGTGCAAATTGGAAATATTTTTGGTTGGCAGAATTTTAATTCAACAATAAATCACTTTTCTGCCAGCTGCACTGTATAAACAATCATTAACTGTATACATTGGCATAATTAAACCATGATTATTAGAAACATACATTGTTTTAATTAGATTACATTGGTTCATGTTATATTACAACATTGGTTTTAATTTGTAGTTTTTGACAATAAAAGGTCAGATCAGCGAATGACGCATCGAGGCCTGGATGTACATTGAAAGTTTGGCTCGGAAAGGTTAAGTCATAATTTCAGTAGTATAAAAAATGCACTTTATCATAAAGAATGTTTTTCACAAAGCGTCTCCCTTCCCTTTCTTACATCCTCAGCCTTAGTGTTCAAAATATGAATAAAAACTATTGCAACCAGGAGCACTGTATGGGGGAGAAAAGTTAGACAATGCCCCCCCATACAGCGCTCTCTGCTGTTGATCCAATTAAATCTCCAGGCCACTCTATGAGGAAATATAGTATTGTTTTTGCGTCTGTAATTGTGTAGTGGGAAACCATGGCAACATGCTCACATGTATTACACATGTACGCAGGGTTTCCAAATGCCTTATTTACAGATCATACAGTCACCTCAACCTCTATGCCTGCAAAATGAAAACACAGAAAGAAAACGTGTTCAATCGAAATGTGATGTTTGCCACATTTGTATTTGTGTGCTTTTGTTTTGTTGTTATATTTTAATTACAAAAAAACATAACAGTGTGCTGAAAGTAATTTGGCACCCACATCTCAAGCGAAACCTGATATGTCGGTGAGAATGATTGAAAAAAAAAATACATTGCTGTTATGGAAAAAAAATATATATATCAAGGTTTGCACTTTAAAGTTCTACTTGTAGTTCACCTGCAGATTTTAACGTAGATCTGCAGCGATCATTGTGACACCTGGAAATGATATAAAACGACACATTTCTTTTAGGAGACATTGTCATAAACTGTAGAATAAAGTACACAACTTTACTTTGCAAATGAAGACCATTGTAATTGTGTTGAAAAAAAGCTATACCAAACCAGAAAGCCTTACTAGCATCTGTGTAAAGACCGATATATTTGCATTCCATGGCTACATTGCTATGCGGCGGTGCTGTTGCTAAAGGTGTATTCAGTCGCTCCATGTGGTGGAAGCCAACAAGGGAAGCTCTGACCCGACCGGGCTTCACTTGAGCTCCCACCACAGTCATGCACTTGTTTATTCAGCGAGGCTGCTCAATGCAGAACAGGCCGTGGTAGAGGTGGTGGGATTGCAGGCTTTTACTGGAAGTTAGGCAGTGAGTGGAAGCTGAAGTGGAAACGACCCAACATCAGCACCCAAACTCCATTAATAATAGGGGTGGGACAAAATATGACTATTGCGGCATATACCTGTACTGTAGCAAAATATCTAACAACTGCTATTTCATGTATGTGTGCTGAAGCGTAAGTCCGCTTTAACATTTTAAAACAGGAAATGTGCAACATGAGTGAAATAGTAGATTTTCATATCTGCGACTAAATTTGTCTCATAACAGTTTGTGTCTGTACTAAGTGAATGTTTTTATTAAATGATTTAGGGATGAGCTTTTGCGTGATGCAATTGTTGCAATTAAGGAGAATCGATTGTCATTTTTAAAAATATTACTTGTTGAGAATCTCTCTGAATGTTCTGAACTGTTGTTTCCATGTCAATTGTTGCCACTGAGCACGGGAATGCTGACCAACAACTTTCTTTTAGAAAGCCCCTGCTTGAAGAAGATATTAATCTACAACCGATTCCAAACAATTGACAGAATCCTAAACTGAATTAACAGATTGAATATTATATATAACCCATCTGTTATATATATTCTTTTGATTGTTGTGCATGCTAAATGGACAAAAAGTTGTAAATTTATTGAAAACCTGCAATTCTCACCACAAATTAACAAGAATGAAAGACATTTCTGCACAAAAAAACCTCATCCAACAAAATGTATAACTTAAGGCCTTTCAGATATAAGAGCTGCTTTGGAAACATTAACTTAGGCTGGATTTACACAACAAGGTTCAAGTGACACACTTCAGAGGAAAAACACAAACAGGCCTCTTTGAAATGTCAAACGCCACATCAGATATGGCTCAGATATCTGTCGATGCTCGTAGTCTAAATATACGCATGTCTACCCAAACAACACAACCATGGTAACACCATACAGCAAAACCAGACCATTAAATACCAACAACTGCAGACAGCAGTCAGTGGAGTAATGCTGAAGTTACTTTCATTTAAAGCACTTGAAAATGCATGTACCGTATTTTCCGGTGTATAAGCCGCACCCACTCAATACTGTAAGCCGCAGTCGTGCACATCATAAAATGGGATATTTAGTGCACATAAAGACGTTACACAGAATGATTTTTTAAAAACGTTTAATCAAATAAATGCTTTTTAAACAGTGCAAAACAGTACACGGCTACTTAAACAGTTTGTACTACTAATGACAGCGGTTGTTTAGATTCCAATAACACAGCATTGTATGTTTTGTTTAATATGATTTAGAGACGGGCGGGTGAAGCCTCATGAAGCGTTGAGGCTTTCTTTCAAATTGTGCCGCAACAGATTCGGACCTTTGGTGCTTCAGTGAAAAGCTACATTAACGACATCCGGTGGAAGAGTGAGGTCAAAGCAATCTATGTCACCAAACGCAGTGAAACACAGGTCGCCATTAAAAATCGCACAAACAAACTCGCCAAAACTCTCATTACAAGCGAACTTTGAGCTATAGCTTTGTGGTTATTACATACACAAGTTAGCGACAAAATAACCTGTCGAAGCAATGACAGCCATCAATCCATTTCAAACTGTCAATGTGCGCTTTGACGTATGACGCTTCCAACGTAATTGATCACGTTATATTTGTAGACCAATATAAGCTCTGAAACAGTATTTCGAAGCAGTGTGATTCAGGAAGTCTGACACAAGGTTCGAAGCTTCGGGTTCATTTTACTTTTTACATAATAAGAACCACGGTGCAGTGGGTCCAGGGATACCATGGTCTGCCTTTGAGTCATCCATAGTGTGTAGATCCCCCGGCGGATGCAGGTATGTCTCAACAACGCGATTGCTGCACAAATTCCAACATGTCCCCACTTTTATATGTTATTTTCCCTTTTTGTTTTCATTCAACATAACAGGCTTTGCAATCTTGGCGGTATATTTATGGTGTTTATTGAATAATCCAAATCCAACAATGTTTTACATTTGATTTTAGTTTAAATTGTGCCTGTTGTTGCTCACTGTAAACTGCAGTGTGTGCGTTCGGCTCCACTCAACGAGAGCGACAGGGTTAGCAAACGCAGAGAATGGTGGCTTCTCTGCATTTTTTGGTTGTTTCCTGAACTTTTTTTCCGTTATGATGGACTGTCTTGGTAATAGCTTTTTCCGAAATACATATTTAAACGATTACAACCCCTGGCAAAAATGATGGAATCACCAGTCTCGGAGGATGTTCACTCAGTTGTTTAATTTTGTAGAAAAAAAGCAGATCACAGACCTGACACAAACCAAAGTAATTTCAAATGGCAACATTCTGGCCTTAAGAAACACTAAAATAAATTAAGAAAAAATTATCTGGTAGTCAGTAAAAGTTACTTTTTTATAGACAAAACAGAGGGAAAAAATAGGGAATCACTCAATTCTGAGGAAAAAATAACGTAATCATGAAAAACAAACAAACAAACAAACAAAAGAACACTTCAACACAGCACTAGTACTTTGGTGCACCACCTCTGGCTTTTATTCTGGACTTATTCTGGACGCATGGACTTAAATGAGTGACAAACAGGACTCATCAATCTGGCTCCATCTTTCTGGGATTGCTGTTGCCACATCAGCTTTGCAGGTTGGAGCCTTCTCATGGTCCATTTTCTTCAACTTCCACCACAGATTTTCAATTGGTTTGAGATCTGGACTATTTGCAGGCCCTGACATTGACCTCAGACATGTGTTGTTCTTTGCTCTATGGCAAGATGCATAATCATTTTGAAAAATGATTTCATCATCCCCAAACATCCTTTCAATTGATGGGATAAGAAAAGTAAAAGTCTATTTATTGAAGATTTAATGAGTGCCTTTACCTGAAATGTAGCCACATACCATCGATGACTGTGGAAATTTGCCTATTTTCTTCAGGCAGTCGTCTTCAGAAATGTCACTGGAACAGCACCAAACAAAAGTTCCAGCATCATCACCTTTCCTAATGCAGATTTGCGATTCATCACTAAATATGACTTTCATCCAGTCATCCACCGTCCACCATTGCTTTTCATTGCTTTGCCCATTGTAACATTGTTTTTTTCTATTCATGGTAAAGGTTTAATTCATCTTCAGCATGCACACAAGTTCCACTGGAGCACATCACATAACACAGTTCACAGTTTTGCATGTCCAAAAAGGAGTAGGAAGAAGAAAGCTTATTTAATCCAACCCCTCATCAGTTTCATGTCAGTTGCAATGCATGTGTTCACCTCCTGTATTCCAAATGTACTTTTTGCCTTTTGTAAATACCTAGAAAAGTGATAAGGCAGTATAACCATATAGTGCAATGACAGTCAAGGTTTATACTTACTGTAATTATAGTAATAAATTGATCATAACTGATAAAATAGTTGACAGAAACATACTTTGGTAATGAGTGAGTACATACAGTACAATATACTCACCAGAAATGAAGAGTTAGTAGTCAGTGTAATGGTGGTTAGACATAGCATTGTATGTACACAGTGGTTCAGGTGTCTTCTTCCTTGTGATTTATAAACATCAACTGCTTGTACTGTTTCTTGAAATCGCTCATTTTAGTGCATTGTTTGAGTTCCTTACTCAATTCGTTCCACAGCTTGATTCCACATACAGAATTGCTGAAAGTTTTTAGCCTTGTTCGAGCATATAAGTGTTTTAGGTTACATTTTTCCCTGAGATCATATTTCTCCTCTCTTGTTGAGAAGAATTGTTTTACGTTTTTCCATAGCAGGTTATTGTTTGCTTTATGCATAATTTTAGCTGTTTGAAAGTTTACCAAATCAGCAAATTTTAATAATTGTGATTTTAGGAATAAAGGGTTTGTATGTTCTCTGGAAGCGGCATTATGGATTATCCTAACTGATCTTTCTGTAGCACAGTTACTGAGTGAAGTGTACCTTTATAGTTATTCTCCCTGTGTGGTGGTTCGCCCGGCTGCTCACCCGCTTGCTCATTTGCTGGCTTTCCTCCTTGCCTGCTCCTCTGTCTGCCTTGCTGGTAGCATCCTGCCGTTGGGATAGGGTGGCCTGGGGTTTTCCTGCTCCCTGGTGGTCTGCGTTCTCCACGCCTCGGGTTCTGGGTTGTGTGTCTGGGACACCGGGGCCCCCTACTCCGCTGCGCCCTGGGTCCCCGGTAGGGGACGTCTTGCAGCGAGGCTTCCTGGTATCAGGCAGTCGACCACAGTGTGTGTGTGTGTGTGTGGGCGGTGCTAGCTTTAAGTCTTTCGTGACTTTACAGATGTAGTTTATATATAGATTAAACAGTTCTGGTCCCAGTATTGACTCTGGGGGTACGCCGCATGATATGTTTAAGCTTGCAGCTTGTATATTCTATACGAATATTCTAGCTTCACATATTACCTCCTGTCTGCTAAGTAGCTTTTAACCCAGTTCATACCTTTCTAGTTTTGCAATTAGGATATTGTGATTTAATTGTATCAAAGGCGTTTGTGAAATCCATAAATGCTGCAGCTGCAGCTAGCGTTGGTAATTTCCTCTGTATTGGCTGTATTGTAATTTGTATTGGCTGTCCGATCTTCCCGATCTCCTGACTGTGTGGCCAACATGCTAACCACTAGGCATATCATTCATACTGTATTAATTACAAAGAGTTACTAATGAAATTGCAGAACAGCTGAGGTACATCAGTAACTTATCATTTATCATTCAGACTGTATTAATAAATTTGTCCAACCTGTTCTTGAATAAAATGTCAATGCTTTTAGAAAAGTGTGGTAATAAGGAAACTGGTCGGCAGTTTGTAAATTGATGTTTGTCTCCATTTTTAAAAATTGTAACTGTTTTAGCTGTTTTCATTTTGTTTGTGAATTTACCAGTCTGGAACGATAAGTAATTGGCGACTCGAAATTGTCCATAAGTATGAATGTGAGTGTGAATGGTTGTTTGTCTATAAGTGCCCTGCGATTGGCTGGCGACCAGTCAAGGGTGTACCCCGCCGCTCGTCCGAAGTCCCAGCATACCCCCGCGACCCCAATGAGGAGAAACGGCATACAAAATGGATGGAATATTGAAATCTCTACATACGAAGATTACTTCGTAACCATTTTTGGCTGATGAAGGTTGCTTTGATCCAGTCCACGAATATTTCAATGCTTGACTTAGGTGTTCTATACAGACAACGTCTTTAGTCTTTCTTCAGTTCTTCGTTTGACCATTTTAGTTCCTCTATGCCCCTTTTGGTAGCCATCTTCTCTCAAAATCTTGCCAGTTGCAACCTGGCCTGGTGATTGCAGGTGTGATCCCAGTGGTAAGGGCTGGAGCCCAGCAGCAGCTGGCGAATCACGGTGGTGGCTGTTCCAGCTAATGTTAGCAGCACTAGCTTCGTAGCACTAGACATCGCTGGTGGTGACGGTGGTGGCAGTTTTCAAGACCCTGCGATGAAGGCAGCCCAGTGGCAGTTGGTGGGGCCTGGTGGTGGAAGGCCGAAGGCCCAGCGGTGGCTGTCCCAGCAGGCAGACATCGATGGAGCAGGAAGCGAGTTGTTGATCTAATACGCTAACAAGCCGCACTACCGGCACTCGTCTCAGGAAAAGTGGGACCAGTACCATTTTTGGTTTTGTGTACCACTGCCGTAATGGCAGATGATACCGCCAAATGGTGGCACAAAACGAGACGTCCGCGCATGTGCCCCAGTCGGAGTCCACTGCGGATGATCGATGTACTGGCCAGAAGTAAGTAATGAAAACTTACAGACACAGGCCCCTGCTGAGGTGGATTTGGCTCTGGTTAAGTGTCCTTTCTCCTTGGCACTCTCGTTTTGATTTTGAAGCTTTTGGTAATACTCCGAGGCGTTGTTTAGGTGTTAATGATGGCTTCTGTTTAGCTTTTCTGGATGTAAATCCCACTTCCTTTAGGTGCTTTCTTGCAGTTCGGTCACAGACATTGACTTCTGTTTCCTCTTGATATGTTGTCTGTTTTCAAGACATGCCGCTTTAAGTTCTCTGTCTTGATGCTTTGATGCCTTCCTTAGTCCACCAGTATGCTTGCCTTAAACAACCTTCCCATGTTGTTTGTACTTAGTCCAGATTGTAGACACATCTGACTGAACAACCAATATCTTTTGCAACATGCATGATGATTTACCTTCTTTAAGAAATTAATTAATTAAGAATAATCCTCTCCTTTGTTTCAAGTGACATCTCTCCTGTTGGAGCCATGATTCATGTCAGTCCACTTGGTAAAACAGCTCTCCCGAGGTGTGATCACTCCTTTTTAACTGCAGACTAACGAGTAGATCTTATCTTTATCCAGGAGTTAGATTTGTGAATTAAAATTTACAGAGTGATTCCTTAATTTTTTCTTCAGAATTGAGTGATTCCATTATTTTTTCGCCCTGCTTTGTCTAAAAAAGTGACTGTTACTGACTACAATTTTTTTCTTAATTTGTTATGTTTTTTATTGCCAGAAAGTTGCCATTTCAAATGACTTTAGTTTTGTGTAATGTCTGTGGTCTGCTTTTTTTCTACAAAATTAAACTGATGGAACATCCTCCGAGCCTGCTGATTCCATAATTTTTTGCCAGGGGTTGTAGTAATAGTTCTGAACTACAGGAGATGTCACAAGATTAGAACATGACCCACATATGAGCCACACCGCTGTATAAGCCGCAGGGTTCAAAGTTAGAAAAAAGTAGAGCCTTTTACACCGGAAATCACGGTAAACGGTTAAAAAACACAATATAAATTCATTACATGGGAATTTGGTACTTGGACCCGGAGTTTAAATCCAGCTCAAAATTCATAGTCATAGAAAATTCATAGAGGAGAACCTGCTCCTCATAAATAACTCCTCATGTTTGATCCCTCGTGGTGGTGGTCAGCAGAGGAAGGCATGTTGGCTCTAGTTGGAAAGTGATATGGCTCTGTTTCGAACCATCACGTAACTCTCTGCAGTGGAGGCTCGTCATCCAGCAGGGAAGAGGAGTGCATGGTGATGAAAAAGTGCAAATTCACAATTGCTCACATCATAAAACATCCTAATTGATTAAATCTAAGCTATCATCAAGTTCTAAGATACTCCGGTGTGGAGTAGTTGAATAGTAAGAAGTCCATACGATAGAGATTGAAGAGTTTCTTCTGGTAAAAGGGACTAATGTGCTTAAAGAAGCGTGCCGCCATGTTTCCGTCAGTCCTGGTGCTTTTACCAGACGTGGGGAACTGAAGCTTGTCTTCCACCCCTGCCAAGGAAAGTACGGCCTGGGCATCTGGCTCTAGAGTCTCGTACTTGCCCACAATGTCGTAGTGAATGAGACACGGTTGGCAGAGGGAGTGCACCCTCTCCCAGTGCTCATTGAAAGGCTCCTCGCGTTGAGTCTGGGGGTCTACAAGGTACCGCACAAACTCCTGGAAGGACACGTCGCTCCCTTTCTCCAGGGCTTCTGGGTCGGGTTTACTCCGGTGGCGCCGGATGATCTTAGTTCCGTAGCGTTTGTGAAAAGCTGTGTTGTAGCTGCGTGTGAACTTGTTGCGGTAGGCTGACACCAGGCGCTCGAAAGGCTCCCTCACGAAGACAAACTTGAGGTAGGTGCGGAGGCGGCGGTTGATCTCTGGGACAGAGAACTCGGACAGTGCGCGCAGGTTACCTGCTATGTGGGCCTCGTTGGCGGGAATGGCCAGGGGGTCGGTGTAGCGGCCGTCACTAGTAAGGACCATGAGGACGCGCTTCCAATTGGTGCAGGCGACCTGAAAGTGAGAGCTTTTCCTTTGAGACACACTACATACAATAACATCCCATGAAGTCAAAGCCAAAAAAATTAATAAAATATTTCAAACAGGCTACAATGCAACCTCAGGAGTGTATTTTAATCTTTTGTAGGATGCTGGTCAACATCAGATTTGTTGTGATTGATAATCATATATCTACGATAACGTCTATTGTACATATAAGCTTTGTGTGCACGGTTAAATTTGTTATTTGTGTATTACCATAGGAGAGTATCTGCAGGGTCTTAAAAAGTCTAAAATCAAATAATTTGAATTCAGGACCTTAAAATGTTTAAAATTTCCTAAAATGTCAGAAATATGATTTTGAAAGGTCTGAAAATGTATTAATGTTACTGCAAAATTTAAAACAAATGCAAAAACTTCAACTACAAAACGGAAATAAAGTACCTGTGCAGCCAGGTCAGAATTTATTTAGCACAAAAAAGCAGAAAAAAAGAACGTATCGAGCACAACCAGCCAATGTGCTGTGGGTGCGCCTCAGGCCTCCAATTTTCCTACATGTCTTTTGTACTTTTCTGCCAGTGTGGATGTGAAATGGGTCTTAAATTGTATTCAATATGGTCTTGCATAGTCATTGTTTATGTATGGATATCAAATTAATTATTATTACGTAATGATGGAAATTTCGGCTCTTTTTAGAGAGCTGATTCTTTTGGCTCGGCTCACTAAAAAGAGCTGCCTCTTTCGGCTCCAAAGTGGCTCCTCAGATTTTTTTGTTGTCTTAAATTAATTTTTTAGCAAATTATGTGTATTGTGTAAAATACTAATGTAAAAATACAAGATATCAAATGTTTATTATTTAAACTGATTTAGTTAAACCTCAATGAACAGCTACAAAAATATAATATACACTACTCAAAAAAATAAAGGGAACACTTAAACAACACAATGTAACTCCAAGTCAATCACACTTCTGTGAAACCCCTTACGAAGCAAAACAGATTGACAATCAATTTCATCAATAGAAATGATCAGTGGAAATTATTAGAATTATTAATGGAAATTGTCAATTTCCATTGATATTTTTTTGTGATTTTGTTGTCAGCACATTCAACTGTGTAAAGACCAAAGTATTTAATAAGAATATTTAATTCATTCAGATCTAGGAAGTGCTATTTTAGTGTTCCCTTTTTTTTTTTTTTTAGCAATATATTATAAAATCCAAAAACAAAGACCCATCTCAATAGACAAATTAGATCAAAATAGGTCAAATCCTTTCATGCAAATTTCTTACAAATGAATCGGCTCTAAGAGCAACACAGCGTGTTTAACCCCGCCACTCCCCCTGCTCAGTAGGGACACAGAGATGCCGCCACACATGTTGACCAATGACATTCAACTTTAACAGGGAAAAAAAAAGACGAGGGAAAAACTAATCTGCTCCCAGCTGGCTCCCACCGACGCGAACCGGCTCCTGAGCCGGGCTCTTAGAGCTGTTTTGTTCGCGACCAACACATCACTCAAGTCACTGTTTAATAGTTCATGGTAGTGTGCAGTATTTATTTTTATTTTTGGACATTTATTTTTTTATGTTCCAATTCAATGTTTGGATTTATTCATCTAAAAATACTTTAATTATAAAGGTTCTAATTTGTTTATACTGTACTTATTTCGGCAACAAAAACATTTGTTTCAATGTTCATTTCAACTCATGAAATACATTTTAATTTAACCAAAAACCTTTACTGCACAGTCATCCCTTGTTTATCATGGTTCGTCGGTTCCAGACCTGACCGTGATAGGTGAATTTCCTCAAAGTAGTATTCAATATTAATAAATTGAATACTTTTGTAGTTTTTTGTAGTTTTGTAGTTAAAGCATAGACAACCTGTTTATGACCTTCTACACATTATTAGAGCCCTGTAGTCACCTTCATACTTGTATTAATATAGTAGACATGATGAGCAATAATAAGACATACGGTAACTCACCGTTGGCATTGTTGTTGTAGTATCTCGAACGAAATTGAGTCGATCGCATAGCATTAAAAAATAAAAAGATCAACATCAGCCTATTATCTATCCTCACTATGACGTTTTGTGACTTGACTGATACACAGGACAGCCAGTCTGACATTAATCTGTCATACACTGACGTACACTCCGACAATACTGCTAGCTTTGTTTACACTACATTGTGCACCACTTTTGTCAATGTTACATTGATGTTACTCATCAATGTAACACTACTGACGCCTAATGAAAAGAATACTACATATAACTTGTCTTTCAATATTTTTTGACTAATAGACCATAGTCATCCACAAAACAGTGATCATGTATTAATTTTTGAAAAACCATGATAGGGGGAGAGAATGATGTTTGAACCTCAATGTAGCAAGGAACGACTGTACTTCCAACTGTGTTCATAAAGGTCATCAGCACCAACCTTGGGTACGTAGCAGTAAATCAGACTATGTTTGTCATCCACTATGAGGTGTTTGAGATCCTCTGGAGAAAGCACCCGACGCTTCTTGGTATGACTCAGACAGGCTTGGTCCAACAGCTCCCTGCGACCTTGGAGTGACCTCTGATCAGCCAACAGCTCAAGCTGCTTGTAGGACAAGAAAGGATGGTGGGGAGGCAAGGGTTGAAGAAACATACTGTAAGCAGTGTTGGAACAGTTGCATGACCATGAGGATAGGAGAGTTCTCACCTGGTCTCCACTGTAGAGGGTCTGCAGGGGACTTCTCCTGCTTTTGCCTGGTCTGTTGACTGCCCCAACACTGGCTTCTGCAAATGCAAATACATATTAACAAGCCACATACATAAAAAGTCAATGGATGTTGCATAATGATGCTCAGGTCCTTGTAAATATCCTATTGGGTCAACCCCTGCTCTAGTCTGCATTTGTTCAAATTCCATAAGAACAGCATGGTGCTGTAATGATGACACAGCTTAAGTGTGTCCTCTTTTTCTTTTACACTTACACTCCATAATGTAACAAAATATGTCCCAGTGGGCTGAGCACAGAACAACAGACTGGAAAGATCTGAACTTTACTTGCTTTTTCCTCAAGCGCTTATTCCATTCTGCTGTCCTTTCCCCCCCTTCCAGGCCCAATGATGGTGAAAGAAGTCAATGGTGCTGAGCAAGAGTGATTTGTTTTGCACATGTTGCCTCAACAATGTTTGCTCCACAAATTTACACAAAGCTACAGAAGGACACAGGCATTTATTACTGTACATGTGATAGGGTCTTAGAGAAAGAATTTTGTATGAATTGACACCCTTAAATTGGTTTGCCATTTATGCCTTGCTTCCATCAAGCAGCATAGTTCAGTTCAGTGTAAGGAGTTTCTAAATGTATCTGATCCAAATCGTTTCTCAGGGTGCAGATTGCAGAGGTATGCTTTGGTACACGAACGGAAGGTAGAATTCAACATACTCAAGTTAATTGCTTAACTTGTTTTTCAGTGTATGAACGGGGAAACAACGTCAACCCGCCAATATTACGCATTTGGAGGTATTTGACTTGGAACAGAGGTAGAAAAACGCGCTGCAAGGTTGTGTACCTTTTTAATTTTGTAATTAGGATGCTGTGATTAATTGTATCAAAAGCTTGGAAATCAGAGCTATAAATACTGAAGCTGCACACTTTCTGTGGTCTATAGCATTGGTGTTGATTCTCATGGCAATACGGGACAAAGTACATTCCTTGTCGGCTCAATATGAGTGTTGTCCACCCTATGTCACACAGCACACATGCACATTCTTGTCATGTCTGTGTTGTCATGACATGAATTGTCATGTCGCCGCCGTACGGCGAACCGCTTTGAAAAGGCATTTGTGATGGGCTTTGAAAGGAAGGCATTTATCAGCGTATGCCGATCACGTGTTTTTTACGGAAATCGTCCGATACTAATCGGTGGCCGATATTATCGGAGCATCCCTAGTTGTTATATACAATGAGTTTTCACAATCCAGAAATAACAGCCTTTCTCCAAACTGCTTTGAATTCAAAACTGTACGCCATAATTACAGAATTTACAGGATGTGTGGTAAGTAAAAATAAATGCGTAAGACTGAAAAGTGAGTATTACGCCTGGCAAAAAAGGTGACGTCTCATTCTTCATAAGTTCCAAGCAGTTACAAGTCTTTTGCATACTGCAGTTCCTGTCATAACATGGGACAACAACTGCAGCCAAGAAATCAAATGCAGGATAGAGATGGCATACGGGGGCACCAGGTTTCAACAAACTGTGGACCAGTAAGGACATCAGCCTGGGGACCAAAATCAATGTACTCAGGACATGTGTTTTCAGCATTTTACTGTATGCCCGCAAAACCTGGACACTCAAAAAAAACACAAAACTCAACGCCTTTGAAATGAAATGCTATGGCAGAGGGTAGCATGATGGATGGCAAAAGAAACACATGGTACAAACTGTCATACAGAGAAAGCTGACATTTTTTGGCCACATCTGCAGAATCCCAGACCAGAGACTAGTCAAATCAGCGGTCTTTGGCATCATTGAAGGCAACAACAAATGTGGCAGACCCAAGAAAGAATGGCTAGATGATATCAAAGAATGGTGGCAGAAGAGCATGTGGCAAGCAAAGACCATTTTCATGGACAGAGACAAGTGGAGGACATTCCACCCATGAATATTAAGTCAAAGTCAGTCAGTTCCTGTCATGATGTGACTCAACTCTTGATATGACTGCATGAGGAACTGAGACAGTAAATCACATGGAAATACTAAAATAAGTTAGAACACCACTGTGTCAAAGCACCATTACTGGCAAAAGGAGCCATCAGAGTAGCATTTAACAGAAACAGCACCTCCTTTCATTTCACTTATCATCATCAACTTTCGTATTTTTGGCCAGACAATATTTTACAAAGTACAGTTGAGGATCAGCTGCTATTAGGTTTGCCAGCTCCCTGACAAATAAATAAATAAATAAATAAATAAATAAATAAATAAAGGGCCAACGGACTGTAATTTTTTTTATTTTTTTGCTTTTATTTGTGTGAAACAAATTTTGTATGATTTGACACAAACGTGAATTTAATCTAATGCATATTTTACAGTAATGCCAATCCATGGGAAATGGATTGTTCAATAATTTATTTTTTAGTTCTAAATAACACAATTAGCAGAATAAAATATGACTTTATATAAAATCAGTATGAATACAGTGTCCAGGTTTACGCTAGCGCAGATGCATCCAACTTCCAGCACTATTAAAGCTACTTTGACAAAAAAAAAAGGAGAGGTGAGTTATTTGTGTTTTATGTGACCGGCAACATTTCAGTACTTTATTTACAAAGCACATCTCCCCTCAAGCAATGTTCTCGTTGTCTTTATGCATTCTGGTATTACCATATCTAACTTATTATGGGGGGACATGGGGAAACAACTATAAAAGTACAAGTTCACTCATTAACTTTGCTACAAAAAAGGTCAGTTAGGATAATCTATAATGCCGCTTACAGGGAACATACAAACCCTTTATTCCTAAAATCACAATTATTAAAATTTGCTGATCTGGTAAACTTTCAAACATCTAAAATTAAGCATAAAGGAATCAATAACATGTTACCCAAAAATGTAAAACAATTCTTTCCCACAAAAGAGGATAAATATGATTTTAGGGGAAAATTAAACCCAAAACACTTATTCAAGATTCAAGAGATTCAAGAGAGTTTTATTGTCATGTGCATGGTAAAACAGCAGTTATACCATGCAATGAAAATCTTATTCTGTTCATTCTCCCAAGAAAAGAAAGAAAACACAAGAAAGAATAAGAACATAAGAAACATAAACACATAAACATATATACCAATAAATTAAGCAACAAAAACAGAAGAGACATTAATACAAATAAATAATACAAATAAATAAATAAATAAATAAAGTGCTATGAGTGTGTGCTTGTGTTGCGTGTGGCGTGTGTGAGTGCTTCGTTGAGAAGCCTGATGGCCTGTGGGTAAAAGCTGTTTGCCAGCCTTGTGGTCCTGGACTTCAAACTCCTGTAGCGTCTGCCTGACGGTAGGAGTGTGAATAATGAGTGTTGTGGATGTGTGCTGTCCTTGATGAGGTTGTGTGTTCTGCGTAGGACTCTAGATTTATAAATTTCTTGCAGTGAGGGGAGGGCTGCCCCAACAATGTTCTGTGAGGTCTTGATCACCCGCTGGAGTGCCTTCCTATCACGTGTTGTACAGTTACCGTACCAAACAGTGATGGAGGCGGTAAGGACACTTTCCATAGTGCATCTGTAGAAGCAACTCAGGATTGTGGTGGACATCCCAAATTTCCTCAGTCTTCTCAGGAAGTACAGTCTCCTTTGGGACTTCTTCATAATTTGTTGGGTGTTGTGAGACCAGGTGAGGTCCTCGCTGATGTGTGTGCCAAGGAACTTGAAGGTTTTCACCCTCTCCACCTCAGTCTCATCAATAAACAGGGGTCTATGCGGCTCCTTTTCCCTTGTTCTTGGGTCGATGATCATCTCTTTAGTCTTATCTGTATTGAGAAGGAGATTGTTAGCACAACAACAAGCTATGAGGTCCGCCACCTCTCTTCTGTATGATGTTTCAACACCACCAGTGATCAGTCCGATGACTGTCGTGTCATCCGCAAATTTAATGATGCTGGTGTTGTTCTGGGAGACCACGCAATCATAGGTGAAGAGCGTGTAGAGGAGCGGACTCAGCACACACCCCTGTGGGGTCCCAGTGCTCACAATTCTTGAGCTGGATGTGCGATTGTGGACTCTGACTGACTGGGGTCTGCCTGTGAGAAAGTTAAACACCCAGTTACAGAGGGAGGGAGACAGGCCAAGTGTGAGGAGCTTATTTGTGAGTTTGTGGGGGCAGACTGTATTAAAAGCAGAGCTATAGTCTATAAATAGCATTCTGACGAAAGTGTCCTGGCCCTGTAGGTGAGAAAGGGCTGTGTGGATGGCAGTGTTGACTGCATCATCCGTGGACCGGTTCTGGCGATATGCAAACTGTAGAGGGTCCACAGTTGCCGCCGGGATGCTCTTTTTGATGTGGGTCATGACTATTCTTTCAAAGCACTTCACAACAATAGGAGTGAGTGCTATAGGGCGATAGTCATTCAAGCAGGTCACGTTGCTCTTCTTGTGTACGGGCACTATGGTGGTGGACTTAAAGCAGGTCGGTACAGATGCTTGTGCAAGCGACAGGTTAAATATGTCGGCAAGCACATCAGCTAGCTCTGATGAGCAAACCCGAAGTGCACGTCCTGAGATGTTGTCTGGGCCTGCTGCTTTTCGTGGGTTTGTTTTGTTTAGAACCCTGTGCACATCAGCTGATGTCACCATGAGAGGTGAGTCCTGTGTGCTCCCCAAGTCCAGCCACCCTCTCTGCTCATCAGGAGTTTGGGTGTCAAAGCGGGCATAGAACTCATTCAGCTCATCTGGAAGTGTGGTTTGGCTGGACGTGGCTACGGACAACACTAAAAACCTTCAGCATTTCTGTGTGTGGAAACAAGTTGCTGAACGAATTGAGTAAGGAACTCAAACACTGCACTACAATGAGAAATTTCAAGAAACAGTACAAGCAGTTGATGTTTATAGTCCAAGAAAGAAGACACCTGATGCCCTGTGCACATACAATGCTATGTCTAACAAGTCTTACATTGACAACTAACTTAATTTCTGGTGAGTACATTGTCTCTACTCACTCATCATCAAACTGTGTCTCTGAACTATTTCATCAGCTATTATCACTTTATTATCATCATAAAGTCGGTTGTGCATCAAACAAATATATTGCAACTGATGTTAAACAGATGAGGAGTAGGATTAAATAAGCTTTGCTACTCCTCCTACTCCTTTTTTGACATGAGGAATTGTGGATTGTGTTATGTGATGTGCTCCAGTGTAATTTGTGTGTTTAAGATGAATTAAACCATTACCATTACCATAACTGCACTGTTGACAAGCCTCTCCCAGCAGCACGTTGTTCAAGCACCCATTTGTGAACGTGTTCCTCTAGCTGTGGCCATCTAGCCACGTCCTCCGCTTTTTGCCAGTACCTCACGTTTCTCCTTCACTCAAAACTTTCTTTCTGCTGCTCGATTACTGTTTTCGGCTGCATATTTCACTACTTGCTGCTTGTAATCTGCAGAATATGATTTGGCTGGCGACCAGTCCAGAGTTTGCCTCTCACCTGAAGTCAGCTGGGATAGGCTCCAGCATACCCCCGCGACCCTAATGAGGATAAGCGGCATAGAAAATTGATGGATGTGTTCCGTCTTTCTCAGTTGTCTTCATAGGTCCTGCTCACATACTGCAGGTCCATGCTCTTCACAGGCACGCAGACACTTATTTGAACAGGAACAGGCACACAGACGGAACCATGTGACACTCCAAACCATAGAAGAAGAAAGAACGGATAAGTCTGTCGTCTTCCACTTACAAGTGGAATTACTTCTGCGAGTCATTATGGAGTATAAGACAACAAAATATCAGGAGAATGTCAACTGAGGTGAGTCATGTCCATATTAAAGCTCACTTCTGGTCACGTGATGGCGACGAGGCGATGGCGGGTCGGTAACGTAATTGTTCTCGTATTGCCTGTAACACGGCAACGACAAGCCGGCATTTTTAGATTTTACCAGTCTGGAAGCCTTTTTAAAAAAATACTGTGTCAGGTCAGCCAAAACGCCGTTCCCGTGCGGATGAGACGTTGAAATGATAAAATACTTTGCCGTTTTGACCTGAAAACTTTTCCGTGTGGATAGCCCCTCAGTTGTCTTTATAAGTTGATGTTTACATTGTAAATTTTCAGGAGCGACAGGAGTAGCAAATACTGGCACACAAGTCTAAAGAGCCTTTAGTGTGAAAAAAAACATATATAAGTCGCTCCGGAGTACAAGTCGCAGGACTAGCCAAACCATGAAAAAAGTGTGACTTATAGTCCGGGAAATACGGTATGTCCACAATTAACAGATATTTTAAATAGTTCAGCTCGCAAAAACTGAATAATAAAAAATATAATAATATCCTGCGCCCAATAATACGCCCCAGTGTCGTGCCAAATCTAAAGTTGCATACTAAACAGTTCGATACAAATACACAAACCATTACAGCCTTAGTCCACATGTATTACATGCTGCTAAAAATACTATACTCAAAAGGCTGTACTAATTTAATGTCACATGTACTATTGTGTGCTCACTGTCATCAACCTACCAGGTTCACATTAACTCTGCAACTGGAGATTTATAGAAGCCCTTGAGCTGCCTTAGCTTCTGTTTTATGGTTTTACTTGAGTCTCTCACTGCTCACAAAAGTTACGTTTTCAAAGCAGTCGGCAGCATTTTTCTGTAGCAAAAATGCAAGCAAGAGACGTTATGTGGCTGCTCAGGACGAGAGTGGGGTTTTATAGCTGATGAACAATCTTAAAGGAGAGTGAAGGAGCGTCTACCAGATGTGTATTTTTGTTAGCTGGCAGTGCCCACTACCTCATTTCCAGGACACTTCCTTAAGCGCTAATCGTTGCAAGATTTCATTGAAGTGCCTTCTTGCACCTTTGTTTTCTTGTGCTGTGAACACAGTAACTAATAACTGTCCATAGATGTGGTTGGAGATCGTTTGAAGCAAAAACAAAGACCTGATTCTGCATCCTCATGTTGTGAGCTTGAGGGAGTGTCATTAACCATGAGTTACTGATTGCTGCTTAAATGGCGTACTGCTTAAATGGCTCAACATGCCCAGGCTTTAGTGCTCATAATGCTCATGATTGCCCAATCAGATTTAAAGAGTACTGGTTGTTATCAACGCACTTTTTAATGTCCGGGTCTTGGCTTTGTCCCCAGTGAGCGTTCACATTAAAGGACAAGTTTGACTTCATATTATTCTACTTCTCTGCAAAAATTGAGTGATCCCGGACAGTGCATTTTACACAAGAGGAGCAAGTACTTATAATGGAGCGTTATGAGGAGTTAAAAAAAAATATCACTGCCAAAAGCAACACCGTTGCCGCCAATAGAGCAAGGAAGGACTGCTGGCAGAAAACTGCTGACCATGTAAATGAGTACAGTACAGGCCAAACGTTTGGACACACACAACACAACCATGGTTCCAACCCCTTTGATAAGGCAAGAAATTCCACTAAGTACCCGACTGCAATATGAAAGAATTTCCACGAAGTAGAAATCCTTACTTATAAATCAAATATTTTCATAGAGCATAGAATACTTAACTGCCAACACATGCCACGAAAACTATCTTGCGGGGGCTTTAGTCATTAATTGAATAAAAACTAACAAAACTCATCGAACGAGATGACCAGCCTTTCTCAGCAGTGGAAGACACCGGGTTCGCTGAGTGCTCTCTCACTCACCTGGAAGCCCTGCTAGAGCTTCTTCACCAATGTACTCTCTTTTTTCATATCATAATGCTAATGACTTATAAATACATTGAAAAATGCATAATTACAGTAATTCATGTGATCGGTATTGGCCGATTTCAGTCCTGGATGATCAGTATCGGAATCGGTAGAATACAACCCCGATCGGAGCATCCCTAGAAATAAGGAAATTTGTCACGTCTTGTCTTTGGCATAGTGGCGATGACCGCAGTATGCCGAAAGCAGGCACGAATTGCAGGAAAAACTTATCTTTTAATGGTGGCTGCAGCGCAGCGGCAGGAACTCAAAAGGAACAAAGCTTTGCAGTAGCGTGTCAAGCTTACATGACACAGACACCGACACCGACGCAAACGAAATGCAACACCACAGAAAGATGCACGCACCTGAACTAAATAGGACAACTCAAATTAGCAACAGGTGCAAGAGATAAAGAAGAAAGCAAAGCAGGCGGACACAAACCAGGCAAAACAGGAAGTACTACCAAAATAAGAGCATAAAACAGGAACTAAGGCATAAAAGTGTAAACACACTAACCTGTCACACAGGCTAACACATAGATCGTGACAGTGCCCCCCCCCTCAAGGACGGATCCTAGACGTCCGAAAAGTCCAAAGTCACAACAAAAGAAAGGAGGGATGGGTGGTGGGAGGACCGGTGGTGGGTCAGCGGCACGACCCCTCCGGCGGACGGCCAGGATGGTGAGCCTGGCAGAGGAGTTGGGACCCATCCGGCGGTCGGCTAGAACGGCAGGTCCGGCGGAGTGAGTGGCGGAACCTCTCCGGAGGACGGCCAGGATGGTGAGCCTGGCAGAGGAGTTGGGACCCCTCCGGCGGTCGGCTAGAATGGCAGGTCCGGCGGAGTGAGTAGCGGAACCTCTCCGGAGGACGGCCAGGATGGTGAGCCTGGCGGAGCTGGCAGGAGAGCTGAGCAGTGGCAGGGACTTCAGCAGAAGACAACTGGCGCGTGGGAGATGCCAGAATAGGAACGAGAGTTGGGGCACGGTGGCGTGTTGGAGACGCCAGGACGGGAACTCCAGGCGAAGCCGGCTGACGTGTGGGAAACGCCGGGACAGGAACTGAAGGCGGAACATATGCAGGAGTCTCGTCCTCTGGTAGTTCCACCTGCTCTGACCTCCCGAACCGAACTGCAGGTGGCCTCAGGCGTGGTCTTGGAACGGGCTTGAAATGCCGCGGGGTGGGCACGGGGGGGTTATGAGGTTCGAGGCAGCCAGGTGTGGCCTCTGGGGGAGTCTGTGACTTCAAGCAACACGGCACGGACACCGGGAGGGACTGAAGCTTGAAGCTGTGTGGTGTGGGCTCCAGCGGCGTCTGTGACTTCACACCGCGTGGAGTGGGCACAGGGTGAGTCTGACACTTTTTGAGCCGAGGTGCAGGGGTGGGAGGAGAACTGACCTCTTGACGTTGCCTGGGAAGCAACTTGGAAACAACGGAGGGCAGTTGGAGCTCGGAGCTTCGGGACGCGGGGATCTGAGGGAGACTGACCTCCTCTTGGCGTTGCGTGGGAAGCGGAGAAACGGAGGAGGGGGGCAGCCAGAGCTCGTCGTGCTGACGCTGAGCGGGGACCGTAATGGGCTGAGCCATCAGCTGGCACTCAGCAACATTGCAAAGAGGGAGTTGCACCTCTGCTTGGCGTGGCGAGGAGGAGTTGAGTGGCTTCACCCTTTTACGCCGTGAACCTCTCGCTGAGCCGGTCCAAACAAGCCTTGGCGTCGCGGATGGTCAGATGTGCCTTTGGTGGGTCCCGGGTAAACCCACGCCATAGGAATAAGCGTGCCGTCCGGTCCCCACACTATGTCCTCCAGCTCCTCTGGGGAGAACATTGTGCACTCCTCTTCCATAGCCTTTAGGGTCTGCCAGGTCCAAAAATCGCTCTCTGCGAGGTCATCTTCTTCTGGTTGTTGCATTCTGTCACGTCTTGTCTTTGGCATAGTGGCGATGACCCCAGTATGCAGAAAGCAGGCACAAATTGCAGGAAAAACTTATCTTTTAATGGTGGCTGCAGCGCAGCGGCAGGAACTCAAAAGGAACAAAGCTTTGCAGTAGCGTGTCAAGCTTACATGACACAGACACCGACACCGACGCAAACGAAATGCAACACCACAGAAAGATGCACGCACCTGAACTAAATAGGACAACTCAAATTAGCAACAGGTGCAAGAGATAAAGAAGAAAGCAAAGCAGGCGGACACAAACCAGGCAAAACAGGAAGTACTACCAAAATAAGAGCATAAAACAGGAACTAAGGCATAAAAGTGTAAACACACTAACCTGTCACGCAGGCTAACACATAGATCGTGACAGAAATTAACATATACATAATTACCAAAATACATGGTAAACAAGAAAACAAAAGGAAAATGAAATGATAAACTAGAGGTTTCCTACAAGATTCACATCATTAATTGGATGAGATAGTTTCACAGTTTGTTTTGTATAAGGTTCACAATAAAGAACGCTACATTGTGAAATACGCCTTACCGTCCTTTTGAACCCACTCAAATACAAAATACCACAGAATTGAAGTTGGACTACCTCAAGTTCTCAAGTTTTGTACAGGTGTGCTATTTCTGAGTGAAAAGTCTGGACTGAATATGTGGCTTAAACGTGCATGTAGTACTCATGTGCTTTTATTTTGTGTGCAAGTCTGATGGCGCTCACAGAGGTCCAAGGAATGTTCACGTCCTTTATGTATGCTCAGACAGTTGAAGAATTAGGAGGAATAATGCTGACCACTAGATGGCAGTGTCGACTTGCTTTGTGACGAGTTTTTCCTTTCTGACAAGTTTTTCTTTATTTAGTATAAAAAAGTGATTTTTTTCCCATTGATCAATACCTCAGAGTGCATATTCTTTCAGCGAATGTTGTTCTATAAGAAGACCAACGGGCTGAGTACTCACGCAAGGACTGCTGTGACATATACCTCTGCTAACATTGGCCGAATTAATATTTTATATTCTCTTTTATTCCTGACGCTTGGCTTACAAAGTGAACAAATTTATTCCCTTGTCTGAAAATCTATACCGCTCATAGACACTTTCATCAGGGAACGCTAACGGACAAGTGTAAAAAATCAATATCTTTTTCACCACCTTAAACTTGGCACAAACTCCAAGACAAGGAATGTGTGAAGCTACGCACTGCCTGCTGCGCTCCTGTTGCGTTCCTCATGAAAGGAAAAGCAAAGTGCTATTATACTGTAAAGAGGTGTCCTATCACATTGCTAAGATATGGTCCCCGTTGTAACAGTGGAAAAAACGGCTTTAAAAACCTGCTGACAACGATGGACCCGTGATGTCCAGTGAGCTTCACAGTCACAATTATTTAGCACGACAAGCTCTACCACAAATGTACAAGAAAGTTAGACAGTTGCTAAGCCTGATGCAGTTGACAGGTTGGTGTTCCTGGCACAAAATAAGGACATTTTGCATTTGCTTGTGTCTTCTAAAAATGTTTACCTAAAAAAATACTACCGCTCAATTTAGTATTATATATAGTAGTTCAATTTTTGAGTTGCTGACATTTTTAAATTTCCTCTTAAACTGGGCATCTATTAGCTGAGGATTTGAGCATAGCTATTAGGCTATTTTTAAATTAGATTAGATATTTTTATGTGCGGGCCGCACGGTGGTCTAGTGGTTAGCACGTTGGCCAATACAGGAACAGCCTGGAGATCGGGAAGACCTGGGTTCAATTCTCCCCTGGGCATTTCTGTGTGGAGTTTGCATGTTCTCCCCGTGTGCGCGTGGGTTTTCTCCGGGCACTCCGGCTTCCTCCCACATTCCAAAAACATGCAGGTGAGGTTAATTGGCGACTCTAAATTGTCCTTAGGTATGAATGTGAGTGTGAATGGTTGTTTGTCTATATGTGCCCTGCCATTGGCTGGCGACCAGTCCAGGGTGTACCCCGCCTGTCGCCCGAAGTCAGCTGGGATAGGCTCCAGCATGCCCCCGCGACCCTAATGAGGAAGAAGCGGTATAGAAAATGGATGGATGGATGGATTTTTATGTGCAACTTGCATGAAGGCTTAAAATTTCAAAAAACATCCTCATGTTAAGTATTTATTATTATTATTTTAATAAAACAACTTGACATGCATGTTTGGCTTTCATTTTGTCTAAACTCACTTTGCTTAAACGATATTGGGACATATATCGTATATCGATATACAACCTAAATATATTGGGATATGAGTTTTGGTCCATATCGCCCAGCCCTACCAGAATCATACAACCTCAGGGATGTTCATCGTAAAGATTCCACTGTACGTTCCATGTGCAAATCCTCTTCCTGGCTGACTGTGGGAGCTTTTAGAGTTTACAGACTATGCTGTGATTTATACTGACATCATTTTGACATTAATGGCCTTTTAATTGTTTGTACCCAACAACTGAAAAGTATTAGATTGATGTTAAGAATTGAGTTCAGATAGTACTTGAATGTTTTATTCATACTGTCACTTCTACCTCGATCCCTCCCTCCTTTCACTATCAAGAGTGAGCATCTGTTCATCTATCTTTGTCTTCTATCCTCATTTTAAATTTGCCTTGTTAACTTTCTTTCATGCCACCTCCTCCGGCACTGCATTCCAGCCGCTACATGCCATTCCTGTGTCTGATTTCCGGCACTGCTGCCCTGTACAGCTTGATAACATTTGAGTGGCCAGTTTTGGTCGAACCAAGCTTAATAACAACTAGAGAACCACCTAATTAAATATTCTCTGAACTGGTCCTGCTTCACAGGAAAGAATGAGTTACAGGTTGAGTGTGCTACATTCTCATTTTTATGAACCACATCATTTTCTGCGTCATGTGTTTTGTCACACCAGAAAACCACCACTTCCTCTTAAACCCAGGAAGTGATGCAAGGCAGATGGTTGAAGCAAAGCAGCCCCAACACACACACACACACACACATATACACACACCAAAAGGCCAGTGTTCCAACATGGGGGTCTGTCAAGTGGTCTTGTAGCTCCCAAATAAACAAGGTTCCATTAAGCCTACGTGATGGTATCAATGATATAAAAAGGACAACACCACATTAAAACAATGGGTGGAAATAGGAGATGGGACTTTTTTTTTATCTTTAGTACATCACCAAATCTCTGTCCTACTTTGTGGGCAAATTAGCTTCCCCTGTTTAAAAACCTCTTCCCCTCTGTGATCATGATTAAGAGCTGAGAACATAGTGTGACATCAATTACATAAATATTTACTTGGAGAGGTAAAAAGGTTGGAGCAACCAAAAAGGGACATGTAATGCAGGGTTCCAAACCAAAGTAACCCATTTGAGGTACATGACAATGCATAAACACCAGGCTGTTAACAGTCAACCATGTTGGGGTCAGGGAAGCATACCATGCTTTGGCATGATTTGCAAAAATGTTTATGACATTTGAGTGCTTTGATGGCCTTAGAGTAGTGAGCTAATGCTCACCTGTTGTGTCGGAAGAAGCTTTAGTACTTGCACTTTCAAATGGCTCAAAAGTGCAAAAGAAATACTACTGTAGTTTAGCAAAAATATGCAATTTATCTTGAAACAGACCTTCAGGCCCCTCTAATTATGTACATAACATACTGAAAGAATACCTTGGTTTGACAAGCTACGAGTTGACTCAGGTTAAACCTGATGGTAGACCATCTCCCTTTGCAAGATTGATATACAAGTAGAGAGTGTATAAACAGGCAGTTGAAAGACGCCTCATTACTAGCTATGCTCAATTGTATTATCATCCCGCAACTTTTAATCTATTATATCACTTTCACAAATTACCTTATACTTTTTTTTTTTTACCTCATGCTTCCTTTTTTATAAGTATTATGGGAGGCAACATCACCTCTACTCCATTCATTTTCAATGGAACCTGCACAATAGGGTGATTATCGCGTGTCACCGCGCAGCCAAGCGACACGTGAAATTCGTGCGTGTGAAAGTTTAAGTTTGTGCAATCCCAGAAAGTTGAAAAATGTTCAACTTTTCATCGCTGTCGCCCAGACGAGGACCAATCAGCGGGGGTTTCATTGATCGACCAATGAGCAGACAGGATGCTAATCAGTACGCTATACTTAACGTGTCAGATTTCCATTTGACATTTCTAAAAAAAAAGAATATAGAGATATTAAAAAAAAATTCAGCGGCATGGGAACTCATTGGTGCCAGAGTAAACATAGTGGGTAAGTTTACATTTACTTAAACGGGCATTTATGTAGGTTTACCTTTAATACTAGCAAGATCCCGTACTACCAAGAGTAATCGATCAACACCGGCCGCTTTTCCTCCACTGAACTACTTTGATACCCCCAAATTTCCTCCACATCTGACAGCCAATCAAAACCGTGGGAGACTCGTACAATTCGCTCTGGATGTGAACACGTTGCTCACCAGTGTAGCTGGTCATAGCCCCTCATCGCCCCCCGTGTGAATGGTTTGCTACGCATTGACAATACGTTTCGCCAATCGCAGTCGCCTCCCGTGTGTGTCGCCCATTACCGCTTACCTATGACTGTACATAGGCATATACAGTATGTTTGCTTGCTTTATGTAATTGTTAATGCTGCTAGTAAATACCAGAATAGGACCAATAAAGTCTACAATATACATTTTGCCTTGACCAAGGGAACAGTGCTTCTGGAAAGAGGAAGTACACCATACAAAATGCAAAACATAAAACTGCTTCGCTTTTGTGTAAACAGCTTTAAGGAATTTGAAAATGAAACATAAAAACATACAAATTGCTGGCAGGTAATTCTCCAATAAATATAATTCTCAAATAAAAATGAAGCTTGTAGCCTCCTGATTGCCACTGAACAATACCAACACACTTTCGCCTTATTCACATGTCTTTGTCCATTCACATGTTTTCCCAAACAGGATACTTTAATGACAGAATAGGGATTTTGAGCTGTAGCTTCTCCTTGGCATTATTGCTGTACTTGTTTACCCAGTAGACATGTGACTATGGATGCTGGTGTAGCATTTGCTGTGCTTCATTCTCTAATAAGCAACTTTACAGGCATCAGTACATTGTTTGTTTCACTATGGTCTTGTTCATGTCAATGTCACATGAAACAGGAGGTGGCCATGCACATAAAGTACCAATGATGTGCTCAATTACACTCAGAGGTGTAGTGTAAAGGGTGTGTACCGTGCATTTTTCAGGGTAAATACGTGTCCAGTTTAGAAGACTACACTGTGTGTGCATAAGCGTGTGTTTGTGTTCTTATGCAACAGTAGGTTTGGGCTAAAATTGGCATTGGTGAGCTGACTCAATCAGAAAAGTTCTTAATGTTTAAAGCTGCAAGGAGGAATCCATTACTGGGTGGTATTTGCCACTGTGGAGCATCAATGAGAAACTTGTCTAGTCCTGACATACACTTACAGTGTTGACTTTTGGTTGATTTTTGGAGGAACTGTTAGCAAATTAGCACATGGGAGTTGGTGGTTTTTCACTCGTAAACACAAGTTCACTTGAACAAGTGCACACCGCCCCCTCACACTATGCTGGGATACTTCAAACTACTTACTGAATTACTGTGTGACACACAAATGCATTGTTGGCTCCATGTATGATTTAAGGATGATTAAAGTCTGTGTTTTCAATACATTAATTCATTTATGTTTGGCCCGCGACAATTACATTTAGGCCACCACAGATAGATTTTGTGCTAGCTTTTATTTTATTTTTAAGATTTGACACTATCTGCACACATTCTCATTACATGAATGTGACTGAATGGATCGTTGTTACAAACTCAGCCAGTAGATGGCAGTGTAGCTCTATATAGCAGGCGCACTTGAGCTTGCGTAGGACGTTGTTTCATTTGTAAGCAAAAAGCCACTGACTAGCTTGACATGGAGTGCGAACGGAGAGAGAGTGTTTGAACAGAACGACAGTCTTGCTCACGGTCAAAACCAAAAAATTAACAGCATAACAAGTAAAAGGTAAGTTAACACACAACAACAACAACAAACTACCCCTCTATGTGGGTAACAACAACCAAGCGCTAACAACAAACACATAACTTTAACTGTTATTTACAAAGTGCTCGCACGTCATGTTGGGTACTCCAGTAGTACCGACAATGCACTACGCTACAATATAGTGAGATATACAAACTGGCAATATACACAATATGCAATAGAAACTAATGTTATCGCCCTACCGCGATCATGTATTTTGATAATGGAATCCAGCCATGTCCTGCAAAATTGACTATGACAAGTTGTGTGGCTAAAGTATGTCCTTCCACAGTTAAGTTACTAATTCTCTTACAAGTTAATTTCTTACAAGTATAATTATCACTGGAGGACAAGAAATAGCTAATCATGTGACACATCGAGCAGGAAGAGACAGAGAAGCCATGCTAACAGCTAGGCTAGCTTGAATGTAAAGTAGCGAAACATCAGATGAATAAGTGCTTAGTACACTCTAACAGAAGTCTACCTGAAACTTCATTACAACTGGCAGTAACCAGCTATGAACAGGAAATTAGCAAGTAGATCAACAAGTCTAAGGAGAGAATAATAAATTTACACATAGCAAGTACAATTTGAGCCCACACATCTGAAAACCTGCATACGGCAGCAGCCAAAGTTATGTGAAATAGTTATACAGTATTATAATTTATATGCCAAAGAATATATTGTGATATATATCGTTATCACAAGAGGTTGCAATGTATATTGCAATATGGAAGGACATATGGCCCATTCCTTTAGCCAATTATGCAAATTAGACGATGACATCATCTAAACCCTGTAACCAAGCGCCAAAGTTTAACATCAGACTTGTGGGAAATACTGAAGGGCATTACATGTATGCATGAATGGTGCTGACTAGCCAACCATGCTGTACATTTAATATGCAATTATCCAGCTTATATTGGTTTTGCAGGGTGTGCCATTGCTTTCATACCGTATGGCTTAACAACCACATGACTTCTTGTTGCCATGGTGGACAACACATTGTAGGACGGAATGTATATATAATTCTCTATGAGAAATAGTGTTTAAAAAGCTGAACCAATTAAAGAATGACCAGCATCACTGAACGGATTGTTTGGGGTTCATCAACTGACGGCCCACAGTTGTTTTGGCCCTTAAAAACAGCAGAGCACTCCTGTCATATGGAGGGGATCTTTGACAAGCATTTTTTGCAGTAGGTCTTTGAAAACAGCAGACCACTTCTCTCACACAGAAGACCTTTGGCTTTCGATTTTGCAATACACTCCTGATCAAAATTTTAAGACCAGTTGAATTGAAACCAAAAATTGAAATTGAGGAATTTGAAGGATTTACATTTTGCACTGTTGTAACTTAAGGAGGTTCTAAGTAAAGCTTCAGATTGAAAAAAAAATGGGAGTGAGACAAAAAAAATTGAGTCAGCAATTTATTGCAAACAACAATCAAAGTGAAATAGGCTGTATATAAGCTGATCATGACCCGACGTCCGTGAACTAGTGATGTAAATTCTGGCTCTTTTTAGAGAGCCAGTTCTTTTGGCTCGGCTCACTAAAGAGCCCAAGTGGCTCCTCAGATTTTTTTGTCTTAATTTATTACCAAATTATGTATTGTGTAAAATGAATTACTAATGTAAAAAATACATATGTGTACTATTTAAATTGATTTAACCACAAAAAATATATTATAATAATATCTTATAAAATACAAAAACAAAGACCCATCTCAATAGACAAGGTCAAATCTCTGCATGCAAATTTCTAACTATTTACAATCAAACAACACAACGTCAACAAAACACCACAGAACAAAACACAAATTAAAACGTGCAAAACACAAAGAAAAAGCAACAATCAGGTAAGAGTTGTAGCATTCAAAATAAAATCAAGTGCCTCTGCTTTGAGGGGCTGATCCAGTTTCTCCTTTCTGTTATGATGTTAAGTGAGTAACACCTTAAAAGGAACACTGCACTTTTTTTGGAATTGTGTTCATCATCCACAATCCTTACTTATGTGAGACATGAACACATGTTCTTCTCTTTTCTGTGCTTTCTAAAGATAGAAAAATAGATAAAAAGAGACAGCTCATTACTGCATGTAATGGGAAACGCATATTCCTCCTATAAAGCCTTCTGAAAAAGACTCCAAAAAGTGCCAACAACGCTCCATTTACATGTAATGTGACGTAATGGGACATATTAACAAAGCCACAGGGACATTGTTATTGTTATTATTATTATTGCTAACATAATTAACATTGTTACGCTGATCGGTGCACTGACACGTCGCCACACCACAACGGCTAGCTACTAGCTGGCTAACGACTAGCTTCACCACACACTTGCCCAATGCCTCAGACCACTACCAAAAAGGTAAAGCTACATATTTTTGCGTTTGGAAAAGTTAACGCTAGGTGTCGGTGTTCATTTCTATGTTGCTATGTGAAATCAATGCGCCCAGGAAAGAAGTTCCGGTAATGCTTAAAAGGACCAAAATACAGCAAAATACTGTAAGTATTGCATGTTATCATGATTGTACCTGTTACTACATGGTTACAGCATGCGTATAAAAAACATAAAACCTTGTGGGAGGTTTTTGGAGGTGTTTTATTTGCGACCACCACATCATTACTGTGAACGCACCTCGCGTCAGTGCTATTCTCTTGCTACTCCACCACAAGGCAACATTTGGTCAAGTTTGAGCGGAAGGGGAAGGACATCGACTGTGGAATTAATGCGCCATCCGTCTGACGTCTGGAGGAGAGTGTGGTATAAAGCGAAAGCTCACATTGTGTTACGCTTTGGGAAATTCCACCCACAATGAAGACTAACAGGTAAGGTGTGACGGTACTGGAAGGCAATTCATGCCCAATTTGATTTCTTGGCCCAGGCAGAGGGACTGATTTTCATTTGATATTTAACTCACTGAAATTGCCTGTTATTCTTTATAAAGCTGTTATTCAACTCCCCAGATAAAATATGTACTGAAAACCTTTACACACACTTTTTTTCAAATAAATTAAAAAATTGTGGCTAAAAAGTTGTTTTGTGCTGGCACAAAGTTATTTTATTTTTTTTATTTTTCAGTTATTTTTCACAATCTCAAATTCAAACTGCACTTAATGTCTCTTCATTGAAGGGACTGATTGCAACTGGCTCAAAATGACACCGCCAGCGCTTGGCAAAGGCTCCTGCACATGTGTGTGTTACCTGGGGCGCAGCTTACATGCTCTCAGCAGGAAGAGGGTGGGATATAATGCTTGCAACACGTTCAGAAGTTAACCGTTGCAAACAGGCTTTTTACATTTAAAATGTAAATAAATGTGATGTATTAAATAAATAAGATATTTCAGAAGTTTACGTCAAAAATGTCCGTAATTTGGGTTAGCCACTTGTCAGTGAAGGGTGATGGTGGGTTTCGCAGCCACACCAGTTGAGAACCACTGATATAGAGGATCTTTCACTAGCATAAACATATTGCTTCTGTTTTACATTTTTTCTCACTACACTCGCCATTTTATAAGGTAAACAAATGTATGGCAGTATGGCAGAGCAATCTCTGACCTCAGCTGAATGCATTTCTTCTGATGAAGTGTTTCATGCAACATCCAGCCCTAGGTTTTAAAATTAGCACATCAACCACAAAGGTACTACTGAACTGAAAATGATGAAAATGAAAATGACACATCGATCTGACTGAAATTCATAGATAACATCCCCTTTAGTGCAATGAGTCTGACATGACTGATGAGTTTATATTAGCACTGCATAGAGCTTGTATTTGTTTCCTGAGCGCCATCACCAGGGTGTTGGTTCAGGAAGTCAGACAATAGTGCACAACCATAATACTCAACAAGCTTCCTGTCCAGTATTTGGGAGCAATGAGCAATGTCAAACAAAAACACTGTGGCGCATACTTGAAGAGATTCTTCCCATTTCATATTTGCTGACAAACTATTTCCCCTCCTTGTGCACTAGTCAAATCGGGAGAAGAGAATGATGACATCCTGTGTGTTGACATCTGTGATGAACTTCGCTGGGGCCTCAAGTGGCTACTGGCGAGTCTTTTGAGCAGACAAGACAAGACAAGACAAAACAGTATGTGTGGTGTTGAACCGCTGCCCTCGCGGCTATTCAGGTGTGGTTTGTCATGTGTGATAAATGTTAATGTGGCTTTACACCTTGTACTGGCATCTTGGCTCTCATTATGATTTAATTTACTATTTTGCATTCTCCGAGAGCTGACATCCCATTGTCCTTTAGGTCTCAAACTAATTGAATTAACAGTGCCTCTGCTGCATCAAATAGTGCACACAATTTTGACCAACTGCTTAAAAAACATGACTACTCAACAATTGATTTTACAAAATCTACCAAATTCTTCTTAACAATCAATTAATCAAGTAATCAATTATCATGTCCATCCACACAAAAGCAAAGCAAGCTGACTTGCACTGTGATTGGACATTGAGGTCATTGTTTAGGCGGTGCATTAGTAACTCTATAGCTAGCACTTGGTCTTCAATAAAGTCCAATATTTTAGAACTGTTAAGACAACTGGATAAATCACTTTAAGTACACACAACAATATAAGTTTAGTATGTGATTCCACAGGCTAATACCACTACTATTACACTGCTGATTTTGTCAATCCAGTAGATTCAGTCGGAGTCGATCATTTTGTCCCCCACTCTTTATCGTGACCAGGAGCACCAACTTGTGAATGTAGTATTCTACATTGGTCACTAGGCGTCAGTAATTCTTTGGTGAGACCACCACCGGAAGGCCAGACGTGAACAGCCGGCTTTTATTGCAGGTTTAAATTATCTCACAACAGGCACAATAATAATAACAGAATAATAACACGGGTTACTGTTGCAGCCATAGCCTACAGCAAGCTAAAACTCAACTGTGAACCCCCGACATCACTTCTTGTCCACCATCGATTCTGCTCCCGGACAAGGTAAACTGTCTTAAATGGCTTATTTTCTCTAATTATATCTACTATATTCGGTAATACGAATGGAAAGGTGACTATATGGGTATTATTTGATGTCTAGACCAGGGTTTCCGCTATATGTAATTTATCGTGGCATGCGGCACTACAAAATAAAAGCCGTCATACCTTGAAAATTTGTTTTTTTTTACTTGAAAATAATTTTAACAAATATATTGTATGAAACAATATATATGCTATATAGATACATATATAGATTATTATTTACACACATATTGACCACAATTACGAAAACGATTTAAAATATCCTAGCAATGTTTCACTGTGCTTTATTTTCATAAGCATGTCCTGAAATCGCTTGTCTGCCTTGCTGGCATTTGTGTATGCGTGACCAGGCATGAGAATGAGTAATAGCCCTTAAAATGTGTAGTCAATTGACGAGGTGCCTATCGATGCCAGCGTGTGTGATTGCTAACGTTTCAATCTCATTTGATTTTCTGGCATTTTTGTTCACACATATTGCCTGGCTTGCGGCATCTATCTAGCTCATTTTTGTCCCGAGCTGCAAGTGGCTATTACGTTCATGGGATACATCAATCATCGATCATTATCAAAACTTACTTTTTTAAAGTGTCACTTAACAGGCTTTCTGTCTCATTATCATTATAATACTTACTGTATGGCTTGTCTTCAAAACACTAGACGTGTGCCGAAGTTGTTCAACAGAAACATGTAGTGTGTAAAGCTTTAGACGCTAACACAGGGGTCTCCAACAGGTAGCTTGTATGCTAGCAGTAGCTCTCCAGCTAATGTTGAGTAGTTCACCAAATAATATTTGCTTCACTTCTTAGTAATTTTATAAGTGTTCTATTCAAACACTTGTTTGAACTACTTTCTTTTTGTCAAAGTAGTTTTGCGTAGTGGTGCAAGTTGGATACATCTGTGGTATCATTACCCTGGACTCTCAAGTTATACTGTTTATACAGGAGAGGTTTCTATAACAACAATATGTAATTTGTCATTTTGTTAATTGTGTTATTTTGAAAAAATTACATTATTCAACAATTCATTTCCAATGTAGTCGTATTACTCTAAAACAGGCATCAAATTAAATTTATAGGTTTGTGTCAAATAGTACAAAAGTCCTTTGCCATTAAATGAACAGTTCTCCAGTGCACAGCAACTTAACACTGAAAAGGTAGCTATTGCATTATTAATGCAGAAATGCATTATGAGAAAACATGAAAATAGTTGATTTTTTTATTTTAAACTCATACTCGTACTTACAGTACTGTAGCTACCTTTTCAGTGTCAAGTTGCTGTGTGATGATTTTAGCATTCTTTGTAAGATGAAACAGTGAGTCAAACTGTTATATTGATTAATGTCCTCCTGCGATTTCCAATGGGCTGATAAGCTCGTCATTAGCTCGTTTACTGAAGCTTTACTCGCGCCAAAGACAGAGCTGCCGTTTCCTCACTGACTTGCGAGTGGCACAGTATTTAAACGATTAGTTGTAGTTATGAAGAAAAGGAGATGTCAAGAGATTAGAACGTAGCCATAAATTAGCCCAAACGCAACGCCGCGAGTTTGAGAAAAAGGAACGGCTTATACATTTATACATTTTGAAACAGTAGAATAACCGTTAAATGTTATCACTATGAATGTAGGATTTTTTTTCAAGCTGATACAGATAACCTGCTCTCAAGACCAATACTGATATTGATAACCAATAACTTTTTATATCTATTATTTTTTAATTCACAATTTAACCACAGTTTGTGCATACCTGGAGGCACAACGACTCAAATTGAGTTGGATTTGACAAACTGTACCTGTAGATTTGTACTTACCAAATATAATGACATCACTGCAGTTAAAAAAATAAAATAAAAGTAGCGGCGGCTCGGAAGAACAAACCGTGCTTCAGATATTTTTTGGTTGATGGGGGCCTTATCTTTGTGGATGGTGGAGGACACCATGGCCTTAGGGCAGCTTCTTTGGTTCTTCGGGGGCTTTCGGGGGCCGTTCTGGCAATGCTGGCATCTCAGGTGGCTGGTGGGGATTGGTGTGTTGAGGGTCGATGTGTTGTTCTCTCATCACAAAGTGTTTGCGGAGTGTTTGTTGCGTTGGGAGGGCCCACACAATCAACAGCATGTTTGTTTACGGCATGTTTTTACAGTACATCACACGTAGGTGAAAAGGAGCGCTTGATTTGCTCATCCTAACTCACCTACAGCACAGTATGGATAATCTCGCCTCATTGGAGAGTTTTTTTTTTAATTATTGGTTATTGAGGTATATTTTACCGTTATCAAATTTATCGGTATGAAGTCACAATTCCTCACATCGGTGCACCCTTAGTTATCACGGTTTATCGATACACTGGATACCGTTTTGTCCGTAGTTTGAAGTGCCGTATTTTGACTCGCTTTTGTTTTTTTTACTATGTAAAAGTAACCGGGTGGAAACAGATAAAGATTACAAACCTAACCAACTGATTCTGACCAGAAAAAGCAATCTATAGGTGCCAAATCATACTCTTCAGCACTAGCACCCTTTAGTCAGTATTTATCAAAACTCTTGTTCATTTTCCCACATGGGCGGTTCGCTTGATCTGGTGTTATCAGATAGTTATCGAATTTGTTTTGGGACATAACCAACGGTGTAGTACTTTGGTTACAGTCTGAAAAGGAAGCAAACCGAAGGGAAACAATAAGTGTGAATGCACCCTTAAAAAATTCATATTGATTGGTAGAACTCAATTCATTGGCCCTACAAAGTCTCCAAGATCTGGGGCCTGCGTGGAAATCTGACTAAAAGTCTGTGCACGGCAGAGACCCAAAATGTGTGAATGGACAAAAATATTCAGACTTAAAATCCGTGCCATACGGACACATTCACGCAATTTGTGGTTCATAGAGTCCACCTTGAGGAGAAGTGTGCGTACGCAACTCCGCCTCAAGTTACGCCCTTTCCACGCCTCCATTTCGCCATAGAAGGTCCAGTGCATCATGAATGTGGCCTCCATATTTAAAGAGCTTTGATTGCATTGGAATCACGACTGGTGGGAAGACGACGACGATGACAAAGCTGGCTTTCACGGAAATGGAGGTGGAAATACTGGAAAAAGTGTCCTATTTGGAAGACACAGCAGTGGCATAACAAATAAAACAAAGAGAGTGACAGCACGTCCGCTGCCATCTGTGTGAATGATGGGGCCAACCGAGGCAAAAAACAAAAAAAAGGTCCGATATCAAGGCACACATTTCCATTTTTAGTGAGCTTGTTTCTACATTTGTCCTAATTGATGCCACATTTTAGATGAAGCAGAATCTGTTTTATTTAAAGGTGGATGCAAAAACTCCAAACGGGTATTAGGTTATATTGAAAACTAATTGCTGCAATTCCAGATGGATATTTTTAAAATAACTTCATAATAATTAATTAATATTAACTTAATAATGACATAAACACCATAAAACTATTATGTTTACTGTAATTATTTTATGAGGAACTAATGTGTGTTATTTCAAAGCACAACAAAAGAAGCCCCATCATTTGTGGAAAAGGAAAGAGTAAGTTTACACACACGGCCCTGACACTGTCCACACAAATAAAGGCTGTGCATGGTAAATAAATGTTGCTATTGATGACATACTTGACGTATGCAACGATAAACTGTCCAAAGAAAAGCGAAAAAGAGAGCACTAAGGACATATTAGCGCTGTCTTATAAACCTAAACCCAAGAATCATTGGTTTGTTATAATTAATATGAATCAAATGTTAATTATTAATGAATTAATACATTAATTAACTATTAATCCAATAATATTATCATGATTGTACAATAAAACAATTAAGTATTCAAGCGCTGCGTTGTGTTTTTCAAGTATCTTTTAGTCCGGATACTATATGCTCGTGCGTAACGGTGTTTATGAGAAATGACAAATAATATCCATCAGTGTCATGTAAAATAACAACACTTTCCACAAATGTTTTAAGTCAATAATGGCGTGATATTTTCATACAATGATGGATAAATCTTTATTGGCTTCCATTGCATGTTTATTTCTAACATATGATTTCACTTCACCACGTAAAATGTGCGTCGCCTTTTTGCCATGTCTCCAAAAAGTGCGTATGGTAACTATAAAGGGTGCGTACCGGTGCGCAAATTCTCACGCCAGGTTGTGTTTTTATAAGGAACATACTTGCCATGGAAAACGGCGTACGCAACTTTTCAGCTCTGTTTTGTGCGTACGCAAGCTTTGTAGGTGAGGCCCCTGGTCTGAACCTCCTTGCCGCGCCACTCTTTACTTACATATAGAGAGAAAAAAAGCTCTTTTAGCACTAATCAATCAAGGCTATACTTCCTCACTCTTTCTTTCACTCTGAGGATTAGGACTCCTCTCCCAGAGAGAAGTCTGCTTGTCCCCCAGGGGACCAATATCTGCCCTCCAAAGTCCACAAGGGGGCTAAATCCAGTAAACAAAAGGGGGTGGGGGGTGTGGGTGAAGGCGAGGAATGCAGGGGGTCTCTTGGATTGGGGGGGGGGGCCTTCAAAACATTCCCATTTGCACAGTGCACTTATTCATACTCTCTGGCTCCCATCTCTGAGGTAAAAATCTGGTTCATGAGTCATTGTATTTACAGTGATACCTCAGGTTTTCAGAACTATATAGTGCATGAATCTTGACATAATTTAGGATTGTGTGGACTTGATGGGCGTCTTATCACTACTGAGCTCTGTTATGAGAAACAATATTTGGAAGTATCGAGAAGTGTTATCTACTGTACAACCACAGTGAACCAAATAACACAAATTCAGTACTAAGTGCATTTTCATACATGGACGCATGTCTTTTATCCATTAATAAAGTGTGCATCATACATGTATGCAGCCATATAAAGCCACTTAATTACGTGAAAAATAGAGTCAAAAACAGGAGTACTTCAGATGATACACTTCATATAGCCATCATTTTTCATGTAAAAGAA
Source organism: Dunckerocampus dactyliophorus (assembly GCF_027744805.1). Classification (NCBI taxonomy): domain Eukaryota; kingdom Metazoa; phylum Chordata; class Actinopteri; order Syngnathiformes; family Syngnathidae; genus Dunckerocampus; species Dunckerocampus dactyliophorus. Next base: position 18,869,082 of record NC_072819.1, on the reverse strand, counting down.
TACTCTTCTTTATAAAGACGCAAGAGTAACTTTAATACTTTGTTTTCTATTGCAGAAGTTAATGGTGTAGCTTAAACGTCACCTAAATTGTAATTGCAACAGTACTATAGCCTTCTAGTTATATTGGAAATGAAATAAATAGGTTATATTCAGGTTTTAACTAGTGACTCACCGGGCTTGCTGATACTCTGGTAGTAAAGCACCAGGACCACGAGTGAGCCGAGGCACGTCGCCAGAAACAGGCGTCCTCCTCGGGGCATCCTCATAGTGACGCCCCGCCGGCCGGCTCTACTGCTGCTGGTAGTGATGTTGGCGGCGAAGCCCCCGGCCATGCGACCTCTCGCCACTGCCCTCCTCCGACACAGTTCATACAATACGGGAACGACTCGCCGTGGGGGGACGGGGAGGCTTTCCGTGGATAAAATGGGCCGAAAAGTGTCTGTAAGCCGCCATCCGAAACAAGTGTGGGCTGCGCTTTTTAACCGTTAAGACTCCGTGAGACATTGGTGACTCACTGCCGAAGTGTGCTTTAAAAATACGTCACGCTTTACGGAACACATTAGTCGCTAATACTAGCCAAAAAAGTTACAAAATCACAAATATAGTCACAAAGTGTACCGACGTGTCCATTTTATCCAAGTTTTACCGACTTCTTCAATCACCAAACATGGACGTGGCTGCAAATAATGACGTCACACCAACTCCCACAACCGCCCCCCAGCTCTTGGAAACTTTTTTTCATTTATTACTTTATAATTATGATGCTCCAAAGTCTAACTATATACTCATCTATATCATTATTATTGAATATTTCCTCACTTCTTATGCATGAAAAATGCTTTCATAGGGAACTAATAGAATTCATCTGTTCTTTAGTCAAGGTGTCACCATAATAAGAACCTGTACAGGCATTTTTTTTAAAGTAGCATCTCAACATTTTAGCTATTGTACTATTGTAAAACATGATATTAAGATGTAAACACCTGTACACCAGTTCTTAGTGTCTAATGTGAGTGCTCTGACCTGTGCCCAAGCACCCCACACTTCCCACCACCATTGGAAGAAGTGGGCCAGGACACAATATGATTGCATGCACACGCACAAGTATGTGCGCAATGTAGCCGAGTCATAGAATGACATTAACGGGATCGCTCTTTCCCAGTGCTTAAGAATAAGCGAAAGAATTCATAACAGAAATAAACTGGAATACTCAATAAACTAAAAGTCATAACATAACTTTAGGACGCCAATACATTAGTGTGCATAATAAAGATGTGGCTTTTAATGTGATTGCTCCTCTCACAAGTAATTAATTACAGCCATTACCTTCCACAATATAAATAAACAGAGCAACATGAAATAAGACTGGATTTAATCCACAAAGTCAGGGAAATTGCAGTAATACGGCATAATTGAAGTGATGGGACAAGCAAAGCATGAATGCTCAGTGTGAGTGCAGGCCAGCGGGGGCCAGGAGAGGGAAGGGGAATTGGGCTCAAGTGTAGCACGGTACGAATGGCCTAGTGTAAGTATGACCCGAACCTTCGCTGTTTGCTGAATTTATCTTGGTTCATTAGGTATGTTCAATGATATGCAGTCTTACATAACATCATGCCCTCATGTTTTTCTTCACAGTTCTCTGTTTTTCTCGAATTGAGAAGCATAGTATTCAGGAAAATTAGAATTTTTAATTCCGAATTGTACGACCTCCGGGACTTTTGTCTTTAGGACAAATCAGTATATCCAAAATGTTGCCACTTTAGAAATATTTTTGTAAAAATGTAGGTCATAATTACGGATTGTATGGGGCATTCATTTGCTGATCTGAGCGCTCATGAGGTATCCGGTGAGGTTTTGACCGACATACCCATGTCTTGCACGATATAATGCATAATGGTGGTTTGAACTTCTGTTTTTTGCACCGTTAAAAGCATATTTTTCATAAAAATGTACATCAAAATTCTGAATTGTACAACTTCGGAGGCGTTTGTTTAGGTGTTTTGTCAAAGTTTGCTGGACTGAGCTCACATGAGGTACTTTGATGTTTCAAATTATATACTGTTGTTTCGCATAGTAGCGTGCATAATGGTGGTTTGAAATACAACGTTTTTTCGCAGCTTTAGAAGCATAGTTTTCAGGAAAACCAGGGTCAAAATCACCAATGTCGTAACATCAGAGGTGTTCACGTACAGAGACGTTAACCTCTGTTAATATTAAAAATGAAAAAATGTTTTGTTACTATTTTCCGAGACATGGCATGAGGTATATTGAGTTTTCAGATATTCCGATTGTCTTGCATATCATGCATTAATGATGGTTTGAACTCCTAGGTTTTTCATAAAACATTGAAAGCAAATTTTTGTGAATATGTAGATCAAAATTCCTTTTCAAACCTTACCTGTACTTTCAAAATGTCCCCATAGAGCTTCAATTTTTCGACCAATAAACACCCTAATTATGGACATAAGCACAAAATGGCAGGTTTTTTTTTCCCCCACACACACAAAAAAACATTTTAATCAAAATCTGCAAATTTGCGGGGTCGCAGATATGCAGGGATTTGCTGTATCTCATTTTCGTCCTCATCAAAGTTGTCTCAGTAAGATAATGTCACTCTACTACTACTCCAAGACGGCAATGAAAAATAAGCGGCATTAAGACATTATGGCGGGCTGTAGTGCTGTACATGCTCTACGAATCTCTGCCATGTGACATGTAAACCGCATTATGACCGTCGTATTCTTTGTTAACACTCAAGTCAAAATCAGATTTTATTTAGAAGAAGGTCTTTGGTCAGGAAAAAGATGCCCTTAAAGGTTTTTCCCTGTCTCAGTCACCAAAGTGCTTCTAGACAGTGGTTCTAGACATGCTTATATGCAAAGTGCCTTAAGATAACTCCTGTTGTCAATTGTCACTATATAAATAAAATAAATGAGGTGGGTTGTTTGATTCTGTAAAAATTTAGGACTTTTAATGAGCAGTCTTTAACCTATTTAAAAGTGATGCAAACTTTAGGGAGGTAATAATGTGTACTGTAGTTTCCCCTCTGGGATGTGCAGGTTGCTGTTATGCCTCAAGTTAGCAGTTCGCTTGAATGCAACCCTCTGATCTCATCTGGTTTTCTATTTGTGGTTCCGGGATGGGCCCAGGATGGCCGGCCCAGTGTTTAGACATAACCCGGCAAAGCTACAAAGACAATGATAGGGCCTTCCAAACATGCTGTGCTACATGAAGGGACACTTTCCCGGACATGAAACTGGACTCTATATTTACATCTCTGAAAGTGTTTAATCACAAGTCTGCGACTCCAGCCTGTAATAATCTGTGTAATATCAAGGAGTTTCTAACAAGTAAACTGTATTTGTAAAGTACTCAATACGTCCAATCCACATTTAGTCTTGAACAGACATCCTTTGAAAAGGACCTGCCAATGATCCCTGCCCTCCTTCTATCAAGTAAGAACAACAAAAAGCCTCCTGCAAAAAAAAAACATGACATGAAAAACCTTGTTTTGACTTTAATGTTCACTGTGTAATGACTATGCGTCGTTGCACTGTGCAGAAACCCCCTAATCAGCATGACATCAATACAACCAAACAGTTCTGCCTATGTAAACATGTAGCTGGAACCCGGCTGTATATGTGATGACCCATGCCTCAAATACTATTCGATTTGGTATTTATGTTAGATGTCTTATTTCCACTGGAAAAAAGTCTTTGTCTTATCTACGGAGTCTGATTTTGAAAAATAGATTTTTATTGAGTTAGATTTTTTTTTTGTCTTTGATTTGTCTTAAAAACAGTTATTGAAAACAAGTTGTCTTATATTGATATTGTCTCATGTTGTCTGATATTGAAAACATTTTCATTTGTGTTTTTATGTCTTTAAAAAAGAGGTTCATCTTATATCCGGGTCAATACGGCATTTCTTGTCAATGCTAAATATATAAGTCACTTTTTTCTTCAGTTGGATGAAGTGTTATAAATTAGTGAATAATTGGTTGATGTTTATTAGCTTTAGCACAATGACGCAAAAACTTAGCAACCGACTGCAATTAAACTTTGGCACATGTTTGGGTGGCAATTGTGTAGAGACACAACTTGTAAAAGTTTAGTACAAAATCGATTAATTACTGATAGAGGAATATGTTTTGTCCCATCACTGAAACAGAAAGTAGCCTATTTGCTTGCTAACTAACAACAATCACAGACTTGAATTAAATATGTATGAGTCCTCCCAGTTCAGTGTATCATGTAATATCACATTATATATTATTTTATACAATGTACAGCTAGATAGACAGAACTATCCACACTGTAATGCACAGTACATGAAAACAGTGTAATGTATTGATGGAATAGCTTGTGCAAGCCAATAGAATAGGTTACAAGGAAAAAGTCAGTATGTAAGGAGTATTTGTGAAGTATATTTACTCATCAAATGAGGCTATTTCTTTTAGTTTGGGTGATAATTATATCGCACAAACCCTGCTAATAAATAAACTATTAGATGAGCCAATAGGAAGCATGAATTAGCATGATGGACGAGCTGACAGCAAGGATTGCAGCTCTACGTGAGATTGGAGAGTGCTGTGTGTTCGCGGAGGCCTGGCTGGACGGAGGATATACCGGACTCGGCGGTCCGGTTGGGGACATTTGCCGCTTGCTGGGGAGATCGGACTTCGGCGGCGTCTTGTGGACACAGAGCCTTGGGACTGCTCTCCCCAAACGTTACCAGCAAATACATAATAAGGGAGATGCTGCTGTTTTGAATTGGATATGTGGGTTGTGCAAAAGTCTTTGGCCATCATTAGATGTGTTGTTTTAGCAATACTTTAATGACCATATAAAACCAGAAGGTCATTCAGTAGAGTGCAGATCCCCACCAAGGTAGAATTTTTTATAAAAATTTAAAAATAGTAATAAGGATTATTAAGTATATTTGTGTTTTGTTTGTCCGAGGGCAAATAGCATCCTGTAACAAAGTCTACAGCAAAATGAAAGGTGCTTTGAAGGCTCTTCCAAGTCCCCATTTTGGAAAAGCTAATGTCTCTACTGTTGTTGTTGCTTAATTTATTGTTATTAATGTTTCTCCTGTTCTCATTCATTTTCTTGTGTTTTTCTTTCTTTCTTTCTGTTGGGAGAATGAACAGAACAAGAATTTCATTGCATGGCAGAACTACCTGTTCTACTGTGCATATGACGATAAAACTCTTGAATCTTGAATTAATGTATGTGTGTGCAAATGTGCACTCATTACCTAAAAACAGAAGTTCTCTAAAATAAAAATTGTGAAGCACAATAGCGTGTCACTGACTAAAATAGCCCAAAAATTATATCTGGTGACACACAAACACTTTTTAATCACAGTGGAAAATACCAGGTCTCATATGACAAACCAGAGTCCTACTTCAACCACTGGATTGACATCTGAAGAGCTGCATGCTCTTTTTTTCTGGGTTCATTTCCACAGTTTCCGAACCATTTGATGACTATTTGTGGTCCCAGGAGAGCACATGCCCCCTTAACTAACTCCCATCTTGACACTTGTTTATTTTGACTGTGTACTTTAAAACTGTGAACGATCATTTAACAGGGATGCGGATGGGACTTGAGCAAGTTCTACATTGGATATAGAGTACTTGAGTTTTCTTTCCAATCTAGTAAAGTGAAATGGAGTGAATTATGAATAGGTCCAAATGGCAAATTATTACCAAATCACGGCACAATGTTACAGTCTTAGAAAGTTAAAGCTTTGTTTTTTAACTGAACTGTGAATAATTTATTTTTTGTCATTTTTTATCACAAAACCTGCATGAAAATTTCTCCACAATCAGTGCGTATTGTTGTCATAAATGTCTGAGAATGGAAATGTAGTCCGCAAATAAGTGACATTGTACACGATCAGTTTATCAGTTTCCCTGGCATCCAAGAATTAGTAGTGGTGTATAATATTGTTCATATGTGGGAAGACTGAATGCTGGGATTACTTACAATGTTGTATACAAATGCAAGATACAGTGGTACCTCAATTTTTGTTTGTTATCGTAATTTGTTTGTAAAGGTCGGACAAAAACTCAAATGTACTAAAACCAAAGCCGTTTTTCCTATACAAAATCATGTAAATCCAACAAATTCCTTCCAGACACTCAAGATAATACATTTTATAGAGATTAATTATAGTTTAACATGCAGAAAACAATACAAAAAATAATAATGAATAAAATTGATAAATAAACTTCTAACCGTTAACATTTAACAGTTAACTAACATTTTATTTTTTGAGACTTGCTGGGAAATACAGCGAGGAGTGGAGGAGATCCACATTACAACGTCTTTGCAACATCTTGAAACGTTTGTGAGCTCTGTTTTAACACCTTTAGCCCTTTCACAACATTAGCTTTCTTGATTTCTTATTTGTTTGCCAGGATGGAACTTATTGGTGATGCGCACACTGACTGAATTTGTGTAACATTCTCATTTGAGTTTGCGTGAGCATTACAGGACACCATAGTACTTTGTAAACTAAGTATTGCGAGATGTGGTGTTGGGTGTGTGATCCAAGATGGCTTAATAAACAAGCAAAGCTGGGAGTAGTCCATCCACACCTTAGTAATACCACAAGATTCAACGTGCCAAAGGGTAAAATACAACAGTTTGAAACCCTTTCTTTAGTTTAGAATAAATAAATTTCCCTATAAATCGCTATGCTATGCTTAAAGCCGTGACTGTCTTGTGCCCCTGCCTGCGCATTAGCAATGTGGCGTAAACAAAGAATAATAGGCGTGTAAAGCTGACTATAGAGGTGCTATTTCATGTCTTGAGGGCTCTATAATAATGTTATAAATAATTTTTGGAAGGTCATAAACATGTTTTCCATGCTCTAACTACGAAAGTATTCCATTTATTTATATTGAATCGTACTAAGCGGAATTTCACTTATCGCGGTCGGGTCTGGAACCAATTAACCGCGATAAACAAGGGACGACTGTACTCCCTGTCCTTGTCCGATTATTAGTTTTACCTAATCTTGTCTTGTTAGTACCACCTTCTTGTGTCTAGCCAATCAGCTCCCAGCCCGCTCTTGTGCTCTGCATTCATACTTGTGGTGTGATCGTCTGGTAAGGACCAACATTTAAAAAAAACATATACTTGGTACGCACTAGGGTTTTAAATGTTTTTGTGAGAGATGATTCGGTTCTCATCCAGATACATGTGTTACAATACGATATATTTTGAAAACAGAACGATTTGACACAGTATACAAACGATACCATCCAATGTGATTTGATAGAATTTTATTTGATTCGATTCTACGGTTGTAGATGTAGACTTTAAATTATACACTAAAATCTATCAAGTCTCTCTTCAAGAAAGCCTCTTCAGTTTCATTATTGTAATATTCTTAGTAAGTATAATATGTTAGATTTGGACAATTATCAGATGTTCTTGGATGTCTATCTTGTTTATAAGATTCTGAATGGACTCGCCCCTCCACCATGACAGGTTTTTATACAGAAGAAAAATAACAATCGAGCCAATACGAGATTGTTAACCAGGGGTGACTGTAACGTAGTTGGTTAGAGGCAAATCAGTCCTGTGCTCATGGGTAATGTCCGTTCCAAGCGGATAACTATGTATATTGCCTAACAATCTGTTTTATGTTTAATGTAATTGCTCTTGTAAGTTATACAGGTGTATACTGTATGTATTATAAAATAAACAAGCCAATTCTATAAAAGTGGCATTCTTACAGTATTTTCAAATGTGTGAAAGAGCAAAAGATCATATCCCCAAACATGCTGTAAAGCACTGGAAAAAGACAAACAACAGAATCGTATGTCAAATGTATTTATTTTTCGACAAAAAAGGACTGGCTGAATGAACATCGTTTTGTTTGATGGGATCTATATCAAATATATCAATAAAAAAACAAATCTTAGCCTTCAGTCCAATCAATAAAAATAAATAAAAAATAGTGCAAAGTCCTCACATAATGACACATTTCTTCAAAAGCGGCAAAAATGTGTCCAAGCCAAGATAGGTAAATAGAACTATTTGTCACGTGGGTGCAATGAAAATGCTGTGTTAGCTTGGAAAAGTAAACAATCCTATCCTCAAAATGTCATGGTAAGCGTGCAACATTTCAGCCTGAGCATATTGTTTTCAACACTCCAGGTAGGTATTAAATGTGCAGCATTTCAAAGTAAACAAGTTACAAACCAAAAAAGGTAAGCGTGCGGTAGCCCTAAAAAAAATGGGTACCATACTTGTCTGTTGGCCTCGCTAGTTAAGATTTGTTGGGCTACCAGTGGACTTCCGAGCTGCTCTGCAAAGCTTTTGCATGCTTTTATTGAGTTTCCCGTCCTTCTTGCATAATCCAAAGATGTTCCAAACTTGAAAACTCTTTAGGAGAGACTAGCCAGCACTAGCGTGCTGCAATCCGGTAGCCCAGGCTCTCGCATTTCCCCACAGTTGATTAATCAAAGGATTTAGGGCTGATTCGTACCCATTCAGGAGGCTGCTTCCAACGAAGCCGTATCGCTCACTTGTTGAACCAGATATCCGGTCGCATCGGTTTATCATAAGTGCGCACTTTGGTGCCGTTCGCTTAACGTTCATACAGTAAAAATCATATGAATAAAGTAAGGACGTAATAGGACAGCTGTCGTGACTTTTTTGTGACATATTTTTATCCATTCATCCCTTTTCTATTCCGCTTGTCCTCACTAGGTTTGTGGGGGTATGCTGGAGCCTATCCCAGCTGACTACGGGCAAGAGGCGGCGTACACTCTGGACTGGTCGCATATTTTTATATTCCGCAATATTTACAATCTTACATTTCACTAACAGCTTCTATCATTTGAGCGCCTTTGTCACACAGAGGGAGAGACAACACTTCCATATTTGTCATCGCTGCATTTTTTTGCTGTCATTTTAACATTGGTTTGCGTGGCACTCACATTTGAGCTCAAGCAAACCAAACTGCACCAAGGTTCACTTGCAAGGGACCGAGACAAGTAGTTTTGGTTCACTTGTTCGGTGTACATCAGGGTTAGGAAGATCGAGTTCACACTTGACCAAACGGACCGTACCAGCAGAGCAAATCACCAGCATTTTAACTGAACCAAACATGACAAGTGTGAACACACCCTTGTTGTCTCATCAGAGTAGAATGTCTTCAAAATACCATCCTACTGAGCCATAAGTTATTCATTATAAAAATCTTTACCATTTTATGCAAAGACAAAGCAGAATTCTGCCAGACAGATGTTTTACATAGTAGTATAAATAACATGAAGATTAATTTAATTGTGAAAGGGCAGAGGACAGAGCCTTGAAGTGCTCCACCGTTTAGGGTTCTACCTTTGCACATATTCATAGTCGTCAGACTTATCAGCTTGTCAGACTTATCAAAACATCTCTTTAAAAACTTGAAGATTTCATCACCATGCCAATTTAGACGTGGAAGTAAAGCAACACTGAAGTAAGCATGCACAAGGAACTACATAGTACCAGACCCCCCCGGCCTCTTTGACGGCCACGTCTGGCCCATGTACTTGAAACATAAGAACATCATGTTGACACAACGCAAAGAAAGACATCTTTGCGTTGTGTCATATTGAGACCATGAGAAAAAAATAATAGTGTGACAGTATAAAAGTGTTTCAAATTGGCACAAGTGTTTCTTGCCATGTATGGCAGTTTTAGATCATTGTGTTGCAATGTGGTAAAGTTGCAGATGTTGGTACTGACTATCAATTTTGTCATGGAGGAAAATTTGTCTTTTTGCAGTTTATAGTGCCCAATACAATAAGTTATGGAACATATTCTTTATAACAGCTTTGAATGTTAGTTGGCTGTGAAATCTACAATTTCCAAAGTACTTTCATGTATTTCAGTTTAGTGCTTTCCACATGTAGGCAAACATGCTTTTGCACTGACATAATAAACACTACATAGTTAGAATTCCAGCGATTGGCTATATACATTGTGTTATTTTATTAGTCTCCTGAAACCAGGTGACTTGCTCAAACAGGTGCCAAAAACATGACCTCACAAAAGGTTTACAGCTCTGCATTGCTATGCAACAATGATGTTAAATTAAAATGTTTTCATACACGTTCACATCAAAAACAATGCAGCAAGCAACAGAGATGCTGTTGGACGACTTTTTTACAAGACCTTTTGATAACCAAAACAAAAAAATGAAAGCTAACCAACTGGTTAGTATGTTACAGAAAAAAATATTCTGTGTTTATTATAGACACTACTACTAGGGCTGTAAGGGTACATGTATTCTCACGCTGTACACAACGCAAGTGAGGGACAGGCAGTGTACATTCGGCTTTGCAATGCACCTCCACAAGGTTTTTTAGCGTCTCTAAAAGCAGATGAAAATATGAGACATTCTGCACAGACGCGGAGATGAAATCAGCCTTTGGCTAGCGATAGTGCCAAGGAGAATCCAGAGCCTGGAGACCCTCTTCTGTTGTTAAACTCTTCTGTTTTTGACCACTTTGTAAACAGACAACGAGGAGAAGCCATTGTTCAGTAGAGATCGATAACGGGGCTATAAGCTGGAACTATTAGTACTACAGTTAAGCCAATAAGGAACTTTAATTTATAAAAAATAAAAATAAAGTACTCTAAGGAAATATAAACGCAAATGTTTGTGAGCATTCATTCATGCCCTTCATTGTGGCCAACCCAAGGCACACCTGTGCAATAATCATCAGGGGCTGATCGAGCTTTTTTGAAAAGGCGGGGTGTGGCCGAGGCCGCACGCCTGGGCGCTGGAATTGGAGCGGGGGGTCAGGGGGCCGTCCCCCATAAAATGTTTTAAAATTAGACCTCATTTCCTGCAATATGGTGATATCTGAGGCCAATTTTATGTCCTTAATTTCAAGAGCTTGTTGTTATTTTTATGCTTGGAATATATCGTTTAAGCCAAAACATTCTATTTATAAAATTACCGGTACTAGGAGAAACCCATTTTAGCTCAATTTCCTGAAATATTTTCCAATTTGAAGCAGCTGTGAATTCCGAGGATTTGAGTACAATTTTATGTCCACCACGCGCCCATAATTCAGATGCATGTCCATATGGACATACATCAGAATCAGGCAAAAAAAATCGTGGGTGCCTCAAAACAGAGGGGGGTGTACACCCCCCACACCCCCCTCTAAATCCGCGCCTGATCATGCTGTCTTGATATGCCACACTTATAAGGTGGATGGATTATGAATTGTACCTGTGTCCCATTTCGGGGTCTGCATCCTTCAAGTGAGCAAGCTGTCCCAATTCGAAAAAGCTACAAGGGTCCTAAAAACGCTGCAGACAAAGTGTCCTCCTCTGCCATTAGCTCCAAGTGTTTATCGCGACCATCCTTACCGGCCTTCCATATGCCAAGATCCTTCGCGCCCAGCTCTGAAAACATTTTTCAATATGGCAGCATGGAGGGAAAAATAATGACTTGTAACGTAAGTACAGATTTATTTACTCATTACAGCATTTAACACCGTACATGTAAAGCTTAGTGTGACATTTGAAATTTTAATTTGTGTTAAAATACGAGCCCTTGACTACCGCAATTATGACCGACCACTGTGGTGTTCACTGCTCTTTACCCAGTGAGAGAGTCTCATACCGGAGCTGTGTAAGTGGGCAACAGCCTCATGCATGGAGCTTTTTTTCTTTGGAAGTAAAGTCATAACTCTTGTACTTTTTTACTTCAGTTGTTATACTGTGTGAATTTGACTGATGTCTAACTAATATCTGTAACTGTGAAATAGTTTTTCGTTTCTAAACGACTTGCACTATAAATGCACTATAAATATTACGGACGTAAATGGACAGGATGGAGATAGTATTGTTTGTGGACATCATATGCATTTAACTTTATTGGCAAATGTTAACTTTTATGAATGTTTACATAACTGTTGTTAATGTGATCTTGTGTTTTCTGTTCAGAACATTCCAGGAGTAAATGGACTCACAAGACAAATTGAAGGACAACAGACCATGCACAAAGCAGTGGATTATAAAAACGTATATACACTACAGCTTTGGAAGATCATTTGTAAACAGAGTTGTTGTTTTTATTCATCCATGCTTGTTAATAATGTGCTGAAACTACTGTTGTGATGTCATGAATTTCCTTGCAAAGATTCAGGAATAAATTCTGCTACCGGTACTCCTCATGATCTATTCCACTTAATATTCACATGTACAGTGCCATTTATAATGGGTTTGGAAAACTATATTGTAGGGACAAGGGATTATTTATGATTAAAAATTCAGTTTTGGCATTAATAGAAACAAGTCTGATAAAAACAAATTAAAATACTAAAGCTTTTATATAAACACAAACTAATAAGTCAAAGTCAACATTCACAAACTAAGTACAAAAGAAACCCTCTATAAACTAATGCATAACTATTAAATACAAGTACAGTCAAACCTGTCTTAGCGGCCACCTTTATAGAACGGCCACCTGCCTATAGCAGCCACTGAAAAATCCCCCGCAGCAAATTTACATGTTATAGACCCTGTGTATAGCAGTCACCTGTCGCGGCCAGCAGCCACCCATTTTGTCTCCCTTGGTCAATATCTGACTGCATATAGCGGCCAAATTACCAACTCAAGTAGAAGCTTCATGCGTGAAAAAGTTTTGTTTTTCAATCTATGAAGCCGTCGTGTGTAGACTTTAATTACTGAGTCCGAGCTCAGTCACATTCATTCACAAGATCCACACAAACTGTCAGTTGTTCCACATAAAAAAGCCGTCTTCTTTTGAGCTTGCTATTTCCTGGTCAAACATGTAACTTTAAGAGCATTTGCACCAAAACATTATCGCAAATTAGGCTGGGAACAGGACGTGCTCCCAGCGACGCTACAATAAAAAAAAAAAAACATACGCTAGCATGCATGCGGCAGCGGGAGCAAAACTGAGTTTGGTTGTACTTAATTGAAGTATTTTAGAATGTACTCACGTTATTTTTCATCAATCCTCATCCACAAATCCATCAAAGTCCTCATCTTCTGTATTCGACACAAACAAAGCCGTCTTCTTTTCCGTTCGCTACTAGTGTGTTAACTTGTCAGTGTTATTCAGCTTCGAAGCAAAGAAGGAAACTTCTCCTGTTGCTTCCGCCAACTTTATTTATTGAACGCGGCCACCAGACAGCAGCTCAGAACACACACACATCTCTCAGCATCGTCTCTCCTTCCTGCTTGCCCGCAAGGCAAAGGTTAAACAAGCCCCACTACATAGCTGTCCAGCCAATGCCTGTAAGAAATGACACCGCTTATTTCCTGGTGTGCACTGGTCAATACTGTAATGCCGCTTGTTGTGGGGAAGGAGAGACTCACGTCGCCGATGCACTTTAATGGCTTTATTAACAGCGGAGAACACTGCAGGACTTTACATCCACGCCAACATAAACACACTTCCCAACTCTCTCCAAACTCACAGCTAGCACTGAGGCTAGCTCTCCTGCTCGGGACGCCCACCGTCACTTCCCGTCACTTCCTGATGAACTAAAGCTGTAATGACACTCTGCCGTATAAAAAGTAAGTATCAGTTATTATTAAGCCTCTAGCTTCCTTTTAGTAAGTAAAAACCTTGGCTATGATTGCACTACATTGTCATGTAGACCTACAAAGTACACTTGGAAGAACAAGAGGAGAATAAATGTTTTGCAACTGATGTGAAACTGATGAGGGGTAGGATTAAATAAGCTTTGCTTCTTCCTACTCCTTTTTGGACATGCAAAATTGTGAATTGTACTATGTGATGTGCTACTGTTTGACTCATATGCATGTTCAGGATGAATTAAAACCATGAACCATGAACCATGATAATAACAAGCCTCGTAGTGCTGTACAACTTTTATCCGCAGTCCGCAGTGCCCTCTACTGGTCAACATTATTATAATTTTTTTTCCCCTTTTTTTATTTTTTTTCCTCTACTGGTCAACATTCAAACTGGACGCCAACCTGTCTATAGAGGCCACCTGTCTATAGCAGCCACTTTTGCAGACTCCCTCTAGTGGCCGCTATAGACAAGTTTGACTGTAGTTTTAAAATGGTCAGACTTTTCTGAACCATCCAGTTAAAATATAAATTAATAATATAATAATGATCTATTTAAAAAAAAACATAACTTGTAGATATCCATCTATAAATATCCAATCTATAAATAAAGTCATTTAAAAAAAAACACACGTTGACCACAAAGTGCTGTACAAATGGGCTAATTAGCTAAGTAACTACATAGTTAATAATATTATTACAAAAATGGTTTCTCTCTCTGGACCCAGCCTTCATCGCCCGCATATGCTGGGTCCTTTGAAGGATGCAGACCCCGAAATGGGACACAGCTAACGCGTGATCACTAACACAGATTTATGACGTAGACAGATTTGTGAACAATATTCGAGAGAAATAGGCCTTTTGTGTTAGGTTTCGCAGGACAGGAGCGAGTTCTTCCTGTCCTGCGCCTTTATTTTGGAGAGCTGTACTTCCTGCGTGGTGGCGGAGACAGCCTCTTCACGCTTGGTGGCCGGACAGCTGCGGCCAATTGTCATTGGCGGCGGTTAAAAGGCCCGCGCCGTCGTACGTGCGGCGCTGGTTCATTGCCATTGCGAGTCATGTTTCTCGTCTCCTAGTTAGTGCTGTCACGTGAACTATCCACTACTATCTGGACTATCTGCACCTTTTGTCACTTTTTGTTTATCCCTGCACCTGTACAATTAAAGACTTTTTTGTTTGCACGCCAAACGCCTCGTCTCTGCATATCGGGGGGCAAGCTTCCTACAGCTCCAGACCAACCATAACGTAACATTTTGTGTACATAGAAAAACATTTACATATTTGAGTTCAGCTCATGAAAGATGGTAACAAAAGTGTTCCAGTTTTATTCGGTGTAATTCACACAGTTCAAACTGTTACTGTGGCACTTGCACTTTCCTTAAAAAGAAAGAAGAATTGTAAACCATGTATGTCCGAAGACCCGGAGGGTTCTTTTTTTTGATTGGCCTTACACTGTCACTTGTTGGCTTGATGGTGTTGTGGCGGAGACCCCAGTATGCAGAGGAGTGAAGGTAAAATGTTTAAATAATAGCTGTCTTGCAGTGGCGTTTAGCGCTAAACCGCACAATGCAACGACAACAGAAGAAGCACACACCTGAATTAAATAGATAGCAACAGGTGCGAGTGATAAAGGAATAGCAACGCATGCAGAAACAGAACAGGAAATACAACGAAATAAAGGCATAAAACAGGAACTACTGTAAGGCATAAAAGTGAACACAAACCAAACTGTCACACAGGCTAACTCACGGAGTGTGACATACACGGCTTATTCTAAAATTCTTGATAATTCGAAAAAAAATGTAATAATGTGATAGCTTATTAGATATTACACTAATTTACTATACAGTATTGACGTACATTGGATTGGATTTAGCATCTTAAATGTATAAAATGTGTCAAAGTGGCTCCCTTCATCCTTCAGTTTTTCCATATGCTATTTTTGTTATTTTTATTTTTTATTTGAAAATTGTTTTTAATGGAGAATTGCCTGCTCATGAATTGCATTTTTTCATGTTTAATTAAAAAACATTAAACATAAAACATAACAGCTATTTTCTGTTTTGCATCTTGTTCCCTTACTGTACTGAAAATAAATTGAATTGTGACCTTAAAACCTTTATCTATCTATCTATCTATCTATCTATCTATCTATCTATCTATCTATCTATCTATCTATCTATCTATCTATCTGTCTGTCTGTCTGTCTGTCTGTCTGTCTGTCTGTCTGTCTGTCTGTCTATCTGTCTGTCTATCTGTCTATCTGTCTGTCTGTCTGTCTGTCTGTCCGTCCGTCTAGCACACGCTCAATACAAACAGGTCTCAGTTCACCACTAGGGGCCAGCATTGACCACATAAAGACACCATGAGCCTTAAAGAAAGTAAAATAAAAAAAAATAGAATTGACATGTTTTTATGTTCTATGTTTATCTATCCATCCATATTCGATAGCACTTGTCCTCATTAGGGTCACGACCCGGGTAAGCTGGAGCCTCTCTCAGCTGACTTCAGGCAAGAGGCAGTGTGGCCTGGTCGCCAGCCAGTCGCATGTCACATGTAGACAAATAACCATTCAAATAACAATTTAGAATCTCCAATTAGTCATGAAGATTATGATTATTATTGCGATTAGTAGTATCTCCCAGCAGGGGCACCATATAGGGGAAAAAGTTAGGACAATTCCAAGGGTCCCAAGGGGTGGTGGGGGGATGGGGTCACTGTGATTTTTTTAAATTTTTTTATGGCCCGTCTCCCAGCATATGTGGCTTAACTTTAAATAAGTTGCAGCAGAATTATTATATTCTCCCATTATATCCGTCCATCCATCCATTTTCCTCCGCTTATCCGGGTCTGGGTCGTGGCGGCAGCAGTCTCAGTAGGGAAGCCCAGACTTCCCGGTCCCCGGCCACCATCCTCCAGCGCCACTGGGAGCACACCAAGGCGTTCCCAAGCCAGCTGTGAGACATAATCCCTTTAGTTTGTCCTAAATCTGCCCCGGCGCCTTCCCCCGACTGGGCATGCCCGGAACACCGCACCAGGGAAGCGTCCGGGAGGCATCCGGACTAGATGCCTCAGCCACCTCAACTCGCTCCTCTCGATGTGAAGGAGCAGCGGTTTTACTCTGAGCTCCTCCCAGATGACTGTACTCCTCACCCTTTCTCTTAGGGTGTTCAGCCACCCTACGGAGGAAACTCATTTCAGCCGCTTGTATCCGTGATCTTGTTCTTTTCGTCATGACCCAAAGCTCATGACCATAGGTTATTACAGGTATATATCATAGGTCATTATAAATTCAGATTTCAAAAAAACAAACAAAAAAACATTACTATGTGCTTCCTGCCCAATGTCAGCTTGGATAGGCTCCAGCATATCCATGTGACCCTAATGAGGATTAAGCAGCATAGAAAATGATGGACTGAATTACTATCCTACATGGTTGGACAATCTGACCACCTCTCTTCCATTCAGGTTGATTTCATTTCTAACACATTTGCTGTAGTTGTTTTAGCATCCATGCTACATTTTCTTTTCTTTTTGGAGATCAACAAATTTTTATTTATTTTAAAGATTTATATGATATCATACACACATTGTCATCACACGTTACAAGTTTACTAGACATTGCACAGAAACATTTCCATGCATTTGTGTAAACATAGCAGGTTATTTGTGATGACAGCTCCTGTCTCACAAAGGTTCTGCTTCCATTGTATAAACCACTCGTTTGTTTGTGATGACGGATGAAAATTAGCAATCATTTGTGACAGAACATCCTTTACTGCAATATTGTTTGTGATGCCACCGCTGTCTGATATGCATTTTTTCTTAGCATACTTTGTAATTGTTTAGTTTGGCTGTTGTTCTTAATTTGAACACGCTTAACAGAAGCAGAGGAACTATAAATCTTTAATAAATGGTCATGTTTTCATTCCTGTATATGTGCAGGCTTGCGAGGAAATCAAAGTCCAAAAGATGATGCACAAGCTGCATGAGTCTAAATGGTTTCTAGGCAACAGATAAATCACTCTGGCCCTCATCCTCCAATCTATTTACACACAAAATTAAATATATAATATGCAAAAAGCATTTTCACTAGTCTCTGTGAGGAATTAGCTTTATTATTAGTAGTAGTTCGACATATGAACTACCTTGTTGGCATGCTTAGTTTTGCTTGAACTCTTACAAAATGTCTTATTTGCTGACAAAATGAGTCTTATTTTTGTCCATGACATACAGATACAGTGGGCTCTCCCAAATTGAATGCCACAAAAGTCTTCAATTTGGAGCACAACCAAAGTTTTCTGGAAAAAATAGTCTCAAAAGTACAAAAAAAAACTTGGATTTCAAACCATTATCATGCGAGATGTCTGTAAATATTGTCAGACTTCAGCTAAGTGAGCATTGGGATGATTAACTGGCTTTTTCTTTGGCTTTTTTGTGATACCACCACAGAAAAGGTCCCATTGACAACAAGAAAAAATATGATAACCATAAAACTGACAAATTGACAAATTTACTGTGACATACAAATGGGGCTGGCTTCTCAGTACAATATGAGCAATACAATCATTGATATTTAAAAACAGATGCTACTGTAAATAGCATCATGCTAAATGACTAGCATGAAAATGACCACGGACGCTTGACAGGAGACTGCACTGATCATTTAATGTCATCAAAGGACAATTAGTTTTACTGTTATTGTAGACTGGTGAAGTTCTCTTAATAGTTAAAACCTTGGTTGTACCGTGAATAAAGACTTCGTGACGATGACAATTACACCCTGAAAGAGACTGTTTCCTAGGAGATTTAGTTTTTTTATTCAAACAATTTGTAAATAAACCAAATTAGATTGTGTTGGATTTGATCGAGTCCACTGTTTTACTTTTTTGTCCACATGATGCCGCCATTTCCACATTTTAAAAACCACCTGGGGTCCAATTAGCGTGGCCTCTTTGCAGAAAAATCTATCTCCTGATGGGAGTATGATAATACGGGAGTTGCCCTTACACTTGCTTCGATAAGCAGCCTTACACTGTGAGACATGGACATTAGTTGATCCTTTTGATGTGCCTGACAGGTATTTTTAGAAATACATAACTGTCATCATTTTCTGTATCTAAATGTTATGCTCACATTAGTAACTATAATCATTTACAGTATGCTCTCAGCAATAAATGCCTGCATGTAACAGTTTTCCTGTCTGCTGCTGATCTCATTCGCCATTCAAATTATTTTTTTTTTTGCTACGATAACAATACAGGTATTCAAATGTTAGAAACCTTTTGAGACCTCAAATGTCAATGTCAATGTCATGTGCAGACAACCAACACACAATGGGAACGATAACGGCTTATTTGTTTCGGGCATGCTTAACAAAGTTGCATTGAAGTACAGTACATCATGCCTGAAAAGGGGTAGGAAGAAACAGAGTTTATTTAATCCTACCCCTTCTCCAGCTCAGGAATTACTGATAGTTTGCTTACTTCCTGTGTTTGACATGCTAAATAATAAATGCATATAAAATAAATTAAAAATGCTCAGTAAAAAACAGGCTGTGTGCAACAGGTGACAGTGAATGCATCATTTCCTTTAATCATTTGATGACATAATTCTTAAAATAATATCCTCTGTTAGACTTGGAATAAAGTGCTTCACAAAACTACTTATTTAAAAATGTCTCTACACGCATACGGTATCTTAATTGTAAATACAGTCAAACTTGTCTATAGCGGCCACGAGAGGGAGTCTGCAAAAGTGGCCGCTATAGACAGGTGGCCTCTATAGACAGGTTGGCATCCAGTTTGAATGTTGACCAGTAGAGGAAAAAAAAGAAAAAAAAAAGGGGAAATAATAATAATAATAATGTTGACCAGTAGAGGGCACTGCGGATAAAAGTTGTACGGCACTACTAGGCTTGTTGTTATCATGGTTCATGGTTCATGGTTTTAATTCATCCTGAACATGCATGAGTCAAACAGTAGCACATCACATAGTACAATTCACAATTTTGCATGTCCATAAAGGAATAGGAAGAAGCAAAGCTTATTTAATCCTACCCCTCATCAGTTTCACATCAGTTGCAATACATTTATTCACCTCTTGTTCTTCCAAGTGTACTTTGTAGGTCTACATGACAATGTAGTGCAATCATAGCCAAGGTTTTTACTTACTAAAAGGAAGCTAGAGGCTTAATAATAACTGATAGAATATATCCACGACCCACAGAACAAAGCTGTGCTAGTAATGTCTTACGCTTGTTTTAAATATTTTACTTTTTATATGGCAGAGTTGTCATTACAGCTTTAGTTCATCAGGAAGTGACGGGAAGTGACGGTGGGGTCCCGAGCAGGAGAGCTAGGCTCAGTGCTAGCTGTGAGTTTCAAGAGAGTTGGGAAGTGTGTTTATGTTGGCGTGGATGTAAAGTCCTGCAGTGTTCTCCGCTGTTAATAAAACCATTAAAGTGCATCGGCGACGTGAGTCTCTCCATCCCCACAACAAGCGGCATTACAGTATTGACCAGTGCACACCAGGAAATAAACGGTGTCATTTCTTACAGGCATTGGCTGGACAGCTATGTAGTGGGGCTTGTTTAACCTTTGCCTTGTGGGCAAGCAGGAAGGAGAGACGATGCTGAGAGATGTGTGTGTGTTCAATAAATAAAGTTGGCAGAAGCAACAGGAGAAGTTTCCTTCTTTGCTTCGGAGCTGAATAACACTGACAAGTTAACAGACTAGTAGCGAACGGAAAAGAAGACAACTTTGTTTGTGTCGAATACAGAAGATGAGGACTTTGATGGATTTGTGGATGAGGATTGATGAAAAATAACGTGAGTACATTCTAAAATACTTCAATTAGGTACAACCAAACTCAGTTTTGCTCCCGCTGCCGCATGCATTCTAGCGTATGTTTTTTTTTTTTTTTATTGTAGCGTCGCTGGGAGCACGTCCTGTTCCCAGCCTAATTTGCGGTAATGTTTTGGTGCAAATGCTCTTAAAGTTACATGTTTGACCAGGAAATAGCAAGCTCAAAAGGAGACGGCTTTTTTATGTGGAACAACTGACAGTTTGTGTGGATCTTGTGAATGATTGTGACTGAGCTAGGACTCAGTAATTAAAGTCTACACACGACGGCTTCATTGATTGAAAAACTAAACTTTTTCGTGTATGAAGCTTCTACTTGAGTTGGTAATTTGGCTGCTACATGCAGTCAGATATTGACCAAGGGAGACAAAATTGGTGGTGCTGGCTGCATTAGACAGGTGACTGCTATACACAGGGTCTATAAAATGTAAATTTGCTGCGGGGGATTTTTCAGCGGCTGCTATAGGCAGGTGGCCGTTTTATAAAGGTGGCCGCTAAGACAGGTTTGACTGTACTATAATTGGATTTCGGAAAGCAGGACAGATTATTGACAATATGAAGAAAAAAGGACCAATTGTTTGGAGTGTCTATAATGAAATATAATAAAGTCATTGAAGAAATAATTAGCCACTCTTGGATAAATAGATAATGCACAAGGACAAAGGATACACTGTATTGACCTGAATGACAACCATGAATATAAGATGAACTCTATTTTTCATAACCTGTTTTTGGAAAATCCAATGTCAAAAACGACAAAATAATCTTTTTTTTATGATCTTTTAAATTTCAATACTAGTGTAGTTACAACTAGCACTGACAAACAATGATTCACGCTCACCTTCATACCTATGGATAATTTAGTCGCCAATTAACCTAACATGCATGTTTTTTTTGGAAAAAAAAAGTGAAATGTGGGTTGAGACCGGAGTACCTGCAGAAAACCCACGCACGCACGGTTATAACATCCAAACTCTACACAGAGTTGCCCAAGCGGAGATTCGAACCCAGGTCTTCCCGATCTCCTGACTGTGTGGCTACCTGTGTGGCTATCTCTGGACCCCAAATACAAAACGACTCGTCTTTTTCAGACTTTTTTTCTAGGGAGAAAATACAGTCTTATATTCTGGTCAATACGGTACAAAACAATTACATTTTGGACATCTGGGGGCAGGACCTGGTGCCCTTGTGGCTACACCAGCCCTGCAAGGAGGCTTGCAAGTATGTCTCCTACTTATGGAAATAGTTGGACATGTTGTGATTTCAGTTATATTAGTTATATCTTTTGTCTTGCAAACAGCATTCACTTACACTTACAGTTTTTCTAATTCATACAAGGTTTGGTGCTAAAGGCTTAGATGGGTCTGGGAGAACCCAATTGTTAACACTCGTATTCAACAAGATCCAAAACACGAGAAAAGAAGATAAAAACGTACAGCAGAAAAGAATTGGAACCTTCAGGTCATCTTATCCGATTGCTTTTCACTCGCGACCTCTTATCAAACACTCATCTTTCGAGCAGCGCAGGGAACATTGAGGTTTATATAAATCAATACTTCCCAAACCCTTCTGCTGCTGCTCCCCTGGGGGAAGAGTATAAAAACGCTCCGTGAGATCGTCTCCTCTTTAAATCTTTTCTGTGTGAAGTGGACGCTCAGAGCTTTGAATTGAACACTTCAAACAATGTGGCGTCCAGCACATTCATTGAGGTTGTGTTTGTAGCTAAATGTTGTAATTTGTGTGTCCTTCTTGAGATGCTTTTTCTCTAAAGGTAAACGAGGGCAGTCTGTCTGTCGAAAGCCTACCATTTTAATGTCAATGCATTGGCTGCTATTGAAATCTTGTTTTTTCGATGTTAGTCATTAGACTCAAGGCCGACAAGGAGTATGCTTTCATTTTGACAGATATTCACACTTTGGGGAGCGCCTGTCTCCTAAGCAACTGCTGCAGGTGCTGGCTTTTAGCTGTGCCAAGTTTATACTGATCGGCACAAAAAGGTGTTTGCCTGGAGTAGAACAAGCCAAAGATGTATTGGTGCAACAGACAAAACACTTTAAAGGAAAGGGGAAGAAAAGGTGGTAATGTGTCAATGAGGTGCAGATATAAAGTCATTTAAGTCTGAGAAAAGGACAAACAGGAAAGATGCAAAGCATTAAAAAGGAGGTTGATGTATGCTAACTCCATATAATCCTGAAATAGTGCCACTGTTGTGATGAAGGGGCTGGGATTAGATTTATAGTTCCTCTTTTCGTTGACAAGTGGAAGCGCTAAAGCCACATGGGATGCGTCAGCGTCCCCAGAGAGATTCTCCAGCGAGGTGACATTTTGTTTATTTAAATATTTCTTTATTTGGTTTAATCGAGCAGCACACTGCCTTTGCTGCGCGGCTGTGGTTTGTGATGATAATGAATTCACATAAGAAGATCAAGACAGTTGTGCTATGACGGGGTGGGGGACAAATGCGGTACAAGCAAGTGTCTTTGACAGGAGTGTGTCCTTGGAATAATTACGAGAAAAATAGTAATCCAATGTTTCTATTTGCACTTCAGTTTGTTTGGATTTCAAGTTCATTTTACATAAGAAATAATGGAAAAATAATTCATTAGTCCCAGATATTGAAATTCCGTCGAACACTTACATTACAGGAAATATTTTAGCATTCTTAATTGTAATGGTCACGCTTTAGTTTATTTCAAACATGCATACAAGGTCACATGTTTACACCATCCGAAAAGGAGTAGGAAGAAGCAGGGCTTATTTAAAAAGGAATTTTGCCCATCATCCCCAATCCTTATGTGAGACAAGGACACACGTCTTTCCCTTTTCTGTTTTTTCTAGATAGCCACCTCATGCTGGCAGTTTTTCATTAAGAATAAACATAATTGTAATTCACTTATTCCGCCTATAAAGCCCTCTACAAAAAAAATCTAAAAACTGCCGATAACGCTTAATTTACATGCAGTGACCTGAATATTAACCAAGCAATAGTGACATTGTTATTGTAGGAGCTAACAACAAGGAACTACTTTTCTGGCGTAGTGACAATGCACCTTGCTCCGACGTTTCACCCTCTCTTTTTGCCCGGTCTATCGCCGGTCTCGGGGGCTGATTGTCCTCCGGCCTTCCTGCTCTGTCCATTTAGCTTTCTCTGCCCAGCGTCTAACTCTTCCTCTGTTGGTCCCATTAGCAGTGTCACAGTGCCCTCTACTGGTCAAGCATGTAGCAGTTTAAATATGGAGTTACAGTACAGTACTACAAGGCAAAATACATGAAAAAATAGACCAGTCGGCTTGTGTTCGTATCTCCGAAAGTTCGCATGCCGGATGTTCGAAAGTCGAGGACTTAGTGTACTTTTGTACAATGCATGGATAATATTTTCTGAGAAGTGTGGTCGGCTCGGTTTTTGGTACCGTGGCTCCAATGTTTGAATAATTTCACAGAACCCTGGATTTTCAACCACTGTTTGGTCGCGTGGCATCAGCAGGAACGAGAGGTGCCTGGATGGTCAGTGTTGTGTGAAATCCCATGGCGCCTTAGTAGGTGATTGGAGAGATTTGTCGTGTAGCCATGGTATTTTACTTGACCTTTACATAGCCTACAAGCAGAGAGCGACTTATTTAGAACATCTCCCTCTTTACAAAAGTCCAAGTGTTTCCACGCACTGGACCCCAATGGTGGCTTAATTATTTCTCACTCTCCAGCTTTTCCTCTGCCATCTGCCATGCCACGTTTTATTGTCTGCTGGTGCGTGGCGATGACATCAGACAGGCAGACTGAATCGAGTAACATTTATCATCTTTGTCATTAAAAGTGCTAAAAAAACACACCCATATAAAGCCTGCTGTGTTTAAATCTAATGCTTTATTTTCTAGTATCGATGCAATCGATTGACTACCTATTAAATGATGTTAGATCGACACATGCCATCCGGAATGTCCAATTCAATTCACTTTATTTATATAGCACATTTTATAAACACAGTTTACAAAGTGCAGCACAAACTAGCAAAACAGTAAATATAAAAAAAGTAAAAGTAAAAATTAATACAATAAAAGTTACTATTTCAAATAAAAAGAAAAATATTATGAACAATAAATAAAATTGAATTTAAAAAAAACCGTAGAATAAGTAGAACTAATAAAATAATAAAAAAGAAAACAATAAAAGACGCAGAAGACCATCAGGGTTTCCCTTGGGATTTTTTTTAAAGCTGTGGTGGTGGGTTGCATGGGAGGGCGGGCTGCCGCCGCGCCGCTGCTGCGTCTGCAATTTTTTTATGACTTATTTATTTATGAACTTATTTAACTTTTTTCAACAACTACCAGAACATGATCCTAGAACATTGCAAACATTTAATGGCAAAGTTGCTGAGAGCACTGCCAACATTTAAATTGCACTTTATTTACAAAGCACATCTCTACTTTTGTGCTCATTTGTCATTAAACACAGGTGTCATGTTTGAATAGAACAGCAATCATAAAAACATAAAAATACTAAGAAGTGAAGCAAATATTCTCTGGTGAACTACTCAACATCAGCTGGTGAGCTAATGCTAGCATATGAGCTACCCATTGGAGACCCCTGTGATAGCGTCACTGTCTTTACAGCTGTACATACTATGTGCTTCTGTTGCACAACGTTGACACACAGCTAGCATTTTGAGACAAGCCATAAGTATTATAATGATAACAAGAGAGCAAGATCAAGTGACACTTTAAAAAAGTGCGTTGTGATGATGATCGATGATTGATGAATCGCATGAACGTAGCTCATAGGTAGTCAGACGCCGCCAGCAAGGCATGTAAACAAAAATGCCAGAAATTGGAATGAGATTGAAACATGAGCGATCACACACGCTGGCATCGTTAGGCTTAGCATCTCACAAGCTGTCCTCAATTGACTACACATTGTATGGGTTACTGTTCATTCTCCCGATAATAAGAAACAAAGTGAAAGTCAACACAAGAAGTGTGGGCGCTGCGTATCTGGTCACATGCGCAAGAGCCAGCAAGGCGGACAGGTGATTCCAGTTCGGGCTTATCAAAATAAAGCACAGTGAAACATTTTGATGTTTTAAATGGTTTTCAAACTAATTGTGGTCATTATGTGTGTTAATAATAAGCCATACATGTATCTATATAGCTAGTATATATATTGTTTCGCACAATATATTACTTACTCAAGTAAAAAAAACAACACATTTTTAGGGTGCCGCGGCTTTTATTTTGTAGTAGAGCACCACCACCATCGATTACATGTAGCGGAAACCCTGACCACACAACTGACATCAAAAGCGAGAAAATAAAAGCGGGTTTTAA
This sequence comes from Dunckerocampus dactyliophorus, assembly GCF_027744805.1. Lineage (NCBI taxonomy): Eukaryota > Metazoa > Chordata > Actinopteri > Syngnathiformes > Syngnathidae > Dunckerocampus > Dunckerocampus dactyliophorus. Next base: position 18,843,306 of record NC_072819.1, on the reverse strand, counting down.
GACAAGACTTGAAGCAGTCAACTGTAGGGTCTGTTTTTACATGAGGGGGGAGAGTGTTCCACAGCTTGGGGCCGACTACAAAAAAGGCCCGGTCTCCACTGGTCTTAAGTCTTGTTTTGGGCACCACTAGCTGTGGTTATGGTTTAATTGATTTAAAACATGTGTACCATTCTGCGATTGGCTGGCGACCAGTCCAGGGTGTACCCCGCCTGTCGCCCGAAGTCAGCTGGGATAGGCTCCAGCATGCCCCGCGACCCTAATGAGGATGAAGCGGTATAGAAAATGGATAGATGGATGGATGGATGTGTACCGTTTACATTGAAATGCTTCATGTTACAATTCACAATTCCACATATCCAAAAAGGAATAGGAAGAAGCAGACCCCCCCTCTGTTTTACATCAATCGCTAATATTTGTTCACTTCCTGTATTCAACATGCACTAATTCACACTTTTTAAAATTAAAAATTCACAATTTACAATAACAATTTACACTTAGTTGGAGCTGGCCTTCCGACCTCAGTGAGCGCAATGGAAAGTAAATACGAGTTCCAAGATGTATTGACAGGCCAGTCCATTCAAAGCCTTAAAAACAAACAATACAATCTTAAAAACAATTCTAAAACGAACAGGCAGCCAGTGCAGGGAGGCAAGAATTGGGGTGATGCGCTCCCATTTTTTGGTTCCTGTTAAAAGCTATGCCACAGATGTTACTAACTGTAAGCGAGAGATTGCATTGTGGCAGTGTAAAGTGTCTTACAGTAGTCCAGACATGACAAAATAAAAGAGCGTCTATGACTTGTTCACAATGTTGCAAAGACAAAAATTATTTGATTTTCGATAAAAGCTGAAGATGATAAAAGCTGTTTTTTTACAACAGCGCTAATATGTTTATTAAACTCAATATCACTGTCTATCGTGACGCCAAGGCTGGTGGCTGCAGGACATACCTGGTTCTTGAGGGGGCCCAAATCCAAAAAGGGGCCGTTGTGATTCAGTAATATAACCTCAGTCTTCCCCTCATGGAGCTGTAAAAACACACTTGATATCACTTAAGCACTTGAGGAGCAGTGTCGGGGGGCATGGTCATTTTTTGTGGGTGGTTGATATATTTGGCAGTCATCTGCGTTGTTGTGTACTATGCTCTTACTGTATTTTGTAATGTGTTGCACCAGGAAGTGACGTAACACCCATGGCGTCGTAATAATGAGGAAGCCTGGCTTCGGTGATGTGATGTTCATGGTTGCAGTCTGTAATGACAAATAAATACGGTATGTCTTCAGGCTACATGCTGATGTCGTGTGTTTGCTTGGTTCTCACACACAAGGAGAGGACCGCTGCCTAACATTTCATCCACATATGCCATACTACGAAGCTGGTTCATTTCTTAGCAGGAGTTATAGGAATTTGTATGTGTCTTATATAAGTAAACGCTGATAGAAATATTGTTAAAATGTAAGTGTGAAAAACAAGTTATATTATGTGTATGTGAATGGACAGGCTGACCGGACATACTGACATTTGCATTGTGTGTGTACAGTATAAGTGAATGAACAGACAGATATTTCCTATGTGAATGGCCAGATGTTTACTTAGTGTATATGTGAATGGACATACTGGCATTTAGAGTGTGTGTAACTAAATGGACAGCTGACTGGACATACTGTTCTCTTCGAAACTCTACATGTGAGCTAAAAGGATGAGCTTCGCAGATGTAATTGCATTATTTAGACTGGTGTGTGTGTGTGTGTGTGTGTGTGTGTGTGTGTGTGTGTGCAGAAACACAGAGTAGCTCCTGCCATGTCTTCACAGTGGAGACTTGGATACTGCAATAATGAGACTGAAAGAAGTATCCAATGTGTGTTGTCTGTACACAACTCCGCTGTGATATCAGCAACCAGGGAACAAACAAACCCGTCATGCTGAGGTGCACATGCATCCACATCCACGCAAGTCCTTGGAGACACAATTACGTGGAAACTAAGGAATTAAATGATCCCCAATGTAAATATGAATGCAGCACACGCTCCATTAGTACTGTGATGGAGGCTTACTTTAGTCCAGAACCTGCTAGTTGTGTTTGTTTAGGTGGTTCATTAATTTCAATCTGGATTTGAGCCTGCTGTGAAGTGCCTCAGTACAGACCTGTAATTTTAAAATGTATGTATGTAAATAGACACTGATATTTACACTATTTACACACATACATGGGAGACATGTTCACTGACCGCTGCAGAAAAGGGGCGCTTCCGGAAGTGACGTTGGCAAAGGTGCAGTTCCCATCTTAAGCAGAGTAAACAAACATGAGAGGATGTATGAGACAGAAGATGTTTAGTCATAATAGCAGAGATTTGAGTGATGTATCAACAGTTTTTGAGGAGTAAGAAACATCTGGGGATGAAATAGAGAACTTGCAGAACAGGGAATTAAGACGTATTATTATTCGAACCACCGACAATGGAACTAGCATGTCTGATGCGGAGGTGTCCAATGACAAAGACATGGAGATGAAGAGTGGTCGGCTTCAAAAGTGTAAATTACCTTGGAGGTGCTTATCCTTCAATTATTGTTTTAAATTGTCTTCTTAATGAGCGTAAACAGGTCTTTAGAGCCTTTTTTATTGTGTATTTTGTCGCTGTCGCCGTCGCGCCCACCACCATCAACATATCGCTGTGAAAGTATGTTTTATGACTTGTATAATGCTTTGAATGCTTGTCGCTATGGTGGCATAGTGTTTAGAATATGTAAAGACATGACTTACTCTGTTCTGTGGCAACCGACGCCGTCCTGCTCCTTTTGTCCTTGGTAGCATAGCATAAGCAACAGCATCCAAAATGTGTTTGTGCCGTACTTTCAAGCCAAATGCTTCCTGTAAAGGTGTTGCTGCATACCAGCCTTCAATCAACGTTGCAAAGAACAGAATGCGAGGCGGGGGTCCATTTGTTTCTTCGTTCACTGTTGTCTTAAACCTACGTCTTTTGGAAAAGAAAACAAACTTACAGTACCACTTGAACACTGAACAGCCAGCAGCAACACGATTTGGCATGACTACTTTTTTGATGAAAAATAAACAAACAAAGTTGACATCCTGCCTCTGGAAGCCTTTGTTTGCGCTGAGCCCATAGACATATACGCCTTCGCCGACGTCACTTCTGGAAAGGCCCCTTTTTTGCGGTGGACAGTCGAATATGTCTCCCGCCACGTACTAAAATGCGATTTTTATGAATTTACTGTACACTTTCAAAAGGCAAACAATGTAGAACATAATTACAAACAATATAGAACATATTTAAGCAAAGTTGATAAATCATGTCAGTGGCTTATACGGTATTTTTGTTAATTTCGCCTTTTTTATGCTTGAAAATGCTTCATCTGGGCAAAAAAATGCATATGATTTTCTTAACAGTATATCAGAATATTTTTTGACTAATAATAAGAAATAGTCAACCCTTAAAGAGCGATCATTTATTAATTCATTATTTCTGAAAAACTAACATCCACCAATGTATTAATGTCTGCAAATGTAATAAACCACAAACGTTACATAAATGTGCAGCTTTTAATGTAATAATCCTGCAAAAGTAATACATTTTCCACAAACTTACCGGTAATAGAAGCTGCCTTCTACAATTTGATCATTGATCTTTAGGATTTTTATTGTTAAATTGTTATGGAGACTAACTAACTCCGGCTTACAAGTGAAATAATTAACTAAATAATTAAAGATTGATCAACATACGACTTATAGCCTAAATTGCATCATTTAGCAAATTTGCAAGTCCGGTCACTTGTCTGCTGTAAGAAACCCCTCCTCACGGTGACCATACTCATATGTTGTCATTATCATATTACATGTTATGATGTGTGTATTTGTCATATCCGTCATAAACAAGAGATTACAGTTTACGGGGTGTGTTTGAGCCACGGAATCGTGGTGTCACAGAGACGAGAGGAGAGCCGTGACACCGGGTATGCGCCTCTGATCAGTAGGTTTGGTTTTTAGCCAGGAACCCCCACTCTCCCTGTAACAATTTAGAAGTCATCTGTCATTGCAATTAGCCTAGTCCCAAGCAGTTTAATGATGGTAAAAATGAAACATAAGGTCTTTTCTGTGCTCCTCTGACCAGAACGGCATCCATAGCGGTGTGTTGGCAACGGTCTGTTTTACAGAAATAACAATAAAATACACACACGTCACATTATGAAAGTGCTTGTGATTTTTGGTGAATTTTTTGGTTAGAGAGAGAGGGACAGCAAAGCTACTCTGACAGCTGAGTTGAGCCACATGGAGAGCGTATAGTGCGTCCTTTATTTTTTTTTAATAGGGCACTGTCCTTATGGGTGAAGCTTAAGCACACAGATGTTCTGCTTTTCAGAATTTTTCTGTGATTCATAATGAATACAATCCCATCTTTAATGTAGGCTATACACCCTGGTCTACATTCAAATGATAAGCTCTAGTTTAGATTGGATATTGGCAGGGCTGATACTGACAGAGGGCATAGATTGTTGATTGACAGAGGGCGACAGCTTGATAATATATATTTTTGAATCCCATCGGCTATAAAAAAATTATGAAGAAATCTGGATCGATTGCTCATTTGTAAACACAACACTTATCAGTCTAAATAGGCAAGAATCTAAAGGTTTATTCATTCAAGTCAATTTAGCGAGCGAGAGAGAACTGAAAATAACAAAGCTGTTTGCATGGTGAGAGGGTGGGCTGTCCGTGATCGTGGAGCGGAGAGTCAGCAGCTGGATTTCACACCCACGGTCAGTAGTAGGCAAAAAAACAACAACCAACACAACGACTATTATTCATTGCGTTATTACGTTTCTGGCAAATTATTACAACATTCAAGAAGATTTTCACTTCCCCACAAACATAATATACTGTATCTCTGCAAACGTAATAGTAATTACATTTGTGGCAAGTCACGTGTTACGTTTGGGGAAAATGTACGTTTGCAGGATTATCACATTAAAAGCTGCACATATTTTATAACGTTTCTTGTTCAATATGTTTGTGGACATTATTACATTGGTGGGTGTTACAACCGCGATAAGAGTGAGGGAGCGATGTTCAAACCGAGATGTAGCGAGGGACGCTGCCTGCTGCCCCTCACGCCTCCCAGACACCTCACCGTGCTGCTCCAGGGGAGCCCGACTCACTATTTCAGAAGCACTGGTGTATGTAAATGGAAAGATAGATGTTTACTCTGTGTAGATGAACTGACATACTGACATTTACATTGCGTGCATGTGAATGGAAAGAATGATATTTGTACTGCATGCGAAAATGGATAGCCAGATATCTTGTGACATTATGTGTACAGTATGTGAATGAACAGATTGTGTGTACTGTATGCAAATGAGTAGAGTGATGTCTCGCTATGCGTGTATGTGAATGGACAGGCAGATGTTAACATGTATAAATGAATGGATTATCTTTGTATACTGTGCATGTGAATGGACATGTCAGTGATATTAAGTGTGTTTTGTATGTGAAATATGAGTGTATGTGAGCAATGTGACAAACAGGCATAATATGGTGGCACTGGTCTACAGAATACCGTTTTTATAAGTATGATGCCTCGGCCATTCATCATGTGTTATTATGTGACATTGTTTCAACACTCAAAGCAAGCAAGAAAATTACACTGTGGATCAATACGCTTTTTGATTACAAGTCTCTCCCGGGCAATAACACTGGATGTACAGTGCATTGACAAATTTATCGTTATTGTCAAGTCCATGTTGCTAATATGGAAGAAGTCCAAAAAAAATGCAACTTTTGCAGAGATGACACGTGAGAGGAAGCAAAAAAAGAGAAGCTCCAGAGAAAGGAAAAAGAGAGAACTATTGGAACGTGTGAAGTGCAGTGTTAAAGCAATCTATTTGCTGTTGTAGCGCTGACAGCAAGAAGAAGGTGTCTAATATCATAACAGTGCAAAGTCCACATTTTCTCTATTGCTGCCATTCAACAGCTGTCAGATCACAAAGAGCAGGGGCCGGGAGGTGTTAGGACCAGTGGAGCAATAGACAACAGTCTGTGATGTTAGCCATGGATGAATGTTGGGATTTAAGATGAACAACGCAGTTCTTATTGTTGTTCATATATGCATAGAGACCACCTTGCATCTGCATTTAACCTATTGCAATCATGAAATAGCAGGAAGCCTTCTGGCAGTTGGGGGAGTTCATAAGAGTTCATGTACGAAAACAAGTGTGTGAAAGAGAGAATATTATAGTACAGTAGTACCTCACATAACAAAAACCTCCTTTTACATGAATTCCACTGAACATAAAGAATTTATGTAAAGTTTTTGCATCGTATTACAGAAGAAATTCCATATAACATAAAGCGTCAAGTCAGTGCAAGTCTTTTTTTTTTCAATCAACTTTATTAATGCCTCAAGTCGGTGCAAGTTCAGACTAACACTTCGTGACGCCTTCTGACGCTTCACGCTCTCATTGGCTGATTTTCGGGGCACCGTCTCCGCTCTCATCTCATTGGCTGATTATCAGGGCATTGCCTACGCTCTCATCTCATTGGCTGATTATCGGGGCACCGCCTACGCTCTCATCCCATTGACTGAGTTATACAGCACGTACGTGAGTTTGTGTGAGAGACAGGCTTGTCCCTTCAACCTCCTTCCTCTTCGTAGTCCCCCTGAAACTTAAACAATTAAGTTAAGTTGCAAATTTAAATTTTGCACACAGCGTTATCGTGTAGTGGGTGTGCGTTTGTCTGTGAGACCAGCTGACTCTTAGACTCTTTGAGTCGCATTTCGACTCAGGCTAGTCCTCCTCCTCCTTCCTGCCTCCACTTGTGCTCCTGATCAAGACATCTCGTGAACGGTAGGATTGGTTTTGTTTTTCAGTTTTATTCATTTACAGTAATCTTATTTATTACCTTATTTTATCTTGGAATGTTACTCTACTATGTTTATGCTAACGTTTTCTTATATTTTCCCACCATGCTTGGTGGACTATATTTATATTTGGACTGATATTTTGAAGAGCCAAAGGGGTGAGTTTGGGAAGATCTTGGAACGGATTAGGCTATTTTCATGTATTTTACGCTTCGTATAACGTAAAAACCCTATAACGTAAACGTTCTCAGAACGGATTATTTACGTTGTAGGGGCGTCTACTGTACTCTATTTGACAAGAATAAAAACATTAGAGCAACATGGGGCATTCTGAACAGTATTATCAAGAATGAATGCAAGAAAGCAAATTACCCTCAATATTTTATACATGGAAATACCAAAAATGAGGACATGAACGAGGTAGTTGAAATGTTCAATAAATACTTTGTAAATATTGGACCAAACCTGGAAGAAAGGAAGAAGGGGATGAAAGTATAGGCAGGAATCCTAACTCCATGTTCCTCATTGGTGTGACAAAAAAAGAAATTAGGACTATCGTCAATAAAAGTAAAGCAAAAACATCAACTGACTGTAATGGAATCGACACAGGAACGCTAAAAAAGGTCATTAACGAGATTGCGGAACCACTGACGTACATCAATAATTTATCATTTCAGACTGGTATATTTCTAAATAGAATGAAAGTAGCTAAAGTAGTACCAATTTTCAGAAATGGAGACAAACATCAATTCACTAACTACCGACCAGTTTCTTTATTGCCACAATTTTCAAAAATAATTGAAAAGCTATTCAGCAACAGATTTGATACATTTATAAATAAGAATTAATTCATTCGGATACAGAGCTAACATTTCAATTTCCATGGCACTAATTAAAATAACTGAGTAAATTACCAACTCTATAGACCGCAGCGAGTGTGCAGCTGCAGTATTTATGGACTTAAAAGCATTTCATATCGAGTATATATGTATACTGTTCAACTTATACATAAACGATATCTGTAAAGCCAATAAAAAAAAATCACAGATGCAATGAAAATCCATAATGCCGCTTATAGAGAACATACAAACCCTCTTTTCCTAAAATCCAAACTTTTAAAATTTGTTGACCTGGTAAACCTTCAAACAAAATTATGCATAAAGCAAAAACTAACATGCTATCCAATAACACAATATAACTCTTCTCATCAAGAGAAATATGACCTTAGAAAAAAATAATACTTAAAACACTGATATGCCCGCATAACACTAAAAACCTTCAGCATATCAGTATGTGGAATCAAATTATGGAACGGATTGAGTAAAGAACTCAAACAATGGACTAAAATGAGCCATTTCAAGAAACAGTACAAGCAGTTGATGTTTACAAAGTATAAGGAAGAGGAGTCCTGAACCACAGGGAAATACTATGCTAAACCATATGACACCTGCACTTCATGCAATTTATCCATGCAGGCTGACAAACCTCAACTTCATTTTAATACATAGTTATATTGCTTTATCATTTTCTTGTGTTATTCAGAGCCGGCAAAGGCAACATGTTGAAGGGGAAATTAACAGATGTATTAGCAATTGATGTGAAAAAGAAGGGGTAGGATTGAATAAGCTCTGCTTACTACTCCTGTGGAATTATATGATGTGATGTGCACTGAAGTGAAACATAATGTTCAAATAAATCAAATCAACTCAGAGTATATTGTTAATGCAACAGACAGAGTGTCTTTTGTGAATGGACAGACAGACATAGAGTACCATATTTGTCATTACGACTGACCTCGAAAGTGAAACCAACGAAATGCAACAAAATGGAGAGCAGTGAAGCATACAAACATATTCAAGAGTCATGTTGCATCATTGCATGCTGAGTACGACAAATTGATACATGTCGGCAGGTCTGCACTAATATTGACAGTCCTGCCTCTCACGCCCCCACCACCCCGACAGTTCATCGTGCCCCAGTATTTGAGAAGTACTGCACTATATGAACTTTCACGTTGGGAGTTGTATCTCCGCTTAATCACGAGGGGGCATTTCTGCCTCAGTGAACCACTGCAGGCATTCTTAGGCTTTTATCAGACAGGGAAAGAAGACAACACATCTTGCTGCTCGCTTTATTACTTCTGTGGGCTTTTACAGGTTAGCAATGTGTCCAAAATATACATCCTTGATCTACTGTGTTTGTATATGTTTAAGTATTGTTGCAAAGTTTATTGTGCCAGACGGTGTACATTGAAGCTTCTTAAATGTGATGTGATTCACCATGCGGCCACATGAGCTAGCTTGAAGGGATAGTTTGGAATTTTTGACATTAAGTTGTATGACATCCGCATCAGCAGTGTGGTACATCAACAATGATGCCCCCAATTGGTCCCATGAGTCCGGTTCTGTTTGGAGATCCGTGATGAGGAACGTAGTTCCACTTGGTTTGCTGGGGCCATTTAAGGAAAGAGTTTGGCTTCTCAAAACAATATGCATTCAAGAGAGTAGTGTTCCCTCGCTCTATTGCGGTTCGTCTTTCGTGGACTCGCTTTTGCGTATTTTTTTTTTACTGCAATTTAAGTGTTTTTGTTGTTACAGGCCGAGCCTGGCCCTTTGAGAAGAATTGCATTGTGGGAAGTTGAGTGTCTCTCTCTTCCCTCGCTCATCTGTCTGCACCGCCCATTGTCTTCTCAAGATTCAAGATTCAAGAGAGTTTTATTGTCATGTGCATGGTAAAACAGCAGTTATACCATGCAATGAAAAAAATAAATAAATAAAGTGCTATGAGTGTGTGCGTGTGTTGCGTGCGGCGTGTGTGAGTGCTTCGTTGAGAAGTCTGATGGCCTGTGGGTAAAAGCTGTTTGCCAGCCTTGTGGTCTTGGACTTCAAACTCCTGTAGCGTCTGTGGCCTGGTTGGCTGTAGACATGTCAAACAATCTCCTTTATACTGGCCTGCCATATCTCCTGTGTCATCGCTAGCTTGCTTGCCAGCTTGCGGTCTTTGTATGTTTGCAAGATTCTCCCCGACAAAACCCACAATGCCGACAAAACAGGAGGATGCTAACCATCACACAAAAGGTTGGACTTCTCGACGTAAAACATATATAATAATTGTAAAAAAATTAAGTTGGCTACTTTGAAGATTTCAAGTATTGCGGGCTATTTTGGAAACCTATCCCGGCGATAAACGAGGGAACACTAATAAATTTGCATAACAAAAATGCCTCACAAAAAAATCAGACCTCACAAATGGCTCGCCGTTATATTCGTCTCCCGCTCTATCTCTGCGCACTGTCGCCTGTCCATTCTTGTGTATTTGATGAAGACGCTCACATCTTCTTCTGCTGTGGAACAGCTACATTTGACCAATTACAGTAAAGGAATAGTGGGAAGCTTTCTGGCAGGTTTACCACATTGCACTTATCCTTTACTTACTGTATATTATGTGTATGTGAATGGACAGACAGATAGATGTTTCCTACTAGGGAGAGCCACTACACCAAAGAAATCAGATTAATTTGTAGGTGATCGCGTGCATCGATAATCATTTATTTTTTGTTACACCTGACAGGCAGCTTTCACATTGACATCAATTCGCATCGAGTATTCGCTATGGCATTTATTATCAAACTGTAGTACAAGTACCACTGGTGGTACGTGGGCTCTCATGGCAAAAATAAAATTAGAAACACATACATTTGAAATAATCGTACAAATACATATTTACTATCCAAAGTTTTGTTGAAATTGAATTCAAATTCAAATTCCCTTTGCTGAGATATTCATGTTTATGGATGGAACTTGCTCCATATGCGTCAAGACAATGACTACAGGACAAGCCACATTTGTGGCTAAACCAATGGTTAAGTGGTAGAGTTTTCTCGTTCGGAGAAAAACTATCGGGAGAGCAGGGCAGCCAGAAGCCAATCAGATTGAGATCTATGGCATGGCTACTTTGAATGATAATACAGTAATAAGAAAGTGGCAGGGTGCAACGCATTATTGGAAGCGCACATTAAGTGCTTTAAGCACACCTGGCAATCCAACTTACCTCGGTGTTCCCAGCATCAGCGTCAGTGAGTGACATGTGGCTTTTTTTTCATCAGAGTTAAAAAAGCTGCTTCCTAATTGTTCATGTCCAAGCAGAAGCTGTAGTTATTCCACATTTGATCAACTTTACTTCAGATTAGGCAGATCAACCCACGTAGATGTTCAGACTTGTCTGCACCCTTTAATCTCAGGGAACTTCTATTGACGCTCATTTCATATGGCTCAGTGCCAACTTTCAAGTTCTGGCAATCATCTGTTTCATAACACACCTCATACATACAGTTGATGAGATCAGTGTTAACAATTAAGCGACATTGTCGATATATTTAGCCAGTAAGGGTGTGCATATAAGTGTTTCTTCTATCACGCATTTCTTCGGTAATTAAAAAGAAGCCATCAACAAAGGTGAAGAATCTGCCGAGCAGGCGAGCGGGAGTGACGCTGTGCAATGCATGTCTGAATGCTGTAAAAAAAAAAAAAACTCTCCACAATGTAACAGAGCCAAGAAGTAAGAGCTTGGACACGATCCTTTGCGCCTTGCTGCACCACACCTTCCTGGCAAAACACTTGTGGGCGTCCAAAGTGTGGCGTAGGGCCATTTGTGGAACACGACTCATTGCAGAAATAAAATAAACAAAAACCCAGCAAAAGTGGAAAATAGAACAAAAAAGCATAATATAAATAGAAAAAGCCAAAATGTTGGTACTAATGTTGGTATGTATGTATCACGTATGTATATGTTTTTTTTATTAAAAATTGTTTTCTAATTCTAAATTTCAAAGGACAGCTCGACAGCCCTGATGTGAATAGACAAAGACAAGTAGATAAGAGAAAAACAGTGAGCTGCATTATTATTATTATTTATTATTATAGGGTATATTATCATAACAGTGGTTTATTTGGTCTGAAAAAATGTTGACAATATCTTTGAGCGTTAATTTGTGGGACAAGAAGCATTTCACAAGGCACCTGCTGTTAATAAAAAATTGTACTTTTCTTAAAATTTATGTTAAAATCTTGTCTCAATCTTGTGCATCATCTTGTCTCGTGAGTTGGGTGTCTCGTGACAGCCTTATTAAGTGGTGGTACTTGCATAGTAAATTATTTGTGAGGTGGTATGTGGTCTAAAACGTTTGAGAACCATTGCACGGTATTAAAGAAAATGACCAAGATCTGCACTGCAGTTTCACTGGGACTTCATTACTTCAGTCGGCATGCAGTACAGTCATTGGCCAGTCCACATGCCAATCATTACACCAGCCACACCAGTGATTGGTTAACATTATGACATTATTTAACCAGTTAGAAGTAGCGTCTCTGGAGGACTGACAATTTTTTTAATTTTAATTGGGGTCTGTACAACAAAGTTATTTAATTTATTTAAAACAAATCACATTTTCTTATCGGAGACAATTGTTGTATGAAATACCCCACCCTCCAACAATAACCTTCAAAAACATATTTAAAGAGTTTGTGTTGTGTTTATGGGCATGTCGGATATCTCAAACAACTGAAAATAAGAGTGGTTTGACTCCTTGTGTGAAAGTCGTCATGTAGTTCACACATCAGTGAGCACACAAACACTAGAACTGTCTGATCTTGAAGTGGTTTTGTACGTTGGTTCCCAATGACTGGGTACCTGCAGGTGTTATTTACCCGTGTCTGCTTGCATGCTCCTACACATTGCAATGGGAAAAAAGAAAGCAAAGGACAGATGATGAGCCGCTTTCAAAGAGCCTTGCCTTTTGCTTTCAGCATCACAAAGTGCACTTAGGAGCCTCTGTCATTTTCTACCCATGTCCTCGTCTCTGGGAGGGTTTTATTATTATGATAAGCGATAGTCTCGCTCATTCTCATGTCCACTCTCTAGTCACCAGCCTTTCATCTTCAATACGCTTCGACTGCTCCTCCTCCCCCCTTTTTCTACCCTTGTTGCAAAGAAAAGAAACATCAATACATACATGTACTGGCTTATTTTTGGGAAAAAAGCACATATTTTCTTCAAGCATGGTACTGTTATTGTTAGTTATTTTGTTAGTCTTTATAAAAATTGTCATGTCTACTTTTCATTTGTGACATCAGTGTGCTTACATTTTACTAAATGCCGGAAACAGCGTGAATACATCCAAAAACAGTATTTTTGGATGGAGGACAGCTTTGTAAAAGAGTAGGCTTCACCGCATCTTCTCAACAGTAGATAGTGATAACCTTCACTTCCTCTGTGCAAGTTGTCAGTGTTTTAGGGTCTTTATGTCCATGACGATGTTTCTGTCATCTACTGCTGATCCTTTCTTTGGTCTACCTGTTGACGTCTGTTACTTAGTATACCAGTGTTTTTTTTTCTTCTTCAGGACATTTCAAATGGTTGTACTGGCCATTACCAATGTTTGTACAATGGTTCTGATTGATTTTCTGTTCTATCTCAGATTCACAATTGCCTGTTTTTCACTCATACTGTCACAAGCGGCACAAGTCAGTGTATGGAACCCAAGATGCAGAGACAAAAATTGTATACAAAAAAGGTAACTCCGCAGGAGTACAATGCGGCATACAAAAATGCAAACATGTACAGTCCTAAAAAGTACAACAGAAATCACTGGGGTCTTAGCCACAAAATGATACAAAAAACGCTGCTGAAAAATAATAGCACGAAAAATACTATACAGGAGCTAAAAGCACTGCTAATCTAGCAGGAAAAATTACAATTGTAAACTGCTGAAAACCAAACAGGTGGAAACACAAAAGACGCTGCTGAGAACCAAGCAGGTACTAGACAAGGCTGTAGAGATTCAAGATTCAAGAGTTTTATTGTAAAAGCTGTGAGGCACAACTACTCACAGCAACCGAGGCAAAAGGGACCAGAAAGTTAGCATACAGGTAAGTAAGCAAAAGGCAGGATAAGCATGGTAAGATGTGAGGAACAAAGACAATCTGGCAATGAGGACGTTCCATTGTTAAGCTTAAGAAGGATGACAGCTGATTACACACAGGTGTGTGCTAGAGGCTCCTCTTCTGCAGGATCACCAGTGCGCTGCATATCCCCCCTCTTATAAGGCACCCCCTGCCGGCCTACCTGGTTTATCAGGATGGAGTGAGTGGAAGTCTTGGATGATATGATATAGGAGCGGGAAACCCAGGAGTGCTCCTCAGGACCGTACCCCTCCCAGTCGACCAAGCACTGCACCCGCCTACCCCGTGTTCTCACCATCTAAGCAGGCAGGTCATCAACCAGGTGCTGCAGAGGCAGCGGCTCAACCGCACCTGACCGGTTTGATAACAGTTTGATACGGGACACGTGGAAGACTGGGTAGACCTTTAGTGATGGTGGTAGCTTGAGCTTGACATAAGAGGCACTGATGTTGGAATCAATTACGTAAGGTCCAACAAATCTGGGCGCTAGCTTCTTGCAGGTGCCCACCAAGGGTAGGTCCCGGGATGACGACTACACCTCCTTGCCCGGTTCGTATTCAGGTGCGGGGACTCTGTGGCGATCTGTCAGCTGGCGGTTACATGCAGCAGTCCGGGATAATGCCGCCTGGGTCTCTCGCCACACCTGGTAAGCCCTCCGGAGGTGCAGTTGGATGGATGACATATAGATATGTCAGCTTCCTGTGATGGGAGCAACGGGGTTGATATCCGTAAGCAGTCTTGAATGGTGACATACCTGTAGCCGTGCTGATGAGGGAGTTGTGGGTGTACTCCGTACACCCAGGTGAGTTGAGATGACCATGCGGAGGGGTGTCGGTGGCAAACACAACACAGGGTAGCCTCCAGATCTTTATTGGCCCGCTCTGTCTGGATGTTGGATTGGAGATGATAACCAGAGGAAAGGCTCGCCGATGCCCCCAACGCCTTACAGATTGCCCTCCACACAAACTGGGGCCCACCGTCCCAGGGGATGCCGCATGTCGCACCAGAAGTCGAGCTGTCTCCAAGGATGAAGGAAGTTTAGGTAGTGTGATAAAGTGTGCCATCTCAGAAAATCTGTCAACAACGTTCAGAATGACCGTGTTGCCTTTGGTGGGTGGCAGACCAGTGATGAAATCCAAAGAACTGTGCGACCACGGGCTGGAGGGGATGGGCAACGGCTGCAGGATCCAGAAGGCGGTTGGTGAGGGACTTGTTCCTGACACAGACAGAGGAGGCTGCCACAAACTCCTTGACATCTGATGACATGGCAGGCCACCAAAACGTCTGGTCCTTGATGAACTGGGTGCGTCGGACTCCAGAGTGACAAGCCATCTTAGACGAGTGTGCCCATTGTAGCACATCCTACCTCATCTCTGCCGGCATAAACAACTTGCCATCAGGAGACACCTCTGGCGGTGCCTCAACTGCAACGGCCGCTTTGGTCACCCTTTGCTCCACCTCCCACTGGAGAGCCCCTAGAACTCTGGCTACAAGTATGGTCTCTTGACCGCCTCCTCCGGACCAAAAATCATGGAAAGTTGCGTGAGCCGGGTCGGTATGTAATGGAGAAGTTAAACCTCGATAGGAACAGTGACCAATGTGCTTGGTGGGAGTTTAATCTTTGCGCATTTCTGATGTAGGCAAGGTTCTTGTGATCTGTTACCACAACGAATGGCAGGGCCCATAAGCCATACCCTCCAACCAATGCCTCCACTCAAGCAACGGCAGAACGATGGCCAGCAGTTCTCTATTGCCCACATCATAGTTACTCTCTGCTGCAGTGAGGCAAAGTGAGAAGAACGCACACGGATGGAGCCTCTGGTTGACCGGGGACCGCTGGGACAGGACCGCTCCCACTCCTGTATCCGAGGCGTCAACCTCTACAAAGAATTGTAAAGATGGGTCAGGGTGAGCAAGTACGAGTGCAAAGGTAAACAATAATTTTAATTTAGCAAAACTCGCCTCGGCCTCGGGCTTCCACATAAACGGGATCTTAGTAGATGTAAGCCTTGTCAGAGGTTCCGCCCTGCTGCTGAAGTTATGAAAAAATATTCGGTAGAAGTTCACAAACCCTTTGGAAGTCACATTTTTCTGCTTCGATGT
Source organism: Dunckerocampus dactyliophorus (assembly GCF_027744805.1). NCBI lineage: Eukaryota > Metazoa > Chordata > Actinopteri > Syngnathiformes > Syngnathidae > Dunckerocampus > Dunckerocampus dactyliophorus. The sequence continues at coordinate 18,827,370 of NC_072819.1, read as the reverse complement.
AGAGGCGATTCTCTAGTATCCGTTGGCGTACCACATGTACACGGTGAATGTGTTCCTTTAAATTACATGAGAAGATCAGAATATCATCCAGATAAACAAAGCAGAATTGGTTCTACATATCTCTGAGGACATCGTTAATTAAATTTTGAAACATCGCTGGGGTGTTAGTGAGCCGAAAGAGCATGACCAGATTTTCAAAAAAACTAATAGCCTCATGATGATTACCAGAAAGGTGAAGTGATACTAACTCAGTTTGGTGAGTCACATCCAGAGAATGAACCTCCTTTGGACACAGGGAACTACTTCCAGCCTCACATCATGGTACCATCCCCAGTCAAATGGACAGTGTGAGTGAGCCAACCATGAACCTTAGATGCATTACTGAAACCAATCCTAGTGCCTAGGCAGAACACTTAGTTTTGATTGAGTACTCACACAAGTCTATGACCAGCTCAGCACTGGGTATGTCCCCCTTTGCGGCCGCGCTAGGCTATCAACCACCTGTTTCCCCGCCCAGGAGTCCTAACTTCATGTACCGTCAATTCAGGCCCATCTTAGATGAGCCAGGCGGGTCTGGAAAGAGAGAGGATCGGAGGAAAATAAGAGACAGACAAGAGGCCGCACCCAGCCTCACAGTACACTCCTTGGCAGCACATGTTGCTCTCATCCAACCACATACCCATCAAGACTTACACACGCAAGCTCTCTCTCTGGTTTCCAGGTCCATTTCCCATTGAAAAGATCCTTGGCAGTGAAGCTCAAGTGGCCTCCCACTGTATGAATACACCCTGGATTTCATATTTTTTTAATCTGTCCTGTGTCTCCCCAGCCTCCCTTCGCAGACCTTGCCTTCTTTTATTGCAGCGCCCTGTTGTATAACTCCTTTGAAGGCCCTGATGTGGAAGCATCTTTGATGGCACCACTTAAAGGAAAACTGCCTTTTTTTTTAAAATTTTGCCCATCATCTACAGTCCTTATATGAAACATGAAACCACGTCTTTCTCTTTTCTGTGCATTCTAAAGAGAGAAAAACAGCAAAAAACAGTGAGCATGTTGGACATAACAATGCATGTAATGGACACACCTATGAAGCCCTAAAATAAAAAAATCCCCAAAACACCAACAATGTTAATAATAATAATAAAACATTTTACTAGTTGGCGCCTTTCAAAACACCCAAGGTCACCTTACATGCAATAAAAGAATTACAATAAAACATAAAAATAAAAATAATAATACAAAGGGGGAACAGCTGTACTCTCAAAAAAATAAAAATAAAAATCCAGGGTCAAGAGGAGTAAGCAGTTTTGAACAGGAGGTTTTTAAGTTGTGATTTAAAAATATCGACACAGTCCAGTAGACAGATGTGTAGTGGAAGAAGTAGTGGAGTCTGGGTGCTGAGCAGCTGAAAGCCTGAGCACCAAAAGTAGGCATGTTAAAACTAGATGTTAAAACTAGGAGTGGCGAGCAGGGAAGCGGATGATGAACAGAGTGAGCGGGACGGGATGTGGGGTGAGATCAGGTCATGCAAGTATGGGGGCGCCAGGTTATGGTTATGAGGAGGAGTTTATATTGAATGCGTTGTTAGATAGGAAGCCAATGGAGGTTAGAGAGAACGGGTGTGATGTGGTGGGAGTATTTGGTGTTGGTAGTAATTCTGGCAGCGCAGTTTTGAATAAGCTGTAGTTGATGGGTGAATTTCTGTGGAAGACCAGTAAGAAGGGCATTACAGTAATCAAGGCTACAGGTGACCAAAGCATTAATGAGAAATTCTGTTGAGTGCTGGGAGAGAGAGGGTTGGAATTGGAAGATGTTGTGAAGATGGAAGAAGGCTGAGCGTGAAATATTATTCATGTGGGATTTGAAGGAGAGTGTGCTGTCAAGGATGACTCCGAGGCTCTTGACTTGAGAAACGGTAGGAACTATACAACCATCAATTTTAATGTTGAAGGAATGGGCCTTGGAGAGTGATGACTTAAAGCCTACAAGAAGAACTTCACTTATATTGCCATTGGGTTTGAGCATATTCATGGACATCTACTTAGTGATGGCCTGACGACAGTCTGTAAGAGCAGTAGGTGGTGATGTTGAGAAGGGCTTGGTTGTGAGATAGATCTGAGTGTCATCAGTGTAACAATCAAAACGAATACCAAAATAAGATAAAATATTACCGAAGGAAAGAAGAAAAATTTTTAAAAAGTAGGGGACCAACGATTGACCCTTGGGCACACCGTGAATGATTGGTGAGCATGAAGATTTAACATTGTACTCTTGAATAAATTGTGAATGGTTGGACATGTAAGAATAGAATCACTGTATAGTTGTGCCAGAGACCCCAATGCAGGCTAAACGATCCAGGAGGACAGTGTGAGATATAGTATGAAAAGCTACGCTAAGGTCGAGGAGAACGAGAATGGAAAGAAGACCGGAGTCTGCTGCAAGAGGGAGGTTGTTGGTTATTAGAATGAGATCTGTTTCTGTACTGTGATTGGGCCGAAAACCAGACTGGAAGGGCTCGAAGAGATTGTAAGTAGATGGTCCTAGAGTTGAGAGGCTACTATACGCTCAAGTGTCTTGGAAATAAACGGAAAGTTTGTTATGGGTCGATATGGATCAATGCTGGGATTGAGCCAAGGGGAGTTAAGCGAAGGTGAACAGGAAGTTTTCAGGTTCTGATTGAGTTGACCATAGCATACAGGAAATGTAGATATTGTTGACATTGTGATACTGATGAGAAATGGCAGGTTGACGATTGAGGAGTTTCTTAACAGTTGAGAATAAGGTTCTTGTAGTATTTTCATCGTGGAAAGGTGAAAAATGTTGTCATAGTAGACGGATTTGGCAGCATTAAGAGCAGATTTGTAGATTATAGTGTGTTCAAAATACATTTGGAGATGTACAGGGAGACCTGTCTTCTTGTAAAGGTGTTCCAGGCGGTGGCCTACAGGTTTGAGTTGGCAGAGTTCAGGATTAAACCAAGGTGCAGATCTGAGGAAGGAGACTGTGTGAGTTTTTAGCAGAGCCAGGGAGTCAAATGCCGAATGGAGAGTGGAATTGTAAAGGTCATTTACAGAGTATAACAGTTGGTTAATGATGTGGAAATAAGACAGTTAAATTCGGTGGTACTGATGTTCTTAATGTTGTGGAAGGATATTGTACGCTCACAGGAGTGAGATGGCAAAAAAAAATATATATATAATCAGAAAAAGGAATACCTGAGCAGCAGACCAAATCCAAAATATGACCTTTGTGTGTGGGGAAATTACTAAATTGGGTAGAATCAAAGCTGTCTAAAGTGGAATTAAAATCCTTGGATAGGGTGTCATTGTCCACATGAACGTTAAAATCTCCAATTAAAATAATATTTGGAGTAATGGCACACAAATCTGTTAAAAAGCGATGAACGTTCGGCTATGAAAGTGGAAGGTTCTTTAGGAGGACGATAAACAGTTGCAATAATAGTTGGTGTGTGCCCCTTTTAACTGGACGGCAAGGGCTTCAAATGAGGAGGTTTCATTTACTTGAACAGGGAGGATCTTCAAACTCTTGCGATAAAATAGGGCGAGACCACCACCTTTCCCGAAGGTGCGTGGTTTAGCATTATAAACCAAATCCTTGCGAAAGGCATTGATTTTCTGTTAAGGATACAATACTGAGGTTGCAATCAGTTATGTATTCAGAAAGTAACGTGGCTATGTTGGAGAGTGATCTGACGTTGAAGAGTGACAATTTCAAAGTGGTTTGGGTGGTTATGGGAGACTGTGGCACTACAACGATCACAGCGTGGTCAGCAGATCTACCAGGTTTAATAGGGGAGTGTCTGAGGGTTATATATGGGAGAGGGGGTGCCGCGGGTGCCGGGCGCCTATTGCTGCTGGGGGACCCCGTGTGCGTCTGGTGGTGCTGGCTCTCCCTCGGCTTCCTTTGCCTCTAGGGGTGGGGCGGGATCTGCCCTGGGCCCTCCTGCTAGGCTGATGCGTGGGGTCGTCCGGTGTGGGGTGTGGGGGGCGGCCTCTCCCCTCGGTGGGGGCACGGGTGCTTGAGCCCAGCTGCCTCAGCCATCTTCCCTGGGTGGGAGGGTGGGTTGAGGGAGAGCAAGTTTTAATTTTTTTGATAATTTTATTTTATTCGTATTATTATTATTTTTTTGTTTATTAATTTATTACTTATTTTATTGTATTTTATCGATTTATTTGTGTATTGTATGTGTGACATGTGGGGACTGCTTGCTACCCTCCAGCTCTTGTGGCTTTCCCCCCAGTGACTGGGAGCTTTTGGGCGTCGCCGATTGCTCTGGAGGCCGTGCCGGCCTGGAGGGCCCTGCTTTCTTTGTGGCCTGCATGCTGGGATGCCCGAGGTGGGCGGAAGTAGGGGTCTTGGATGTGCAGTTTGGGCTTGGAATGGAGGGATGCGTGGTGCTGGGGTGGGGCGATCTCTTCCTTTCTCCCTTCCGGGACGGGGTCGCTGTGGTTTGGTGGATGGGGGGGCGGTGGGGGCCGCGGGCGGATGGGTGTGTGGGTGCCCGTGCGGGCTGGGGGCGGGGTGTTCCTCTGTGTGGCGCTGGCCGGGATCGGCGAGGGGATGCTTACTCTGGGGTGGGGTGATCGGGGGTGGCTTTGGTGGGGGGGTTGGGGGTGGTTCTGGTGGGGGTCTGGCAGGCGGTCCCCACTACTTGCTGGTGTCTGGCTAGTCTCTGTTTCCTGGCTGGCGGTTGTCTGCCTGCATCCTGGGTGTCTCCCTTGGCTTGTTGGTGGATGGGCAGGGGGTGGGGTGATGGCTGGTGTGCGGCATGGCGGGGGGCGGGCGGGGACGTGTGCTTCGGCGCCCGGCGGGGGGTCGCTCCTCTCATGGGTCCTGTCGTGTGGTGCTTGCTTCTCTGTCCCTCCTTGCCGCTTCTGGCTTGTGTGCTTTGTGGGTGTGGCCGTGCTCCGCTCTATGTGCGGTCCGGTTCTCTTGTGGTCGCTGTGGTATGACTCCCTTGCCAGTTATTTGGCCTTGGCCAAATCGTGACAGAACAATGTTGCCACAATGGATTCTGCGGAGTTGGAGCAGTTTCAGTCTGCCGGATGCTCCACTACCGAGTGCCAGACTTTACAACTTGTTGGGACCTGAGCAACAAGCTTTAAGAGACTATACCTCCTCTTCACTTGCCGCAGGACTTATTCGTCCTTCGTCATCCCCCTTGGGAGCAGGATTCTTTTTTTTGTCGAAAAGAGATAGATATAGATAGATTACCGTGGGCTTAATGAGATCACGGTAAGGAATAGTTACTCGTTGCCACTCATGGACTCAGCTTTTTCTTCTCTTCACTCAGCCAAAAATATTCACAAAATTGGACTTATGCAATGCTTACCATTTAGTGCGTATTGGGGATGGAGACTAATGGAAGACTGCATTCAATACTCTGAATATTTAGTTATACCGTTTGGCCTCACCAACACTCCCGCAGTATTCCAAAACCTGATCAACGACATCGTTAGAGACATGCTCAAACAATTCTGTTTTGTATATTTGAACGATATACACAATTTTTAAATTCATTACAGGAACATCGTCTCTTTGTTAAAGCGGAAAAATGCGAGTTTCATTCAACGTCTGTCTTGTTTCTGGGGTACTTTGCGGAGAAGGGCAAACTCAGAGCTTATCCCGCCAAGATTCAGGAGGTGGTCGAATGGCCTCCCACATCCAGGAAGCATTTGCAGAGGTTATTTGGGTTTGCGAACTTCCATAGAAGGTTTATTCACAACTTCAGGAACAAGGCTGAACGTCTGACGAGGCTTACATCGACCATAGTACCTTTTGTGTGGTCCCCAGAAGCCGATACGGCATTCAGTAAGCTTTTCAATGACTAGCTGTGTCTATTCTGTCCAATTCCACTGCACATCGGCAGCGATTTTTATTCAGCTATAAATGAAACCTGATTCAGATTTGAGGACATCCATATTTCTCAACTGGGCCAGGCCCCACAAAAATGGGATTTGTGTCACATGATGTTTAACATGAACATCAGCGGCTTTAAACTAACTTTGCAACACACACAAGAACATATTCATGCTTACTTAATGCACCTCCACAGGTGAAGAATTTGGGCACATTTACAAAATAAGATGAACACAGTGTGATGCCAATCATCATACTGTGATCAGAATCATTTGCATTTGGGTCTAATCACATCTGACACTTTTAATCGTTGATATGAAAAGGTACAGGCAACTTTTTAAAGAGAATAAAACCCCTCTTGCAATGACAAGTAGCAGGGACAATAGTTTTAGTGCAATTCGTTGCATGCATTTCATATTGTGGACAGCAAACCAAGTAACTATGGTGAAATCCGAATACAGTACAGTGTTTTTGAATGTGATTCTCAGAAAAATAATAGGTTTTTAATAGTTTATTTAATCACTGATATGCTTGAGGAGGCATGAAAATGTAAATATTTAAGGGTGGTAAACAACAACAGTAAATGTCTGACACATTAATTGTTTAATTGCTTCCAACCATGCATTAACATAAGCAATTCTTCAGAAGGATAGTGCGAGCAAAGCAGAAAATTGGCCTGGAGGGCTTTGGGGAATTACAAAAGGCAGATTGCATGATGTGCTGCAAGTCTAAGCTAGTGGAACCGACATTTGAAGCTTTTTTTCCCGCTAATTATGATCAGTCTCTAAGCTTTTTTTTTTTAAGTCTCTTTCCCTCCAGAACTCTTCCAAAGCTCATTCAGAAGAGCTTTGTCATGTGGAAAATGAGCTTGTTTTTCATTTATTATGTTCCTCTTTTGTGTTAGGATGAAGACATTTTTGGGAAAATGACATAACCTTAATCTCTTTTGGGGTGTCGTACTTTTTGTGTGGCATTATTCTTCCCCTTTACTTTCCACATATTACCCACCCAACCCACCACAAAAGTTTAAACACGATTTTACACCATGTAATCTCACCAAAAGAAGATGATGATGATAATGATGATGATTTGATGCAATGTGTCGTGGAACAGCCTATTCTGCTGTTGCTATTGGCTCCTGTTTGTCTTCTTTTGTGGAGTGGTTGACTCAAATCTTATTAGGAGCAGGTAAGATACAATATATATTGGCAATTTTACAGTGTATTCTTTAACAAACCATCAAAAACCATAGTAATGTTTGTGGAAGAACCTTACACAACATCCTGGTCACACACTGTTGTGGAATGGCATCAGCGTAAGATGATCCTGCAAGTGTTAAGTTGGGAAGTTCAGAAATGTCGTTAGATCACGCCATCCTTTCTACTTCCAAAATCTGGATGTAGTCTTTGAAAACACCAAACTGTAGGGGTGCAACATTGTCATCTTGGAGCATGGAGTTTGGTCCCACACTGTAGTGATATGGGAGTGCTGCTGGTAGCCGAATATCATTTCTATCTGCACTGGGATTGCAGCAATCAGCATAACGTTCTCTCCATGTTCCTCACAATTTGACCCCCTCAATCCAACTGAATCTTGTCTCATGGATGAACACAGTGTTCCTCAGCTTCCAGTGCAGGTGTTGATGATAACAGAAGCCCAGATACCAAAGCAACAGCGGAATAAGCTGTTTGGCAGCATTGCATTCTCATTCAGCATTCTCCCAGCATTGTTTCGCAGGGCACATATAGACAAACAACCATTCACACTCACATTCATACATATGGACAATTTAGAGTCGCAATTAACCTAACATGCATGTTTTTGGAATGTGGGAGGAAACCGGAGTACCCGGAAAAAAAAACATGCATGCACGGGGAGAACATGCAAACTCCACACAGAAATGCCCATCCAGAGATTTGAAACCACTGACTGTGTGGCCAACATGCATGGCATCATTTGAAAGGTAAATAAAGAGCCTTTCCTTTTGCCGGTGATGAAAAATTAATGGGGAAGGTGCTGAATAGGCCCCCCCAACTCATGCTCGTGACTCTTTTCTTACCAACCCTGCCGCTTACATGCACACAACCACACTTTCCCTATATTGTCCATTCCGCCTCACTACAATGGTAAAGGTCGGTGAAAAAAGTCCTGATCTTTCTTACTACAGACTCCCTCCTGTCAGCAATTTCAGGAGCATACTATTATTATCCTCTTACATCAGTAGCTTCATCGTTTTTGTTTGTCAAAGCGACAGAAATTGACGGATTTTTTTTCCACTAACTTACAACGTTTTTAATTAGCCTGCTGTTTTTACATACTTTTGTGTTTACCTATACAGTATAGTCAAATAGTTATACAATAATTATTTACCTACAAAGCCCTGTGAGGCCTTAGGCAGTGAAAATTTGTTAACTATGAACACAAAAAATAATGTTTTTTTTTCATGTTTTTGTCCATCTTAAGAATGCTGACTAGAGTATAACGTGAAAAGTGAAAGGTGAAATGAAAAGTCAAGCCAGGATGTGCGTCTTCGCATCAGTGGCCAATTGATGGCAGTTTTTGCTTACCTTTCCCCATCTCCGTCTGCAAACAAATGGCTGCCCATGCTTTAATTGATGAGATTTTTTCCACCAAAATGGGGGTGGTTTCATGTTTCATTACCTGCCTTACTTTTGCTTTCAGTGCAAGTGTCTTTCCTCTCATCCTGCACCCAAAGCACATAAAGTATAAACATGACATCACAATTACAAAATCCCCAACTATCGCTTGCTTTCGATTAATGTCTGTTCCTCTTGTTGTATTCACGGTATATAGTATGTACACTATCATTTGAGATTTTTTTTAGCTGGCATATTTTATGTCATCTTTTTCTGAAAAGGCTTTTTTCCTTTCAAAATCAGAACGAAAACTGTATTTAAAAAAAACAAATCGCGCTCTACATGTGCCAAGTGGTTAGCATGTTGGCCTAACAGTCAGGAGATAGAGTGTTCGGATCTCCAATTGGGCATCTCTGTGTGCAGTTTGCATGTTCTTGGGTGGGTTCTCTCCGGGTACTCTGGCTTCCTCCAACAGTCCAGAAACAGGCATGTTAGGTTAATTGGACACATATGTGCCCTGTGATTGGCTGGCGACCAGTCTAGGGTGTATCCCACCTCTCACCTGAGCTGGGATAGGCTGCCGATCACCGGGGACCCTAATGAGGACAAACAGTATAGAAAATGGATGGACGGATGAATGCCCTGAGATGATTGTTTTTGCTTTCTTCTGTAGTCTATGAAAGAAGGAGGATAGGGGAAAGTGGAAGTTATTAATTTTAAAACGGCAGAGACCTCAACCACCTCCATTATCAGAGAATTTGTTTGGGTGTCTCAATACTTATACAGTGGCAAATTCAAAATTAATTATGCATGAATTTGATGCATAAATTACAGTTGAGGCATGATGGCGAAGGGGAATCCAGATGAAAATGGAAATCTGCCTATCAAAGGACAGCGTCAGATATCCTTTCGGCGTGTGCACAAAATGGGAAAATAAATGTTTATTTTCGGGTCACTGGGGATGTTAATTACAATAGTGTTTTCTGTGTTTTTTGCCTGTGTTTTATCTTTCCCCCCCAGTGTACACGACGGAGCGCTGCGCTCAGAGCTGAGGGACGATTGCCACCACATGGCCGGCTCCCATTTATTATAAATGACAGCTTGTCAACTTAAAGGACATTTTCAATGACAGGTTGCCTGTACCTCTGAAGATCAAATACCACCACTCGAAGGCTAGCGCAGGAAGTCATTGCACCAACTATTGTCTACATGACATGGACATGCACCATTGCCTCCTTACACGTTACACGTAAGTTCAAGTTCAATTTGCAGATTTTTGGTAAAAAAAAAAAAAAATTATCTGCAGAAAACACATCTCATTCACCCTAAGTCATATATACCCTAATAATATATAAAAACCTGCCGGGCTCCTATGCAAGTATGGAGATTATGAAAAAGTATGGAATTTGATTTTATAAATTTCCAGGTCTGGAAAAGTATGGAAAAAAAGTAACAAAAAAAAATCACAACAACAAATGGAGCGATCTGTTTTTCAAAGGTGTTTGCAAGGTCCGCTCAGATGTTAGTGTGAGAGCACATAGTGGGCGACATATTCCGCAAAACATATGGGAAGATTGACAAGTTGAATGGCCAGCCCTCTGCTCTTATCCTCTTACGACCCTTTGTATGAGCTACATTACTGAGCAATAATCTCCTACAAAATTAAGCGGCAGCATAATGGCACACTGGACATATTCTGGATAATGAAGACAAACGATTAATTCCATAATTTATTTACATGATACTAAGGCTGCAACTAAGGATTATTTTTTTTGTCAGTTAATCTGATGCAATCAGTCAGGCCCTAGACCAGGGGACCTCAATTACATTGGTACAAGGGCCTGAATTTTTCTCGGCAGACACCGTGAGGGCCAGATGATATTGTTAAAAAATAATGTTAGGGATGTATGATATTGGCTTTTTTGGCGATAACTGATAACTGAACTCTCAATTTCTGATTCCGATATCAACCAATACCGATATGTGTAACATCACATATCTCCTGTCGTGGAAAGACTGGACTGCACAGGACTGGATTTATTATATTATTATGTATTATTATTTTATTTATAATGTATTATTGCACTGCACATTTGACGTGATCTGTTCCCTATTTATTGATTTATTTATTGTTATTCTATTTCTATATTCTATATTCTATATTCTTCTATATTCTTATTTTCGCTCATGTCTTGCCTTGGTTGTTTTATTTTGTGATTAAGTGACATTTTTGCAGACACATCTAGTTACCGAGTCTGGAAAAAGTCTGGCGCAACCGTGTGTCAAAAATAAAAAAATTTTGGGGTAGCAATTACTACACATAATTAAAGAAGTAAATAGTAAATAAATAATAAGTAAATCGTACATACCAACAAAACAACCACCAAGCCTAAGATGCATTCTTATTAATTCCAGCAATATTTATAAAACACCAAAGGGGAAACATCTTCTTTTTTCCTCTCCATTACTTTAAAATGGTGAGTAGTTTTATTTTACTTTAGTTTTATTGTACAATGCTTAACCTCTCTTTTTACACTTATGTGACATTAGGAGTTAGGAATCTTAAAATGTTGCCTGTAAGGTTTTAGGTTAATGGCAGTTTAGAGGGCCACTATATTGTATCTGTTGTATATTATATCTATTTATATTGTTTGTAATTATTATTATTATTATTATGTAACATTGCTTGTTTTTTTGTAAGCGAACATTAAATTAGTTAAAATAAAATTGTTGTATGTCCCAAACCTCCATTTTGGTCGGAGCTCGTCAGAACGGGGCGTTGAGAACTTGAGACTGGTCGGCTTCTAACACGAAACGGTAAGTGTAAATTACCTTGGAGTTGCTTATCCTTCAATTATTGTTTAAAATCGGCTTCTTAATTAAAGTAGAGGGCTCTTTGGAGCCTTTTTTATTTGGTTCATTCAGCGGCGCCCCGCCCCCACCGTCAACATATCGCTGTGGAAGTAAGTTTTATAACCTGTATAATGCTGTGAATGCTTGTTGATATGGTGGCATAGTGTTTACAGAACGATAATAATATATATGTAAATAAGACATGACTTACTGTTTTCTGTTTTCTTTCTCCCCCTTTAGTCGTGTTGCGAGCTTCCTAGCATCCAAAATTCAAGATTCAAGATTCAAGATTCAAGAGAGTTTTATTGTCATGTGCATAGTAAAACAGCAGTTATACTATGCAATGAAAATCTTATTCTGTTCATTCTCCCAAGAAAAGAAAGAAAACAAATGAAAGAATAAGAACATAAGAAACATAAACACATAAACATATATACCAATAAATTAAGCAACAACAACAGAAGAGACATTAATACAAGTAAATAATACAAATAAATAAATAAATAAATAAAGTGCTATGAGTGTGTGTGTGTGTTGCGTGCGGCGTGTGCGAGTGCTTCGTTGAGGAGCCTGATGGCCTGTGGGTAAAAGCTGTTTGCCAGCCTTGTGGTCCTGGACTTCAAACTCCTGTAGCGTCTGCCTGACGGTAGGAGTGTGAATAATGAGTGTTGTGGATGCGTGCTGTCCTTGATGAGGTTGTGTGTTCTGCGTAGGACTCTAGATTTATAAATGTCTTGCAGTGAGGGGAGGGCTGCCCCAACACTGTTCTGTGAGGTCTTGATCACCCGCTGGAGTGCCTTCCTATCACGTGTTGTACAGTTACCATACCAAACAGTGATGGAGGCGGTAAGGACACTTTCGATAGTGCATCTGTAGAAGCAACTCAGGATTGTGGTGGACATGCTAAATTTCCTCAGTCTTCTCAGGAAGTACAGTCTCCTTTGGGACTTCTTCATAATTTGTTGGGTGTTGTGAGACCAGGTGAGGTCCTCGCTGATGTGTGTGCCAAGGAACTTGTAGGTTTTCACCCTCTCCACCTCAGTCTCATCAATAAACAGGGGTCTATGCGGCTCCTTTTCCCTTGTTCTTGGGTCGATGATCATCTCTTTAGTCTTATCTGTATTGAGAAGGAGATTGTTAGCACGACACCAAGCTATGAGGTCCGCCACCTCTCTTCTGTATGACGTTTCAACACCACCAGTGATCAGTCCGATGACTGTAGTGTCATCCGCAAATTTAATGATGCTGGTGTTGTTCTGGGAGGCCACGCAATCGTAGGTGAAGAGCGTGTAGAGGAGTGGACTCAGCACACACCCCTGTGGGGTCCCAGTGCTCCCAATTCTTGAGCTGGATGTGCGGTTGTGGACTCTGACTGACTGGGGTCTGCCTGTTAGAAAGTCAAACACCCAGTTACAGAGGGAGGGAGACAGGCCAAGTGTGAGGAGCTTATTTGTGAGTTTGTGGGGGCAGACTGTATTAAAAGCAGAGCTATAGTCTATAAATAGCATTCTGACGTATGTGTCCTGGCCCTGTAGGTGAGAAAGGGCTGTGTGGATGGCAGCGTTGACTGCATCATCCGTGGACCGGTTCTGGCGATATGCAAACTGCAAACTAAAATGCGTTTATGCCATACTTGTAAAGGTGTATCTTCATAGCAGTCTTCAGTAAAATGAACGCGAGGCAGTGGTCCATGTCACATACACCAAAATTAGCACTTGTTTCCTTCTCCAGACAAGCTCTACCCAGGGACGCTCACAGCATGTGTTAGCTTACAATGCACCGTTCTCGTCCACGGCGGGTAGCTCAGTCCCCGCTATCCTGTGTGGTTCTCCTGGCATTCATAGCTGCGCACGGGCCTACTCACAGCATGTGTCTAAACCTTTGCCTTTTGGAAAAGAAAACAAACTTACAGTATCACTCAGACACACAGCAAGCGGCAACACGTTTTGGCATGACTAGTATTTTGATGAGAACTCTACCAAACCAAGTCGACTAGCTAGCGTTTATTTACAATCCTGCTCCTTCACCAACATCACTTGGGAAACGCCCCCTTCTGACGAGCTCCGACCAAAATGGACATACAAAAATGTAATTTTTACTAATTTAACGGCTGCTGTCAAAAAAATGAACAATGTAGAACATAATTACAACCAATATAGAACATATTTAAGAAAAGAAAATCACGTCAGTGGCCCTTTAAGCTAAACCAACAGCCAGGAGAGGAATTCCACACTTTTGCAGATATTATCAAGGCCAACAAAGAAATGCCTGCATGCATTGTGACTATGGCTCTAAATGGGTGTTTTATTTCAATTTCCACCAGAGGCTCTGATTGCAGGCATAACCTCTTAATGAGCATCCGAGGAGAACATTTTCTGTACGTTTGTCAGCTCCCCAGCGTGTACTTCCCTTGATAAACTGCTTGCAGCAGCTTTTTCACCGGAAATGTCTGGACATGTTTTTTTTTCCTCCTCCTCCTACCACTATTACTTTTTGTCCTTTACAGACTTTTACGACGTGCATCAAACCGCTGGCTTCCCTAAGGTGGATGGAGTGTTTGCCTTGTGTGCAGCAGGACTATAAACATGATTCACAGCAGGTGGCTGATCAAATCTGTGCTGCAGCATGCTATGTGAAGGGAAGGGAGAAAAGAAAGGGGAAGGGGGCGCTGAGGTTTTACTTTATAACAGCCTGAGAAGAACTGCAAAGCTTGCAGTCTTCTTACATATTAAGGCCCGACATGTCTGAGGATGATTGCGAGGAAGAACATGACACACTTGGTTAACCTCGTACGTCTGGGGAAAATAATGATTTATTGGGGCGTCTACAATGTCAGTTAGCCTTTCTAACCAATGCAGGCATCCGCAGTCTCACCAGGGGTACAAAAAACATTCAGATGCAGCAGTACTCTCGACAACAGCCCAAGTCAATTGATGTGGAGCACGTTGTGCCTGCAGATTCACCATCTGCTTCATATCTCCTACTCTGCTGAACGCATTAAATAGGCTGATTATAGACATTATCCGTAAGTGCCACTCTTTTTTTTGACAACAGATGGGAATTGACCTGCAGGAGTGGGAGAAAAAATGGTCCTGTCCATATTTGTTTCCAATCAAATGATTCAGCGCCTCAGACATACAGTAACTGTTATTAGTGGCATTTATTTTAAACTGTGCAGAAAATCATTATCTGTTTGTCCAGGGGCACAATGCTTTCAGCCCTGTTTGTCACTCAGATAGCCTAGTGGGCGTGAATGGTATATGTATTTTTTGGCATCTGGCACCCTATGAACTATGCCTTGCAAAGATGTGATGTGAACTACAAATGGTTGCGCATCGGCCAGGTCGTTCAAAACTTGTCAGTTTTTACTCAGCCCGGACTTACAGGTATTCATCTCAGTTAATTTGTTCACTTACCCCTGCCTCCGCTAGCTAAATTAAAAAGGAAACCGGGTAACATGGCATTAATTCTGTAACTGTTACTCTAACTGCATTTGTATAAATGTATTAACCCAGTTGGAAAAGCAACAGATCTGTTCCATGCCGTCAAATCAACTCTCCTTTCCACTTCCTGTTCCTGTCCGAGCTGCTCGCGCGCTAACACCTAGCACTCGAAGAACTCCTCTCCACTCGCCAACGCTGGGCATCTATAGTTTATGGAAACTCGGTTCCACCCGCCAAAGCCGAGCCTCTACAACTAGGCACAGCCGGGTGCCTCCAGCTTGGCTGCCCTGAAGAGGCTTCATTTGGAAGTACAGTAAAGAAGATAATTTTGCTAAACATTTTGTACATAATTATATTATTCAAAATCGTGCAGTTTAAAGGAAAACTGCACTTTTTTGGACTCATCCACAATCTGTATGTGAGACATTAACACACGTCTTTACCTTTTCTGTGCGTTCTAAAGCTACAGAAACAGTTAAAAAGAGGTAGCTAATTAATGCAAGTAATGAGATGCATCTATTCCGCCTATAAAGCCTTCTGAAAAAAAACGCCACAAACGCTCCATTTACATAATGTGACCTGCATATTAACCAAGCTACAGTTATTATAACTGTTATTAACATTGTTACGCCGAAGAACTACTGTACTGGCAGACAGAAAGACAACAACAACACCTTATCAATGGCTTAATTGCTAACAATCACATAACCCGTAAACGGAAGTGAAAACCCTCCTCCCGAGGCACGACGAATGTCTTAAATATATTGTGGGTCACCACAGACTGATCTTTCATTTCATCCACAATGGTATAGAGTTAAAAATTTGATCTCCAAAGTGGGTAGCGTTAACTTGCATGATAGGCATAATTTAACTCAGTCTCTGAGTTTCCGTGCATGCGCTCTTCGACGGGTGGATTTGAGAAATTACAACATAATCAAGCTTTTTTTTTCTTTTTTTATATCCATGGTGCAAGTATCCATGGTTGTCTCCAGCAACTAAGTGGAAGTAGGGTTCTCATCACCGAAATCCGACCAGAACTGGGCTCACGGGACCAAATGTGGGGTAAGTCATTGTTGATGCACTACACTGCTCATGATGATTCAAGATTCAAGATTCAAGATTCAAGATTCAAGAGTTTTCTTGTCATCTGCACAGTAAAACTGGTGGTTCTGCTATGCAATGTTCATTCTCCCAAAAAAGAAAGAAAGAAAAACAGAAGAAAATGAATAAGAACAAAAGAAACATTAATACCAATAAATTAAGCAACAACACAACAACAACATAAGAGACATTAATACAAATAAATAAATAAATAAATAAATAAAGTGTTATGAGTGTGTGCGTGTGTGAGTGCTTTGTTGAGAAGCCTGATGGCCTGTGGGTAAAAGCTGTTCACCAGCCTTGTGGTCCTGGACTTCAAACTCCTGTAGCATCTGCCTGACGGTAGGAGTGTGAATAATGAGTGTTGTGGATGTGTGCTGTCCTTGATGAGGTTGTGTGTTCTTCGTAGGACTCTGGTTTTATAAATGTCTTGCAGTGAGGGGAGGGCTGCCCCAACAATGTTCTGTGAGGTCTTGATCACCCGCTGGAGTGCCTTCCAATCGCGTGTTGTACAGTTACCGTGACTTAAATCCACTTTTAGGCAATTAAACTCTCAGTAGAGAAAACAGCAGTTAGTCTCTAGCCAGTTAGTCTATAGCCACCAAGTAACGTTCGCTTATTTGATCATATACATTCCATAATGTGGTGTACATAAAGTGATTCTATAGCTCCATACCTTTATCTTTGGCCCGTTTCTCCTCTTCTTCTTTCCTCTTCTTTCTAAATTGTGCACCTGATAACTTTGACTTTGTATTTTCCATGTTTTGTTGACACAAATTAACAGCACTTTTATCATCTCCCACCGTCACTCAACTAGCAGTCAAGGCTAAACCAACTCATATCGACTCACAGTTCCCTACTTTTTATTTCACATTTTCCTAGTGAAATAACATGTTTGAGACTCTTGGTCTCCGATATACAGTAATTCACATACAGTAATATAATATTCCATATATTAACAATTAAATATGTTTTATTTTTTAGCAATTACTGTTGTAATTTACACTTTTTACCTTGTAATTAATCTGAGGTCTGAGGTTTCAGACCTCAGACCTCTTCTTTTGTTTGATCCACATCACGTGGCGGACGTTTGCTCACCTTTGACCAGCATGTGCCGGCCTGTAGAGGACGCCACACACATATGTGCTGACTGGATGAGGATTTGATGAGCGCTGAGCATTAGTAAAGTTTTTTACTAATGAACATTAGTTTTTTTTTCTTTCCCCTGCTGTGGCGCCCAATGGAGAATGCCGCCCTGGGCAATTGCCCATGTGGGCCATAGCAAGAACCGGCACTGTCCGTGGGGGTTGTGCCCGTGATGGTGTTTGGGGTGGCTGCTTGTGCAGCGGTCACCTGGTGTAACCACTACTGTGCTTTTGCGGGTGAGTTCTACACGCTTCTTGGCTTGTTTGTGCCTCCGCATCGTGCACGCCTTGCGCTGACGAGATGTTTCTTCCAGTTTCAGCCTCACCACGGCTCGTGCAGGTGCCGTCATTTGCCACTTGGACCATCAGTTGTACAAAAGTACATTTGGATGAGGGGTAGGATGAAATAAGCTTTGCTTCTTGCTACTCCTTTTTGGAACTGTGAATTGCACTATGTGATACGCTCCAGTGTGACTTGTATGCATGTTCAAAATTAATTATACCATGACCATGACCTTACATTGCCAAGCTGTTTTTTTCCAGCAGGGCTGGTGCCTCTTAGATGGTTATAACAATGTTAGCTATCTTCCAAGCTAGAATACCCTCCTCTTCTACTGTCTAATGAAGGTATAACATGGTCGTAATAAGTACTGTAAGACAGTAAGACGGAAGGTTGTGCTCTCTCAGTGCTCTCATTATGACCTGTGTTTACAAAGCAGACACATGGCTGTACTTTTATCAAGTACTTTGTGTTTTGTATCACCTTTCTTTCCATCGGTGAATATTGATTCATGCCCCCATTATCTCTGTCCAGACTCCCATTGACTAATTAGGCCTTCAAAATATAGCAGAAGCATCTAAGAATGAACTTCCAACACTATGCTCTTATGGCATTTCTTTTTCAGTGTAGGTATTGACTAAATGCCACATCGACATTGATTGCCCACCACCATTAGCATGCCACTGATTCTCCTCTCATAAAAGCTTGTGATTGTAAAAATGTGGGTGGTGGGTGTTAGTTAGGATGCTATGTTATTATTGTTTAGCTTCAGTATACAAGTACATGTTGTACAGGTATGAAATTGCACTACATATGTTTGAATCATCTCTAGGTAAACAGATGGCACTTTATAAACTGAATCCTCCATTTAATGCTTTTATTGAATTAACCATTGAGTTTCCTATAGTAACCAGGTGGTGTGGTGTAATCATATTAAAAATAATTGAACTTTATTTATGTTTGCCAGGCAACCTGTCTGTGAAAAATGGAAGTAACAGTGCAAACATTGTCTAAGTGTACAGTACTTCTATTGCATAATTCTAGTCAACTCTAACACTACTGAGCTGAAGCAGTCATCTGGGAGAAACTCAGACTAGAACCGTTGCTCCTCCGCATTGAGAGGAGCCAGACGAGGTGGCTTGGGCATCTGGTCGGGGATGTGTTCATGGCACACCCTGACCCAGGACCTCCTGGAGGAGCGAGACGAAGTAGCCGGGGATAGCGAAGTCTGGGCTTCCCTGCTTATGCTGCTGCCCCCGCGACCTGATATTGGATACGCGGGAGAAGATGGATGAATGGATTTGACTGTCAACCTCACCGTAGAATCGCATGAAAATGTCGCCTGCTGAGCATACATATTGACACTCAATGCCTTAATAGCCTATTTTTGTACAAAATCAGCCTAATTAGTGTTACTAAAGAATTTAAAATGTGTGTATTTAACTAAAAAGACTTATACTGTGCATACCTCAGAAGAGGACAATTTGAAGGGTCAAATGAATACAAATGGAAAAAAAACAGAGAAAATGGCTAGCCTAGTGTGCTCTCTGTTGCCCAGGTGGTGGCTCGTTCCATTGCAACACTTAAACCATTATGCTGATTAGCCTCACAATTACACATGCATGAATTTGCTTTTAAACTGGCATTTGCTGCGCTGAGTGCACCAGCTCTTGTCAAACTACAACATGGCGTAAAACACTTTTTTAATTGGTCCCAGTCTTTCGCCTGCTTGATTACTGGGGTTGGTCGAGTACCAGTGGGTGGTGGGGTAATGCACCCCAGGAAAGGTTAAAGTAATCACCTCAAAAGGCCAGCATCTAACATAATTATTTCGAGAATAATTGGCTCACAGTTGTATATACGTAATTCTGTGTGTTGTTTATAGGCATGGGCCGGTAAGAGATTCTGCCGGTATGATAACCTTGGGCAAAAAGATCATTTTTATTATGTTAATAATCATATATTATATTATATTATATTATATTATATTATATTATATTATATTATATTATATTATATTATATTATATTATATTATATTATATTATATTATTATAATTACAGCTCTAAAATATATTATTTTAAAATATATTTATTAAAAAGAAGAGGAAAAAAATAATTTTTAAACAATATAATAGAACATGATGGAATTGCAACACATGCATTTAAAATTAATAAAAAAACTTAAATATTTATCAATAAATAATACATAAAATGCAGTTCTTAATGCAGTCTACTGTGGCTTATGCTGCAAGTCATGCCACATAAATATTTTGATATTAAACATTACAAGCAAAATGCAAATAAATGCAATCACTGGAAGTCCACAACTTAAATAATAATAATAAGTAATGTTGCGTTATTATTTCATAGTGTGGTGAATGTGCAAGTCACAACTTATCTTATAACTTATAGTTATTAGTTATATCTTATAACGTATAACTTACATTAACTTATGTAAGTGTTTTGGAGTTGTTGGAGTGCGTATTTGCCGTATTTATATTAATTTGCTTGCATCACCAAGTTTCACTTCCATTTCCAAAACATGTGATTGTTGGGCCGCAGGGGCAGCAGCCGAAGCAGGGAAGCCCAGACTTCAGTCTCCCCGGGCACTTTGTCACCTCCACCAACGTTTCCTAGGTCTTCCCCGTGGCCTCCTACCGGTCGGACATACCCTGAACACCTCCCCAGGCAGGCATCTGGGAGGCATCCTGACGAGATGCCCAAGCCTTGACACCTCACCTGGCTCTTCTCAATGTTGAAGAGCAGCAGTTCTACTCTACTAAGCTCATGACCATAGGTGAGGGTAGGAACGTAGATCGACAGGTAAATTGAGAGCTTTGCCTTTCGGCTCCGCTCCCTCTTCACCACAATGGACCGATGCAGAGTCCGCATGGCTGCAGACGGCGCACCAAGCCGCCTGTCAATCTTGCATTCCATCCTTCCCTCACTCATGAACAAGACCCCAAGGAACTCCTCCACTTAGAGCAGGATCTCATCCCTGACCTGCAGATGGCATGCCACCCTTTTCCAGGCGAGAACCATGGACTTGGACTTGGAGGTGCTGACTCTCATCCCAGTCGCTTCACACTCGGCTGCTAACTGATCCAGTGAGAGCTGAAGATCACTGCCCGATGAAGCCGGCAGGACCGCAACATCTGCAAAAAGCAGAGACCTAATCCTCTCAATGCCCTGGCTGCGCCTAGAAATTCTGTCTATAAATGGCAATGATAATAGTTTAATTTATTTTGAACAACCATACGGGTTGCATTGGAATACATCACATACAGTATTAAGATTCACAATTCCACATGTCCAAAAAGGAGTAAGAAGAAGAAAAGCTTATTTAATCCTACCCCTCACCAGTTTGACATCAGTTGCTAATACATTTGTTTTACTTTACCTTTACCGATTCTGAAATAACATAAGAAAATGATAAGGCAGACCATGTAACACTCCAAATAGTCCTAACAAATGACGAATAAGTAGTCAGTGCAACAGTCGTCAGATATAGTATTGCACTGTATGTACAGTCTGGTTCAGGATTCTTCTTCCTTATACTTTGTAAACATCAACTACTTGTACTGTTTCTTGAAATGGCTCATTTTAGTACATCGTTTGAGTTTTTTACTCAGTCCGTTAATTTGATTCCGCATACTGATGTACTGAAGGTTTTTAGCAATTTTTCGTCCGTCAAAGCGTTTTAAGTTACATTTTTCCCTAAGGTCATACTTCTTCTCTCTTGTTGAGAACACTGCGCCCTTAACGCCTCCCCGGGGAGGCATCTGGGAAGCATCCTGATGAGATGCCTAAGCCATGCCACCTCATCTGGCTCCTCTCAATGTGTTTCTCCTGGATGACAGTGCTTCTTACTCTATCCCTAAGGCAGAGCCCGGTCACCCTGTGGAGGGAACTCATTTCGTACTTCCGATCTTGTCTTTTCGGTCACTACCCAAAGCTCATGACCATAGGTAAAGGTAGGAATGTAGATCGACCGGTAAATTGAGAGCTTTGCTTTTCGCCTCAGCCCCCTCTTCACCACGATGGACTGATTCAGAGTCCACATCACTGCAGACGCCGCACCAATCCACCAGTCAATCTTGTGTCATCCGAACCGAATTGTCGAATAGGCAATAATAGGAAAATTATTTTAAAACACCCCTAACTTTATACATACGTGATTGTAAAGCATAAAAAGTACAACATTCATGTACAACATAATTTTGTGATGTCCATGCAAGCGGCGATGTACCTGTGTTGCTACAGCAGCACTAGCTTCTCCTGTCAACTTTCCTACAATTCAGCCTCAAAAATTGCAATGAGGTGAACAGAAGTAAATATATGATCGCAAATCTTTACTTGAAACACAACTGGGCATGGGTACCAAAACTGGGTTCCATAATGGCACCAGTGCTGACGTTAACGATAGTAACCAGACCGAAAATCAAAGTTTCAAATGTACTGATTTGGCAACGGTATCAGACAAAATGGAAACAACCCTTCCCTAATTACATCAGGCAAGCAGTGTGGATTATGTAGGCCTGGCTTAAAGTAGCACCTTCTCCGACAGCTAGCCGGGATGACCCAGCAAACTGCAGAGCAGCAGAGCTGAATGCCACCGCTTTAAAGGGAGATGGATGAGGCACTACAGCTGACGACTGCTCGACTCCGGTTTCACCTGTTCTTTCATGACCATTCATTAGTGGCGAGTACCTATGAACAATAGTACCTCGTAAATTCCACTGAACGTAAAGAATTTATGTAAAGTTTTTGCATCGTATTACGTAAGAAATTCCATATAATGTAAAGCGTCAAGTTGGTGCAAGTTTTTTTTATTATTATTAATTTTTTCAATCAACTTTATTAATGACTCAAGTCGGTGCAAGTTCAGACTAACACTTGATGACGCCTTCTGACACTTCACGCTCTCATTGGCTGATTTTCGGGGAACCGCCTCCGCTCTCATCTCATTGGCTGATTTTTGGGGCACCGCCTCCACTCTCATCTCATTGGCTGATTATCGGGGCACCGCCTACGCTCTCATCTGATTGGCTGAGTTATACAGCACGTACGTGAGTTTGTGTGAGAGACAGGCTTGTCCCTTCAACCTCCCTTCCTCTTTGTAGTCACCCTTAAACTAACTTCTAAACAATTAGGTTAAGTTACAAATTAAAATTTGCACCCAGCATTATCGTGTAGTGCGTTTGTCTGTGAGACCAGCTGACTCTTAGACTCTTTGAGTCGCGTTTCGACTCAGGCTAGTCCGCCTCCTCCTTCCTGCCTCCACTTGCGCTCCTGATCAAGACATCTCGTGAACGGTAGGATTGGTTTTGTTTTTCAGTTTTATTCATTTACAGTAATCTTATTTATTACCTTATTTTATATTGGAACGTTACTCTTATGTTTACGCTAACGTTTTCTTATATTTTCCCACCATATTTGGTGGACTTTGAATATTTTGAAGTGCCAAAGGGGTGCGTTTGGGAAGATCTTGGAACGGTTAGGCTTTTTACATGTATTTTACGCTTCTACTTAGCTCGTTAGCTTCCTTTGTCACGACTGAACAATGGCAATTGAAGAGAGACGGGAAAGGTTCTGGTGCTGAATCTAATAATTACAACCTGGTGGTCTTGGAAGGTAACCATCGCAAAGAGCGGGGATCTACTGTATTGCACAGTTGACAAGGGGTCTCTTTGAAACTTGAAATCCTCGTAATTAGAATGTACATCTAAGTGTTTTTTTCACACACAGCTTGTGTGCAAGGTGTTAATTCCGTGAAACAGTAGAAATGTGTACAAATATTCATATTGCACTCACACTTCATTAGGCACAACATGAACATAACACTTGTGTGTAATGGTCTCCCTCACTGAGAGGGTATAAAAGGGGTGGGTCCTTGCTAGTGGATGGCGTTCTCCTGTTTTTTGGGGTCATGGATGCCCTGTACCTGTGGGTTTGATTCCTGTTTCAGTTTGGGACGCGAAAATTCTAACATTGTAGAAATATACAGAATTGCAAATACAGAAATAACCACTAGTGTCTTGAGGATCAGGGCTGGTAGGGGGTGGTGGGTAGTGGCTGAGGGTGGGGACACTACATCGTATGCCGACTCTTCTTGGGGTTAAGGTTAGGGTGGGGTATTGCTGCTGGGTGGCAGACTCCTGGTTGGGTGTCCAATGGGCTATACTATGCGCCACTGCCTGTGTCATTGGGGATTTGGTGGCTGTTTGGGTGGCTTGGGGAACCTGCTTCCTCCTGCCCCCACAGAGAGGTCCTCCCTGGCTGGTATTTGAACTGACTATTGATTATTGACTATTGTGTCATTCTTATGAAAAACACCTCAAGACTACAAATCCATCCATCCATCTGTTTTCTATGCCGCTTATCCTAATCAGGGTCTCGGGAGTATGCTGCAGTCGATCCAAGCTGTCTTCGGGCAAGAGGCGGGATACACCTTGCACTAGTCGCACATATAGACAAACAACCATTCACACTCACATTCATACCTATGGACAATTTAGAGTCTCCAATTAACCTAACATGCATGTTTTTGGAATGTGGGAGGAAACCGGAGTACCCACGCATGCATGGGGAGAAGATGCAAACTCCACTCCAGAGATGCCCAAGAGGATTGGGCATCTCCTGACTGTGTGTCCAAAATGCTAATCACTTGGCCACCCTGTGGCCAAGTCTACAAATCATCATTTCTAATTAAAAGTCTGACTTTTTAAGAATAACAAACACCAGAAAGTCAGTGTAGCCACCTATATATATATATATATTTTTTTTTGTTGTTCAATCCAGGGGTTATTACATGGACCTTCTCCACGCTTTGTTTGGCCCTCCAAAGGGCTCCAGCGGGACCTAATGACTTTCATTATCAGATGGGGGAATTTAATTTGAGCTGCACCGCTGTCAGAGATGAGTAGTCTGATATGGTGCCATGCAGGAGACAATAAAAGAGTGAGTAATTGCTCTTTTTGGGGGTGAAGGAGGGAGGGAGTTTTGTAGGTGACGACGGCCCAGATGGGTTGAGGAGAAAGGTTGGCGAGGGAAGGGAGGGGACACCAAGCGTGGTTTATGAAAGAAATCAATACTGAGTTGCCACGGTCAGGTTATGAGATTTGAGCCAGGATCCGTTTACTCATTGTGACTGGAGCAATGGCCCGCGTTATTATCCATGAGGCTGCGAGATGCGTTAGCAAACAAAAGAACGAGCTGGATGAACGAGAGCAGAGTGATGCCAGATTAGTAATGTGTGATTAGGAAGCCATTCACTTGTGGAATTACAGCCTTTTACCTCTTGACAAAACACCCTCACACCCCCTCACAATGAGATGAAACAAAGGACGGAGAAAGATAAACAATCAATTTTAATGTGGATGTTGACGCATAAAGCCTACATGTATGCAATAAAACAAGCTGGGAAACAGGCTAATCAATAGTGGTTTGATGTAGATAGCCGCCTATACAGCAGATGTTGTAATATTGTGTCTCACTCTCAGCACTCTCTCTCGCAATTTGGCAAGAGAAAAGGGACGCCACCCTGCCAACCTTGATGGAGACAAGAAGGCCTCAGTGAATGAAAATTTTTGTGAGGTATACCTCTGCCAACTCAGCTGCCGGCTCTTGCTACAGTCCTCCCCCCATCTGTCTCCACAGGTCTTTCAAATGGCAGGATGGCCACTCTACTGCCTCAGTGTGTGTCTTAAGTGTCAGCGAAGGATGCAGAAAAAAGCCTGAGGAGCACAGGTGATGAAAGTGAAGATAAATGATGTCTTTAAATTAGATCTTTAGCAGCAGGAACACTAATAATGTGACTCAAGTCAATGTCCTATGTCCAAGGTTCCCAAAGTGGGATACGCGTACGCCCAGGGTTACACCAACTGTGATAGGGCGTACGTGAATAAAAATGAAAAACAATTAGCACCAACACTCACAATTACGAGTGCGCCTGAACACTTCACATTGCAGAGCCCAGTCAGTACAGAAAGAAGGAAAGAGACACAGCATGAAGTTCTTCATAAGTTTGATCATTATGTTGTGCATTAAGAGTGTTTAATCTTGAAGATTTCATTTATTGTTGTAGTTGTATGTACTTTATTTATCCCACAGCGGGGAAATTTACTTGTTACAGCAGCAAGACAAGTAAAGAGAACAGTGTAAAGAAAGCATAGTGTCTACAACATGGTTCAGGTGGTGCAGGTGTTGTAGAGCCTGACAGCGGTCGGTATGAAGGACCTGCGGAACCTCTCCTTCTTACACCGTGGATGTAACAGTCTGGTGCTGAAGGAGCTGCTCAGGGAAACAACAGTGTCATGTAACGGGTGAGAGGTGTTGTTCATGATGGATGTCAGCTTAGCCAACATCCTTCTCTCCCCCACTTCCTCCACGGAGTCCAGAGGACCGTCCAGGACAGAGCTAGCTCGCCTGATCAGTCTATTTATCCTGCTCCTGTCCCTGTCCGTGCTGCCCCCTCTCCAGCAGCCCACAGCATAGAAGATGGCTGAGGCCACCACAGAGTCATAAAAGGTCCGTAAAAGAGTCCTGCACACACCAAAGGACCTCAGTCTCCTCAGCAGGTGAAGGCGACTCTGGCCCTTCTTGTAGAGGGCGTGGGTGTTGACGGACCAGTCCAGCTTGTTGGTAAGGTGAACACCCAGGAATTTGTAGCTGCCTACCAACTCTATGTCCGCTCCCTGGATGTTCACCGGTGTGAAGTGAGATGTTTTCCTCTGGAAGTTAATGATCATCTCCTTTGTCTTGCTGGTGTTGAGCTGCAGCTGGTTAAGTTCACTCCAGCTGACAATCCCAATCGCACTGTGAAAAACTGTCAAATGTATGTATGAGAGAGTGGGGATTCCCCCGAAAATGAGGCACATCTCTGGTTGTGTGTACTTTAGTACTTTGGATGTTGCTTTACCGTGTTTGTTAAACTCCCCTTTAATTTGGTATCAAATTACCATAATTTCCGGTCTATAAGGTGCTGCTTTTTTCTCAAACTTTGAAACCTGCGGCTTATACAGCGGGGCGGCTAATATGTGGTCATGTTTTAATCTCCTATACTTCAGAACTACTACTAATCTTTCCAATATGTTTTTCGGAAAACGCTATTACTAAAATAGTCCATCATAAGGGCAAAAAAAAGTTGCCTGTTGCTCTCATTGAGAGGAGCCGGGTATGCATGCACACGCTGCAGTTTACAGTGAGCTACAACAAGCGCAATTTATACTAAAGTCAAATGTAAAACATTGTTGGATTTGGAATTATTCAATATATACCATAAATATACCGCCAATATTGCAAAGCCTGAAAGTGGGGACGTAAAGGAATTTGTGCAGCAATCGTGTTGTTGAGACATACCTGCATTCGCTGGGTGATTCACACACTACGGTGACTCAAAGGTGGCCACAAAGGTGCCACTGTACCGTGGTTCTCATGAAGTCCAGAGCTATAAATCCAGAAGCCCGGAAATAGTGTGTAAAATCCAAGCTATTTCATATCCAAAGTGGGCCGAAGTAAAACTTACGCAATGTATGTAGCGTCACAGGCATAAACCTCATATCCGCTCACATTGTTTTTCTCTTGGAGATGAATAAAGTATCTATATATCCATCAAACATTGACTGCCGAAAAGAGGCAACCGGATGTAGACATGTTGTTCTTCTTCTTGTTTTTGTTTATGGTGGGTCACAACCAACATTTAGGTGCATACCACCACCTACTGTACCAGAATGTAGTGCCCGGATGTAGATGCGTTCTGCACATGCGCAGTGACAACCCGCTACTCACAATCTTCCATCATGGAAAACACACTACAAAACGCATATGATGCCGCTTTCAAGTTCAAGGCGATCGATTTGGCTGTTAGAGTCGGAAACAGGGCTGCTACGCGTAAGCTGAGCATCAATTAATGTATGGTCAGATGTTGGAGACGTCAACATGAAAGGCTGACGCAAAGCAAAAAGACAGTAAAAGCTCTCCGAGGTAAGAAAAGCAGATGGCCAGAACTGGAAAACATGCTTGAAAACAGGGTAAATACACAGAGAGCAGACGGCCGAGGTGTTTCCACTGTGCAGATCTGACTAAAAGCCAAAGCAATCGCCACTGAAAAGAAGATTGAAGACTTTATAGGTGGAGCATCGAGGTGTCTCAGATCTATGAGACGAAAAGGACTGTCCATCTGGGCACGCACGACTTTCCGAGTACGAGGAAACAGTTACAAACTTCCGGATATACACTCAAAGACAGCCGAGAATTCCATGGGACAAGATGACATCATGAATATGGATGTGCTACCTTTGACGTTTGACCTGCCTGTCACTATGATCGTTAACAAGAAAGGTGAATCGTCGGTCAAGCTGAAAACAACTGGACATGAGAGAACGCATTTCACATGTGTTCTGGCCTGCATAGCATCCAGACAAAAACTTGTTTAAAAATGTTTAATTAGCGATGTACTGTTTTTCACTGTTTAAATAGCCGTGTTGCACCACTGTTTGGCAAGCACTCAACATTTATTTGATTGAAAGTTAAGAAAATATTTCTGCATAATGTCTTTTTGTGCACTAAAATATCCCATTTTATGACGAGCATACCTGTGGCTTATATATTCGGGGTATAGAGGTTTACAGAGCCAGCAGGTGCTGCCAAACGACTTCTCCCTAAGCAAGCTTTTCGTTCTGTCACTCACACACCAGTAACCTGGAGAGATGTCAATAACATGTCAAATGGTTTTTAGCAAGTTAGCAAATAACAGAGGCGTTTTAAAGCTAATTTTAAGATAATGGTGATCAATGAAGCAGAGTAATCCAACAACTATCTAGCAGTTAAGAAATATGATTATTACAGTATGTCACTAATTTTCATTCCAGTGAACCTCAGTTAGCGTCATTAATCCGTTCAAGAAGGTCCTCCTCAAACTGAAACGTACTGTAACCGAATACATTTTTACTAGGTTTGCAATACACAAAATTCCCTGTTCGGTTCGGTTTGATATGTTTGTGTTACGATTCAATATTTTTTAGATACAAAAAAATGAATTACTTTGCCTTTTTTAATTTTAATTTTATTGAAATCGCCAACATTTTTCACATTTTTCTAATTTGTCAACATTTTCAGAATGGTATGAATGTGGGTGGCGGAGCTCAGTGGCTCTGTGCTTGACAAGGCAACCTAAGCCAGAGTAGTTGATCGCAGATACACTGAGCTTTCAGCACAGAACGGCGTCAGAAGTTGATAAAATAAATATGAAACTGCGTATTGTTCGATACAGGGGTCACGGTCCGGTACACATGTGTATTGAATGGTTCGATACAGATACACCTATTTTTACAAGCCTTATTCTTACCATTAGAAATCATTTAAATCCAATTAACCTGTTCCAGACACCCCCCCAAAAACAACATTAGGTTAGTTTACTTTAGTGTGGTTTATTTCAAACATGCATACAATGTTAAATTTATATACATGACATGTTCACACCTCAACATTGTGTTCATTTCGTGCCAATGCTCTCCATTTTCGGTCGCGAATTGCGTGCCAAGTGCATAATTTATGCGTGAACAGAACACAAGCAGTGTACAAATGAGTCTTCACGCTTTTTAGGTGTGTTATAAATAAATAAATAAATGACACGCATTGCCACGGCAAATTGCAGGACAATGCGCAGGCAAAGTGCGTGCAGCTGTGATCAATAAGAAAAGCAGATATTTGTGATGTATCTATGTTAGCAAAGAACCACAGAGTCAACCGTTGATGACGTCATATGTGGGCAACGGAGCAACGGACACAGTACAAAGTTGTACACATAGAATAGTAAACTTCTCAACTCATTAAGTCCATTCTCAGCTGTTGAAACATCATAGAGCCATATCAGTGGCCAGCAGAGGGCAGCATTGCTTTCTGTTTGACAAGAACAGCAAGGGGTGTACCACTGCTGGGCCATATATTTTGGATGGGGGTCCTACTAAATGAGGAAAAAGAGTGACAGGAGGATAAGTGGAGGAAAGATAACAAAATGACTGACAGATGGGGAGCAGATGGGTGGTGGGGGGTTTGGGGGGGTTATGCTGTCTGGGGGACTGCAACACTGTGATTCACTGCCGTCGTGGGAGTCACAAGGTTAAAATCGAAATGCCTGATTTAATTTGTGTTACATTCACATTGCACCGTGTTTCATTATTATCAGTGCGTCCTTCAGAAGGAAAGCTATTACCTTCCACACAGTCCTTACACAACGACACCTGTTGGTTCTGCACTAAATCTTAATGTGAAAAAAAAATCAAATAATATGACTTTTATGACTGAGATACACCAAATCATGACTAATATTTATCTTAATTGAAACCAAAAAGGCTTCTGTATTGTACAAAATCCATACTGTATCTCCGTCGTCTTCAGTTAACCATTCGTAGCGGAAATTCACCCAATAACCCAATAACAATATCAGCTTATCTTGTCTAGAAGGTCTAGGTCTGGGTGCTGGTCATTTCAATGTACAAATGTTAGCTGTTTCTGTTTAACATTACAGAGCATTCTTGAACTCTGCCATCTGCATGCTACGTGCCACTTTTCTGTCTCATCTTGTACGATTAAATCCAGAAAGTAAATGGGTGTTTTTCTGTTATGCTTTGGTTTTGCTGTTTTGTTAACATTCCCAGCTGCATCCAAATGCATCAAATGCATGACAAATATCCAGATAGATAGATACTTTATATTCTCCAAGAGAAATTCACGTTTCCAGGAGCTCTCCAAAAATTAAAACAAAGTCATAATAATCAATCAAGGCGAGACAGGCAAATTAAGAAAAGAAAAACCCAAAAATAGAATAAGAATAAATACATAATACATAAATAAATAATATGGAACGGTTCACTTCCAATTTGTAGTGCAATAATACATAATAATTATTATTCATGATAAGTTATATGATATATATGATAAGTCAACACCCACGCCCTCTACAAGAAGGGCCAGAGTCGCCTCCACCTGCTGAGGAGACTGAGGTCCTTTGGTGTGTGCAGGACTCTCTTACGGACCTTTTATGACTCTGTGGTGGCCTCAGCCATCTTCTATGCTGTGGGCTGCTGGGGAGGGGGCAGCACGGACAGGGACAGGAGCAGGATCAATAGGCTGATCAGGAGAGCGAGCTCTGTCCTGGACGGTCCTCTGGACTCCGTGGAGGAAGTGGGGGAGAGAAGGATGTTGGCTAAGCTGACATCCATCATGGACAACACCTCTCACCCGCTACATGACACTGTGGGTTCCCTTAGCAGCTCCTTCAGCACCAGACTGTTACACCCACGGTGTAAGAAGGAGAGGTTCCGCAGGTCCTTCATACCGACCGCTGTCAGGCTCTACAACACCTGCACCACCTGAACCATGTTGTAGTCACGATGCTTTCTTTACACTGTTCTCTTTACTTGTCTTGCTTGCTTGCTGCTGTAACAAGTAAATTTCCCCGCTGTGGGATAAATAAAGTACATACATACATACATACATACATACTTAATAAGTCCAGTTCTGTGTGTGTTTTTATCGCTCCCGCTCTGTGTTGAAAAGGCGCATGGCGTGGGGCAGGAGTAATCTGCCAGTCTTTCGGTTGAGCAGGGCAGTGATAGTAGTTCAATGTAGTAAGAACATTCGCCATTGTACCCCCGATATAGATTGATTTCACATTTGTGGTTCGTTACTCTGGTCTGGGCCAAAAATACACTCAACAAAAATTCAAATACAACACATCTCATCAGCTGAACTCAAATTTGAAAACGTTTTCAATGTACACAAAAGGCCTATTTCTCTCAGTTGTTCACAAATCTGTCTAAACCTGTGTTAGGGAGCACTTTGTTGTGGATCGAGTGTCTTGTGGTGCCGTTGGGCTTATAGATGGACAAGCGTATGATATTGACAACGAACACATGTACATTTTATTGACGGCACTTTTAATGAACAGAGATACCGGTACGACATCCTGAGCCCCATTGTTGTGCCATTCATCCACGGCCATCACCTCATGTTGCAGCATGATAATGCACGGCCCCATGTTGCAAAGATCAGTGCACAATTCCTGGAAGCTGAAAACTTCCCAGTTCTTGCTTGCCCAGCATACTCACTGCACAGGTCACCCAATGAGCATTTTTAGGATGCTCTGGATCGGCATATATGACAGCGTGTTCCAGTTCCTGTCAATATCCAGCAACTTCACACAGCCATTGAAGAAGAGTTGCGCAGGCCACAATCAGCAACAACCTGATCAACACTATGCAAAGAAATTGTGTTACACTGCGTGAGACAAATGGACTCATCAGATAAAATAGTGGCTGTTTTTCAGAATTTGTCCTGGATAATGACTCATGGACATGGACACTTTGGAGGAGAAGCAACCAATTGGGTTGAGAAAGACACGACACTGCTAATACTTACGGTTATCTTACCTGAGTGACTGAGATCAGATCAGACTGATCGAAGTCCTTTTGAGGCTTCACAGAGTTGACAAACATGTTTTTGTTTTTAGTTATTAGAATGTAATGTACCAGCCTTCGGTGTGCCTGATTATGAGAGACCCTTTGACTCCCCCCCCACCAAAAATAGAAATTGACTGAGCCACATAGGAAGAGGACCACAGTGAGTAGCGAGTTAATAGCTTGTTTTTCGTGCTTTAAGAGAAGACAAACAGCACCATTTGAAGAGCCTGCTCTCAGCAGGAGGTAGTACAAAGCTGATATTCTGTATATTTGGGTTAAGTGAAGAAGTTTTGTTGTTTTCAAGATTCTTATCAGTCTTCTTTTAAACAATTTCTTACACAACTCTACAGACTTTCCATTTTGTGAACCTGCTCATTTACTGCTCTTAACTTTTCCTGCTTTTATTATCTCTTATTCATTCACCGTTCTACTGTCCTTGCGTCTTCATTCTGCTAGGTTTTATAGAAGTGACATTTCACCCTGGAACATATTATTTTGCATTTCCATGTTCCGTGACAATGTTTTGAAATTACGCAAGTATTTTTAGTATGTATGTATTATTGTGATTTATTGTTATTGATAGAACTTTATTTGCACTTCAAAGCAGTATACGAGAGTAAAACCTTTTAAATGCCTATGCTGTGAACAAATAATCCTGTCAGCAAATGCATCACTTTATTGAGATTTCCTATAACATTATTAATATTAAAGTATATGATTACGGTTCATATCTACCACTCTTCAGTACATGTGTTCTCATGCACTGCTTCGAGAAGAGGGCCACACGGTTAGCATGTTGGCCACACTGTCAGGAGATCGGGAAGATCTGGGTTCAAATCTCCGTTTGGGCATCTCTGTGGAGTTTGCATGTTCTCCCCGTGTGTGGGTTTTCTCCGGGTGCTTCGGTTTCCTCCCAAATTCCAAAAACATGCATGTTAGGTTAATTGGAGACTCTAAATTGTCCATAGGTATGAATGTGAGGGTGAATGGTTATTTTTCTATATGTGCTCTGTGATTGGCTAGCAACCAGTCAATCAGATCAGTTAAGACTTTGGCCTCTCGCCCAAAGTCAGCTGGGATAGGCTCCAGCATACCCCATGAGCCTAGTGAGGACAATTGGCATAGAAAATAGATGAATGGTTCTGGAATAAGAAAATAATTCGTAAGACGGATAAAAGGAAAAAAGTCTGAAAAAGACTGGACATCTGATATTCAGAGATGCATACATGCAAATCAGCAGGTGGCGTTGTTGGTTTGCTTTTATAAATCTCTTCACACCCGTAATGCCAATTTTTTTATCCTGATACGATGAACAGGAATAAAACTGGAAAACACACAGGGAATGTCTTTTTGGATTTAATCTTGTGGAAGATGAAGGCGCTTGAAAAAGAGGGGTCGTCCTATATTTGGGTCAATACGGTGTGAAACAGAAACAGCTATTCATGCACCGCTTCAAGCTTCAGATCTGTGTGTGAAGTATAGATGAAGAATGTTGTAACAGCAACACAAGACTAGACATCACATCAACCCCCTTTTGGACTTTTCACCTTGCGGCACGTCTACGTATTTATTCCAATACCAGAACACCATGTTCTCCTACAACTTTACCATATTTCACTTCTCTCGCTTCATCCCTCTCCCACTCTCAGGCCGTCTGAGCTGTATAAAAATCTATTTATATCAGGAATCACTTTTTAGTGAATTACAGCAAAATGGCTACAGCTGTAATCAGAGGATAAGTAGCAGGCAACATGGCAGGTGTTTGAGGGGAGATAAGACGAGGACCATTGTGAGATGGTGCCTCACTTCCATTTAAATGTTTTGGAGCTTCGACTTCCTTGTTTGATTTGTTACCTTGCAGCGTTCCCGTGAGCTGTCAGCAGGGAGATAGCGAGTTTTTTTCCCCTTCAAGCCATTTCCTCGGCTACCGCATGTTGTTTTGATGTTCGGGGGTTAGATGTTGGGCACGTCCGCGTAGTGTGACTCATGATGAGCGCTTGGCAGAGCTCAGGTTCATTATTAGATCACAAAAGCGTTCTGGTGAAAACATGTTCAAAAGCAGGGTGGACTGAAAGGCTTGGCTGTACTTATGGTGTCCATGCCTACACTCATCCATATTTACATGGAGAAACAAAGTGTACCCTCCCCACAATGACACACACAGCAGTGCACACACTTGGCATCTCAGGAGGCAGTTGTTCATTAGATCACCATGCTCTTCTGCTTTGCTGATCCTCCAGAGAAGTTACAGCCAATGTGTTCATGTTTGATTTTTGGATCAAGCTCTTGAGCCAATAAAGAAGCACACAGTGCTATGTAGGAACTGTTGCAGCTGCGACCCTAGTGTGTCTCACATTGCCCTTATTACATGTGGACATCAAGAGGAAACAGGAGAGCCTCAACCATATCACACCTGTGCTTCAATTCAAGCTGGTTTTCAATTGAAGACTACAGGGGAAATGTGTTTGTTGCCTTTGTTTTGTTCGAGGTTCAACTTTTTCCTTGCCTCTATCACCAAAGTGCTTTCAGTAACATTTTACAATAAGGTACACAAAATTACAGTAGTTAATGACGTAACCCTAACCCTAACCACTACTCGTTAGTTAGTCATTAGTTCTCCATTAGTTCCTCATTAGTTCCTACTTTAAACTTATGTGCCTTAGTTCCTCAGTAACTACTCTACTCATGAATTCCTTATTAATTCTTCATTAGTTCCTCAGTAACTAGTCTAAATTTATGTGCCTAATCATTAGTTCCTCATTAGTTCTTCATTAGTTCCACAGTAACTACTGTATTTTTGTGTACCTTATTGTAAAGTGTGACCGTACTTTCTTGTGTAGAGTGCAGTCGGTGTTCTTTAATGTTTAAGGAGCATGGTAAGACCAGGGGTGCTCACACTTTTCTAGCTACTTTTAAAATGACCGTCCCAAAGATCTACCTCCTACTATAAATACAGAAAATATATATTTATTGTCTTTATAAATAGGAGTATTTATGTACATTATACATGTACAGTATATCGGGATGCACACATTTTTTATCAGCATGCGAGTTATAAGTCGACATGATCTCTTACAGTAAAATATATATATATATATATATACTGTATATAAAATGTAACAGGTAAACTTTTAAACTACTATACTAAATACTAATTATTAATATTTCACATTCACAGTTTCTAAGTTTACAGGTGATCAGTAGTAGTTACATTATTCACAAATAATTCACAATTCAATTCAATATGGCAATAAAGATAATTACACATAATTCCTCAATAGCTGTGTACATAAGTAAGTAGGATGTCAGTCAAAATAGCTACGTAGCGTTCATTAGACACACACTTCATGTATTGTGTCCAGTTAGCATTTGCTATCAAATGTTCCCAATATACAAGAAATTAAAGTGATTATGCAAAAGGAAATGCAGCTGAAGTCAAAGCAACATATTAAAAAGCTTTCAGGGACAGGCACAGTTTCCAATTCATGTTGAAATAATAGATCAAGAAAGGGAAGAGTAGAAAAACATGCATTTCTATAGTGAGTTCATGACGCAAAGCAAAGCCCTCAAACAATTCACTTTTTTTCTACCTAACTAGTCGCTACAAGTGAAAGTTGTCTGTTCACCATTGCCGCGGGGGAGCAAGAGCGAATCAGGAAGGGCGCTTAATGTCATCTGACTAATGTCATATGACATCTACAAAGTGACGTTTATGCGATCGACCGGTAGGTCGCGATCGACGTAATGGGCATCCCTGGTTTAGACCTTTAGACCCAGTTTGAGTTGTGAATTGGTGTTGTATCAATCAAATTGTTGACTTGTGTAGGCTGGACTACGTCAAGGATGTCCTTTGTCACAAGTTCATTATCTCTATACAGGCAATAGGCAATTTGCTAACTTGCCCAGTCTTTCAGCCACTTATTTTCCCAGCAGGTGTCTGTATAATGGCTGCATTTCTCCAGGTCATGATGTGTGTGTGAGTAACAACAAGAAAAGCTCTGACTTGTTTGGAGAAAAGTAATTTGAGGTCAGCTGTTGGTTTGTAAATCTGGACACATTACAGCTCCGTGTAACTGCAATGTTTCTACATTACCTGAATCTAACTGGAAACCATTTAAGTAATGTGTTTTTGGATTTTATCTTGGGCAAGGTGAGAAAGATGTGCTCTAGAGATGGTCGAGTATTGACCTAGTTGTTCAAAACTCACAAGTTTTTTTACTTAACACGTGACTCGCGGGTATTCGTCTCTGCTAACTCGTTCACCTACTCTGCAGCTGCTAGCTAAATGAAAAGTAAAACCAGGTAATGGAATTAATTGTGTAACTGTTACTCTGACTGCATTTGTGTAAATGTATGAGCCCCGTGGAAAAGCAACAGACCTGATCTTTGTCTCAGTCTATACTCTCTTTTCCACTTCCTGTTCCTGTCTGAGCTGCTCGCTCACTCGCAAACCTAGACTCACAACTGACTAGACTCAGGTGCCGCCAAGTGAATCGTGAACCTGACGTGGGCTCACGGGTTCAGTGAGTCGTGCCGGGGTCCCGGGCTTAGCGTGTCGCGTAGGTGGACTTGTTGCGCATGTGCGAGTTTCTTTGGTGAATGAGACGCCACATTGAGCGTGCCGCTTCGACATCACCGCCATACTGGATGTGGCAAGAGAGAACAAGGAAGATATTTTACAGGCATGGCTGAAAAAATACTTTGTAAAATATTGTTATAATGGTCAAATATAATCCAAACAGAATTTGTTGACTTTGTGGCGTAATACTGTGTGCCAGTTTGTTTTTTTCTGCATGCGCAGACACCTGACTCGAGTGAATCGAGTACTCGATTCACTTAAGTGAGTGACTCATATAAACTCGAGTCAGTAAAAGGAATCGTGTTTACCATCACTAACATGCTCTATGTAGGCATACTTGCATGTTACAAGGTGTCCCTCTACCAACAAGCTAATGATGTGTCTAATGATACACAAACCTCTCACTGATTACAGTCACAGGTTCAAAAATACAATAACATGCGATTACATGCGATTCTCAAAAATGGCTAACACACAAAAGAACACTGTAATCTCAAATGTTATGGACTAAGTGTGTCCAGATACAACTTTTTCATTTCTGATATAATACCGATATTGCAACCTTGAGTCCCGACCGATGGTGATATCAATCTGATCAGAACAAATCTTACATACTTTTATTGCTTATTTTTTGTGGAATGTTAGAAAATACTCATTCAAGTAATATTGCTCAATCAGCGAACAATAGTCAGCAACAGTATGTGTAAGAAAAACTCACTTTCTCATGTTTTGTGGATGTTTCAGACAGAATGGGTTTGTCCGAGTACTGGAGGTTTGTTTCTCCGTAGTCTTGCAAGAATCCTCATACTGTTTTTTTGTGGTGCTTTTTGGATGCTTTGGTCCTGTTGGGAATGCGACGTTTTTTTATAGACTTCAATGTCGCTCCGGCTCATTGGCTAGCACGTTAACACATGATGTTGTTGTGAGCATGTGTACTCTAGCCAGCACTGCTGGATAGAAGTACTGCAGTGGAGTCTGGAATGGACTGCTTGAATCAAAGTGGTGAAATCTGAGATGCTCGATGCATGCCGATATCTTTTTTTTTTTTTTTACTGATATTGGACTGATATCCGATATCAGTATCGGATCGGGACATCCCTATTATAGCACAGTGACTCTTATATTCTACATGGTCCACACATAATATTATGTGGTTAACTTATACTGGGAATCACGGAAATTTTAATCACAACGCGAATATAAAACTTCTTGTCTTCTTTTTCTGACTTACGTTATGGTTGCCTGTCTCTTTGTGCCCTGTGATTGACTGGTGATAGCCAACTGAGATCACTCACACGCTCACTCCTAATGACAGCAAGCGGTATAGAAAATGAATTAATGCAAATTTTTTTGTTGATATCTGGTATCACTTCCAAAATGTCATATTTCCAATATGCTGTTTTCACAGGCTCCATTATAATTAAGAATTGCTTTACTCTTTGCTGCTCATTGTTGACCTTTCTGGAATATTTGCATAGAAATAAATAATGGACTTTCCCAACAGTAAGGTCACTTGGGAGTGTTACTGCAGTAACAAAGTAATCATAAGTTTGCAGTGCTAATGTAACGCGCTTTCCCGTCTTGTCACCCCCCCATTCTCTTTAATCCTCCGCCTTGTGAAGTTGCAGCAGCGAAAGACAAAGGTTTGTTTTTCTCGCTGGAAGGGATTCCTGATCAGCTGCCACTAATTGACGCTGAAGATTTGTTTGGCGTAAGAGTGAAGGCAAACACAACATAAAGCTGCCACGATCAAACAGTGCTCCCTTTGCCCTCCTGACAATTTATTAGGGAGAAGAAGAAAAGAGAACATGTCTACACTGTCAAGATCAGGTTCAAAAGTTTTGCCTGTGTGACTGCCGTTTGATATTTTTGACTCGCGTTGCAGGGAGCTTGTTTACGTGCATGCACAAGTTGCGATTTAGTCCCGTCTTCCAGAGGCTTCTCCCTCAGCTGTTAAGTAGTGAAGAAATGGCTGTGTGCAGATGTCGGCGTGTATGCGTGCGCCAGTTACAGGTCCCTTCTGCACTAACCCCAAACAGTCATCATCGCTAAGGCAGCTACTCCTGATGAAGGAGAGCCAGATTTTTCTTTTTCTTTCCTCTTCATCTCACCCACTCCCTCACGTCTCCACCTCTGGCTCGCCTCTCCATCTCCCATCCACTCTCTCCAACCTCGTCGGACTCTTTTCATTCCTGTGAAGAAGTGTTCATCTGAGAGTTCACGCAAGAGGTTTTTTTTTCAGTCAGGGGAGAAGGGGAAGTCTCTTTGATGCCAGTCTTGATATCTTTCAGCCCCTTTCACAGAGAGTTACAGTAAACTTCCATATAAGCTATCCGGAGTTATGCGAATATCTCACTGGAGAGTTGGTGGAAGATTGCCAAACAGAGAAGCGTCAAATACATACAGTATACGATGCTGGATTTCACACAAGTGTCCTTTTTAATCCATTATCTTAAGAACGTACGACAACTGTCTTTGTTTTTTTTTTTAACATAGCTGGATTTAAAAAACGTGTTTTTGACATCAACCATAGGAAAGCATGATGAAAGCACAGATGATGAATCGATGGGTGCTTGATGGATAGACTGAAAAGCATGCTTATTTGGTGGAAAAATGGTAAGGACTGACTGAATGGAATAATAGAATCTAATAGTTCATGGATGGATGGACAATGTATAATAAGAATGGATAATGGCTGACTAGATAACGGCTCTTTAGTGGGTTGAACAATTTGTTATATGCATTTTAAATATATTCTCAATGTTCTGTACTGGACTGTTAAAACTGTAGCTAAAAAGATAATAAAAGCATACATGTTATCAAGAAGTAACTCCATCAGCTGCAAGAACGGATTAAAATATTCGCTTCAGACCATACCTACCTCCTTTCACACCGCCAATCAAAGCCGGTTGTTTTGGGTGAAAAAGATATTCCGCTATGCCGATAGACCGGGGTATGAAGTTCATCATAACAGACTCAATTCTCCTGAAATGAATAGTTGCTGTCTGGTCAACTTTACAACGCATATAATGATCAGATCATGGTAAGCCA
Organism: Dunckerocampus dactyliophorus; assembly: GCF_027744805.1. Classification (NCBI taxonomy): domain Eukaryota; kingdom Metazoa; phylum Chordata; class Actinopteri; order Syngnathiformes; family Syngnathidae; genus Dunckerocampus; species Dunckerocampus dactyliophorus. Next base: position 18,787,977 of record NC_072819.1, on the reverse strand, counting down.
TGTCACTGTGTGCAGAGGCGATTCTAGAGTGTGTTCGGGCCCTCGGCAAATTTACAGGGGGCCCCTTTGTGTCGCGCCAATGATGTAGAAGTTCAAAGTTTGTCAGCCCTCGGAGGCCCCCAAATTGGCTGAGGCTCCAAGCAGTTGCCTGTCTTACCCGGTGGCAAGCAGAACCCCTGATTGTGCGAACATGCCAGCACACATACACATGAATTTCCACCTTCGCTCGGTTCTGTATAAAAGACATCCCGGGTATACTCTTAGGTCTTGGACCTACCAGTTTTGTGGCATTTCTGTGTGAAAAGGTGACTGTGAAGACAAAAACCGATTGCATTTATCACTTTTTAATCGTTGTTGGTTCGTGAAAGCAATGTTTTATGCAGATGATTGGACACTATAAACAGATTCTGGACAAGGAATCCCTTAATAATCCTTTAATTAAGAAATAACTCATAGCCAAGTATGAAGGTAGCGTATGGACACAAAATGGTGTATGGAAAGATGGATATTTGGATGGAGAAGTGGTTGGATGGATGACAGACCTTGGCTACATTGTTGGATGAATAGTATTACCAATGCTGTAGTTTGTATGTAACTATCTGTTAATGTGAAAATGAGATCCTCTAAACCTGTCCAGAAAAAGAGTGTTTGTTGCTCAACTTCATGCTTTTCTTTATATGTCACTGTGACCTCGCTCCCAAACACTCTTTTCATTGATTTGCAGCCTTCATTGTGCTCCCCATGCCATCCACACACACTTTTTTTTTATTTGGCTTTCCTTCAGATGCTTTTACGAGTGGCTTTTTAATAAATGCTGAAAGCATTCATTTAGTGGCGGAACAATGGTAAAAAGGCGTGTGGGATGAGGCAACAAGATGCTAGTCCTTATCTTTTTGTTTATCGCCTTTGCAGTTAGAGTAAAAAAAAATCACTTAGGTTTCATTTGTCGCAAGAGCGCAAACAAGCGTTGCAATTGCAAGTGTTTGCAATTAGCTGTCAATTAACTGTGCTTTGGGCATCTGTCCATAAACAGCATAGGCACCTTACTGCCTAGTACAGGTAGATGCTGTTGCAACAAAAAATGTTTACAATTGGCTATTGTTGATGTTATTTTAAGAGAAAAAAAAAATCATGTTGGTGTGCAGCTGTAACAGTTTTTTTTTGTAGACACTGTGGGTTTAACACATGCTGGATGAGGCAAGCAAAGAATGTCAGGGTCAGGCCTGCCTCCTCTCCAGTTAATTGGCCTGCCTTGTAGCTGGCGACGTGACAGATTGAATTATCAAGCTGCCGCCGATCCCCCTGCGGTATATCCTGGTTGACTATTAATGACCTGCTACAGCAGACTACTTTCCTTTGGCGTTCCTTCTGCCCTGCTTTCTCTTCCACTGCTCTTCGCTCTCTGGTATTTAAAACTTCGAGCAGAGAGAGTCTGACCATCGTTATGTGTGCTGCTAGCATCTAACCTTTAAAATGTCTTGTGTGATGGGATGGATAGAAAGAGTTGTTGATGGCTTCTTGTCATTTTGCATTCAAGTTCACAGATAACCACAATGAAAAAATAGCATGAGTAGAAATCCATTTGTCCTATCATCAACCACAACCCTTCATTTACACATCATTAGTAGGATTATGTAAAACCACTAACCTCCAGAAAAAATGTCCCATCCAATCCAATCCACTTTATTTCTATGGCACATTTGACAAACAAAGCCAATTTCCGAAGTTCTACAAAACAAAAAAAAAAGTAGTAAATACTCCATTTAACTATGCCAGTAACAATTAAAGCAATAAAAATGAAGGAATCAAATGATAACAATGCATTTAGAACAACAATAGATAAATAATAAAGTAAATAAAGACACTAAAAGCACCAAAAGACAAAGAGGACACCATGACTCATGCCAATTCACTGAAAGCTGTAAAAGCAAAAAATACAATCTTAAAATAAATTCTAAAATGAACAGGAAGCCAGTGCAGGGAAGCGAAAATTGGGGTTTTGATGTGCTTCCTTTTTTTGGTTCCTGTTAAATACGTGAAAATGCATTACAGCACTCCAGACGTGACAAAATAAAAGCGTGCACAACTTGTTCAAAGTGTCAAACAGATAAAAATTGGATTTTAGATAAAAGCTGAAGATGATAAAAACTACATTTTACAAGGACCTTCATTTGATTTTCCAGCTTAAAGGGATAGTTCGTATTGTTTTTACATGAAATTGTCTGACATCTCCATCAGCAGTGTAGTGCATCAACATCTAACTTTTCTTATAACTTTGATATGAAGTTATATGACATTCCCATCAGCATTGTAGTCCAGTTCTGGTCAGATTTCTGTGATGAAGAACGTAGTTCCGCTTCGTTACTGGGGACAATTAAGTAAAGACTTTGGCTTTTCAAAACAATATGCGTTCTAAAGAATAATACATTTGCATCACAAAAATGCCTTCTCCAAAAAATCTGACCTCACAAAACGCTCAGTGTTTATTTATCTCCCGCCGTATTCCTGCGCATTGTCGCCTTTACATTCTTGTGTATGTGACGAAGACGCTCGCATCTACTTCCGCGACGGAGCACTGCGGCCATCTTGTTTACATATTTGTTCCACAGTGAATTTTGAAGGTGAATTTGCAAAGCATCGGTATCAGATATTTGTAATTTCTTTTTGCTGTCATTTTAACATTGGTCCGTGTCCTCGGCCCATGTAGCGTTCACATTTGTGCTCAAGTGAACCGAACCACACCGGAATTCTCTTTCAAGCAATCTATTATGTGGTTTCGGCCCACTTTTTTTGTATACACCGGTGTTTAAAGGGGAACTATTATGCTTTTCTTCTTTTCTGACCTATAAATATTGTTACAATGTATTCTTGTGTTAAACGATGCCAACACGTCAGAAAATGAGGTTTGAGCATTTGGAAGTGACACCTGAAAGCAGTTTGGGACGGCTCTGCATGCTGTGTTTCACAGATTTTTTTTTCACATCGAGTTCCATTAACGTCAGTGCAACCTGGACTTCCTTATATGGGCATGCCCAGGAAAACGCTGTAGGCCTGCCCTCCCCCTGCTCTGCCTCGCTCTGCTCTGTTCACCATTAGCACGTATGACTCCCAGGAAATGTTTGTTGGGGTGTGCCTAAAGAGGCAAGCATCAGGCAGAAGTTGTTGGAGTTGCTGATTCCCGGCCAGCAAGAGAAAAATATACTCATCTGTCAACGGCATTTCACACGGGACTGTTTTGTGAACATTGGCCATTACGAAGCTGGACTACCTGCCAAACTGTTGCTGAAGTTCGACGCCTTTCCAAGGTTACATGTTTGTGTTGAAGAGTCAGGAGAGCAAGCTGTAAGTAACAATTAATCAGTGTCCTAACTGTGTTTATTTTGTGTAAGTAATCAGACAAAAGGAGTTCGGCAGCTGTCCGGAAGTCCTCGGGAGCGCTTGGGAGTGTGGCCAATCACAGCAGAGTTGGCTCGGCGCGAGGCGTACCTGGAGGAGCGCTGGGGGTGGAGTAATTTACCCAGATCGTTTGGTTGGGAGGTAGGAAACACTGCAGGAAGAGTTACAGAGTCTGGAAGATCTAGAAAGCTTTCTGTGCGGGTTACCATGTGTAGCTGCTCTATAGGAGTCCAGAACTCAATACAAAGGCCCAGAAATTAGTATAATAGGTCCCCTTTAAATGATCATGTTCACAGTTGATCAAACAAACCGTACTAGCAGAGCAAACGGAGCAGAGTTCGTTTTAACTGAACCAAGTGTGAACGCACCCTGAGGGGCTGTCCCCACAGAAAGGTTTTCAGGTCAAAAGAGCAAAGTATTTTACTGTTTCAGCCTTTCATCCAAACGGAAATGGCGTTCTGGGTAGCCTGAAATGGTATTTTTTGAAAATGGCTTCCAGGTTGGGGAAATGTCAAAACGCTGGCTTGTCGTTACCGGTTAGAAAAGCCAACCGCTACTTTCTGAAAACGATGACATCACCACCGTCACGTGACCTGAAGTGACAAGCTGACAAAATATCGAAATACTTCAAAAGGCATGACTCACCCCAGTTGTCATTCTCCTAATATTTTTTGTCTTGACAAGCCTTGGAAAGCAGAAGACAACAGACTTTATGCACATGCGTTCTTTCTTCTTCTATGGTTTTGGTGTCACATAGTTCCGTCTGTGGGTCTGTTCACAGCCCCACAGACCCACAGGTATACCTTATGTATTACATAGTTTCTACCCAGTGACCCGTTCCCGTCTGGATGCAACTATTTACTAATTTGTTTGTGTAGGTTCTCAGTCGTACAGGAGTTGTCCATCGCGGGAAAGGCTTCTTGAGACGTCATCTGTACTTCTGAGAAGAATGTGTCGGACATTTCGCTCCTCATCTGAAGAGCTTCATCAGTGAACTAACAAGTGCTGGTAGCCTAGGCCTTAAATACATTAAGAGTGGGCGGAATTGGTGTGCCAACACCCTCCTCCTAGGGCCGAGCCAGACCAATAGATGCTAACGAGCCAGTATCAGAGTCGTTCATACCCAACTACAGGGAGCTACACTTCCCTTTGATCGGAGGTGCTAATGGAAGGAGAGGATTAGACCACAACTCCACCCAGGCTTAGTGTAAGGAACCAATAGGAGGAGGGTGTTGGCACACCAATTCCGCCCACTCTTACTGTATTTAAGGCCTAGGCTACCAGCACTTATTAGTTCGCTTATTATTATTATTACTTATTAGTTCGAAGCTCTTCGAATGAGGAGCGAAACGTCTGACACCTTCTTCACAGAAGTACAGATGACGTCTCAAGAAGCCTTTCCCTCTATTTACTAATTTGGTTGGTTTGGTTTACTTTAATAATTTTTTTATAATATAAATAATAAAGTTCTTGAACCTTGCTACAAAATACCATCATGTCCTCACTTTAGCCAGAAAGTTATACCTGCACTTTATGAAAAAGGTAAAAGTGATGTCGTCAACAACCTATCACGTGTCCGCTATTTCACTTACGACAGATGGTTGAACTTCACGTGCAACACAGAGATATTTAACTGTAACTGTCCATCACATTTCGGCACAATGTTTAAACAACTGTTTAAATACAACTGTTTATTTTATTATTTTTCTGTTTAAAAAAACTCTAGTCTAATTTATTTGAAATATCACCCAAATGGGTAATTTTTTTGTACCAAAAATTAACCGAACCGAGCACTTCAAGAAGCTGAAGCAAATCAAAATTCCATTTACACCCTTAGTAATTAGACACAGTGTGGTCGCAAATGGCTTTCAACCCCCCAAAAATAAATACATCCCATAGTTTTAGTGAATTGTTTTTCTCTGCATGTACAAGGTCTACATGAATATTGCTATCAAACTAAAGGGGAGACTGACGGTTAGCGTAGATGTGAAAATGTACATATCTCTGCTACCCAGGTTTTAAAATGTTAAATAGCTTTGCTGTCAACTTGTGTTAGTTAAAGCACGTGTGCATTCACAAAGTGCAGTCAAATTGCAGTTAAGTGTTTTTCATAAATACTAAGGTCTGTCCAGAAAGTATCCCCATTCTCTTTGTCCTGGTCTGCATAGATCAGGGAACTGAGGCTGGTATAATAGCAATGATTGTCCCACTTCCCGCTGAGGCTAAAAGCAGGCTGCCTACTGGCTTCCTGACAAGCCGAGTGTTACTGTTTAATCACTGCTTACCATCTAATGCACCGGGCAGACACACAAAATCAACACACATTGGCACATTGGCTTTCAAAGTTATATAAACAAAAAAAATGTAGTGATGCATGCATAAAGAGTGACTCACATTCACACACTCTCCAAGCAGTCACACTCCCCCAAACACACACACTCACAGCTTGCGTATGTGTGAGGACAAGTGTCAGAGGCAGCAAATGGCTGTGGCAAGATATCTGTAATATGCACGCTAAAATGCCAAATGTAGCAACTTTCTTGCTGATCTGAGGCTGGCTGACCAACTTCTAGATAAATGCTCAGAAGAGTCAAACCTGTGTGAAGAGTGAAGAGGAAGGAAAATGCTGCTGGAGATAAAATCCAATACCAATTATATTTCTCAGCTTTTACCTATGACAGATGCCATATAACATTTCTGCAGTGCTAAACCTCAGGTGAACCCTAACAATTCTTGCCTATGTGCACTCAAAGTGACAGACACAACATCAACCAATTGTTAAATTGATCATTTAGTCACACAGGAAGTTTGCCTGCCCGAAAGATTTGTTTTGTGTTGTATTGCAGCCCTTCATTTAGCCAGACACAAACTATCCTGAAACATTTGTCATGATCCCCAAAGGATCAATTCCAAAAGTCTCCCTTCTCTCCTCAAGTATCACCATGACTTGAGGGCAGTATCTCAACTAGGACTGGTCGATTATATGATTGTGATCACGATACACTTCAAGTCGATTACGGTTATAAGCTGTGAGCATATTTACTCAATCAAACATGGCGGAAATGTCCATAACAACAGCCAATCATAGTCAATCTTTTCCTGTTCCACTTACATTTGTAAGTTTCTGGAGAAGTAAACAGAATGACCGAAGGTGGAGCTAAACACGGAGCTGAGGGCAGAGAAGGAAGGCTACTCAACGCCGGTTGCGTGGAGTTGGTTTGGGTATCTCCAAAGTGATGTGGAGCAGATTAAGCCGATGTGCAAGGTATGTCGGCTGTCGGTGCCCTCAAAAACTGGCAACACAACAAATGTGTTTGAAGAAGTACCACCCAAGTGATTATACAGAAATTGTGAAAATACGAACACAGTCCGCACAGCCTGCCCCTGCTGTCAGCACACGTAGCTTGATTTGTGTGTTTTCATTTGCTTTATTTACTCCGTAGTTCAATACAATTTTGAACTAAACTGTAGTTTCTTTAGTTTTTAGTACAGATGCTTTAAAACTGGCAGGTTAAAAACAATATAAAATAATGTGAAAATTATCCAGATTGGATGATATGAAAAAATATATCATGATCATGTTTTTTGCCGTATCGTCCAGTCCTAATATCAACTGAATGGATTGTTGTTTGGTGCACTCATGTCACAAAAGATATAGGAATCTCTATTAGGAATCTAGAAGGTGTCCTAATTTCTTCTATGTGTTTGTTTGTGCAGGCTCTTGTATTTCTAAACCTCTGCACCGAAAAACAAAACAAAGCAAAACATGCATCTCCACTGTGTTGCCAGTGCTGATATTTTTCTGACAAATACACCACATGAAGACGCTGCTATTAAAACACAAAGTTCGATCGTATAAGTTGTATTGACTTGGATTTTCTGACACAGCCGCCCTCTAGAATAAACCCCAATGTTGAGCGAATGACGATGATTGGGTAAATTGTGCAGGGAACTTTCAGGGACTAGGCAAAGTTGCAAGGCCACAAATAATTCCCGGGGATTAGTTGAACTTGCGTGAATTGACATGATCGCAATATCGCAAAATTCTGGATGGGGCTGATTAGGAGTAACGGATTCCCGTAGCGGTTCCACAATTAAGTTGTTTGAATCATGGATTCTTTCACAGATACAGTATGTTTGACACAGTGAGTTTCAAAGGGGACTTAATACACCACCCTGTGGTACTTCTGTGAACACCATCTTTAGTCTTCTAGTAAGGAAGCTTTGCTGTTTACTTACTAAAGCAGTCATTTTTTTCTTGGGGGTCAATTATGTTTAAAGTAGATGCATTAATTATTAGCCACTACTAGTCAAAGTAGCTAGTATGACATCGGTCCAGGGAAGGGGGGGTGTTGCAATGGTTGTTATGAAAGGTCATATTCTCTGCTCATAGGAATAGTGAACTCTCATGAAGATTTATGTGTGATTTCCTTTGCATCTTTCACACAAATACTTTTGTAGCATAAAATCATCTGCTGACCTATTTAGGACACAATTAAAAGCATTCAACCTCAAGCAATATTTAGGTGACAGGTGAATAGACCTTTAACTTGTCAAGGTGTATTTGAACCACAATGGTCCGTGTAGGCCTTCAAGTTTCTCAAATTTAATTGCAAAAACCCTCATCATAATCCACCATCTCTTGGGATGCTTTGTGTCCCGTTAAAAGTTTGGTCCCCTTTCTCACTGGCAGCAAAGCACCCACCCATGGACCTTTTTTAAAAGTAGAACAAGCGAGCTGGAGCCCTACCCCGCTTAGATATTATGCAGGCAGTTCTCAGACCGCAGCACCCAAGAGACCCTATTACCAGTGACACTACCAGCAGGCTTGCACGACTGAGGTAGCGCAAGCATTCGAGCGAAGACAAAAAGCAATAGTACGCAAGGAAAATCAGAGGACAAATGTCTACATGGGAGGAAAGCGGGTAGGATGGGGAGCCATTAAAGGAAAGCAGACCAAAGAAAGAACGTATGATTGTCCTGATGGAGAAATAACACTTAACTCTCTCATCGTTTATACAGTATATATTATTCAAAGCAAAGTGTTTAAACATTTTTTCTTGGTTTACAGTCATGCTGGGGAATACCAACAACCTATCTTTAATTTACATGTCTTTTTCATTAGCAGGGAATGCTAATGAAGCTCTTCCATGATGTAAAGTGAACAGCCACCAGAAAAGTGGCTTTTATGTCTCTGGTGGACAGAGGCAGCATTGCAGCGCCATATACCTTTCTATATGCACCTTGTCCTCCAAGGAACTGCTCTTCTGGCAGTAATGGATTGTGTGTAGATGTTAAAATAGCTGCTGTTTGTTATTTTAAAGTCATACTGGTACATGTAATGCATATTTCCTAGGGACTTTTAAGTGTGAAGTTGCTGTGTGATGTGCTTAATGTTGTTTGTAAGATGACACTGTGAGTCAGAGTATTACATTGAGTAACAACCTCCTGTAATTTCCAATGGGTTGGCAAGCTCGTTGTGAGTTTTTTCATGACTCATAATTGGCTCCTAGCAAATAGCAAGCTGTGTGGTCTTCATGGGCTCATGCATGTCACAATATGTAATTTTATGACGTGGACACATGCGGCTTACACACCGGTGTGGCTTATGAGTGCGGCAAATCTGTTTTTTCCTCTAAATTTAGTGGGTGCAGCTTATACACTGGAATTTACGGCAATTTGCGTTCGTGTGTGTTACATGGGCCATGGCTTGCAATGCCGGAGCAGGCAGAGGGCGGAATATACACATTTGAAAGTTATCACCCTCCATGCAGTACCTAACCAGCAACTTTAAATTTTAAGTAGCCATTAATAAAGTAATAAAGTCAATCGAGTTAAGATGAAGAAGCAATGCTTGTAAGCGTCCTCTATGCGGCTGCGTCATTGTTGCAAACAGGCCATTTTAAATATAAGGTATTTATGACGTGTTAGTTGAAAAATTTCTGCAATTTGGGTCGCCACTTGTCATTGAGGGGTGGTGGTGGTTTTTTAGGAACCTGCCGCAAAAAAGCTTGAGTTGAGTTGTAATCTGCTGGAAGCACATGAGCTTGTGGGTCTCCGGGTGAATAGAGCTGATCAAGTGTGCAGCCTTGGCTTTGCTACTAACACGAGCTATGATTATTCTCTCATGACTATAGAAAGTTTGTGCGTACTTGTTCGTGTGCGTCATCATCTTGGCTGCACAACAGCTTGGAGAAAAATATCAGTTCTTGTATACACATTTAACTGCATGTCACTGCAGTCGCAGTTGTTGTACAAAATGGTCGCTGTGACAGATGAGCTGTCGCCGTTTCACATAGGCAGATGCAGGCCCTTGATCTCCGTCTGTTGCCTTTTGTTTCACAGCGCTAAGCGAGTCAATTATCTAACGAGCAGCTAACGAGGAGATAAGACCAATTAAGATGATAGCGCATGCGATGACGGTAATTATGACAATGACACCCGGGTCAGCGTCAGGAAGAGGCAGTAAGGATGGATGACAACACCGTTCAAAGTGCACATACTTGTACATACTCTATAAACACATTTAATTGCAACTTAGTCAACGCTGTCATTGTTTTCAGACCGTGTGCTGTTAATGAGAAATAGCTTGTGTAGATTTGACACATTTCCAGGATGCTTGAAACAAAGCAGTGCAATTAGCTGCAAGTATGAGCTGTTAATATGCACGTGACTTTAAAAAGTAGGCCAATACAACTTTTCCTATTAAAGAAAAAGTATACAGTACATGCACTACTTTTATTGGACAAAACTAAATGCTACACTTGCATTGATTTGCCCAGAGGTGTGTTAAAATTAAGTACGTAACGGTAATGGTTTAGTTTGTTTTGACCATGGTGGACAAAGTTACATTGAAGTACAGTCTCCCCTTGTCAGTTTGTGGATCAAATGTCGTTGCTTTGCTCTATCAAGGCTTTTCAAAAACATATTAATTAATTAATCATGCTGTTTTGTGGTTGAATACAACCTATTAGTTAAAAAAAATACATATTTAATCAAATATTACATTTTTTTGCCTAAATGAAGCATTTTCAAGCATAGAAGTCACTAAATGAACTAAAATACAAATATAACATATTTAAAAGACGCATTCAAAGACATTCACTATGTTTACATGCAGTCAATATTCGGGTTAAGGAAACATTTGGAATAACCTGACATGAAAAAAAACAGACAAAAAAACGCATGAAAAAACATCATGAAGCAATGCCCGTCATTTCTGCTTCTTCTTCCTGTATCCAAAAACAACAACAACAGCGGCACGACGCCTTTGTTTGCGCCCACCACCAGTACTTGACACTATTCTGTCTCACTTACTTCATTAATGGAAGGCGAGAACGTGAAGAAATAGGAAATGGAGCCGGAGCTGTGCCATCCACATCCATGCTATATCCCCAGAACCCTCTGGACACTTCTGAAGATGTGTTCGTACAAACCCTGCTTTGCGTAACTGCTTGTTCACGTTTTGATAGATTTCCCTATCGCTGTACTTTCTACCATCAATAAAAGAAATAATGTCCCTGTCTTTCACCACACTAATGAGGTGGCTTGTTTCCTCCTTGCTCCAAAAGTGTGGGGTTTTGCATGACACAATGTTTACAAGTAGTTCCTGCCAAAGACACAAGATTCATTTCGAATGGAACATACGCAGAACACAAATGAATGTTATGTAATGATAATGTAATGATATCCCGATAGATGTGTACATGACCCAATTTTCAGGTTACAAAAGGAGTAACCCAGGGGTAGTGTTCGGGTTTTTAAAAACCAGAATATAAGCATATTTAAAAGGGTTATTGGTGTTTACATTACTGTGCGCAATGGGGTTATTGCTAATATTCCGGGTATGATAGGGTTATGTGACTGCATGTAAACGTAGTCATTCAAGATATGTAATATTCTACACTGGTCACGAGGTGTCAGTACCGTAATGTTACTCTAATGTTCTGTGATACACACAAACGCCAGACTTGATCGCTGGCTTTTATAGCAGGTTTGACTTATCTCACAACAGGCACAATAATCTCTAATAAAAATCCCTAATAAAAATACAGGCTACTGTTGCGGCCGTAACCCACGGCAAGATGAAACTCACTTCCTGTCCACCCACCATTCGGTAGTGGTGGGGGAAATAATCAATTCTTAGATATATCGCGATGCGGATATGGAGGATTATTTATCGATTCATAAATGTCAATAATCGATGCTGACGGAACAAAAAGATGAAACGCAGAAGTGCCGCCTGGGCAGTTTATGGTGGTGCACTTAAGTGTAAGATGCTACCAGAATGGCTGAACGTAAACTTCTAGATGCACCAGCTGGATTTAAAGGGAGCGTCTGGAAGCACTTTGGCTTTCATGTAGTTAAAGGTTAAAATGAACTGGACAAGAGCCAGGCAGGAAGTTTTGTCAAAGGTACAAAGGTTACAAAGGTAACTGTAGCTGTAAAGCAAGAACTAGGAGCTTGGTAGGTGGCTTGGTCACAGGTGAGAGTCGACGACAATCAGGCACCGGACCGCAGTCCTCCCACGGCTTATGAATGGGAGCAAGGTGATTAGTGGCAGGTGTACTGATGGGCTTTCAGCTCCGCCTCAGTGAGAACTTCGGAAAGAAGCCAGCAGGCGGTAGCAGAGCGACAAGAATCTTAACATTATGTTTATTTTCATTGTGGATCATTACAAATATGCTTTGTTTTAGTAGTACACAGTGAGTAAAAACAAATTATATATAGAAAAAAAATGCATAAAAAATTTACAAACTATTGATCACAAAGAAAGATGCATGGAGATGCATCAATAATTGTTTTATCATCTCATCGCAGGCTTTTAAATCGTACCTGCATCGAATCGTGAGGTGGCCAGAGATTCCCACTCCTACCATTCGGGTCCTCTAGGAAACACATTTATAGCAACACACATGAACACGAGTCTATTTATGTCTTAAATGGCTTATTTTGTCATGTTCTGCCTTAGCTGCTCTGATGCCACCTGTCTTTTGCAGTGCACTGCTGGTCCTGCCAGGGCGGAGCCACCTGTGCACACCTAAGAGCAATTATCATCAGCCCTTCTTAAGCCATGCCGGGACACTCACTCGTTGTCAGTTTGTTCCATAGACTTCATTCGTTCCTCGCTCAACAACCTCCTTGTGTGTTGTTAGCTTTCTGGTCATTTGTCCTACTAGCATTCTGTGACTACTTTTTCCAAGCAGCTCTTTTTGTTACTAGCGTCAGCATTAGCTTATCCTCCCTTCTTGGCTTTTCCAGCAGTGCCTTTTGTTACTTGTTTTATTACTAGTATTTTTCCTTGTTTGTTGTCCTGTCTACATTGGTGTCCAACTACTGGCTTGCACCAATCCTAACAAATGTACACTTATCATGTCTACTATATTGGGTCATATCAGTGCAATAATGTAAAGGTGACTGTAGTGGTGTTAGTTCATGTTTAGAGGGCTCTAATGATGTTAAAACCCATTTTTAGAAGGCCGTAAACAGGTTTTCTATGCTCTAACTACGAAAATATCCTACTTTGGAATACTGCTTTGTTGAAATTCACATCATTTGGAACCAATTAACTGCAATAGAGGAGCTGTGCAGAGTCCAGAGGGAACTCCGGCACAAGATCAGGAAGGCGAAGGACTGCTACAGGAGGAAACTGGAGAACCGGCTGGAGGAGAATAATGCCAGGGAAGTCTGGAGAGGCCTGCAGACCATCACAGGCCATGGTAAAGAGTGGGGAGAGACCAAGCCAGTGGGGACAAGATCTGGGCAGATGAACTCAATGTGTTTTTTAACAGATTTGAGTCTGCCCTCCCTCCCTCCCCTACCAACTCACCACTCTTCACCCCCACATCCCCATCCCAGCCATCCTCTACTCCCCTCTCCATAACTGATGATCAGGTGAGAAGTCAGCTGAGGAAGATCAAGGCAAGGAAGGCCCCGGGACCGGACGGCATCAGCCCTAGAATCCTCAAGGACTGTGCTGACCAGCTCTGTGGAGTTCTCAGGCACTTGTTCAACCTCAGCCTGAGCCTGGAGAAAGTCCCGGCCCTGTGGAAGACCTCCTGTGTGGTCCCGATCCCAAAGACACCGCGTCCCAAGGAGCCTAACCACTTCAGGCCTGTTGCCTTGACCTCTCACCTGATGAAGACCATGGAGAGGATTATCCTGCAGCACCTGCGACCCCTGGTGGGCACTCAGCTGGACCCCCTGCAGTTTGCTTACCGGCCTCGGATCGGAGTGGACAACGCAGTGATCTACCTGCTGCACAGATCACTGCTACACCTGGAGGACAGCGGGAGCGCTGTGAGGGTCATGTTTTTTGACTTCTCCAGTGCCTTCAACACCATCCAGCCGGCACTACTCAGAGTGAAGATGGAGAGTGTGGGAGTAGACCAACACCTGACTGCATGGGTTATAGACTACCTCACCAACAGACCACAGTATGTGAGGCTCCGTCACTGTGTGTCTGACATGGTACTCTGCAGCACAGGTGCCCCTCAGGGTACGGTGCTCTCCCCTTTCCTCTTCACCCTCTACACCTCGGACTTCACACACAACTCCACACAGTGTCACATCCAGAAGTTCTCCGATGACACAGCCATTGTTGGTTGTGTTTCAGAGGGGAATGATCTGGAATACAGGACGGTCATCAGGGACTTTGTCAGCTGGAGTGAGCTTAACCAGCTGCAGCTCAACACCAGCAAGACAAAGGAGATGATCATTAACTTCCAGAGGAAAACATCTCACTTCACACCGGTGAACATCCAGGGAGCGGACATAGAGTTGGTAGACAGCTACAAATTCCTGGGTGTTCACCTTAACAACAAACTGGACTGGTCCGTCAACACCCACGCCCTCTACAAGAAGGGCCAGAGTCGCCTCCACCTGCTGAGGAGACTGAGGTCCTTTGGTGTGTGCAGGACTCTTTTACGGACCTTTTATGACTCTGTGGTGGCCTCAGCCATCTTCTATGCTGTGGGCTGCTGGGGAGGGGGCAGCACGGACAGGGACAGGAGCAGGATCAATAGGCTGATCAGGAGAGCGAGCTCTGTCCTGGACGGTCCTCTGGACTCCGTGGAGGAAGTGGGGGAGAGAAGGATGTTGGCTAAGCTGACATCCATCATGGACAACACCTCTCACCCGCTACATGACACTGTGGGTTCCCTTAGCAGCTCCTTCAGCAGCAGACTGTTACACCCACGGTGTAAGAAGGAGAGGTTCCGCAGGTCCTTCATACCGACCGCTGTCAGGCTCTACAACACCTGCACCACCTGAACCATGTTGTAGACACGATGCTTTACTTTACTTTACTTTACTGTTCTCTTTACTTGTCTTGCTGCTGTAACAAGTAAATTTCCCCGCTGTGGGATAAATAAAGTACATACATACATACATAAACAAGGGATTACTAGATATCACATTTGCACAATTCAGCATGTCAGGAAAGGAGTCTCCATGTCTCAGAAGTTTGTTCTCTTCCTTTTCCAGATTGCCATTTTCTTATAGAGGAAAAAGGATAAAGAATGTGGAATAGTATAGTTAATAGATAGCTTAGTCACTCATGATGAATGAATAAATAAATACATAAAATCAAAATCTATGCCAACTAGTCCCCAAAAAACTCAACTGAAAAATGTTTGTTTTGATCTTATATACTGACCTTTTTAGTTGTTTAGATAAAAGAAACATGCTGTTGTATTAAATGAATTTTTCTTTCCACAAGGTTGAGCTTTGTCTTTAAGAGCTGCAAGCTACTTGGTTTGCTCTAAATATTTATAGAAAAACATATAAATATTAAATCAAATTCAGCATACAAAACAAGTGTCTTAAAAAATATGAATAGAAAAAAAAATATTACTACCATCATAGAAGCTTCAATTTAGCACGCTTCTTAATATGCGCTTACTGAAGCAGCATTATTTACACAATAACAGTGTCAAAAAAGTGTCTCATTATTTAGCAAGGTAGCAAACAACAGAGGAGGAGATATAATGTGAATATTAAGATAATGGTGCTCTATTAAGCAGAGTCACCAAACAACTCGACAGCAACTAATAAATATGATATCCTTTTTTAATTACAATCTCAAAATTGCTATTTCACTGATATATGAAACATGATTTTAAAAAAAATGATTCATGTTGTCTTTGATTTTTTATTTTATCTTAAAAATATATTTTCTAAAACAAGTCTTATAGTCTGGTCAATATATTTGAGACCAAACCAAGTCTTCTACTAGCAGGCACACATTAGCATCTCTTGCCTTTACCTTCTCATCTGGACTCTTCTCCAAGCTATTCAAAGACGCACTAATTGCTTCAGGTTAGAAATGACGTGAATTAGCATGAAATAAACATGGTCCTTTGGTCATTTTCTCCCTTGCATTTCATGTTAGCAGATAACTTTTTTTTATTATAGCTTTTCTTCCACGTTGTCTCTTGGAGAACACATTTGTTCCAACATTAGCTAAGCATGTGGATTGATCGTGGATCATTTCAATGCATGTCTGATATCATATCCATTGTATACTCCACTTTCAATGGTGTGCTGTGGGTGAAGCGCTGGTCAAGCACCGCTGCATAGTGACCTGGCCTCTCGCCTTGGGCCATCCGCCACAGGATAATTTCATCCTCCATTGAGCAAGGGGGCACATGGGAGTAAGACCCATGCTAAGCCCCTCTTTTAGAGGCTTGTGATTGACGTAGTTCCCCGAGGGTCAGTAGGTTGGGGGGAGGCTAGAAGAGCCGCATGTAACAAGGGTAACTTAGTGAGACTAACTGGTTTAATGGAGGATGTGGAGGGGCTATTGATACCATGCACATATTTGTTTGTGGTCAGCAGTAAACTACCATTGTCGACTGGCTAAGAATTCCATAGGTGCATTCAGAGCCTTGCGCAAGAATACCTCAGAATGTAATATCATCTCATAAAACCATGTGTAATGGTACTGGTTTCTTTGTTGCGGACATGCTGATAAAGTTACATGAGCAAAAACATTAATGGTTTACACTTGCGCAATTCAAAATGTTTTAAAAGGTGTAGGAAGACGCAAAGCTTATTTGTGGGTACATGTGTTTCTAATAATCGCAGCACAGCAAGAAAAAATTACGAGCATTGTGAGATAAACTAAAACATTAAGTTTAATTATCACTTCACGTTCCTGCATACACGGCGTCAAGACGGAATAAGCAGATAATTGCGGTGCAAAGGTGACGACAGGTGCTGATATTGTTTTTATTGTTACTGAACAGGCCAGACTCATAAAATCATAAACTGCACTGAACCAAGTGAAAACACTATAAGCACTCATTTTAAACTCGTTTCACTGAATCTTAAAACATCTTTACTCCAAATATGTAGGATACACTTAAACAGTGTTGTAAAGGAGTAACAGACTTATTCAAATAATGTACTCATTTAGTTTCTTGACCACAATTACAAAGACCTTCGCCAAGACTAAAACATTTATCACCCTCAAAATATTTTTTTTAATTGTTGTTGCAATTCCACAAAATCCCACATTAGCACAAAATTTTACATCTAATTAAATTTGTATTGCTATCTAAACATGTCAAATATAGTTTTGCATGTTTAATATAAATGCATTCCATGTCTTGATCTAGATCAGATCCAAATAAAGCTTAGTTTTGCACATACTGTAACTTACTGTATGCACAACGGTATCGGTACAATTGGCTATACCAGGGGTCACCAAAAATGGCCATGAGCACCTCATTTTTGCAACGTTTATTTTTATAGCTTATTTCAACCAAAACAACCCGAATATGCTTGTTTTACCAGAACATGAACAAAATGCTTATTGCAATTCCAAAACTCTAATTTTGTATTTCACAAGCCATTTCATTCTATCCATCCATCCGTTTTCTATGCCGCTTATGCTCATTAGGGTTACGGGGATATGCCGGGGCTTATCCCAGCTCACTTTGGGCCAGAGGTGGGGTACACCCTGGATTGGCCGCCAGCCGTTTGCAGGACACATATAGACAAACAACCATTCACACTCACATTAGTATCTATGGACAATTTAGAGTCGGCAATTCACCTAACCCAACCTAACATTTCTTTCTAGTGTTGTCGCATTATTAACTGAAAACCTGAATGAAAAGCAGCGTGGCAGGCGCCTCATGTGGTCGTGGGGCTCTCACTGGTGCCCGCGGGCACCACGTTGGTGATCCCTTGGCTATATGATATGAAAGGGGAACCATAAAACTTAGACCAAAACATATTTGACTTACTTTTTCAAAATCACTGGTGATCTTAGAGCATCAGGCGACTTTGGATGCGAGATCGGATTGATGGCGCTCCAGCAGGACCCCCATGCAGTCCGAAAAATCCAACCACTTTTTGAGCTATCCGCCTTAGCACACATGGGCGCTACATTAGTTGCTGATGATTACATCGCAAGCCTCGATAACTCGCCACACCCTGCCAAGTGCCCGCCGCCACCCAAATGCCACACCAACCCAAAGCTTTTTAACGTGACACCCCTGCGAGACATTTTTAGTGGCATGTTTTACAGGGTGCAAAACTAATATCACTGTCACAACGACAGGTAAGTCCTACACGGCAGCTATGCTTGTTTTAGCTTTGTGAAGGGAAAGTGGGCGGAAGACAGTTACTATAGGTTGGATGCTGCAATGGAGGTGGAACTGATCGGCGGATGTGATCGGCCCTATAAAGCAAGTATGGGCATGTGCAATACCAAGCTTTTTCACGGAAATCTGCCGATACTGATTGGTGGCCGATCGATCGGAGCACCCCTATATACACACTCATGATCAAAATCTTAAAACCAGTTGAAAAATTTGGATCTTATTGAGGTTTTAAGTAGAGCTACAATATGCAAAAACAAGAAGGGAGAGTGAGACAAAAAAGCATTTTTAAAAAGTAATTTATTGAAAACAACAGTGAAACTGAAATAGGCTGTTTATCAGCTGATCAAAAGTTTAAGACCACCGGCTATAAAGGCCAAAATCTGCTCTAAATTTTCATTTTCTGTCAGGCATTTACACTGTCATGCCCTCCTGATGGCTAAACCTAAGAAGCAGACGGCATCTGGGCATCACTGCGGTACCTGGACGCATGGAGGCGATTCCAGGAGACAGGTAGTTACTCAAGGAGAGCTGGACAGGGCCGTAGAAGGTCCTTCAACCCTCAGCAGGATCGGTATCTGCTCCTTTGTGTAAGGAGGAACAGGATGAGCACTGCCAGAGCCCTACAAAATGACCTCCAGCAGGCCACTGGTGTGAATGTTTCTGACCAAACAATCAGAAACAGGCTCCATGAGGGTGGCCTGAGGGCCCGACGTCCTGTAGTGGACCCTGTGCTCACTGCCCAGCACCGTAGAGCTCGATTGGCATTTGCCATAGACCACCAGAATTGGCAACTACACCACTGGTGCCCTGTGCTCTTCCCTGATGAGAGCAAGTTCAACCTGAGCACATGTGACAGACGTGAAAGGGTCTGGAGATGCCGTGGAGAACGTTATGCTGCCTGCAACATCATTCAGCATGACCGGTTTGGTGGTGGGTCAGTGATGATCTGGGGAGGCATATCCCTGGAAGGATGCACAGACCTCTACAGGTTAGATAATGGCACCCTGACTGCTATTAGGTATCGGGATGAAATCCTTGGACCCATTGTCAGAACCTACGCTGGTGCAGTGGGACCTGGGTTCCTCCTGGTCCACGACAATGCCCGACCTCATGTGGCTAGTGTATGCAGGTAGTTCCTGGAGGATGAAGGAATTGATACCATTGACTGGCCCCCACGTTCACCTGACCTAAACCCAATAGAACACCTCTGGGACATTATGTTCAGGTCCATCAGGCGCCGCCAGGTTGCTCCTCAGACTGTCCAGGAGCTCATTGATGCCCTGGTCTAGATCTGGGAGGAGATCCCCCAGGACACCATCCGTAGTCTCATTAGGAGCATGCCCCGACTTTGTCAGGCATGCGTACAAGCACGTGGGGGCCACACAAACTACTGAGAATCATTTTGAGTTGCTACAATGACATTTTGGCAAACTGGACCAGTCTGCTGCATCATTTTTTCACTTTCATTTTTGGGGTGTTTTTGATTTCCCCCCTCTATAGGGTGATAATTTTCATTTCTATCAAATTATGTGGCATCATTTTGTTACTAATACATCACCCACTTATTATCAGGAAAGATATTCAAGATCATTTTTCCCCCAGTTTAGATCTGATGTGTTTTCGAAGTGTTCCTCTAATTTTTTGAGCAGTATATATATATATATATATATATATATATATATATATATATATATATACAGTCAAACCTGTCTTAGCGGCCACCTTTATAGAACGGCCACCTGCCTATAGCAGCCGCTGAAAGATCCCCTGCAGCAAATTTACATGTTATAGACCCTGTGTATAGCAGTCACCTGTCCAACGCAGCCAGCGGCCACCCATTTTGTCTCCCTTGGTCAATATCTGACCTGCATATAGCGGCCAAATTACCAACTCAAGTAGAAGCTTCATGCACGAAAAAGTTTTGTTTTTCAATCAATGAAGGCGTCGTGTGTAGACTTTAATTACTGAGTCCTAGCTCAGTCACATTCATTCACAAGATCCACACAAACTGTCAGTTGTTCCACATAAAAAAGCCGTCTTCTTTTGAGCTTGCTATTTCCTGGTCAAACATGTAACTTTAAGAGCATTTGCACCAAAACATTACCGCAAAGTAGGCTGGGAACAGGACGTGCTCCCAGCGACGCTACAATAAAAAAAAAAAAAAAACATATGCTAGCATGCATGCGGCAGCGGGAGCAAAACTGAGTTTGGTTGTACTTAACTGAAGTATTTTATCAGTTATCAGCTATTATTAAGCCTCTAGCTTCCTTTTAGTAAGTCAAAACCTTGGCTATGATTGCACTACATTGTCATGTAGACCTACAAAGTACACTTGGAAGAACAAGAGGTGAATAAATGTATTGCAACTGATGTGAAACTGATGAGGGGTAGGAATAAATAAGCTTTGCTTCTTCCTACTCCTTTTTGGACATGCAAAATTGTGAATTGTACTATGTGATGTGCTACTGTTTGATTCATGCATGTTCAGGATTAAAACCATGAACCATGATAATAACAAGCCTAGTAGTGCTGTACAACTTTTAACAGCAGGCCGCAGTGCTCTCTACTGGTCAACATTATTATTATTATTTTTTCCCTTTTTTTTTCTTTTTTTTCCTCTACTGGTCAACATTCAAACTGGACGCCAACCTGTCTATAGAGGCCACCTGTCTATAGCGGCCACTTTTGCAGACTCCCTCTAGTGGCCGCTATAGACAAGTTTGACTGTATATATATATATACATACACACACAAACACAAAACTCTCTGAAATTTAAGTGTTTTCAGAAGGCATAGAGTCCATATCTGTCACTCGTGATCACCCAAGAAAACACAATCTGACCCCAAAACCAAAGTCAAAAGATCATGGAAAAAATTCCAGCAGCGTACTGTCACCATCCGAGTGACTGTAATGCACAGTGCCAGTGTGAGGTTGAAGGTCGTGATACTGTTTTTGGAGATGTCGCCCTCCATTCTGATAAAAAAAAAAAACATGTACATTGCATGTAAATGGGGATGTTACAGAAAGTTGTACAAGTCAAGTTTTTGTGCTAAGCAATGTTCTGTACATAAACACACACACAAAATGACAGCTTCTCTTATCGGTGGGACACTTTTTTTGCTTGTGGTAAAATGACCCAGTTGTCTTTCATCTTCATAGCAAACCCCTGAGGCTCAACCAGGAAAAGATGATAACGATGAAGACCGAATGATGAGACAATACGAGAATGAATACAAATTTTCAAATGTGCCACAGAGGCAAAGCATTGATTCTGAGATGGGGAATTAATGAAGCCTTGCTAGCATTATGACAGCAAAGTGTCACATGGTAAAGAATTATGCAGCCTTTTGGCTCGTGGCTTGCAGCTAGTAAGGGACAAAAGAAGAAGTGGGATGAGTAGAAACAACATTTGTTTGAGAAAGCCACTTTTATGACATGATGCAGGACACCTCTTTAGGCATCAATGTCACTCTTAATGGAAGTCTTTACTCAAAAAGCTTCATTCACAGTGTACTTGGACAAAACAATACCACCTGCCTCTGAGTTATTGTCATGACAAGCTGAATGTAATGCGCTATGTGTACTGTATATCTTGCAGAATCAGAAGTTGTTATGCAGGTTATGGTAGCATAAAATAGCAATTGTAGAGTCGGTAACTTGGGGCAGGACATACAGCAACAAGATGAGTTACTTGTAAAAACAACAAACACATATGCTAACATTAGCTTACCCTGTTGCTGTTCCTCAGCTCTGGTTGCTGCAGTACTACTCCATAGCCTCCACATTGCTGCAGCAACTTGTTTTCTCTCGGATATAAAATGTGTCTCAGTACCACGAAAAAAAACAACAACGATGGCTTGTGCCATATACTTATATGTGTTAGTTTGGCTGTTAATTAGCAGGATCCATCCTCATAATGGAGAATGATGAAACTTTACGTATTAGAAATCTTGGACGAACCACAGCAACTCACATACTCAAAAGTGAAAATCTTAATAGTCAGCATTTTTATACGTGCTCAAAATGTCAAAATACAAGCAAAACATTTCTTAATGTGCTAGACTGTATGTCCATGCCGAAGTTTTTTAGTTCAGTTCAGTTAGTTAGTTACAGTTAGGGGTGTAACGATTAGTTTTAATAACGATTCAATTCGTGGCTGCGATACAATTCAAGAACAATTTTGGTTCATTTAGAACGATACAATCCGAACCAATTCAGTAACTTTAAATCCATTCAGTAACTTTTTTGCCAAAAATTCAACCAGTGTGACTGTGAAATAAATACCTGGACACTGGACAGTACAGGTTTCCTACATTCCCATTGGTTTTTGTAAGGGAATCCGGTATAAATTATTAATAATGCTGACATGCTTAAGAATAAATTATCAATGAGGACAAAACATTTGTGAAAAATGAAATGCAAAATCAGGATGAAAAGAGGTTGGTATATCTTGCCATGATTAATTATTTAGTTTAAATAGTGTAATCCAAACCTGCACTTAGCGCCCTAAGGTGAGGGACATTATGTAAATTCCTCAGCAAATAAATGTGATAGGGTATCTTATCTTCCTGATCAGAGCAGTCATTTGAAAGAACGCTGCAGCAACTAGCAAGTTATATGGCCTCCTTGTACCTTGTGCACGCCATATATTGTTTCCTCGTACATAAGCATATGTTTGGACCTGGACACATGCTGGATGATGACGTCTATGAGCGTCACTGCTGCTGGAATGGGAAACATGAGTTAATATAAGTTATAATAATATGAAATATGAGTTAAATATGAATACTGAATGAATTGACCAAAAGAAGAAAAAGTGAATCAGCTTTATTTCACAGGTCCACTACAACTCCCATGACCACCACATATGCGGAAGACGAAGACGTCACAGACACAGACTTAACGTTTTTATCAAGTCTTTATCATTACAAATGCAACAAAACACACATCCATATAAAGCCTGCCATGCTGAAATCCAATGCTTTATTTCCTAGTATCGATGTTAGATTGATGTAGGAATGGAAACTTGCTAAATACAGATGGATGTGGTTTGATCGGAGGAATATACAGTAAATGCATGGATGTAGTGAATCAATCATTACACCCCTAGTTAAAGTTACTGCGTCTCCTCTGTTATTTTTCCTCAAATAAACATCAACTAAATTGTATGCCTGTAAGTATATTTACGATTTTGATGGTTTTGATGAAAAAGTTTGTGTGTCATGCTAAAATGCTTTTAAACAATTGTTGCATAATTTTGTCCACGTGATTGGCAACTGTTTTTGGGCTCACCTGCAGACTCTTTGATGACATACTTTGTTAATTTGAGGCTAGTTTATTGTGAATATTTTAGGGAATCAATGTTATTGTTAAAGTAAGAGTAACACTAAGTGTAATTATAAATTATACAAAGAAACATGAAAGAGAACTGCAGTAAACATTACGAATCCCCCAGTTACATAAGCTAATATGGAATCGTGTGCCATAAGATTATCACTGCTATGTTTTTTCAAATGTATTTTTAGATTATTTTTCTTTTCGACTCTTGGGTGTGTGCCCGCATCTATTCACGGACTCGCATCTGTGCACTATGCCTTTAATCTCGCAATGTCATAGTCACTTACTGGCCAGCGATGAATAATAGCACACAGCCTCCAAGCGGCACCGGTGCACATTAAACAATAGATGTGAAGTGACAAGTGTTGAGGGCAGATTCCTGGTAAGCGCTCTCATATGACAGTTGGCAGCCTCATTGCAGCAAATTTACTGACAAAAGACAGCCAGAGTAACAACAAAGACGATGGCCAATATTGCATGGCAATATTGTATAATATTTGAACGCGTCAAATCAATAGACAGACAGATAAATGGATGGATAGAAAAGGAACAATTGATCGATCAATCGATCGATCAAAGAACGTATATAATATAGTATATAATAAACGTTAGGGTTTCTAATTAGCAGTGGGTCAAAAACATTGGCATTAACTGTATGGCTGTAGTCAACCTCCTGATGCAGCGCTTACTGACTCGATGGAAGGGGCTGCATGAAGTACAGTTGTCCCTCGTTTATAGCAGTGAATTGGTTGAATTTCATATAGGATTCAATGTTAATAAAAGAAATATTTTCGTAGTTAGTGCATAGAAAACCTGTTTACGACATGCTAAATCCGGTTTTTATTGTATTTTTATTGTAGACAAATAACACGCCTATAGTCACCTTTACAATTCTATTATTCACTGTTTACATCACATTGTGCAAACCCTTATGCTGCAGGAACTCGAGACGATTTGTAGCTAGCAAGCTAGCAAACTAACAAGCAAGCAACTAACAAGCATGGTTGACTTCATGCAGTGTTAAGGTAATGTAATGTAAGGTCTCATCAATGTTTGTGTCATTACTGCCGCGTAGTGACCGGAATAGTACATAGTATACAGTAAGTTGTATTTCAATACGTTTTGACCAATAGACCATAGTCTACCACGCAACAGCGTTCATTAATTAATTCATTTCTGAAACAATGCGATATAGTGAGGGAGCGATAAACCGCAATATAGTGAGGGACGACTGTATCATGAGTGGTCAGGGTCTGGCAGCTTTATCTCCCTCTACATGCGTTTTAAAATCTTGGTAGCACTACTCAGATGATGGTGTGAAAACTCATGAGTGTTACACTTGCAGTACTGTTGTTAGTTATAATAACAATTAATACTGGCTGAGCAGTTATTTGCTCCTTACCACTATTACAACATTGCTTCTTTTGCTGCTGTGTTGTGCAATATAGTTGGTAAGAAATGACTTTCTGATCAAAGAGAGTTAAAATGTTTTGTGAACTCTAAATCATTATAAAAGTTTAAAAAAATAAACTTGTTATATATAATGACTTTTCAAATTTCACAAATAACATTCTCCCCTACGGCCTGCCCTCGTGGTTTATGCAAATAAAACGATTCAAGCATTTATGTGGATCTGATATGGTTAAAAATAGATTTGATATTACAGCTTTTAGTCCTGCATAGAAACTGCAAATTATGCTCAAAACTAACAGTTTACATTTCAGATTATAAACATTATTTTAATTGAATAATATTAATTTTCTTACATTTTCTAAAAAAATATTTTTTTTAATGTATTCTTCTAAATATTTTCTCCTACTTTAATTGCATTTCTAATACAATGCATAAACAATATACATATAATCATCTTGTGAAATTATTTAATAAAATGTTCATATACTGTAGTGTCATTGCATTTAAGCTTTGATGTTGTTGTGTAAATTTTTAAAATAATTTTGAACAGTGTAATTTTACCCTTAAAAGATCATTACAGCTGAGATGTTAAAAACTGTAAACAGGAAGATGCACACAAATGAACAAATATACCCACGCATATGATAACATAACCTTGGTGGAGGTAATCAAAAGAAAGCATGCAGTGGGAGCAAGCTTAGTGACTCAAGCACTGCATTATTCAGCATATGATGAAGTCTCCATTTTTCTCTCCCTTTGCTAATGCACCAAGGCCGTGTGGTCCAATGAGTCCAATCCAGCCAGTCAATCATCATTTTCACGTAATGTGTCAGCCATTTTATAAACGCCATATCTAGTATGACATCAAGTGTGGAACAATCCAAATGAAGTTTCCTATGACAGGCTAATCTTGGTGGAGATGAAAGATGTCAATAGTCATTGCTGTCATGGAAATATATGACACCTGAGATTCCCTGACAGAACCCGTTCAAGCCGCGATAGCGACTCACCGGAGAAAGCGATTATCTGGACGTCCTGGTGTCTGACCTGGATTTCGCGAGGGGTTATGAGGGTGAAGTGTCCTTCTCTGTCCGTCTTCACCACCAACACAAGCCATTAATGCAATAGCGTAGCTGAGCCCGCATCTAAATGTTTCATTACGGCAAGAGCTGAGATGCTGGGATTTCGCCAGCCAGTTCTGATTGGCGTTCGCCTCTTCGCTTTAGAGGAAAGCATGACAAATTGAAATAAATGATGAGGAGGGAGAAAGGTGGGGTGGGGACAATGCTTTACTCTGGAGGCCATAGAGAAGATGAGAAGGTTGCAAGGATTTGGCCAATGCGGAAAAGACATTATTAAATCATCATCGGATGTCTGCTCAGATGAATGGTTGGCCATAAGTGTTCACTTTTATCGACCTTTGATCTGCTTGTGAATCTCCAATGGCGTACATAGTGATCATTCCTAAAAATATCTGTGGGATATAATAAACTCCAGAGCTGTAATGATGTAGCTTCACAGTCTGATGAAAATCACGTACAGTGGAACCTTGGTTAGCGTAGTCCCTGGTTAGCGTGTTTTGTCAAAAACGTACGCCAAAATGTTGCCTTGGTTTGCGTACAACGTGTTGTCAATACAACTGCGTAGATCCAACTGTGTTCTTGATGTATTTTCATCACAACGATGTGATTGTTGCTGCTAAAGACACAATGTGGCAGCGAGATCAATACGGACACCACCTGCCTGTTTTGCCATGAGTTATTCATTGAAGTCAGTAGTGTTTCTTACATTCTTTATTAAATGTTGGCACTTGCAACTTTCTCTGGCCCCATTCTGGGCTATCTTGCAGCTGGGATCAAAAGAAAAGCAGATACTCAAGGTGGGAAACACCATTGAATTTAAGAAAGAACTCATGGCAAAACAAAGGTGATATCCATATTGATCTCACTGCCAAATCATGTCTTTGGCAACAATCATGTCTTCACGGAAGGTAAAAGTAAGCTTAATTGGATTTACATTATTTCTTTTGAGAAAAAATGACTCGGTTAGCGTACATTTCAGTTAGAGTCGGACCTTCTGGAACAGATTAATGATGCTAACCAAGTTCAGCTGCATCTCCAATTCATGATGATTTGGACCGTGTTTCCACGTTCCCCTGCACGTCCAGTCAGAAGTACAGTGGTATCTCGGTTTTCGTTATTAATTAGTTCCAAAATGTCCGCTGGAAACTGAAACATATGAAAACTGAAGCACTTATTTTCTCAAAGAAAATAAAGCAAATTTAATTAAAACGGTCCAGACACATAAACTATTAACAAAAAATACATTCTCTAGAGAATAATTATGGATTTACATGCAAAAAAATAATGCAAAATAATTAAAATTGATGAATGAAATTGATAAATGAACATTTAACATCACTTACCTTTTTTGAAAACTTGTTGGCAGTGAGAAGTGGAGAGAGGGGAGGGGAAATAGGGGAGGGGATCCACACCAACAATACCTTCTCAAAATCTCCTATCATTGTTTTGTTGACATTTACCACTTTCGCAACATTAGTGTCCTTGATTTCTTTAAGTTAGTTATTAGTTTTCTTCGATTTCTTTTCCCAGGATTGAAGTTATTGTTGATGCGGCAAAGACGCTAGTTTTTTTGTGTTTGTCAACTGAATGAGCCTTACACGATGCCGCAGTATTGTGTAACTATGGGCTTGTCCACACAGAAAAGTTTTCAGGTTGAAAGTACAGCATCATTTCAGCAGTTCATCCACACGACAATGGCATTTTAGATGTCCTGAAACGGCTTCCAGAGTGGAAAAATCTGACAACAGTGCCTTGTCATTGCCGTATGGACAAGCAAAACACTATTTTCACATAACCACAACAAGAGGGAACCCCGCACACAATAACCGATAACATCAGCAACAATAATGGTGGACTATAGAGCTGTGTTTGTGCTACAGTTGGTGCTATTAGCACCCAAGCCAACATAATATATGATTATTTCAAGTGGCATCACTCCCAGTCGACAGTCTTCTGATATTATTTGTCTTATACAGTGGTGCCTTGGTTAACGTCAATCTGTTCCAGAAGGTTCAACTCAAACCAAAACGGACTCAAACCAAAGCATATTTGCCCATAGAAAATCATGTAAATTAGAGATGTCCCGATCCAATCTTCAGGATCGGGATTGGCTGCCGACCTGCCGTATTTTGAAGATTGACAATATCGGACTGATCCAGTTGCCCTATTACGTTCCTAATTGTCACACTCCAACATGGTAGGTGCAGTAATGCGCCTCAAAGCTGGTTGCCACTTGACTCCTGCCATCCGCAAGAAAAAGAAAACGCTATACCACCATGCAGACATGTCCACGGTGTACCGTGGTGAAGTTAGTTTCACTTTGGATGTTGGATATTCAGCTCCATAGCTCCTCTGTTACGAAGCGTGAATGGAAGCTACCGGGGTTGGCTTAGTTTAGCAGTGCAGCTGTGTGTGTGTGTGCATAAAAAATGCGGTCCACAAATGGCCCGGGGGAGCACTTTGGTCATCAATGGTTTACTAAGGGAATTTCAGAGGGAGGGGGGAGTGTTAACAAATGAGTGTCCATGCGGTGTTTTCGTAGCACTACAACTAAATGATCCCCCCCGCTACAAGCACACACACTGGGTTGAGGTGCGCTCTGGCAGCTAACCTCTCGTGACGACTACACAGTAAATGATGAAAGAAACTCTTCATCGCTTTCTCTTTTAATGCACTATTAACTTTAGTTTACAAGACTCAAGAATAGATTGAATTCAGACATCAATTCAGCAGTCAGCCCAGCATCCATGATCGCTTTGTTGTCTGAGGTTAAGCTTGAACTCTCCATTGTGTTGCTTGCCATCATTCTTTTCTGCTGTGTGTATGTGTGTGTATGTGTGCGTGTGTGTGTGTGTGTGTGTGTGTGTGTGTGTTATCTGTTGGCATGCAGACAGAGGTGGCTCCCTGCGGTGAACAGACATCACACAGTGGGTACTTGGTGGGGAGCGCCAGAGAATTAGCCTTTGCAAATATGCATAGCATCACTTCAGCAGACAGAATAGAAGGGAAACGAGGGAGAAAGAGACAACATTGTTATCTGTGTAGCTGGCATAGATTTGGTAGGATAAGACTTTTGTTTGAAGATTTAGACTGTGGGTGTTTGGGGATTCAATCGTACCAATTAATGTGTCTTTATAATGAGGCGTGTTTTAAATCTTTTGCTCCTCGCTTATGAAATATAGATGCAACAGATTCCCATTAGGAGTCCTGTGGTTTGTTTGTTATTACTGCAATGGGATGAATAATTCAATTTTCAGTGTTGCAAATACAGCATCCACAAAGATGATCGTTGTCATTAGTAAGAGTTTAACCGGACACCATAATCACGGTTTGGTATGTACCTCAGTTTTAAGGTCACAGGTTGGTTGATACTGTAAGGGAACAAAATGCAAAAACGTAGCTTTTGTGTGCAAAACTGCAATCTGCTAGCAGGTAATTCTCCAATAAATACAATTCTCAAATACAAAAAAACAACCAAACCATTCCAAAATAAAAAATCTGACAGTCTGACAGTAAGAGTTTGAACAGTGTGAATAATTTTATTTTTAGTAAATGAAAGATCCTTATTGGCTGAAGTGCAGCATTACTCATTTCAGCTTGTCACCCATTGAACAATGGCAGCACACTGCTTTCATCTTATCCATTTGTGTTTGTTCGTTCCCATAGACTATCCATCCATCCATCCATTTTCTATACCACTTCTCCACTTTAGGGTCGCGGGGGCATACTGGAGCCTATCCCAGCTGACTTCGGGCGACAGGCGGGGTACACCCTGGACTGGTCGCCAGCCAATCGAAGGGCACATATAGACAAACAACCATTCACACTCCCATAGACTAATGTTCCCAAACAGGAGACTGGGCGCTGGGCTGCACTGTATTTGTTTACAGAGTAGATTCATGACTATATCGCTAGTCAGTTGCACTTCCTGTCACCTCACTGTGGGCTCTGTATCCCCAGCCCGCACATCATTGCTTCAACAGGTGTGTAGTCAGAGACACTTGGTCCATTAGGCAATTTCAGCAGATACTAAGGGCGCCGTGGCCTCCCAAGGGCACCAAAAAAAATCACAAAAAAATCACCTTCAATATAACGATATTTAAATTAGTCATAGGACAAGCAACATAGAAAATCGATAAAATAATGAATAAAGTAGTTATTACTATTAACTCTTAAAATGGCAAATCAATGCTCAATTTATATTACTACAAATGATAACAAATAAGTCACCCCACGCCCATGATTTTTATACATAGTTTTGCATATAGTGTCACTTCCTGCGTTGTTCCCCCTTGTTTATTCTCTTTGCTAGCCCCTGCCTTCTCCTCGCCTGTATTTTCTTTTTCTTTCCAGGAGTCCTTGCGCCGGCTGAAGCCGGGACAATTGGGCGCACCTGAGCTTGGCCAGGTCCTTCTTAAGCTGATGGACAGCAGCTGGGAGACACTGGTTTATTCTTCTTTGCTCCACCACGGGGATGCTTGCTCGCCTGACAGCACCTTTTGTGTGGACTCGCTGTTTCTTCTACATTTGTGTATTTTCTGGTAGATGGACTTTATCTTGCGCAAGTGTCTCCTTAAGGTGAGCCCAGTTGCCACCTGCCACCGGCCACCTGTTTATTTAGTACAGTTTTTGTGGTGATAGTTTTCTGTTTTTTTCTCTCACACACCTTCTCCTTTAGTTGTCTGTGTGAATTATTAAAGAAATATTTCCGCATTTGGGGTCCATCCTGTTTTCGACACCTCACAGAATAAACCAGCCAAGATTATGGACCCCATGGAGGCGGACCCCGTCAAGCTGGTCCTCCGCAACCTCGTGCAACATACGGGCAAATAAGAGGAACAGTCCGGTGCACTGGGCGCCTGCGTTACAAGCATGGCCGAGCACCAGAACACCCGTTTGGAGGCCTTTGAGGCCCAGATTAACACCCCCCTGTCTGAGCTGCAGGTCAACGCCACTGCGACACCGCGACACTGCTTCCTGCTTCCGAAACCGCTTCGGCACTCTAAGCCAGAGCGGTTGGAACCCCTCTGCGCTGCTGGACGCATTCTTGTCGGGCCTGTTGGCCTCCATTAAGGACCAGATGGTTCCCTTAGAGTCCCCTGAGAACCTCGACTTGCTTCCACACCCAGCCTCCCTATATCGGTCCCGGTGGCCAGCCACCTACAACTGCTCGTCAGCCACCAGCTACACACCCGGACAGAAGGTATGGCGGTCGTCACATGATTTACCTCGCACGATGATTTATCCGCACGGACTCTGTGAAGTTGCAACCCAAGTTCATTGGCCCTTACACTGTTGAACTACTGTAGTGATTAACCCCTGCTCTGTCCAGCTAAGTTTGCCCGAGTCGCTCAGACTACATTCCACTTTCCATGTTTCTCTCCTCTCCTCCCAGGTTAGTCGACAACAACCTGGCCTTCACGGTCAAGGCCATTTTAGACATGAGAAGAAGGAGAAGGGGTTTCCAGCATCTGGTCAACTGGGGGGAGTACGGTCCCGAGGACTGTTCGTTCGTGATCCTACACGGCTCTCTAATGTTTATGACTGTTTTCCTGAGAAGCCAGGTAAGCCACCAGGTAGCACCCATTAAGGGGGGGAAATATCTACGCATCCGGGGTCCAGCCTTTTTTCGACACATCGCATGCAGTGGTGTGAAAAAGTGTTTGTCCCCTTCCTGAGTTCTTTTTTTTTTTGCATGTTTGTCACACTTAAAGGTTTCAGATCAATTTAAATATTAGTCAATTACAACACAACTAAACACAAAGTTTTTAAATCACACTTTTAATTGAGGGAGAAAAAAAGCCAAACCCACATAGCTCTGTGTAAAAAAGTGATTGCCCACCCACCCCCCACCCCCTGTTAAAACATAATTAATGAGATTAATTGCGATTTATCAGTCTGGGATTCATTGAGATCTATCAGTCTGGAAAAGGTTATAAAGCCAAAGCTTTGAACCACCATGAGCGTCATTAACCACAAATGGCAAAAACATGAAACCAAAATTACTCCAAGAGTGTAGCGATGACTCCAAGAGGTCCACTGCTGAACAAAAACAACATTAAGGCTCGTCTCAATTTTGCCAGAAAACATGTTGATGATCCCCAAGACCTTTGGGAAAATTCTGATGAGACAAAAGTTGAACTTTTTGGAAGGTTTGTGTCCCATTGAAAAAGTAAAGTAATGCCGCATTTCAGAAAAAGAACACCATACCGACAGTAAAATATGGTGATGGTAGTGTGATGGTCTGGAGCTGTTTTGTTGCTTCAGGGCCTGGAGGACTTGCTGTGATAAATCTTCTTCTTCTTCTTTTCCTTTCGGCTTTTCCCTTCAGGGGTCGCCACAGCGAATTAATTGCCTCCATCTAACCCTGTCTTCTGCATCCTCTTCTCTCACACCAACTACCTTCATGTCCTCTTTCACTACATCCTTAAACCTCCTCTTTGATCTTCCTATAGGCCTCTTGCCTGGCAGTTCAAAACTCAGCATCCTTCTACCTATATATTCCCTATCTCTCCTCTGGACATGTCCAAACCATCTCAGTCTGGCCTCTCGGACATTATCTCCAAAACCTCTAACATGTGCTGTCCCTCTGATGTACTCATTCCTGAGCCTATCCTTCCTGGTCACTCCCAGAGAGAACCTCAGCTGTGATAAATGTAAACATGAATTCTGCTGTCAACCAAAAAACCTGAAGGCCATCTGTTCGTGACCTCACTCTGGAACCAGCTTCTGCAGCAGGAAAATGATCCAAAACACACCAGCAAGTCCACCTCTGAATGGCTGAAGCCAAAGTCCCTACCTGAATCCTATTGAGATGCTGTGGCATGGACTTAAAAAGGTGCTTCATGCTGGAAAACCCTTCAATGTGGCTGAATTACAAAAATTCTGCCAAGATGAGTGGGCCAAAATTCCTCCACAGCGCTGTAAGTCTCATTGCAAGTTAATGCAAACGCTTGATTGCATTTGCTGCTAAGGGTGGCCCAACCAGTTATTAGGTTTAGAGGGCAATCAGTTATGTAGGTTTGGATTTTTTTCTCCCTTAGTAATAAAATGTTTCAGCCAAGATGCATTCACGGTCTCACAGAAAGTGTGATTTTTTTTTAAACTCATTTCAAAGATGCACATTTTCCCCACTCTGGTGTTAAAAAACTATTTGAGCATTGCGAAGGGAGCCACAACAAAGAGGCTGAAGAGCCGCATGCGGCTCCAGAGCTGGGGGTCCTGACCCCTGCATTAGGCTATAGTGTACAAAGAGAGCACGTGTTTGATTCCTAAAAGGTTACATTGATCCTATAACAAAGTGTCCAGCATTTAGTTCAGAGAAGAGAGTGACTCAATCAGAGTCTACAGGTTGTTTACTTTTTGCCTTGCAAATTGGAAATGACCTTTAAATGTATGTGTGCATGTGTGGGTGCGCGCGTGTGTGTCTTCAATCTCTGGTAATAAAGAATGCAATTTAAGTGAAAGTCTGTAGGATTTTGTACATGGTTACAAGTTCAGATCAGCAAACCCCTTTAACCCTTCCCGTATCTCACAAAAGTGAGTACACCCCTCACATTTCAGAAACCATTTTATCGTATTTTGTCAATGGGCAATACATTAAAAAGGACTTTACCTAGCAACAGGAAAATACTTTAGAGTAGTCAGTTTATACCTACAGATTTATTATCTGCTAAAAAGACACAGCCATTATTGTCTAAATAGATGGCAACACAAATGAGTACACCTCACATTAAATATGTTCAGATTGTATCCTTTGTGTGAATAATCAGCGTGAGCACCATTGCTATCTTGCACTGCCTTAAACCTCTTGGGCATGCAATTCACCAGAACTGCATACGTATCCCGATCCACATTGAAATGCTTCTGGGATTTTTTTTTGTAGTGTTGAAAAAAAATTGCGTCCACACTGTGACAGATTAGTAAATAGTTGCATCTAGACGGGAACAGTTCACTGAGCAAAAATTATGTAATACACGAGGCACACCTATGTGTGGCGCTGTAAACAGACACACAGACAGAACCACGTTACACACCAAACTATAGATGAAGAAAGAACGCATGCACATAAGTCCGTCATCTTCCGGTTACCAAAGCTCGTCTTGACTTACGACAAAGTGGAATTACTTTTACGAGGCATTTTGGAGAAAAAAAACAACAAAATATCAAGAGAATGTCAGCTGGGGGGAGTCATGTCCGTCGAAATATTCAGATATTATGTCGGCGTGTCGTCAAAGCTCACTTCTGGTCACGTGACGCAACAGAGTCGCGATGGATCAGTGAGGTGATCAAAGATAGTGGTTTGGCAGTCTTTATGAAAATGACAAGATTTCAGTACATGTTGGAAGTCATGTAAGAACCACAGCTTTCTAGTGCCAACAGTACTCATGCAGCCTCAGACCATGATGCTACCACCACCATGCTTGACTGTAGGCAAGACACTAGCTTACCACTCACTTATGTTGCCAGATATTTAAACATTAATGGCTGTGACTTGTGTCATTTTTATAGATAGTAAATCTCTATATGGCCATACAAGCTGCACACTGACTACTCAAAAGTATATCCACGTTTAATTTCTCTGGTATTGCCTCCTAAGAAGATTAGTATGATACTGACTTAATTTGCATATGTTTAACAGTGTCCCTCCCTTTTTACTTTCAGTGGCTTCCAGTGGCATGAGTGAATGATGCACACGGCAGCATGCCAAAGGTTAATGGATCAAACCAACATCAACTGCTGCACATCATAAAATATACAGTGTATTAAAAAAACAATCACATCATCACAGTGCTTGCTGTTTCTCAAGGGTGAACTGATGACATGCAACACTTCAACTGTGGAGTATAAATAAAAAGTACTTCGTGAGCCACTTTGTTTCGTTCAGACACCCGAGAGATAAACAAATTTTTCTGATAAGTACCTTTTGGCATCTGTTTAAAAACATGTTTTAAAAGTATAATTATACCTGTATGTTTCAGTTGAGACATCATAGAAAAGAACCTGTTTCACTCCACAGCCCCCACCTCCTCATTCTGTCAGCGCCTCTGCAAGGACGGGTCACCACGGGGTCAGCCCATCTCAGATGATCCGGGATGATTGGCGGCTCTGTCTGTGTGCCACGGGTGAGCGCTTCGGTGTGACACGGTGTCTTATTGGATGGGACCTGGGTTCAGGGGCGGGGTCAGAGGTGAGGCAAGAGACTGGAAGAGAGATGTTAGCTTATGATTGGTTTATGAGTGACAGCTTGACACGGCCAGGTAGGCAGAGCAGAGTAGGAGAAGGAGGGAGGAAGAATGGGGGGTCAAGGTAGAACTTGTGTGACAAGGCAACACATTTAGCCTTGGTGATGATGATAGGATGTGCATCATTTGGATATGTGAAATTACCACAGGTGTGGACTCGTCACAATTTTCATGACCTTGGGTTTGACTTGACAATATCATCAAAGACTTGCAACTCGACTAGGACTCTGATGTCAGTGACTTGAGATTTGACTCTGACTTTAGTCTGATGACTTGAAAATACTTGAACTTTTCAGTGAGTGTGTTGAGTAAAAAGTGTCCCCATTCAAAGTATTCAACTATGACCCTGTCCACACGGGAACGTTCCTTGGATTTTTTTTTTTTTGGCGACCACACTGTGGCGGATTAGTCAATAGTTGCATCCAGACAGGAACGGATCACTGGGTACAAACGATATAATACACAAGGCACAACTATGTGTGGTGCTGTAAACAGACACGCAGACGGAACCACATGCGTGTAACCGTTGTCTTCCAGTTTCCAGGACTCATCTAGACTTACAACAAAGGGAAATTACTTCTACGAGTCATTTTGGAGAAAAAGACAACAAAATATCAGGTGAATATCGACTGGGGTGAGTAATTTACACTGACCATTTTGTTTTTGAAGCCAACCAATCTTCATCTCCATGTCTTTGTCATCGGACACCTCAACATCAGACATATAGTCCCATCGTCGGTGGTTCTCATAAATATGGCTTAATTCCATGTTCTGGAATTAAAAGTTCTCTATTTCATCTCCAGATGTTTCTTCCTCCCCGAAAACTAATGACTCTCAAATCTTTACTAAAATCACTGTAAATCATCTTCTTTGTTGTCCATTCTCTCATGTTTCTTTACCTGTGAAGTTTGACTGTGCTGACGTCACTTGGGAAACGCTCCTCGTTTCAGAAGATGAGTCCCAAAATCGTGGACAGAACTAGAAAAATTTTATTTTTACTTTAAATTTAACTTTTTACTTTATCAAAAAATGAACAACATAGAACATAATTACAAGCAATATAAAACATATTTAAGTAAAGTTGAAAAGTCATGTCAGTGACTCTTTAAGGTAATGAGAATGAGGAGTGTTTTCTGTGGGAAAAAAAAGCCTATTTTTGGAGAAAAAAATAAAAATGAAAAAAATTATTTTTGAGCAAATATCCGCAAATTTGAATGGAAATGTGTGGGGATCCACTGTAATAACTACCATTGTCAGGTCATAATATTGTATACTGTAAATTTCCCCGCTGTGGGATAAATAAAGTACATACAATACAATTCCCTTAGCAATATAGTGTAAACAAAGAATAATAATAAGAGCGTAACGTGACTATATACTATATATACTACTATGGATGTCATTTCACGTCTACATTGCTCTAATAATGGTAAAAAACAAAGTCATAATCAGGTTTTCTATCCTCTAACTACAAAAATATTACATGTATTAACTCACTGACTGCCAGCCATGTTCAGAGCAGAGCTCCATACTGCCAGTTTTTGGGCATTTTTGCGGAAATTTCAAGACCCACAGAATATTACGTTTTGGGACTACATAAACATTGAATCTAGCTAAAGAAACTTTAGACTCTCTTCTTTCATCAGAAAAAACAAGAATGTTTCTAGCCTTTTTGGGTCTTTAGATATTGACGATAGAACATAGGGTACTTTCAGCAAAAACACCTGAGAAAACGAGCTTTTTCTGCAAAGAAGCAAATTCAAGCAGAGTGAGGGTGGTTGTGGGAATGAATCCCTGCTGCTGACTGATCCAGACAGCAGCCACTCGTCAGAAGAATCAGGGTCGGATTCTGAGTCACCCGACTCTGAACTGCTTCCGGCGTCAGGCTCCGGTGTCGCGCCACATGGCTCAGCAACGCTAACCACTAGCTTGTTGCTTCGTCTGCCATTGTCAACTGCATTTGTGTCTACGTCACCTACATCACCCATGTCACCTCTATCTTTCGCGATCGCTTCACGACTAAAGGCAGATCCACCGCCAGCCAAGCTCTGTGACAGTGTTAGCTGCTTGTATTCTTGTCTCTGCTCGATTTCTGCATGTGTATCTCCATTTTTCTCTCTCAACCCACAATCCGTTTTCTTCATAGACAATTTGTCGATGCCGTTTAGAAGATAACTGTTTCCCCTACTAGGACAGAAATACATTTCCTACAAGTCAGAAATTCACACACAAGATGAATAAAACTTTGATCTATAGCTCCAAAACAAAAGACGTCAATAGACATCTTTAGACATCTTTGGCAGACGTTACTTTTTGAACAGATGTCAATAGATGTCTTTGGCAGTGAAAGGGTTAATATTGAACCCTACTTTGCGGAAATTCACTTACCGCGGTCAGGTCTGGAACCAATGAATTGTGATAAACAAGAGACAACTGTACTAAGATAGTCCATCATAAATGCAGAGAAAGGTGGCTGCCCATGCAGCTGGGAGCCAACCGACTTGTTACTCCAGCTGTGCCTGTTATTGTGGAGCGGCGGACCACCCCATCTCATGCTGTTTCCACCGCCCTCGACCAAGGCGTTCATCTCCTTCCTAGAGCTCCACCGCTGAAGGACAGACCTCGCCGCCGTCCCTCGTCCCTCCTCCACAACATCAGTGGGTTGCCTGCAGATCGAAGGTACGCTGTCCTGGGTGGAGGCGGGGTCTTTTCCCATCTGTGCTTTAGTGGAGTCAGGGGCTCTCACACTCTTAGTGAGGTGTCAGCAGGGATCGCTCTATGACACTCCCTCCCCACCGCCCGTACGACTGTACCATTGATCTTTTGCCGGGTGCGCCACTCCCCTCCTCGCGGCTGTACAATATCTCTCAGCCCGAACAGAAATCACTTAAGGACTACAGTATATTTCTTCCTCCCTCACCATGGGGCACATCCAACCCTCTTCCTCCCCGCTGGCGGTAGGGTTCTTTTTTGTCCAAAAAAAAAGGATGGCACATTGCGTTCGTGTATTGACTTCCGTGCGCTCAAAAAGATCACCATTTACAAAAAATATCCTCTTCCCCCCCTCGACGCGGCATTCACAGCGTTATCTTCACCAAATTGGACCTCCGCAACGCGTACCATCTCATTAGATTGAGAGAGGAAGACGAGTGGACGACGGCCTTCAGCACCCCCTTGCGTTATGAGTACTGCGTTGGCCTCACCAATGCTCCCGCTGTTTTTCAGTGTCTCATTAATGATATCCTGTGCGAGATGTTAGGTTGGTTTATTTTTGTTTACCTTGACGATAACCTTATTGCTTCTTCTTCATTAGAGCTTCACCATCAACACGTCCTTCAATGTCTTATAGAGGACCCGTTATTTGTCAAGGCTCAAAAATGCTCCTTTCACACGTCTTCTGTTCCCTTTTTTGGTTTTATTGTGGAGATGGGGCAAATTACCAGACCCTGCTAATATCCAAGCAGTGGTCGAGTGGCCCACTCCTACATCCATGAAGATTTTGCAGAGGTTCCTTGGGTTCGCCAACTTTTACCAGCGCTTTATTTGGAATTTTAGTAAAGTGGCCGAACCTCTGAACAAGCTCACATCCTCTAAGGTTCCATTCTCATCGACTGCGGGCGCTGACTTGGCTTTCTGGCGTCTTGAGAGTTTTTTCACCTCCGCTCCTGTCCTTACCCATCCAAGTCCCTCCATCCCTTTTGTTGTCGAGGTTGATGCGTTGGACACGGGACTCGGGGCCGTGCTTCTCCAGGCGTTTGCCGCACGCTGAGCGCAACTACGATGTTGCTTACATTTGCTCCTCCCAATGCCTCAATCTGCGCCAGGCACGGTGGTCCCTGTTCCTGACCAGGTTGGACTTCGCCCTCACCTACCGCCCTGGGTCTCGCAACGGAAAGCCGGACGTGCTCTCGCGGATGTTTGCACCACATGTTGAGGACCCCTGCTCCGAGACCATCCTTCCTCAGACCCGGATTCTCTGGGAAGTGGAGAAGCATGTTATGGAGGCCGTGAGGGACACGCACCCACCTGCTGGTTGCCCTGCCAGTCGACTGTTTGTCCCTCGCCCCCTGCACCCGGAGGTGTTGTGGGATCATAGTTCCAAGCTCGTTTGTCATCCCAGAGCCAGGCAGACTGCGTTTCTTCTTTGTCAGCGTTTTTGCTGGCCCACGCTTCATGCCGATACCAAGAGCTTTGTGGCGGCCTGCTCCGTCTGCGCCCAAAGAAAGTCCTCCGACCAGGCTCCAGCGAGAGGCTTCATGGTCATTTTTACCATTGTGGACAGGTTCACAAAGCTAGGCGGAGCTACTGGACCCCTGCAGCTCTTCCTCATTAGTGCCCTTCATTATCCCCTTAGCTGCTACTTGCCAGCTCTGGATTATTCCCTCTCACTGCTCCTGCTACCCGCACGTTTGTTCGCTGTATTGGGCTCACCTCTGTTAATGGTCTTCAGCTGCCGCCCTGCAGCCCAGTAGCCCGTCCAGCTCCCATGGTAGTACCTTCTGTTGATATATCTATGTCCTCAGTTTTCTCCACGCTGCCACCCTGTTTTGCACAGTCGCCCTCAGTTCTTGTTTTTTCTCTCTTGTTTGGCTTCCTTATTAAACTGCTTCAACTGTCCTGTGTCTGCATCCTGGGATTCATCCACATTGCTCTCACTCGCCGTGAAACAATGTCCTCAGGAAGCAGGCACTGGGTGTTTTTTGTAAAGGGCCGGAAGGACTCTGCGTTCTAAGGTGGCTTTTATGTCATCTCAGTTGAAAATGATCATATTTTGACAGATTGCGACAACTGTTGAATCCTATTTTTGTTCTTTTGTAATGCGTGTTGGCTCTTATGTTGAAAGTCAAGGGTTTTACAATTTGTTCTCGCTCTCTCAAAAGGCTCCTTCACCTCAGGGTAACGGGTTGAAGTTTGTGCGTTACCATTTGTAGGGTTCATACAGCATGAGAGTTAGGAATGAATGGCAGACACCCTTCAAGATAAATGTCCTATTTCCACCATGTGTTTGGTTCTGAAACATACCATGGCATTTGAGCAAGAGTCAAAGTTTTTATTTACTTAGTTTTGCGATTTACATTACTTGACATTATTGTGTACTTCTTAAGTGACTGACATCCACCCATGTCTGCTTGTTACCTAGCAACTGCAAAACTCTTCATAAATATCAAGGCCTTACAAAAACATTTTGCCCTTTCAACCGTAACAGAAACAAAACAAGCCAAAGGCAGCAAAAGTAAGGCTTGACTACACCACATATTTCTCTGCAAGTCTTCTTTTCACTCTAAATATGGAATATTTCCCATGAAATATGCAACTGGTAACTCTTACAGTGCACATAGACTGCACTGTTCCACCTAGAAAATGTCACCTCTAACATGGCGGTCAATATCTGTTAATAGATCAGAATTTTTAGCAGGTGACAGACACATAGTGATACTCCAAAATGGCTCATGGAATATCAAAGTCTTCAACTCCCTGTGGACGAGTGGGTCACAAGTGGTGTAGGAGCCATTTATGCTTCGTTTGGGTTTAGTTCATCTGGTTTGTTTTGGGGTAATTGTGGAGTGCTATAATTGGTTGACCACTGGTGGCAGTATGAGGTATAAGACTTGAAATGTAGGGGTAGGCAGAGTTTACTCTTGACACCACACTCCAGCTGAAAGGACTACCGAAAGAAGCATACAAATGTAAGTAATTAAGCATAATTATTAGGGATGAGCGAGTACACCACTATCTATATCTGTATCTGTTCACCCATCTAAATTATCTGTATCTGTACTTGGTTTCGGCGGGGCGTAAACTGATTATGGGCGTGGTTTAACCTGAAATTGGTGGGGCTTAAATCGGTACATTATTTTAAGTCTAAAATTGACATTAATTAATTAGAAATTGCTATATTTATTGTTCATTATTCAGCCATATGTGCACTGTGTATGTGTGTAAATGCTCTGTAAAATGGTATTTTTATATTTTTATATTATTATTTTTTTAATGACCTATGTGAAGTTGGTGATTCACGCAAACATCCATTGATGGCAAATAATAAAGGAGAAATAATCTGTCAGCCTTGCTCACTGTATTTTTCTCAAAAGCACCACGGCCAGTACTATGAGCAAAGTTTTCCAACTGTTTTTATATCACCAGCCAAATTAGAAGCAAGCAGACGAAAAAAACAAAACAAAACACTGGCAGTGACCGACGCAACACGAGCCGCTTACACCGCTGTCTTGTCAAATTCACCCCGTAAGTTTACCAAGTAACTTTTGATACAAACCGAAATAGAGACGAGCTGAAGAAAACCTAAAAAAACACGTCCGGAGTGGAGGCAGTGACCAACGCGACGCAAGTCATTTTCAAGAGGCACGGCTCTTCTCTGGCTGCAGCCTGCAGCAAGTCTGGGAGGGAGTGGCGGTCGCTGTGTGTGCCTGGCCAATCACAGAGCGTGAAGGGAAGATACATAAGTAGTTACCCAATGAGGATTTTCCTTCAGCACAGGAACGGATAATGACGAGATGTACTCGTTTCATGCTCGTACTCAGCAAAAATGCATTATCTGTAACGGATACTTGTCTAAAACGAGTACCCGGCTCAGCCCTAAACCCTAATCCACCAACAATTCTCATTGTGATAAATGTTTATTGTATTCAGCATAGATTATCGATGGTCAGGGAGCTAAATAAAAGATGTAAACAACATTTGTGGACAGCACACCAATCGTTCATTCAACTTTTGGAATCTAACGTTGTCCCATCAATTTTTTTTTAACCATCACGCTATATTTGTTTTCAGCACACTATTATTATACTTGTATTACTGTATTTAGAATGAGTTAATAGTTGTACCCCATCAACCATGGAGATGCTGAGCCAACTAAAGTCAGCACAGTCACCATTCAAGAGCTGCAATCCCAGTATGGAAAAGTAAAATTTAAGAAAATGCCATTCTGGACTTGAGGAAGAACATCAACGACAGGAGGAGCGCGAGGCCAAAACAGGGAGGTTTTTAAGCCTTAAAATTATGCTTGATAAGTTTACTACATTTGTTGATGTTCATAAAGTTTGTTATATTGTTATTTCTATTTAATATGTATATTTTATACATTTTCTATTTTTACAAATGTTGTTACAGTGCTGGTTGCAAGCTGTTTTTTATTTGAGTTGTTTTGCAATAAATGTCACAGTTTGTAAAAATGTGTACTTTTTATTAAAAAAAGGTGTTCTGAGGTAGGCTATATAATATTGAAATACTGTAGAAATGTATGCACCTTACCTTTATTATGAACAATTTCATTGTCTCATCTGCCTATGTCACAGCCTCTGTCAAGGGTGATGAGGTAATAAGAACCAAGTGGTGTCCCATTTCTTAGTGGCTTCTTCCCATTGGCCCTAGGTTTTAAGAGGTAGGGGTAAGATGAAGGGGAAGGGCTAAGGGGTAGAATTGGGATTCAGCCTTAGCCTTCTTTGCCTCTTCCAGAAAAAGTAAAAAAAAAACAAAAAAAAACAAGAAACTACATGAAGGAACATCAAAGTAAAAATAAAAATGTAATAAGAGTAATAAAATTATAATACATTGTTAATAATGAATAGAAAACAAATAAGTGCAGAAAGAATAATTACAAAATAAGTAAAGACAGTAAAATAAAGACAAGTACAGCAAAGACATTTAAAGTACATATATATCTTTTGTAGCAAATATTTTGACTGAATCACACAATTCATACATAATAATAATAATAATAATAATAATAACTTATTGGTGATAAGTGAATGAACAGTATTGCTTAATATTGTTGAATTTGGCATAATCTATGTTGTTATTGTAGTGTTGTTACAGAGGTGTCCTTTTTTGGTTCTTGAATGTTATACGTTTGGTCTGTTGCCATGTTGGGTTAGCAGAATGATTAAAAGTTACCAGTACTTTGAGATAGTGCCTCAGGCTGAGCCACACCGAAAGCCAGCTCGGCCTTTTACTCTCCCCCTACTGCTTAATTAAAAGCAGTCAAATAGGATTCAACCATGACAAAGCAT
Source organism: Dunckerocampus dactyliophorus (assembly GCF_027744805.1). Classification (NCBI taxonomy): domain Eukaryota; kingdom Metazoa; phylum Chordata; class Actinopteri; order Syngnathiformes; family Syngnathidae; genus Dunckerocampus; species Dunckerocampus dactyliophorus. The sequence continues at coordinate 18,744,864 of NC_072819.1, read as the reverse complement.
GACCATGAGTCAGGTAGACCTTCATTTTTATCAATAACAACTGTGACGGTAGAATTTATGTAATGAAGAGTGTCACGACAGTGAGCTAAAGGCGTTCAGGTACTACAAAATAACATGGGCACATATCAGGCATGAATGTACATGCGACAGAGCACAGGGTTAAGGTGGGATAAGACAAATATAACAGAGTGTTTTGTAAGGTCAAATTTTTTGAGGAGGCATTTTTGTGATGCAAATGTATGACTCTTTTGAACGCATATTGTTTAGAGAAGCCAAACTCTTTACTTAAATGACCCAGCAACTAAGCGGAACTGGACTCAAGGAACCAATTGGGGGGTTAAGTCACTGTTGCTGTGGTACATTGCTGATGTCATACAACTTCAGGTCAAAAAATACAAACTATCCCTTTAACACCTAAAACGCTAACGTTTGTCGGTAGAAGAAGCATATCTTCAAGTTTGAATTTAGTTTAACTAGTTCGTTTAAATTTTCAAATAATGACAAATGTTTAATCTAGTATCATTAAAACTATTATTGTATGGCTAACATCAGTCAAATGCAATCATATTACTATTTCACAGTGAAATGTTTATTTTTTGCTAACTTAGCTTCCCCGCTCTCCATTCGCATTTCGAGGAAATACCCATTCTTCCCAGTTAATTAATCTTTGGAATAATTTATGTCAACTTCAATCGTCTGTATTTTCATTTAAAAAGTATCTGAAAAGGACTCGAATTAACGGAAGAATATAAGGCTGTATATCATTTGATTTGTATTTGATTCATTTGAATTGGATTTGTATTTTTAATGTTTTACTTTAGATTATTATTTAAGTTATATTGTAATTTAATTTTTATTTCTCTTTTTCTTTTTTCCCTGTGTACCTTTGGAGAGGTATTCACATAAGCCTCTTTTGGCTGCCATCCTCTCTTGCACAATGATTTTAGCTGTTTAGAAATTGTGTTGTTTTCTTTTCTCACGCTGTTTATGATGTGCAAATAAATAAAAAAAAAATAATAATAATTAATTAACTGCAGCAACCTTGTGGCAGAATGCATCCAGAATCAAAGTTAGGCCCTGTCCACACAGAGCGTTCTAAGGATTTTTTTTTGGTGGGTTGAAAAAAAGTTGCGTCCACACTGTGCCGGATGAGCAAATATAGTTGCATTCAGACGAGTGAAAACGAGTTACTACTCTGTGTGGCACTGTGAACAGATTCGCGGACAGAACCACATGATGCATCAAACCATAGAAGAAGAAAGAACGGATGTGAATACGTCCGTCGCCTTCAGCTTTTCAAGGCTCGTGGAATTACATGTGCGTCATTTTTAGGAGTATAAGACAGGAAAATACTGGGATAATGTCGACTGCGGAGAGTCATGACACTGGAAATATTCAGACGTTGTCTTGTCGTCAAAGCTCACTTCTGGTCACGTGACGGCGACGAGGCGGCGTTGGGTTTGTGACGTCATCGTTCTCGTATTGCCTGTCTACATGGCAACAACAAGCCAGCATTTAGCTTAGCGCAATGTTTACTCTAAAAAGTAACTAAAAATACACTCCTGATCAAAATCTTAAGACCAGTTGAAAAATTGCTAGAATTTGCATTTTGCACATTTGGATCTTAATGAGGTTTTTAAGTAGAGCTACAATATGCAAAAACAAGAAGGGGGAGTGAGACAAAAAGCATTTTGAAAAAGTAATTAATTGAAAACAACAATTAAACTGAAATAGGCTGTTTATCAGCTCATCAAAAGTTTACGACCATCGCTCAAAAAAACAAAAAACCTCTCCAAACCAGAACAAAAGATGTTCTCGGTAGGACTCAGTAATGAGTAGCTCCACCGTTCTTGTTAATCACTTCAAAAAAATTTGGGCATGCTTGATGTGAGTGTTTCCAGGAGGCTAGTGGGAACATTGCTCCAAGTGGTGAAGATGGCTTCACGAAGGGCATCAACTGTCTGGAACTGATGGCCATTTTTATAAACTTCCCTTGCCATCCATCCCCAAATGTTCTCTATGGGATTTAAATGAGGGGAACATGCAGGATGGTCCAAAAGAGTGATGTTATTCTCTCTGAAGAAGTCCTTGGTCAAGCGAGCATTGTGAACTGCAGCGTTGTCCTGTTGAAAAACCCAGCTGTTACCACACAGACGAGGGCCCTCAGTCATGAGGGATGCCCGCTGCAACATCTGCACGTAAGCAGCGGATGACCCTGCACTACCTGAAGCTCCCGTGTTCCACTGAATGAAAAGCACCCCAGATCATGATGGACCCCCCTCCAATGTGCCGGGTAGAAAACATCTCAGGTGGGATCTCCTTGTCATGCCAGTAACGTTGGAAGCCATCTGGACCGTCAAGGTTACATTTTTTCTCATCAGAGAATAAAACGTTTTTCCACCTTTCAATGTCCCATGTTTGATGCTCCCTGGCAAAGTCTAAACGGGCAGTTTTGTGGCGTTGAAGGAGACGAGGTTTTTGAATTCGTTTTTTGTTTTTTTAAAACCCTTTTCCCACAGATGCTGTCTGATGGTTATTGCGCTGCAGTCGGCACCAGTAAGGGCCTTAATTTGGGTGGAAGACCGCCCTGTGTCTTGATGGACAGCCAATTGGATCCTCCGGCTTAGCGCAGGTGTGTTTTTTTTGGGTCTACCACTTGACACTTTTTGTTCCATAATGCTCAGGATCTTTCCAAAAATGTAGAATGACTGATTTACTGCACCCAACCTCAGCAGCAATGGCACGCTGCGAGAGGCCTTGCTTATGCAGCTCGACAATCCGACCACGTTCAAAAAGAGAAAGCTTCTTAGCTTTAGCCATCAGGAGGGCATGACAGTGTGAATGCTGACAGAAAATGAACATTCCGAGCAGATTTTGGCTTTTATGCCTGTGGTCTTAAACTTTTGACCATCTGATAAACAGCATATTTCAGTTTAATTGTTGTTTTCAATAAATTACTTTTTCAAAATGTTTTTTGTCTCACTCCCCCTTCTTGTTTTTGCATATTGTAGCTCTACTTAAAACCTCATTAAGATCCGAACGTGCAAAATGCAAATTCTAGCAATTTTTCAACTAGTCTTAAGATTTTGATCAGGAGTGTATTAGCCATGGTCCAATTGACACAGGTTTTGGGGAAAATGTCAAGGCCTTGCTCGTCTGCATATTGTAATAGGTAAAGTAATTATCAAAACTCATATTTAATTGAAGGAAAGCACATACCTTGTGAGAAGTCTCCTCATGCGCTCACATTTTTCTGCTTGTGTCTAGATTATTACTGGCAAAAAAGTGTTTTTAAAATGTATTCTCCTCTCTCAGACTCTCTTGTTCGATCCTCATGCACAGACACCTTGTCAAGGTCATCACACTGATCTGAGAATGATTTTTTTTACTGATATTGCCAAAAAGACGACGCATTTATGATGACTTTCTGCTGTCGCCAGAACGACAGCATATTAATGACGGTTCTTCACAGGCCAAAGAGGTGATACCTTATAAATGTTGTTTTTTTGGGCATACGTTTTTTGGTTCGGTGGTCTTATGTTTTTTTCCTTTTGTCGAAGCTTGACGAAAAGGTTCAAGAACAAAAGCCTGGCAGGGGAAAGATACTAAAAGAATAAGCAATGAGATGAAGGGCCGAACATGTCGCAATGTTGTCAACATCCTTGTTGCTGATATGGTGGAAAAGCACGGGTAAGTAAAATGCTTTGTGCTGCATGATTTTGTGAAAATAATATTCATAGTATGTGATTGCAGACATCATGGCCACAAAAAAATAGGTGATTTTAATTATATAGCTATATAGAAATGTAGCAACAGCATTTGTATCCATTTTTATCTGTTATTTATGTCTACACATGTGCCCCACCTATGGGCAGAAGAACACAGTGTCCATTGGGGATAGTAACACCGTTCCCATCTCTAAAAGATCCCTACTCCAAAAATGGCTATGTGAGTATACAGTATAAATCAAAGTAAAGTTATTGTCAACACTTCAGGTTAATCAAAACGTTTTCTTCCAAGTATTACAGACCAAGCTCTTTTTTCAACTAATATTGCTTCATGTAAAGGCCGCCAGAGGGCAATTATCAGTCTTGACAGTCACAGTAGGATTGTGGTTAGCGTTTGGAAATGTTTTTTTGTAATTATTAACAAATTATTAATGTTGTGATGCATTTTGGAAGTCTTCAGTTTTCTATACATTTCAATATTGATGAATGCTGAATTGTTTGTTTTTCCAACTTTGTTGATACTGTCTCTAGGAACACTTTTTTGATGCAGACCGCAATGCTTAGAAGCTTAAAAACACAGCAAGAACTCAGCTGTGGCAGTAGCAGTGGTGATAGGAGAAAGAGCTCTCAAGCCACAGACAGCAGCGGACCAGAGTTGGAGAGAGAAGTGACTGAAGAGCAGCAGTTGGTGGGACACCACTGTTGCGATGCCATATATCTACTGAAACACAGAGCAGACAATGAACAGCTCTTCACGAAAATGAGAGCAACCTTCCAAAAGCAACACAGTGCTCACAGTGTTCTCTAGGTTCCTCAACACAAAAGGCCTGGTAAACTCTCAGTAAGTGTTTACAGTGTATTTTCAGTCAGCTGTTCGGGGATGAAAATGGTCCTCTCCCTGCACTATCACCATCATCAAATAAACCCCAATTCCTTCCTTTTAGGTGTTGCAAGACTTTGAGACTTGAAGAGGTCCCAGGTAAATGATGAAATTATCTTTGTGTCTATTTGTTTATCTTAAGCCAACAGTTTATCCAACTGTTGGCTTATTTAATTTATTGACCATGGCAAATGGTTTTGTAGGCAAATAGTATTTTGAATTGTAATACTATTGTATCAGAGGCTTTCTTTGGGTGTACTTTATGCTGAAACCACCACCGCTGAGTCAAAAGAAGGGAATTGTGAAGATCAGTATCCGGGAAGCTGTGGACCATGTAGTCAAGTTTCATCAGGGGTTTGTATGCTGATTGCCATTTTTAGCCACGTGTTAGGCCACAGTGTAGCCCGCACTGCAACAACAACAAAAATGACCAACCACCATGTATTTCATTCAAAAAAAAAGAAGGTGTACACTCATTAAAATGTGATACAGTGTGATACAGTTGCGTCAAGTCGCAGCCGCAGGAGTACTCTGGTCCAGGCAAACGGATGCAGCCCTACATCCTGGCAGTTGGGACAACAAGGAGTAGCATCCATGAGTACTACAGTATGCATGCATTCCTTTGGAATGTGGGAGGAAACAGGAGTACCCGGAGAAAACCCACGCAGGCTCGGGAGAACATGCAAACTCCACACAGAGATGCCCAACAGAGATTCGAACCCATGTCTTCCCGATCTCCTGACTGTGTGGTCAACATGCTAACCACTCGGCACAAGAAAAGTAAATAAAAATAAAAACACAAAAATTAAGAACAAAATGCAACACAAAAAAGTCATAATTTTCAAGAAAAATGTCATAACATTATGAAGAAAAATGTCATGTTATTAAATTAAAGAAAAAGAATATTCAATTTTTTAAAAGTTGTAATATAAGAAACCAACAGAGCTAAATAAGGTTGTACTTGTATTTTTTAGAAAATTAGGTTAGGAGAAAAGTTATAATATTATGGGAATAAAGTCGTAATATTATGGGAATAACGTCATCATATTACAAAAAGGAAATTTCCGAAGATGATTTAAGAAGAAAGTTGAAGTATTTGGAAAATTAAAAAACAGCAAATATGGGAAAAAAGAGCAAAGACAGACATTCATTCTAATAATGGGCTTTTTCACAAAGCTGAGCTGCATTTTTTTCTTGAACCATATATATAACTTCCCAGCATATCATGTGTTGCTTCACAACATATCAAAGTGGCCCTTGCATCATTTCATTTTTCACTATATGGCCCTCGCTGGAAAAAGTTTGGACACCCCTGGTTGTATTGTATTGTATTTGTACTTTATTTATCCCACAGCGGGGAAATTTACTTGTTACAGCAGCAAGCAAGATACGCAAGTAAAGAGTACAGTGTAAAGAAATGCATATTGACTACAAGTACAACATGGTTCAGGTGGTGCAGGTGTTGTAGAGCCTGACAGCGGTCGGTATGAAGGACCTGCGGAACCTCTCCTTCTTACACCGTGGGTGTAACAGTCTGCTGCTGAAGGAGCTGCTCAGGGAACCCACAGTTTCATGTAGCGGGTGAGAGGTGTTGTCCATGATGGATGTCAGCTTAGCCAACATCCTTCTCTCCCCCACTTCCTCCACGGAGTCCAGAGGACCGTCCAGGACAGAGCTCGCTCTCCTGATCAGCCTATTGATCCTGCTCCTTACAAAGGTCCGTAAAAGAGTCCTGCACACACCAAAGGACCTCAGTCTCCTCAGCAGGTGGAGGCGACTCTGGCCCTTCTTGTAGATGGCGTGGGTGTTGACGGACCAGTCCAGTTTGTTGTTAAGGTGAACACCCAGGAATTTGTAGCTGTCTACCAACTCTATGTCCGCTCCCTGGATATTCACCGGTGTGAAGTGAGGTGTTTTCCTCTGGAAGTTAATGATCATCTCCTTTGTCTTGCTGGTGTTGAGTTGCAGCTGGTTAAGCTCACTCCAGCTGACAAAGTCCCTGATGACCGTCCTGTATTCCAGATCATTCCCCTCTGAAACACAACCAACAATGGCTGTGTCATCGGAGAACTTCTGGATGTGACACTGTGTTTCGATCCTTTGTTTGCAAGTCCATGTTTGTCACCTTTCAAAAGCTGTTCTGTCATCTCAAGCTTGCATGCATTTTATCCTGGTAAGAAATTTCAGTTGAAGTGTGACCAAAAAGGATGCCACCAGAGATTTTTCATGTTTTCAGGCTTCTGGGAATCAATGCCATTTAAAAGTGTTGACTGTGGGCCAGTAAAAACTGTTCAGCTCTGTGACTTGCCACTTGGTGGGATGATCGGAGAAGAACTGCAGGTTAATTTGGACTGTGAAGTTGATGTGACTTTTGGATCACCCATTTTGGGACAGAGTATTGTCCAGGCCTCTTGATTTGCTCAAACATAGAAGAGAATCTGCCTTTTTTTAGTCAGATAAAAAACATTGTTTTATTTAATAGAGCATATTTTTTTCTGATACAGTACCGGGAGGCGCTTAGATTTGCGAGGAATTTTCCATTCCTTTCATGTGATTCGGGGAAATGATGAAAATGTTTCCATGCTGAAGGTTGAAAAGTTGTGCTTCTTTAAGCCATTTCATCTGCAGACTACTTATGGTTTTGACAGAGATGACCAGTATAATTTTTAGTTTTTTGTGTTTTAGTACCATAAAGCAGCATGTACAGTTCTGTTTTTTGATCATCCACTTTTGTACGTTAATTCATTTATTGTCCTTTTGTGTTCAAAATAAATGTATTTTTTTTAAGAATCTTATTATTATTATTTCCTGAAGTGTTAGTAAAAAAATTTTATTTGTGTATACCAGCTATACTGAAACGGTGTCTAAAATTATCGCAGGGTGCATTTTCTTTTTTCAAGTGTTAGCGATGAGCTCTGCAAAGTGCTACAAGTGCACTGACGTAGAGTACATTGTTTAATCACTCAGGGTTCTAGGTGCTAGGAAAACATTTAAACAGTGTCCAAAAGTACCGGTAATAGAGTATTATGCTGCGTCATCAGCAGGTAAATGTGCTAAAGGTGTCAAAGCACTTTGAGTGCCTTGGAGGTGAAAAAGCACGATACAAGTGAGACCATTTACCATTACCACATATTTTTACTCTCCGAATGTTAAAAAATCAGCTCTGCAAAGTGATGCTAAAACACTGATTAAGAGTAGTTTTTTTTTACTCTTTGAGTGTTCTAGGTTTACACTGAAACAGTGTCCAAAAGTACCAGTTATAGAGTACATTTTTACTCTCCAAGTGTTCATCTGTAACTCTGTATTTGGGGTAAAGATATTTGACTCCAATGGCAGTGTTCAGTGAACACCGAACTCCTGGTCCTTTACGAGCACCGAAACTGGAGTTAAATGTACTCTTATAGAGCAGTGGTCCCCAACCCCCTGGGCCACGGCCATAATTTCCATTATTTCAGGTTTTTTTGGATGTTTTATTTTGAAAAGTGGCCGGATTCTCTCTGTTACATCTGTCTCACTTGACGCATGGCCATTGTGTGTGTGCTAACTTGATCTCATGCCGCACAGATAGACTACTACTGTATTTTTACCATTTTTCTTTCACCTCATATTTGGTCTCAAATGCTGATACTACGTGGGAATGCATAAAGGTAAGTTTTGATGACTTATTGAGTGCTAATGTGCACATTTGTCTCAAGTTCATTCATGCTAGCACACTGCATTTTACCACACACGTCAAACAGCCATGTAATAATCTCTCTGGAAAAACTTGGCTGGAACTTGAACTGGTGGATGGTGGGTCGGCATTCATTTTGTACTTTTAATTTGATGTTATTCATGTCTTAGTTTTACACAGTACATCATAAATAAGATAAATTAGATTACTATAATGTACAAACCCCCCCCCCCCCCCCCCCCCCCCCCCCCCCCCGTCTGCGGGAGATTTGTGGGAACACAAGCCGGTCCGTGGGTCAAAAAAGGTTAGGACCACTGCTATAGAGTACATTGTTCACTTTTGTTTTTGCTGTTTATCAGCAACCACGAATCGTGATACGAATCGAATCGTTATTTAAATGAATCATTACACCCCTAGTAAAGATCATTAATATTTTAAGTAGATTTGGTTAAAAATGCATTTTTAAAATGACAATTAGACTTTTGTTTAGCAAATCAAATAACTGATAACTAGTTATATGTTTTGAGTCATCCATTTAATTTGTTATAGTGACTTAATTGACCCTACTATGTTTAACCTTTTAGTTACTTTGATTAAAATAAAACTTCAAATAAATAATAAGTACAACAAACAGAAAACAAAACACACACGATACCATTTCAACTGGATGCTTATTTTTAACAGTGGTTTTAGAGTACTACACTAGCAGACTTAGCAAATGGCAAAAAACAGTTCCTTCTATAAATTCAGCTGTATCAGTGAATGGAACATTGCATTTCTCAAATGTGCTGTTTAGAATTTAACAAGTATTAAATATTTTGGGAACAAAGTGTTTTTCATGTCTTTTGAACTTACAGTAATTGATTTCACAACTTGTAATAGCAAACATTTCACATTTGAACTCAGGTAGAGTAACCAGAAGTTAGGGATGAGCGAGTACACCACTATCTGTATCTGTAACTATTCACCCATCAAAATGATCTGTATCTTTACTCGGAGGGCACATGGTTTAACTGGATAGATAGTGCTTAAATTGGTACATTAATTCTAAAATTGACATTGGTTGATCAAAGTTGCTATATTTATTGTTTATTATTCAGCTATATGTGTACTGTGTATGTGTGTAAGTGATCTGTAAAACTTTATTATTATTTTTTTTTTTTAATTATCTGTGTGAAGTTGGTGATTCATGCAAACATCCACTGATGGCAAAGAGGGAAATAATCTGTCAGCCTTGTTCACTGTATTTTTCTCAAAAGCACCACGTTCAGTACTATGAGCAAAGTTTTCCGACTGACTTTATATCACCAGCCAAATTATAAGCAAGCAGATTAAAAAAAACGCATTGACTGATGCTCGAGCCGTATACAGCTGTCTTGTGAAATGCACTGCATATGTTACGAAACAAGTTTAAGATTGCGTGCATACTGCAACATATTGAGAGGGGTGTAATATTTGACCACGCTTATGTATATAATGTAGTATGATAGCCATACAGGCAGAATGTTAGATGCAACTCTTGTGAAGGTGTACCTAATGTTGTGGCCAGTCAATGCAGGTTACTGTTACCACTGTCTGTGTACTGCCAACTGAAAATGAACAAAATTCTTATATTGTAGGTCGCACGCCTGTACTCGAGATGTACTCGTTTCATGCTCGTATTCGTCAAAAATGCATTATTTGTTACGGACACAACGAGTATCCGGCACATCCCTACCAGAAGTTCTTCTCTTCATGCCTCTAAGGTTGTGCAGAGCTTACATCGCCATTCCATACATCATAACCTAAAAAGGAATAAATAAAAGGAAAAAAAATTGTTAAGAGTAGCCCACATTTGTTTACCTATTTGTAAAAAAAAGTATTCTACTTCATCTACAGCAGGGGTCTCAAACTCGCGGCCCGACACCAAAGAGTAGTGTAACTGCAGCCCGCAACATCCGGGCAAGCTCAGTGTTACTTCCATACTTACAGGGGCAAGTAAACACCAACACTGAACTAACAGTGGTGTTATCACATGGATGTATTGTGAGCCGTATCGTATCGTGAGGTACCCTGAGATTCCCAGCCCTACTCCCAATACTTGATGCGGCCCAGCCTCACCCAGACTCTACCTCCACTGGCCCCCAGTGAAATTGAGTTTGAGACCCCTGATCTACAGTAAACTGCAATACAAACCCTGAATAGAATTTAAAACGAAGAAAAACTATATTTTCGAAACAAGCAAACTACACAATCTAGTGCATACACAAGTCTTTCACAGAATTTTCAAAGGGACAGCAAAATTTGTGTTTTCTCCAGCATTGGTTTTAAGGTCCTATTCAGGTTTAAATGTCACCGCCACCAAAAACAACAACAACGTGCTCACTGGTCACTGACCGTCTCCTCTCAATTCCTAATCCTAAAAATGAAAGAAAATACTATTTTATCCGATTGAGCCAGTAATCCGGTCATCGTGCCCTTTACTACCTGTATGTTTACATAAACAGTCAAATGACACAGCATTACGACAAGGGAGACTGGGGAAGGGTGGGAATGCGAAACTTCTCTAACCTGTGAGCGTGTGCACGGAGCAGACGTATCCCTGCATTCACCGGAGGAGACGCTAACATCACCATTCTCACTCGTTCTAACGTCAAGTAACGTCCCCAAAAGGAAAGACAGCTCGACATGCCTGAGCATGTTATCAGTAGTTGAAACAAAAATACCAATCTGACAACTCTTTTAATATATTAATTATGTTAATATATAATATTAATTTGATTAATTCAAGATTCAAGATTCAAGAGTTTTATTGTCGTATGCATAGTAAAACGGACAGTTATACTATGCAATGAAATTCTTATTCTGTTCATTCTCCCAAGAAAAGAAAGAAAAACACAAGAAAAAGAATAAGAACATAAGAAACATAAATACCAATAAATTACGCAACAACAACAAAAGAGGCATTAATACAGATAAATAATACAAATAAATAAATAAATAAATAAAGTGCTATGAGTGTGTGCGTGTGTTGCGTGCGGCGTGTGTGAGTGCTTTGTTGAGAAGCCTGATGGCCTGTGGGTAAAAGCTGTTCTCCAGTCTTGTGGTCCTGGACTTCAAACTCCTGTAGCGTCTGCCTGACGGTAGGAGTGTGAATGAGTGTTGTGGATGTGTGCTGTCCTTGATGAGGTTGTGTGTTCTGCGTAGGACTCTAGATTTATAAATGTCTTGCAGTGAGGGGAGGGCTGCCCCAACAATGTTCTGTGAGGTCTTGATCACCCGCTGGAGTGCCTTCCTATCACGTGTTGTACAGTTACCGTACCAAACAGTGATGGAGGCGGTAAGGACACTTTCCATAGTGCATCTGTAGAAGCAATTCTGTAGAAGTAATTATAATATTGGTAATTTTAATGAATCATAATTTTAGTGTGTGAAACAAATCTTCATAAAATACACAATTATTTACAGTGGATTTTAAGTAAACAATTAAAAGAGATGTGAGATTCCTATCTGGTTTTCATTTACTAGTTGATTTAATTAATGGAAATTTTGAAAATGATATCAACTAAAACAAAATTAACAGTTCAAATTACAGCCATTATATTTATTGTTCTCAACTCAAAATAAGCACTTATGTAATATCCAGAGACTTTATTTAGCTAATCTAATTTGTAAATAACTGTGACATTTACAAAGGGGCTGAATTATTTTTTAGTGTGTTACTTTGATCTTCATTGAAGATGCGATTGTTGCCAATGACACGATGTGGCAGCGAGAGCGAGAGCATGCCATGACTCATTTCTTGAATTCAGTAATGTTTCTCACCGCAGGTTTTTCTTTTGAACGCGGCTGCAAAATAAAATAAATAACCTAAAATGGAGCCAACGAAAGTTGCAAGTGACATAATTTTGATAAAGAAGGCGAGAAACACGACCAATTTAAAAAAATAACTCCTGGCAAAAACAAGTGGTGTCCAGTGGTGTTTACAGTATATGCATTTATAATTGTTTTATGCATGTAAAACGATAATTGCTATATATACTATATAGCATATACTATATACTATAAAAGTTTTGTGTTTTTGAGGGTTAACCACTGACTGGCGACAGAGCTGACCCATTTTCGCAATTTAATCATACTCTCTATGAAATATAAAATCCATATTGTTTGATTCATTGGGACTAAATCACCAGATGTGTTTTGCAGTGCATAATGATTACTTTGAGAGAATAAAGCTGAATTAAGTTACACTCACCTGACTTGATATGAATGTGTTATATTTAATAGACTAGCAGGCATTCCTAGGTCATTGTGACTATTTCAGCCTGCAGTCCTGTGGTGTAACGCCGCTTGGCAATCTTCCTCTGTCAAGGCAGCACGCCTCATTTTGGCTGCACAGGCAAGCAACGGCATCCAAAATAGCCACAGAGCTCCTCGCGGCTCAATCACCTCACATTGGCAGCCGACTGATTAGCACAGACACTTTGATAGAAAGAAGCACGCACAGTCTTATCATATATAGCTGCTTATTTTTACTTCTTCCTAACTGACACGTGCAGAATTGCAACTAAACAGCTGGCTTCAAGTTCAATTATTTTAACTGAACGTCCCAATGGCCTTTCTTCCTCTTGCTAGAGAAGGCCTACACAAGTGAACCACGTACTGCACAAAGGACATCAAGGAACTACGAGCCTATACGTTATGACTCAATAAAAAGCAATTAACCCTAAAGCACCTCAGTGCTCCTGTTATTTCATGCAATTACACAAGGCATTAGATACTTAGCAGCTGTGGGATCGAGAATGGAACGTTCATAATAAGGGATGTCCCGATGCACATTTTTTGGCTTCTGACCGATCCGATTTTTTTCGTAGTCTTGCCGATCCGATCCCGATCTTTTTTTTCTGTTAAAAAAAAAAATAAAAATTATAAGCGTTGTTGCAAACGTGAATTTGTGGGATTGAATATGGTTATGAAAATAGCTCTTCAAAAGCATTAAAAATAATGCAACCAAAGTATTGCTGAATTTACTTTTTTATTACACAGCATGACCAACAATACTGTTGTCACGAATCGGCGGTAGCCTAAGTTTGGGTTGTAGGATGCAGAGAACACACTTGGATTTGACAAAAAAGATTTTAATACGAAAAGAGGTCCATAAAGGAGATTGTCCATACAAAAATATATACATACAAAAAATACAAACATTCGCAGGGCAAAAGCCAAAAAGAATAACTAAAGACGGTACTCAAAAAGGTGAGCAGGAAAAAAATAGACCAACACAGGTCACTGTAGACAAGCTAGCAGAGAAAAGGTATACTGCTGAGAACCAAGCAGATAACTCAAAAAATGCTGCCAAATGAGCAGGAGGTAATTAGCATTAGTGAGAGACGATCCACTGCTGGAGAAGCAGGGAGAATACCAAAAAATACTCATAAGTACGAGGAATGACCAGAGTGTAAAGCACAATAATAATAAGCAAGAGATAGCAACGTGGTTTTCAGGCAAAGAGCAACGAACAATCTGGCAAGGTGGGTTCCTCTCTGCTCAGCTTAAGTGGCTCAGGTGAGCAATTGGTGACAGGTGTGTGTGTTGCCAGCTCCGCCCCTGCCGGACGACGGTGCACTGCCATAAAAGGCAGATAGGCGGCAGCAGAGCAACACCACAGAACATGACAATTGTTTGGCTTTTGTAACAAACCTCTGTGAGTCAGGTCCCTAATCCAATAAAAGTCCATCCAATAAAAGGATAAAATCCTTACATTTATTGATGCAATACATAATTGGCTCATTTTGTCCAGTAACTAAGAAATGGATGTATCTTAGTTAACTTTTCTAATGGGATGCCAGCTTCAGCACATATTGCTACAAAATCTTCAACAAACTGTAATGGAAGATGTAGTCCCAGATGTAATTCCAATTGTGTAATTCCAATTGTGTTATTAATGTAAGACATTTTAATGACACCCTTATTTTGTTTACACAATTATACAAATGTAACAAAGAGCGCTCTTATTTTGAAGGCTGGAATGTGTTGTGTGTGTTGAGAATGGCAATTGACGGTTGATACGCCCTGGGCGCAAGAACACAGTGAAAATACTCATCCAGCCTGAGTCGCACACACACACAGCTGCACTAGCTAAACTAAGCAAACCCTGATAGCTTCCATTCATGCGCCGTAACAGAGGAGTTTCCAAGGTTTTTCGCCACCGTTTCGACAGTGTTTGTTCGGTCCTTATAAGGAAGCAGCGGTTAGATGACGCAGCAGTCCGGGCACAGTGAGAGGGAACTACCGCTGTAGCTACGGAACCGCATATCCAACATCTAACGTGAAACTAACTTCATCACGGTACACCGCGGACATGTCTGCATGGTGGTGTTGTGTTTTCTTCTTGCGGGTGGCAGGAGTCAAGTGGTAACCAGCTTTAAGGCGCATTAGCATCAGCACCTACCATGTTGGGGTTTGGCTCAGAGTTACGATACGACAACTGGATCGGCCCGATCTTGTGGCGGATAGTATCCGATCGTCACAAATACAGCGGGTCGGCAGCCGATCCTGAAGATTGGATCGGGACATCCCTATTCATAATGTACAGTAGTTCTATAGCTTTATACACACTGTAAAAACAAAGGCAGCGTATCTGTTATCATTGTTTAATTAAATACAAAATAACAACTGTAATATATTGATTTAAATTCAACTGCTATGTTGCAAATCTATTCTGATATAAAGTTTGTAATCCATTAATTATCTTCTCAGAGATGGGTGGAGTAGCCAACAAAACAACTGTACTCATTTAAGAGTATTGTTACTTTACAACAATTTTACTCAAGAAAAAAATGTGTGATGTTAAACATATCGTATCGGTTGACATCGGAATTGGAAATTGAGAGTTGGACAATATCGGCATATCGATTATCGGCAAAGAAACCAATATCGGACATCCCTAGTTTATATTTTATTTAGTCTATTGCTGCTCTTTGCTAGTACAATTCTTTGGTTAGTGTAAATAATTGATAAGCCTATGGTATTGCCTATATTGTGAAGCTCAGTTGCTATTACATGTATTCATCAGAAGAATGTCCTACTCACGAACCACACTGAGTCATGTTAATGTGAGCCATAGAATAAACACAGCATAATCTGTTATTCGCTGTTCAATTGTGCTAATTTTAAAAAGTTCTCAATAGCCAACATGTGTTGGGAGAACTTCTATGAGAGCTTCTGGCCGAGATAAAATATGAAAGTTATTTTATTTTGATGAAATGATGGACACTTTTAATTTTTTTTTAAATAAACCCAAGTTTATTTGTAGATCTAAACATAATTAAGTTTACACATTTTTTGTCTCTCCTACAAGGTTATGCTTTTCTCCTACAGCATTTTACAACATCATATGCAAATGACATGCAAATTAGATGACAGTGATGTCATCTAGTGACTTCTCGGACAGCCAATAGCTGCTTTTCTGGCTGAAAAGTTGGCAACAGTTGAACAAAGAAGAACTAGAAACAGTAGTGCAAAGGCAAGTGATGAATCTTGCCATCATTGGTAACAGCCCACCCAAGAGCAGACAGGGGGAACCATCATAAGTGAGGACAAAAAAATCCTAAACGATATCCCAACATGCTGTGCCTTGCTGATGGGCATAGTATACAGTATGCTCTGAATCTGGACTATTGTCCATCCATCCATCCATTTTCTATACCGCTTCTTCCTCATTAGGGGGGACATGCTGGAGCCTATCCCAGCTGACTTCGGGCGACAGGCGGGGTACACCCTAGACTGGTCGCCAGCCAATCGCAGGGCACATATAGACAAACAACCATTCACACTCACATTCATACCTATGGACAATTTAGAGTCGCCAATTAACCTCACCTGCATGTTTTTGGGAACGTGGGAGGAAGCCGGAGTGCTGGGAGAAAACCCACGCGCACACGGGGAGAACATGCAAACTCCACACAGAAATGCCGAGGGGAGAATCGAACCCAGGTCTTCCCGATCTCCAGGCTGTTCCTATATTGGCCAACGTGCTAACCACTAGACCACGTTCCTTGAACCTAATGAACTGAAAATCAGTGCAAAAGTAATGAGTCTCAAAAATAGCATTGTTTAAAATGTTGGTGCTTTTTTCCAAGTTAAGTGTAATGTTAAGTGTGACTCGCTTTTTGTTTATGTACATTTTTGAAGCTTGAAGGAAAACTGCACTTTTTGGGGGTGAATTTTTTCCCATCATCCACAGTCTTCATGTAAAACATGAACACATTTTTTTTCTCTTTTCTATGTGTTCTAAAGCGAGAAAATGAGGCAGCATGAGGGAGCTAACAATGCACTTCATGGCACCCACCTTGATTAACTTAATTTATAAAGTTGTGTCCATTTAAAAATAAATGGCAATAGCTGTGCCATTTAAGTACATGTTACTTTAAAAATCATGTTCAGTAATATAAATGAGTAATTGTATGAAATTAATTTTTATTTCAAAAATGTGATTGAGACCTTCAAATATTAAGTCCATGCAAGTTAAAACTCCTCTTAACGGAAAAGAAAAATGGAATTCTTTCAATTCAATTTACAGTAGTTTGTCATTTGAACAACAATAATTTTAGAAGATGTTGTCAATATTTAATTGCGTAGAGTTAATTTTCTTTATTGAGGCAGTATATTATTTTTAGAGTGTAAGATAAAACTTCAACACACAAGGGAAACACTACAGTCCTTTCTCTTACAACCTGGCAGAGTAATATGAAGGATGATTTACAGTTTGTCATCTCTCATTTCGTTTGTAATGTTGGAAGTGTTATCTTCCATCAATGCATCCATTTTCTGTACACTTGACTGTCCAGTACCACAGTTGTCTTGTTGAAGACCATTCATGTTACTTTTTAACCCCTCTCAACAGTGTATGCTTTTTTTTGGCAAAACCCAAATATAATGTGTGAGAAGAATCTTTGAATCCTTATGCACACAAATCCAAAAAGTCACATATTTTGGCTGAAACAGGCAGCCTGACTCTTCCAGCAAGATACAAGTTGTGAAACAACCTGACTTATCCTTTGCAGCTTTTACCTTACCTTTAAAGTTCTCCCCTTTTTTCTCCCTTGCAAGAAAAAATCTCATGAGGAAGTCACGCTGTTTACTTCTTAAAAGGCACATTGGCAAACTGTGGATAATTTATAAAGTCTGCAAGGAAGAAAGGAAACATAAAGCAAAATGGGCATGGTGATGAAAGAGCGAGAAATAGTGATGTTTGAGAAGGGAACGAGAAAGGCGAAACATGAAAAGTTCTGAGAGAGCTTAACACAAACGTGCTGGGTGAATAGAGACAAATTTAAAAAAAAAAAGTAGAAAGATGACTTGAAAAGGTGCGTAGCTGTCAGCCCTGTGGTGCTCCTCCTCAGTGTGTCTGCTCTCCACTACATCAAGGGCTTTGCACTGATTAGCATTCCATTACACTCTGCACATGCTGAATTTGTGTGTCTGTTCATACCAATGACACTTATGTGTGTGCATGCTGTTATGCTAATGGGTTGGTGTGTGTGTGTCTGCTTGTGTGGGTCTTCGGCTTACATTTGGGACTTGTTGGTCCATAATTACACCCGTGCATTGTATTTTTCAGGTGAATTTGATATGGATGAGGGTGGGCTTGGTATGGAGAAAATGAGAGTTCAACAAGGTTTGCCTTGGACCTTCACCCTGACATAGACTACAATTCACCTCGGAAAATATGCAGTTGTTTCTTCTAGTACGAAAATGACATCTCTCCAGTGAATTGACTTTATCAACAAATAATAGAGGTCATGTTAAGAGGCTGCTATCATTAGTAAGGTAACATTTACGAGATTACTCCTGCATAAAGCTAAGTGTTGCTTGGATAGGATAATTACTAGGGATGAGCGAGTCCACCACTATCTGTATCTGTTCTAAATTATCTGTACTTCGTATCTGTACTGTGTCTGAACTGAAGTTCTCAGTTCTCAGGTTTAGGACAGGTACAATACTAAAGTGTACACATCCAAAGGAGGTCCAAAGAATGCACAGGTTGTTTTTGTGTATGCTCAGATACTTGGGGGAAATTTGGGGAAACATTGCACACCGCTAAAGTACACAATTAGTTAGTTTTTAGTTTTAGCTTTTGTCATTATGCGGGGGACGGTTCAGAAGCTTCGAAATCCAAAGAACAACATGTTTTCATGACATGTACCAATGTTCATGCTAATGAAGTGAGAAAGAGTGCGGTTTTCAGTGGTTTTAGTAGTCATGGAAAAAAATATTAGAACATCCTTGTGTCTTCAGTTTCTTGTTCATTCTAATGCCTGATACAACTAAAAGTACCTTTGTTTGGACAAATATAACAATGACAACAAAAATAGTTCATAAGAGTTACATTTTTTGGCAGTACACTGCTATAGCTATTCATGTAAGAACTTCAGTGATTTTAGTTATTATAAAAAAAACATAGAAGATGCTATATCAGCTCTTAAATTCAACTCTTATGAGCTACATTTATCATCATTATTTTGTCGAAACATATGTACCTTTAGTTGTACCAGGCAATAAAATAGATACAATAAACTGAAGAAACAAGGGTGGTGTAATCATTTTTTCCACGACTGTATAAGCTGATTGTATTGTTGTGTGATCTTGCAAGAATTTTGAAGGAAATCTTACAACACGTTAAACATGGGTAATATGTCTGATGTAGTTCAGAATCCTACCTGCCGAAGACCTGACAGATAAAAATTGCTGTTTGACAATAACTTGGATGAAATCTCTACATTTTTAATAGGACAAACTGTTTCTTTGCAAGATGTTATTGCAATATTTTTTCAGGACTTCTTACTATGTTCTTGCACAAATTTAGTAGGCTATCTTAAAAAAATGTTTGTCCACTGTGTTTTTTCCAGATGATTACTTCCTGCGGATAATCTGTCAGTAAGGTTTTATCTTAAAAAATCTATTTTACGTCTTATATGAAATCTCTTTAATTTTTCATCCGTCCGTCCATCTTCTATGCCGCTTATCCTCACTAGGGTCATGGGTTTGCTGGAACCCATCCCAGCTGACTTTGGGCGAAAGGCGGGGTACACCCTGGACTGGTCACTGGTCAATTGCAGGGCACATATACTTTAGACAAACAAACATTCACACTCACATTCATACCTGTGGACAATTTAGAGTCGCCAATTAACACGGATGTTTTTTTGGAATGTTGGATGAAACCCGAGTACCCGTAGAAAACCCACGCAAGCACGGGGAGAACATGCAAACTCCACACAGAGATGCCCAACGGAGAGTCAATTCTTCCCGATCTCCTGACTGTGTGGCCAACATGCTAACCACTAGTTCACCGTGCGGCCCTTTAATTTTTCAATAGTAAAAAAATGTTTCTTTGCAGTAGGCTATTGCATGTTCTTCCAAGAATTGAGTAGGAAGTGTTACGAAAAGTTAAACTAGGTAAAGTGTGTTGTTATCAACTATTTTATGTCTTCATGTTTTTTTTGTTTTTTTCATGTCAACATGATAGAGTGAAACAAAGTCAAAAGTAAATTGGACAGACTAGATAGTTAGCTTGGTAGCTTGCTACGCTCACGGCGGCTGTCTCTTATGTCTCTGCAGTAATGTGGTGTAAACAAAACATAATAGGAGTGTAAAGGTGACTATATGGGTGCTATTTAATGGCTAAAGGGCTCTAATAATTGTTAAAAAAATATATTTAGAAAGTCATAATCAGGTTTTCCTCTAACTAGAAAAATATTCCATTTATTAATATCTACTTTGTGGAAATTCACTTATCGTGGTCGTGTCTGGAAACTAGTAACCACGATGGGATTTGATGTTGTGTATGATCTAAGATGGCTGAATAAAAAAGCAATGCCGGAAGTAGTCTGTCCACATCTTCATTAACGCCACAAGATTCAACGTGCCAGAGGGGAAAACACAAGTTTGTTACGTACAATATTGAAAAACCTTTTGTCGAGAACCGAATCATACAAAAACTGGAGCGTTCGAAAACCGAGGTTGCACTGTATTGTTATAAAAATAAATTTTTAGGTTTGACAGTCCCATAATGTTGACTAATCTAAGACATTTAGCATGTTTTTCCCAAACAAATGCCCAATTAACTAAAAAATATAATAAGTGAATGGTACATCACATTTAATAAATAGAATATTAATGTCTGCTAGCTGAGTGAAAAGGTCCAATCACTAAAGTACAATATGACAGTAAGTAAAAGGAGTTAAATGAGAAATTTGTAGTTTTTGGAAAAATTTACTAACGCACTAATGCACTGTTGGCTTTACTATGTAAGCTCCTGGCATCAGCATGTATTGATTGACATGTAGACTGACCAATGAAGAGTGGTAATGATTGATGTGTAGACCGGCTAGTGATGTCGATAATATCAGAGACCCTACAAGAAACACACTTCCTCAAAATGTCAGATGGAATAAATCAATACAAGCAAAAACATGAATAATTTTGAATGATATCCAACACATACAGTATCTGAGTATATATATCGCTCATTAAAGTAGCTTGGCATGTGTAGAAACATACTGTAGCTGCATGCTTCACTCTCACACTTGGTTTTATAGCAGAAATAAAAACTGCTCAATGTTCAATGATTTAAAAAGGAAGATAAGATGGCTATTTTATGACATAATTAACATTTTGAAATATAATTTGGTCACACCTCTTTGAGTTTTAACCAAGTCTCTGCTCAGTCCTTTTTATTTTCCTGTAAAACTTTCATCATACAGTAGATATGTCCTATTATTATCATTTATACCAATACATTTATAAAGGAGGCCGATTATTTTCAGTTATAGAAAACCCTGTAGTGTATGGTTATTAGTGTATATGAAAAAGGTAATGTGGATTATTATATTAAATGTAATGTGGACGAGATCAGTGACAAAATAGCAAATTCTTTTGATATGTCCCTTTTTCAACTCCGTTATTGTTGTACTCTACTGGAGGTAGACACTCATCCAAACGTGCAATTGTGGTGTTTTTGTCTAGATGTGCACCAGCAGTGATCACATAAGCAACTTCTGACTGCACCAGCTGTGGCTTCGGATTCATCTCAAGCCCGCAAGATCAGAGCAGCAGGCCAGCACACAGACACTGTCTCTCACACACACACACGCAAACGTACGCACACAAACACACACACACACACACACACACAGTTATTCTCAGTGGGTCTATGAGGGACACAGACCACAGAGGGGTAAATGAAAAAAAGAATTAGAATCCAGCTGCTGTGTATTCAGGGCCAAAGGTAAAATTGTATACTATGTGGAATATAAGACGGTCTCAAACAGATGGGTCGTCTTATATCTGGGATCTAGAAGTGTATACATGCAAATGAACAGTTGGCAAGAAATGGCTTCGCAAGAAAGCTAATCAGTGTTTTTCTGCCGGTCACTCACACACAAAAGTAATCTGGCAACACAGAGACATGCTTGAAAGAAAGTATTCCAAAGGTTTGGCAAGTTCCAGAGGAGGACTTATGATAATTTTAAGTCATCAAAT
Organism: Dunckerocampus dactyliophorus; assembly: GCF_027744805.1. Taxonomy (NCBI): domain Eukaryota; kingdom Metazoa; phylum Chordata; class Actinopteri; order Syngnathiformes; family Syngnathidae; genus Dunckerocampus; species Dunckerocampus dactyliophorus. The sequence continues at coordinate 18,723,059 of NC_072819.1, read as the reverse complement.
AACTGTGCAATGAGATATGATGTCATTATATTCACTGATGTTAAAAAAAGTACAGTTATTGTGTCTATTTTTTGTCTTTGATTTTGTTTCAAAATATATTTTTGAAAAACTGGTCATCTTATATAAAGGGTTTATAGATATATGAATGCTTTTGTTTCTGACACACACACCAGTGACCTGAAGAGAGACGACATAGAGGCCCGCTGGAAAATAATGTTGTTTATCTCAAACGTTGTTAGCATGTTAGCAAACAGCAGAGGAGTAATGATGATCATTTTAAGATAATGGTGATCAGTGAGGCAATCATTAAACAACTGTGCAGCAGCTAAAAAATATGGCGTCCTGTTGAAAACAAATTATTTTGTCTTTGATTTTGTCTTAAAATATTCCTAAAATTGGGTTGTCTTATATTCAGGTAAATACACAAAAGAGTCAAACCTCGTTTTTTAAATACCCCAGTTTTCCTATGATTTGTTTTTTGTCAAACATGTTTGACAAACTTTTGCCCAAGTTTTCATACAATGAAAAGTCAGTTTATCCTGTACACTACCCCACCTCAAAGAGTGCAGAAACAAAGCAACCTACTCATTGCTGACTCACTGTCTGTGCATTTTTTAATGGAGTGCAACTACTAAATAATCCGCCATGAGGCCAACAAATATTGCGAGTGCGAGCATTTTGATGAAGACGGTGAGAAACAGTATTGCAATTGATTTCGCCAGGATTTATGGGAGGTCCGCATCAACAACAAGTTTCATTCATTAGTCGCTCATAATTTTTTACATTGTTTTCTGCGTGTAAAACTATAAGTATAAAATGTATTTTTGTTAATATTCATAGAGTCTGGAACTGATTGATTGGATTTACATTATTTACTATAGGAAAATTGCCTCGGTTTTTGTACGTTTTGTTTTCCGTCAAACTTTTTGGAATGAATTAATAGCAAAAACCGAGGTACCACTGTATTAAATTGTAGCCTTATGCAACGTACCACCAAAGGTGACCTTAATGCGGTGTTTGTCACAGGCGGAGTGAAGCCAGTAATTAGGATCCCAAGATGCAGAGAACAGACAATAGTCTGTGTAACAAAAATGTGTTACAAGTCCACACAAAAGGCTATGCTAACAAAAGACACTGAAAACACGCTGAAAACCGAGCAGGACAAATACTAACGTAACAAGAATGCAAATGGCTGCTGAAAACCAAGCAGGATATAACAAGCAAAGTTCAAACCAAAAAGCCACTGCTGCAGACAGGCAAGCAGGGAATACAAGTACTTACAAAAATAGGAAGAGACGATCAGAGAGCTATGGAACAGGTAAGTAAGTAAGTAAGTAAGTAAGTAAGTAAGTAAGTAAGTAAGTAAATAAATACGTCTGTGTAGGCTCTCAGTCGTACAGGAGTTGTCCATCGAGGAAAAGGCTTCTTGAGACGTCATCTGTACTTCTGTGAAGAAGGTGTCGGACGTTTCACTCCTCATCCGAAGAGCTTCGTCAGCGAACTAATAAGTGCTGGTAGCTTAGGCCTTAAATACAGTAAGAGTGGGCGGAATTGGCTCTTAGTCTTGCAAATGAGGTGGAGCCAGGGCCGAGCCAGAACAATAGATGCTAAACAAGCCAGTATCAGAGTCGTTCATACCCAATTCAGGGAGCGACACTTCCCTTTTATCGGAGGTGTTAATAACAGGATAGGATTATACCACTACTCCGCCCAGGCTTAGTGTAACGAACCAATAGGAGGAGGGTGTTGGCACACCAATTCCGCCCACTCTTACTGTATTTAAGGCCTAAGCTACCAGCACTTATTAGTTCGCTGACGAAGCTCTTCGGATGAGGAGTGAAACACCTTCACCTTCTTCACAGAAGTACAGATGACGTCTCAAGAAGCCTTTTCCTCGATAAGTAAGTAAGTAAGTAAGTAAGTAAGTAAATAAATAAATAAATAAATAAAGCTGGGAGAGCAGGAAGGCAATCTGCAACAGGTAGGCAACACAGAACGGTATAAGTAGTCCAGGTGAGTAATTGATTGCAGGTGTGTCATGAGCTCCTCCCACGTGAGTCGGCCGTGTGCTGCAACAAACTGCAGACGGGGCAACAAAGCAGCACCACAGCTTATGACAGTGTTAGAATTCGCAAATCAAACACGACAATGTGTTAGACAAACCATTGAATTGTCTTCAGGCTATTAGAGCCTCGTACTAAACAGCAGTTATTGATTAAGTCTTAGTCTTTAATTGACTTGTTGTAATAACATCAATCTTAACGTGACCTGAGACATCAGCCCCCGTTCCTCCCCCATCCCCTCCTGCAACCTGCATCAGTGGAGCTCGCTATGTTAATTTAATGTGATCAGGCCAATTCTTACATCAAGTGTTGCCGGTTGTACATCTACGAGAAAAAAAAAACCCTTTAATCTGTGTTTTGTAACCCTAGAAAGGGTGATTTAAAAGCTTAATTGAATGAAGGTCAAGCAAGTTAATCCAAGACACCATTAATCGCCATAAATTAATTTTATGTGTTTGACCCTATCCCCTGTTAAACCATATTTACATTGACATTGCTTAGATAGCCCAAAGGGAGAAAAAACAAATTATCGGCTTCATCGCTTTCACACGCCCATAAGAAATAAAACCCACACATGTATTGTATATATTTATTATTATCTCCCTCCATTTAAAAGTTATGGGCTTCTGTTTGGCTTTGACTGTAGTCTTTTTTCCCATTAATGCTCCATGTCACAGAGGTTAAACACCACCTTAAGGAACAATGCAATAGAAAGTGTAGGCAATTAGCAAATCAATAGCTGTTTAGAGCTGCTGCTTTCCAGGGAGGTTAAACATCATCATTCACCACGTGAGGGTGATTGTTTCTTCTTCTGTTCTTAGCACAACTAACTTTTTTTCCCTTCCACTTCACTTCTTTGCTGCTGCTAATTAGCATTCCATCAACCATTCAGAAGCACCGCAATGGAAAATGGAACATTGATTTAATTTTTTTTTGTATCAAGAAGACAATGTCATACAATATTGAGATGGATAAAAAAAAATGGAAGGATTCAGGTGAAAACAGAAGAGAATAAGAATAATAGAATTCATTTTATTAATTAATTAGTTGAACTAATTAACAGAAACAACTGTTATTCACCTCTTATGCCTACAAATTACCAAAATAAACATTTTTGTTAACATTATCCTGTTGCAGCAACTTTATAGTTCACAGTCTCCACTTTGCTGCAACACTTTTTTGTTTCCCATAGTCTCCTTTTGGATACAATTAATCTCTTTGCCAAGAAGTAAATGCAGGAGACTCTCATTCTCCTACATTGTTGTTATTTGTTAGCCCGTTTTGTTTCAACGGATTCCCTCATTTGGCATGTTTGTTTTTTGGTTTGACAGTTTTTCCACAGTACTATATAATTGTGTTAAAGCGACCACCCCACAGCAAGGCAAATATGGCCAAGTGGAGCTGAGATGGATAATGCATTTTTGCCAAATACGAGCATGAAACGAGTACATCTCATCATTATCCGTAAACGTGATGAGAGAAAATCCTCATTATGTATTCACTCCTCATGCTCTGTGATTGGCCAGTCACACACAGCGACCGCCCCTCCCAAGACAGCCTGTGCAGGCTGGAGCCACAGAGAGGTTGATGCATGTCTCATTTACATACACGGTGCTATTGGCAAGTTGAAAACGGCTCGTGTGGCGTTGATCACTGCCTCCACTCTAATAGGTTTTTCTCAGCTGGCCTCTATTTCAGTTTGTATCTAATGTGACTTGGTAAACTTGTTTGGTAAAGTATTTAGTGCATTTGACGGCTTTTTTTCCTTGAAATTTATTTTTGTCTTAGTCCATGAAGTCATAGGTATGAATGAGAGTGGTTGTTTGTCTATATGTGCCCTGCAATTGGCTGGCGACAAGTCCAGGGTGTACCTCTCCTCTTGCTGGGATAGGCTCCAGCATACCCCCGCTACCCTTTCCCTGCAGCCATCATTTTTGTACATAGTTTTGCACATGGTTGTAGACATGCATACATTTTATATAGCTTTTGTATTTAGTTATTTTATTTTTTTTTTTTGTTATTGCATATTGTAAATGGCTTATAGTCATTGTGTTCAAACTGTTGGGTTATTTAAATTGTTTGATGTTGAATTGTTGTAGTTATAATTTATTGCTATTACTCTTTAGTCACTTATTTACAGGATTTTTATTTTGTGGCAAGATTTTTTTCCTATTTATTTTTGTTAAGCATGTACATTGGGTGACACATTGTCAATGACATTTCTTTTGTAAGCGTATGTAAATGGCCAAAGGAGTGGGGCGGCATATAAAATCTTGCCTAGGGCGCCACTTTGGGTAGGTCCGGTTCTAGAAGGGATAGTTGGATAATGACCCGAAACAAACTGCAAAAGCCCACATTGCATGAAAATAGCACGGTTAGAAAACAACATAGCACGTGGAATGCACCATGTAACGGCCTAAAGATGGTCGTTATGTTGGTAGCATCTTGGCCTTTCTTTTGTATGATGGAATAAAGTAAGGAACAAATGGAAACATTACAAACCTTTCACTCCATTCAGTAAATACCTTGACACTTAGTGCCAAGTTAGATTTTCTCATATAAAAAATACTTCAGCAAAGGCTACCCATTTTCAAGGAGCCACAGCATTGAACTCAAGTGGTTTTCTTAAGAATCACTCGTCTTTCTGGTCTTTCAACCATCTCTTTATGTTGTGTCGCTGAAGTGAAAGGCTATAGAGGAAGAGGAGGGCAAGAGGGGGTCCGAGCGGTGAAGAGCAGAGCGGAAAATAGAATGATGGGCTAAGCTGGGGGGGTGTCACAGGTGAAAGGAGTGATGAGAACGTGGGGGAGACACTGTACACCCCCTCATGAAGGTAGATGCAGTTGTGATGGACACTGATCCTCTCGCCACTTATCATCTCCAATGATCACAGACACAAGTTAGCACTTGCGGAGCATCAACAAGATCATGCAGGATTAGCGTGATTTGCAGCAATTTCATCGGTGGTGGTAAAGCTCAAGCAATAGTATAATTCATGGCCAAGGAGACGGTCTTAAATGAGATTGTGGAGTGCAGTCGATTAAGCTCATTAGGTGTTTTTTTTAAGAGAGCAGCCTGCCTTCTGTCCCTCTTTTCCTGCAATCGGATCCTGTATGAAAATGGGAATTAATTAGGAAGAGAGGCTGCTGATGTCATGCCCGGTTGTCTAATAGTGCATGTGTGTGCATAAAGAGGCTTCGCAATAGGCTTGGAGTCCCTATTTTGGTCACTATAAATTCCATTATGTGTCAATATACAGGGATTATAACCCATATTTCCATGAATAATTATCATACCAGTCTACATCATTTGCATTATAGAATAAGGGACATTTTCTGGGAAAATAAGGGAAATTCAGGTTTTCCACAATAAGAAACTTTGCTATATATGAGTTTGTGTGTGTGTGTGTGTGTGTGTGTGTGTGTGTTTTAACAATTTACATCTACAAACTGTCATCAATCAATATAAGAATAATTGTGACTTGTAGTTCACTTGTGGTTCAGTACTCGCTAAAGAACATAAACATAAAGCAAGGACTTGATTGGGCAGCTTTCGTGACATATTACGTTACTTAACTCAAATATTCCGAACCAAAACATCATATTTTTATATTCTGTTATATTCACCAGCTTACCTTTCACAAAAAGTCTCTCAAATATACTGTTGACGAGCGCCGTTCTCACACACGCAGAGGGAGAGACAGAACTTCCAAAGCATTTTCTCTTACATATTTGTCATTTCTGTATGCTGTTTGCTGTGATTTAACTTTGGTCCGTGTAGCATTCAGATTAGAGCTCAAGTGAACCAAAAGGAGCGTCATCTCTCAAGGGCTCTCGGTCCACTTGTTTGATGCACACCAGGGTTCAGATGATCACTTTCACACTTGACTAAACAAACCGTAGCAGCAGAGCCAACACACCAGGGTTTGTTTAAACTGAATCAAACACGACAACGCACTCAACATCTAAAAGTGGTAAATCAAGTAGACATCGGTTCAGAAACAGAAGCAAGAGTGTCAACATCAAGAAGCAAAATCAGTATAACAATAAATAATACAAAAATGTAAAAAATTGTCAAGTCATATATTAAATCCTCATACCATTTACGGCCTGAGGTGTTTTAAAGGTGCCTAAATGATAAAACAAAAGAAGAGCTCCACAGTTACCTGGGCAAATGCAATCGTCAGGTCAACTGATAGTGAAGACCTCAGAGAATATAATTCCAGTGTCAGAAACACTGTACACTGTTACTGTATTATGTTTATGCTAACGTTTTCTTATATTTTCCCACCATATTTGGTGGACTTTGAATATTTTGAAGTGCCAAAGGGGTGAGTTTGGGAAGATCTTGGAACGGATTAGGCTATTTACATGTATTTTACGCTTCGTAGAACATAAAATCCCTATAACATAAAGGTTTTCGGAACGGATTATTTACGTTGTAGGGGCGTCTACTGTATATGTATTAGGGCTGTCAAAGTTAACGCGTTCATGACGCGTTAACGAAAGTTCCCTTTAACAGTGCCAATTTTTTTAATGCACGATTAACGTGTGCACATCTTGTTGACTCTCAGCCCACACCCCTTGAGGAAGTAGGAGTGACTGGTGCCACAAGCGGGAGCAAATATTGGGCAGAAATGGACAAAGAAAATGGTATTTTGACTGGTAAATTTAGCTTCAAAGCCCTGGCAGATGGCTCTCACTACAAGACCAAAGTTATTTGGATCTACTGTCTTTGTGATTGGAATTGTCATGGACTACATCGACCATGACTGAAGAGCCAGCAGGGCTAGCATTAACTAGCATCCGCACTAGCTAGTCATCAACACATTAGCAAAACACACGCTCACCACAGCGATCCACTTCATCTTATTTATCACGTATTGTGTAAGACTAAGACAGGAACAACATGCACATGACTTGTCTTCCAGAGAGACCGTGCACCGAACAAACATGCACATTAGCACTCAAAAAGGTCATCAAATCTTACCTTTATGCATTCCCACATAGTATCAGCTTTTGGGACCACATATGAGGTGAAAGAAAAAGGGTAAAAATACAGTAGTAGTCCATCTCTGTGAATTTTTCTTGGAGATGAATAAAGTATCTATCTGAACAGTGTGTGAGAATGGGAGAAGGTGCGTTCATTGAGTGTCAAAAGAAGTGGCACAAATTGCCGCTCACATAAAGCATTCAAAACTGGGGAGTATCTATCTGTGCAGTGTGTGAGAATGGGAGAAGGTGCGTTCATTGAGGGTCAAACAAAGTGGGACAAATCAAAGATTCAAAGATTCAAAAGATTCAAAAGAGTTTTATTGTCATGTGCATGGTAAAACAGCAGTTATACCATGCAATGAAAATCTTATTCTGTTCATTCTCCCAAGAAAAGAAAGAAAACACAAGAAAGAATAAGAACATAAGAAACATAAACACATAAACATAAATACCAATAAATTAAGCAACGCCGCTCACATCAAGCATTCAAGTGGGACAAAACACTGCTTGGGATTTCTTACTGTATATTATTTTTGAAATAAATATAAATCAATATAGTTCTAAAATTGATAACCCGTTACATAAAATTTTCTGCAGTTATTGTTGTAGTTGCATATGGTTTACCACAGAGATTTACATCTACTAGTTATTATAGATGAAAACTTTTTTCATCCGTGATTAAATGTGATTGATGGTAGTTAACTATGAAAAAAAAAGATTAATCACGATTAAATATTTTAATCAATTGACAGCCCTAATATATATATACTATATATTATTTTATTTAAATTGCTTACAGTTGTTACACAGGCGTGACGTTTCGTGTATTTGGTCACCAGGTTTTGTTGCACATCTGAGGATGGATTTTGGTTGACTCCTTTGTACAGATAGTTTCCAAAATCCTGAATATTTTTTTTATAGTGTTGCTTGTCAAGTGTTTCAGCTTCTACTACACATTTTCTGTGGGATTAAATTTCAGAGACTGTGATCGGCTTCAGCCACTCCTTTTGTTACCTTGGCTGTATGTTTTGGTTCATTGTCATGCTGGAAGACTCATCTTACGTTCTCTGGTTGAGGCCTGCGAGTTCTTATCTAAGATTCTATAGTACATGGCCCCATTTGTTGGCAAACTTCAGACGGGCCTGCACATGTGCCTTCTTGAGCAGGGGAACCTTCTGGGCACTGCCAGATATCAATTCATTACAATCAAAGAATGATTTTCCACATATAATAATTTAATATGACAGTAGTAAATGCATACATTTAATCTCTGGATGCAGAATCCAGACTTTGAGAAGGACTGTCCTACCAAAACGCTTCTCCTTTGTCTTCTAATCTCTTGGTTCGTGTTTACTTCTATGGTCTGATTTGGTCAGGTTGCAGTGACCAGCAGAGCAGAGAAATTGCCTGTTAGCCGGGGGGTCGATTCTTCATCGGGGTCTCGTAAATTGCTTTGTATTGACACCCTGTCAGTAGCAGGGGTCCTCACGCTATACCCCCTCGATTGGCCCTCAGGTGAAGTGACTCCCCAACACTGACTGAGCCTCAGCTTCAAAATTAAAAAAAAAGTTACACCCCGTCTCTGTATAGTTTAGTGCGTGTCGTAGTCATGTCAAGATTCATTAACGTGAATTTGTTAAACTGTTTTTATGCCAGTGGGGATGCCATTGTGGCCTGGAGCAGATGTAAGACCGTCAGTACTTCTTCCTGTTGGTCCATCAAAATCTATCATGTTATGATGACGACTGTTGTAGCTTGCAGAGAACGTACAACCATCCAAGCTTGTGATAGATGTGATTGTGACACAAACCGTTGATGGAAAGGAGATATAGGAGACGTAGTTTTAGTGCCATGTGTCAATTTTGACATTTGCCATGTGTTCCAAGGCTTTTGTAACTGTTTGAAATTTAATTAAATAATATACAAGGAATGAATATACAGCTTTGCAAAGAGATGGTTGAATAGACATAATGTACAGATTGTTGATATGGTATGGACATATTTACAGATTCTAATATACAGAATAAGGTATATTCTTTAAAAGGTATATAAGGATTACTTTATTATAATGGAAGGGACAGTAACCAGTAATGCAATTCAAATGGAGAGTACAGGAAAAATAAAAAAGGAGGGAGAAAAAAATTAGAAATAAATTAAAGGTAATAAATAACAGTAATAAAATAGTAATTAAAACATAATTTGAGTGTTCATTAGAGAAATAATGATAATGGTAAATTTTGTAGAACCTCTAAAGTCAAACACAATCTGTTGACTTCCAAGTTGTTCTAATTTAAAAAACAAATTCCACTGAAAAAAGGGGAACTACAAATGACCTGTTCCAGGGTGAAGCTGTCACCATCATACAACCTTTGTTAGCTAAATTGCTGGCAATATTTTAAGTCAAGTTTTAACCTCCCTAACTAAGTGTGAAGAAGTAAAAAAAAAAACCTAAAAAAACGTATAACACCACTCACCCTTTAAAGATGCGTGAGAGACATGGGGTGGGACACTGCCACCTAGTGGTGTTTTATTGGTATTACTGGATTTTATTGTGATTAATTAAATTTATAGTGAGTATATTGTACTGTAGAGCCCTTACTATGTTGCAGTTATTTTTCCGGTTCTATGGTATAATCACGCTGGTACCCTTCTGTGGTGGCATCATTTCTTATCTTATCTTATTTCTTAATCCTTTATTATCCTATAGCTTTTAATCCTTTAGCTCATTGACTTACTAACATCAAGCATGATTATTTAAACTCACAATTTTTTTGACATTTGAAGCATATTTCTTCAGAAAATTTTGGTTGAACTTAGGGTACATATATTTGTGTATATTGTTAAATGGTTATACATGTGCATTTTTTTCCTGGGGATGTGATCCAAAAGGGTTGAAAAGGATAATTTTCCATCGCAACAATGAGAAGTTGTTATGTGGGAGGCAGAACGTATCTGCCAAAGCATCACTTCATCACTGACCTTCTCCCAATAGACACTGGTACAAATCCTCCCACTACTCTTGTTTAGTGTGACTGATAGCTATGGACTCAACAAAGTGTGTGTGTGTGTGTGTTCTTTGTTTATGTGAGAATGGAACTTTGTGGTTATGTCAGATCCCGAAGGAGGTGAGAAGGATTATGTGTAATAAATTGCTATGATCAGATACCAAATACAAAGATGTGAATAGCTCTGCAACACAAACACAACACACATGCAAGTTCATCACACTTGGTTGTTGTTCGTGTTTGTATGTATACATTTGGGTCTTTCTGTTTCCTGGAAACTTTGCAGTGTCCATTTTTCTTATATTACTCTTACTGTTGCTTTAGCCATTTTATACTCAGCAACCACATCCAACACTCCAATAAATTGAAACAACTGATGATTTGAACAACAATTGACAAAAAAAAATGGATACAACTGATGATCTTGGAATTTGCAATTTAGAAATGACTCCAAAAACGTCCCCATTTTGTGTAAGTCTACAATTGTCATTCTTAGAGCTGCTTCTGCTGTCTACCAAATCCTTTTATGCTACCAAAAAGAAACTACGAGCTGCAGTCCATCATGGTCGCTAAATGAGAATTTAAGGGGCTTGGACTTGTCAAGTTAAAATACATCCTAGAACCTTCAGCACCACTCATTAAAAGATTTAGGTGACTTTATTTATATACAGTATTTGACCCTGCGTAAATTTGAAGGCTTGGTTTAAGTGCACACTTGCGATTCAGAATTGATTATCACAGTTAGACTTGGAACCAATTAACCACGATAAACGAAGGATTAGTGTACAGTGAAATCCCAGTTGGTGTCATTAATATGTTCCAGAAGGTTCGATGAGCCTCAGTAGAGCTACAATATGCAAAAGCAAGAAGGGGGAGTGACACAAAAAATATTTGGAACTTGTAATGGAACTTGTAATTTAAACAACAAAAAAAATGAAATAGGCTGTTAATCAGCTGATCAAAAGTTTAAGACCACAGGCTATAAAAGCCAAATCCTGCTCAAAATGTTCATTTTCTGTCAGGCATTCACACTGTCATACCCTCCTGATGGCTAAAGCTAAGAAGCTTTCTCTTTTTGAACGTGGTCGGATTGTCGAGCTGCATAAGCAAGGCCTCTCGCAGCGTGCCATTGCTGCTGAGGTTGGGTGCAGTAAATCAGTCATTCTACATTTTTTGAAAGATCCTGAGCATTATGGGAAAAAAAGTCAAGTGGTAGACCCAAAAAAATCACACCTGCGCTGAGCCGGAGGATCCTATTGGCTGTCCATCAAGACACAGGGCGGTCTTCCACCCAAATTAAGGCCCTTACTGGTGCCGACTGCAGCGCAATAACCATCAGACGGCATCTGCGGGAAAAGGGTTTAAAAAACAAAAAAACAAATTCAAAGACCTTGTCTCCTTCAACGCTATAAAACTCCCCGTTTAGACTTTGCCAGGGAGCATCAAACATGGGACATTGAAAGGTGGAAAAAGGTTTTATTCTCTGATGAGAAAGAATGTAACCTTGACGGTCCAGATGGCTTCCAACGTTACTGGCATGACAAGGAGATCCCACCTGAGATGTTTTCTACCCGGCACAGTGGAGGGGGGTCCATCATGATCTGGTGTGCTTTTTCATTCAGTGGAACACTGGAGCTTCAGGTGGTGCAGGGTCGTCAAACGGAGGCTGCTTACGTGCAGATGTTGCAGCAGGCATCCCTCATGACTGAGGGCCCTCATCTGTGTGGTAACAGCTGGGTTTTTCAACGGGACAACGCTGCAGTTCACAATGCTCGCTTGACCAAGGACTTCTTCAGGGAGAATAACATCACTCTTTTGGACCATCCTGCATGTTCCCCTCATTTAAATCCCATAGAGAACATTTGGGGATGGATGGCAAGGGAAGTTTATAAAAATGGGCATCAGTTCCAGACAGTTGATGCCCTTCGTGAAGCCATCTTCACCACTTGGAGCAATGTTCCCACTAGCCTCCTGGAAACACTCACATCAAGCATGCCCAAAGCAATTTTTGAAGTGATTAACAAGAACGGTGGAGCTACTAAGAAAATTTTTTGTTCTGGTTTGAAGAGTTTTTTGTTATTTTTTGAGCGTTGCTAAATAAAGCTAATAAACAGCCTATTTCAGTTTCTTTGTTGTTTTCAATAAATTACTTTTCCAAAGCGCTTTTTGTCTCACTCCCCCTTCTTGCTTTTGCATATTGTAGCTCTACTTAAACCTCATTAGGATCTAAATGTGCAAAATGCTAATTCTAGCAATTTTTAAACTGGTTTTAAGACTTTGATCAAGAGTATGAAACATAAACTGAAGGTGACTGAAAGTTTTTTCTGTTTATTTTCCATATGGGGAGTTTCGCCATTTCATACTTACACACTTCCATTAATTAATTGATGACTTAATGTTGGTCGTAAATACGAGATTCGCTCAAGAACTAGGTACAGTTTAATATTGTTTTTTATGGCTGTCTCAATTACTCACATATTTTTGACATTTGCTGGTGGTCCCAGACTTTACCCCCGCAAAATGTGGGGAGTGTTAAAGTTGACAAAAATCTTGGCAACCTAATGAGTCACACATTAAATTGAGTTATTCTCTTGCAGAAGTATTTGTTAGCGTCAGGCTTTATTAACGTTAAAGATAATTTCTTCCCTGTGGTGATCGGCCAACGTCTCTTGAGAGTCCCGTAAAAGGGGTGAGAAAAATATTTCCCTCGGCAGAGTACAAAGTGGTGTTATTATTCATGTGGAGTGTTGAAATATACCTCCCGCGGCCCTGTGGAGTGTACTCTCAAAGGGACTCGGCTGGATTCAAGTCAATTTTCAGCTTTGTGTGGCCACGACTGTGAGAGGTTCTGTGATGACAATGGCAGGCGAGTGTTAAATGCTCAACCCGTGGTACCGACCTTATCTGCATGGTGGAAAACACATTTGCAAGTGCTTGCAAGTAAGACAAACTATTTAATTGCTGCAACAAAGCAAGAAATATATATAGATTTTTTTTTATGTGACAAAACTATTTTATGTTGTATTTGGCGAGTATAAAACGACCCTGAATATAAGATGACCCATTTTTGGAAAATAAAAATTAAAAACACACACAAAAAAAATATAAATATTTATAAAAAAATATATATAAGACAGCACAGGGAAAAAATAACTGTCTTATACTTGTGTCGGTATGGTTGAGGTAGGAATTTGCACAAAAGGATTAAACGAGTCTTCAATTAATAACTGTATTTTCCAACAATATTAGTATTTACTGTGCCAGTAACCACTGTTTATTATGTGCATTTTTGTATAAATCCAGCTTCATCCTCATAAAACCCAGCAACAGAAATTACTTTTGAACACAGAAGGCCTTAAAGAAGTTAGAATATTATACAATCACTCAAGGTTTTCTTCGCAACTACCATTAGAAATATATGTAATTAAATGTGCTACCATTCTGCAGTGATGGATGCAATGAAATTCCTCCTCTCACCAAAAGAAGTATTTATATTAGACTATACAATCATTTAAAGTTTGCCTCTCATCACGTATTTACAGCAGTCTTTCATAACCACACTTTACAGATTTTCTATTTTATAGTTCTGCTCTGAAATTCTGAAAACTGCCAACACAAACTTTTTGAATTGGAAAATTGGATTGGACTGCCCTCCCTTGGCTCTTGGATCACTTTTCACAAAGCATGTTTGCTTTTCAATTATTGATAAACACTACTAGGCGAGGGAATGAGCCTTTATGCTGCCGTTGAAGCCAAAATAAAAGCAGCATTGCAGTCTCAAGGATAATGAAGCTGTGTCAGATAAGTACGTTGGAAATATAGAAGTGGAGTAACAGTGTACTGTAATTAATTACTGAAGTCATGCCACATTTAGGGCAATGCCAGAGGGAGCACATTGACACTAGTCTCACTTACAAAAGGACAACTCCTCCCCACCATGTTGCCTGGGCTGTTACTTTTCTGACAAATACACCACATGGTGGTACTGTTATTAAACCCCCAGTGTTCGACCCCCATAGACTGACTTGAAATTTGTCACACACAAAACACCCACTAGAAAATTCATTGATCTTTTGTCTAATGATGATAAAGCCTTGAGGATGTCTGTATTACATTCGTTTATTGTGGGGGATAGGTTCCCAAAATAGCCCACAATAAGTGAAGTAGTGAAAGTGAAAGTGAAATGAAGTAGCCATCTGTATTTTTGTACAATTATTATATATGTTTTAACGCTGTAAAACCCCTCACCATACACGTTATCCACTTTTCTCAGACAGGCATGAACATTTGATTACATTTCTCCCTTGTTTAAACACTCTCATTTTTTAAAATTTTGTTATATTTAATTATCAATTTCCGAGATTGGACACAAGAAATTAAGTGACTCACACATATTTCACTCCTCTGATCGTGGCTTGTGCTGGCGCCGTTAGGCTGTAGCATTTTTGTATCCTTGTTAAAACATATTCCTCCTTGTCCTCCTCCATGAACCAAAGGTTATTTTAAAGTATTCAGGCACCCTACAGCTGCATAACTTCTGCCTTCATTCAGCATGTATGATTGGTAGCCGCTAGCGATCATACAACAGGAAACAGGCAGTCCTGCTCGAAGATTGATTGACAATTGTCTACAGCCAATGAAAACATAATGGGCAGGTTCTTCCTTAGCCAGTCAGAACTGTTTTGAACTGGACACGTCTTCAACTTTCACATGCGTATACAACACCCTCAACTGGTAGCAGTAGTAAATAAAATAACAGACACATACAACAGAGCATCAATACAGCACTCTAATACACCACAAGGACACAGAACACAATGCGTATTCATACACTGTTAAAAAAAAATGCTGAATTGCATTTTAAAAAATCCACGAAAGAGCGAATCTGCGAAAGGTGAACCGCCATGTAGCGGGGGGACAATGTGATTAGCATGTCTCTTTTGAGCACAATCTATAGGTGGTGCCACATATTTACATATTAATGTAATCAACAATGCAGCAGTCAACCACAATCATCCATCCATTTTCTATGCCACTTATCCTCACTAGGGTTGCAGGTATGCTGGAGCCTATCCCAGCTGACTTCGGGGTACACCCTGGACTGGTCGCAAGTCAATCGCACGCCACATACAGACAAACAACCACTCATACAGTCCACCACCATTCATACCTCTGGACAATTTAGAGTCGCCAATTAACCTAACATGCATGTTTTTGGAATGTGGGAGGAAACCGGAGAAGCGGAGAAAACCCATGCACGGGGAGAACATGCAAACTCCACACAGAGATGCCCAACGGAGAGTCGAACCCAGGTGTTCCCGATCTCCTGACTGTGTGGCCAACATGCTAACCACTAGGCCACCGTGCAGCCTTCAACCAAAAATAGCCATTATGCAATATTCAGTATGTGTGGAATTTACTTTGCTGCAAATGTAAATAAGAATATGATTTATTTATTCATCTCAATGTGTACGTGTGCCGTATATTCATGCGTGTAGCCTATTGGATTTGGTGCCATCACAGCTGGGATGTTTCTATGTGAACGCTAACTTGGACAAATACAGGACTATCCATTGACTTCTATTTGTAAAATTCATAGAAATCAAATGATGTTTAAAGTCATGTGTTTCCAGTGTTTTAGGACAATCAAACCACTCTTCCTTCAAAATATATAGTTGTTTATCTCCCCAATGATGTGGATAGGCATTTCTTTTCAACAAATTAAAAAAGTATTTAGAATAAAAATGCTCACTTATCATTATGACCTCTGAATCTATGCTACTCGATTTTCTTCCATTCCCCAAAAATGCTTAATGAAAGATGTCTCTTGCACCACTTTTACTGAAAGCTTTTGCCTTTAATAAAAAAAGAGCCCTCAACAAAGTGCAGACCTCTTCCAAGGCGAACGATAATACCTGTTGAAAGTTGTGGTCCATAGTGTTCCAGTTCAGTCCTGTAGGTGGCAGTGTTGTTCATTATGAACAACTACAACAATTGCTAAACAATGTCTGGAGTATTTCATGAATGAGTTCCACTGTCCAGGGTAGTTTATCACATAATCAGTCAATCATTTTCTGGCAACAAACGGGACAGCAACCTGAGAGGGCAGAGGCCAAGTCAACCCCCAAAGCTGATCCAAGAACACTCCCCCACACTCCCCCGACACTGCCAAGGTAAACACACAGCCAGCAGGATGGAAGCTCATGCATGTAAATAGAGTTTGATTACAGTGGTTTGACGTGTATCTCTTCCCATGTGATTGCCATCCCGGAGAATGAACTATCACAATTTGCTTTTGAGACAAGTGTCACTAGCAGACCAACAAAAGAAGAAAAAAATAAACTGCAGTTTTCCCTCATTTTAGCTACTAAGGCTGAATTTACACCGCAGGTTTAATACCCAAGTCCAAGTTAGTGGCATATATAATTTTTCTTTGTTTTCAAGTGACCAATGTTCAAGACAGTTTACGAGAATAAAACATTTAGGTGAAAAATGATGTGTTGGATGGAGCTTGGTCAACACTGGTACTTTTGAAAAGTTGCAGTTATACAAACTGAATATTATACAAACTTCAGCAGCACAGTAAATAAAGCAATAGAGTAAATTAATGTATGATTTGGTTTCTTTAGAGAAAAAAGTAAACTCAATTAAGAGTCAACAGAAGTCAACATGAAGACTTATTCTGGGCAACAACTCATTTTTCTTCTCGACTCTCTTATTCCCCATCATCTTTTATGAGGTGTGGCGTCTCCAATTGCCTGGAGACTTTCTGACAGTATCTGAATGGAGACAACACAAGGTCATGTAGCTGCCGCAGACAACAAGACTTGTAGTGTGTCCGCCCACTGAGATTGTAGACTGACAAGGTCAACACATTCAGGCTGGATGTAGGATAGACAGTACAATAGCTCGGTGTAACCTTGCAGACTGTAGGACCCTGAGATTTTAATCAATACTTTGTATTGACATCATGACTCCTACAGTGTCTACAGGCATCACATAGTTAAGAGTTGAATGAAAACTGGTGGTGGAAGATAGAAAATTAATGTCTAAAATGGCGTCTGCAAGTACAATGTTAAGTATTTGTTATACATTATGTACTGTATGCCAAGGGCAATATGAATATTAATCCATTCTAGTTCATCCCTGAGGGAGTGTGATCACAAAATCAATGTTGCCATTGTTTTGTAAGTGCTTAAGATACAGTGTATCATCGCATATTTGCAATTCAGCATTAACCACCTTGCAAATTTGCAGAATTTTGGTCAAAAAATTGAAAATTGACATCCATTTTATGGATTGACGTTTTTTCAAAACATGTTGTACTGTGTGTGCGTGCACATGCCTGTCCAGGGTGACGAAAAGACGAAGTGTTGCTCAAATAAATCCCCATGATGAGCGAGCTATGGGCCTATTTTTCTTGGAATGTCACCTCTCTAGTGGGGAAAGAAGAGGACCTGGTGCCTCATCTATAAAGCTTGCGTACGCACAAAATGGGGCCGAAAAGTTGCGTACGTCGTTTTCCTTGCAAAGTATGCGATCGATAAAAACACAACCTGACGTGAGCATGTGCGCACCGGAATGGCAACTTTATAGTTGGCGTACGCACTTTTTGGAGACATGGCAAAAAGACGACGCACATTTTAAGTGGTGAAGTGACATCATATTTTGGAAATTAACATGCAATGGAAGCCAATAAAGATTTAGCCGTCACTGCATGAGAACATCATGTGTTGCTATTTTACATGAAAATGATGGATATCATTTATCATAAACACCATTACGCACCAGTGTATTATCTGGACTAAAACATACATGAAAAACACAACACAGTGCCTGAATATTTCATCATGTTTTAAAAATCATCATGGTAATATTATCCTAGTGAGGACAAACGCATAGAAAATGGATGGACGGATAATATAATGTGTTTGATTAATATCAATTATTAACAAAGTTGTCAATTCAATAATTCTATAGGGTGTAAGGTTACATGACCCAGACATAATATGTCCTCAGTGCTCCGTTTCTCCCATTTCTTTGGACAATTTATCAGAAAATAAGACAGTTTTTCGTTGCATATGTCAAGGATGTCATCAATAGCAACATTCATTTACCACGGCCTTCATTTGTGTGGATAGTGTCAGGGCCGTGTGCGTAAACTTACTCTTTCCTTTTCCACAATTGATGGGGTTTTCTTTTGTTGTGCTTTGAACTAACACACAAGAGATTCAAGATTCAAGAGATTCAAGAGATTCAAAAGAATTTTTATTTTCATGTGCATGGTAAAACAGCAGTTATACCATGCAATGAAAATCTTATTCTGTTCATTCTCCCAAGAAAAGAAAGAAAACACAAGAAAGAATAAGAACATAAGAAACATAAACATATATACCAATAAATTAAGCAACAACAACAGAAGAGACATTAATACAAATAAATAATACAAATAAATAAATACATAAATAAATAAATAAAGTGCTATGAGTGTGTGCGTGTGTTGCGTGCGGCGTGTGCGAGTGCTTCGTTGAGAAGCCTGATGGCCTGTGGGTAAAAGCTGTTTGCCAGCCTTGTGGTCCTGGACTTCAAACTCCTGTAGCGTCTGCCTGACGGTAGGAGTGTGAATAATGAGTGTTGTGGATGTGTGCTGTCCTTGATGAGGTTGTGTGTTCTGCGTAGGACTCTAGATTTATAAATGTCTTGCAGTGAGGGGAGGGCTGCCCCAACAATGTTCTGTGAGGTCTTGATCACCCGCTGGAGTGCCTTCCTATCACGTGTTGTACAGTTACCGTACCAAACAGTGATGGAGGCGGGAAGGACACTTTCGATAGTGCATCCGTAGAAGCAACTCAGGATTGTGGTGGACATGCCAAATTTCCTTAGTCTTCTCAGGAAGTACAGTCTCCTTTGGGACTTCTTGATGATTTGTTGGGTGTTGTGAGACCAGGTGAGGTCCTCGCTGATGTGTGTGCCAAGGAACTTGAAGGTTTTCACCCTCTCCACCTCAGTCTCATCAATAAACAGGGGTCTATGCGGCTCCTTTTCTCTTGTTCTTGGGTCGATGATCATCTCTTTAGTCTTATCTGTATTGAGAAGGAGATTGTTAGCACGACAACAAGCTATGAGGTCCGCCACCTCTCTTCTGTATGATGTTTCAACACCACCAGTGATCAGTCCGATGACTGTAGTGTCATCCGCAAATTTAATGATGCTGGTGTTGTTCTGGGAGGCCACGCAATCGTAGGTGAAGAGCGTGTAGAGGAGTGGACTCAGCACACACCCCTGTGGGGTCCCAGTGCTCACAATTCTTGAGCTGGATGTGCAATTGTGGACTCTGACTGACTGGGGTCTGACTGTTAGAAAGTTAAACACCCAGTTACAGAGGGAGGGAGACAGGCCAAGTGTGAGGAGCTTATTTGTGAGTTTGTGGGGGCAGACTGTATTAAAAGCAGAGCTATAGTCTATAAATAGCATTCTGACGTATGTGTCCTGGCACTGTAGGTGAGAAAGGGCTGTGTGGATGGCAGTGTTGACTGCATCATCAGTGGACCGGTTCTGGAGGTATGCAAACTGTAGAGGGTCCACATTTGCCGCCGGGATGCTCTTTTTGATGTGGGTCATGACTATTCTTTCAAAGCACTTCATAACAATAGGAGTGAGTGCTATAGGGCGATAGTCATTTAAGCAGGTCACGTTGCTCTTCTTGGGTACGGGCACTATGGTGGTGGACTTAAAGCAGGTCGGTACAGATGCTTGTGCAAGCGACAGGTTAAATATGTCGGCAAGCACATCAGCTAGCTCTGATGAGCAAACCCGAAGTGCACGGCCTGAGATGTTGTCTGGGCCTGCTGCTTTTCGTGGGTTTGTTTTGTTCAGAACCCTGCGCACATCAGCTGATGTCACCATGAGAGGTGAGTCCTGTGTGCTCCCCAAGTCCAGCCACCCTCTCTGCTCATCAGGAGTTTGGGTGTCAAAGCGGGCATAGAACTCATTCAGCTCATCTGGAAGTGTGGTATGGCTGGACGTGGCTACGTTACTCCGCTGTTGATAGTCTGTGATGTGCTGGAGCCCCGCCCACATGCGCCGAGGGTCTGAGGTGGAATAGTAGCCCTCCAGCACAACATTAGTTCCTCATAAAATAATGGTAATACACCTAATATTTTGACAGGGTTACATCATTACCTTAAATATATATTTGTCTGGAATTACAGCAATTAATTTTTGACATAACTTCATCCCGGTTTAAAGTTGTTATGGACACCTTTCAATGAAACAGATTTTGCTAAGCTTTAAGTGGTGTGAAAAAGTGTTCCTGATAAGGTTGTGGTTGAGGAGGATCCCAGGATGCAGCAACAGACACCAGTTGGAGCAGTTTGACACTTTATTTTACTGGCTCGGTTCAGGAAGCAAGGACTTGTCAGCAAACACAAAATCACGGCTGGGAAGGTAAACTACTGGCCGGGGAAAAATACTGAATATAACAAAAAGGCCCCGAAAAGCGGCCCACAGGACAACACAGGTTACAAAAAATTGGATTCTAGAAAATAGGTACGCCGGAGGTAATCATGTCGAGGGTCAGCTTACGTAGTCTGAAGCAAGAGAAGAATCCTGCAACCACAAACCGTGTGGGAGCAGGTAAAATAAGAACACTAAGTACAATAGACATGTGCGTGCAGTGGTGCCGCCGAGACAGGAAGTCAAGGATCTAGGGGAGACAAAATAAAAGGTGAAACAACAACATAAAACCAGACAATGAAAAAGAACGTAACGCCTGATTTAAGGTCAGTGTTCATGATTTCACCAGAAGAAGAGTTCCAAGACAAAAACCACTGCTGAACAAAAATAGGTAATAAAGGTTATACTTTTGCTGACATTTATCTGTCTGTCTGTCTGTATTCAATAACTTGAAAGGTTCTGAATGGATTTGGATGAAATTTTCAGTAATTGTCGGAAATGGGATATGGAAGAACTGATACATTTTGGGGGTGAGCCAAAATTCAAAATGTTCCTAAAATTCAACCTGTACCCCACATGTTATTATTATTGCATTCACACCAATTCTGCACCAGTTCTTCTTTTTATTCCGTCTCATTTTTCGGCCGCTTCCACAGGCCACATTTTTCAACTTATTCCAAATATTTCAACACAAATATGTTCCACTTATTCACGCAACGTGTGCTCTCTTTCCGCTATATTTCTAAAATTTCCACATTTCCCAAAATTCTAAAATTTCCACAAAATGTTCCCATTGAAAATGAATGGGCCATATTTCAAACATCCACAGTTCCTACATTTTTCTACAAATTCAAAACATTCCAATTATGAAAATGTTCCACTAACTAAGCACTTCAAAATTCACTATTTTAGACATTTAAAAAAATCCCACTTTTTCCAAATTTTCCAATTTTTACATTTTTCATAGCACCAGTTACCTTTATGAAGATGCTACTATTTCCGCATTTCTCATTCGATTCACCTCATTCCAACATCAAACCATTCAACAAAGTCAGGACAATCATGCTTTGAGCAACAGTACGAAAAATTCTGCTTGCTGCTTTGTTTCAATGGGCCTCTTCCAATGGACGGCTGATTCCATTTCTCAACCGAATCAAGCCATTCCAACATCAAACTGTTCAACACGTTCACGACATTCAGACTCCCAATAGTTATACTGAACAAAAAATTCCCACATTTTTCCTCGGGAACGCAAAATGCCTTTGATCTAAAGACTCCTAAATACCACATTTCTCATCCCATTCAAAGCATTACAACATCAAACCAATCAACTAATTCAGGACATTCTTGCTAAAATAGCTCATTCTATTCAACGAAAATTCAAAATTTTCCCCTAAATTCCACTTTTCTGTATAATCTAGTTACCTGCTCCTACTTCCACATTTCTCAACCAGTTCACCTCATTCCAACATCAACTCATCGTGCTTTTTGCCACAGCACAAAAATTTCAAAATTTTTTCTTCCGGAACGCAAAATGCCTTTGGTTTAAAGACTTCTAACTGCTTCCACATTTCTTACCCGATTTACACCGTTCCAACATCAAAGCATTCAATCAATCATGCCATTTTCCATACACAAAAAGAATTCCCACTTTTCTTGACATTCACATTTTTCTGAATGTAAAATGCCTTTGATTTAAAGACTTCTAACTACTTCCACATTTCTCAACCGATTCAGACTGTTCCAAAGTCAAACTTCTAAACTCATTCGGCACATTTAGTATATTGCGCTATCATGCTACGTAGGTGTTAACATGCTAATGCTAGCATGTTGATATTTCTAGCATGTTAACATTAGCATAGTAGCATTATTCACTATTTTCATGGGTACATACATATATAAACACTTGGCACTATCATGCCAGGTGTTAGCATGTTAATGTTAGCATGTTAGCATTACTAGCATGCTAACATTACCATAGTAGCATTTTTACCCATTTTCATAGTTAGACTCATATATAAACACTTAGCACTATCATGCTACATGTTAGCATTCCCACTTTTTTTGACATTTCCATTTTTCGGAAGGCAAAATGCCCTCCACATTTCTCAACCGATTCAGACCGTTGCAAAGTCAAACTTCTCAACTCATTCGGAACATTCAGCCTTCCCAGCGCTATCATGCTAGGGGTTAGCATGCTAACGTTAGCTTGTTAGCATTACTAGCATGCTAACATTAGCATACAAGCATTTCAATCTGTTTTCAAGGGTAAACACATATATGCAGACTTAGCACTATCATGCTAGGTGTTAGCATGCTAACATTGGCATGTTGGCATTGTTAGCATGTTAACATTAGCATAGTGGAATTTTTAGCAGGGATGAGCGAGTACACCGCTATCTGTATCTGTTCACCGATCTAAATTATCTGCATGTGTACTCGGAGTGGGCGGGGCATAAACTGGACGTTCCTCATTAGGGGCATGCTGGAGCCTATCCCAGCTGACTTCGGGCGACAGGCGGGGTACACTCTGGACTGGTCGCCAGCCAATCGCAGGGCACATACAGTATAGCCAAACAACCATTCACGCTCACATTCATACCTATGGACAATTTAGAGTAGCCAATTAACCGAACATGCATGTTTTTTTTGGAATGTGGGAGGAATGTGGGAGGAATGTACCCGGAGAAAACCCACGCGCACACGGGGAGAACATGCAAACTCCACACAGAAATGCCCAGAGGAGAATCGAACCCAGATCTTCCCGATCTCCAAGCTGTTACCGTGTTGGCCAACCACTAGACCACCGTGCGACGACCGTTTTTACTGTGATTTACTGTTATGATTTACTGTTTACTGGGTGCAGTAAATCAGTCATAAAATTTTTTTTTTCAAGATCCTGAGCACTATGGAACAAAAAAGTCAAGTGGTAGATCCAAAAAAAAATCACACCTGCGCTGAGCCGGAGGATCCAATTAGCTGTCAATCAACACACAGGGTGGTCTTCGACCCACCCTCACAGGTGCCGACTACAGCGCAATAACCATCAGACGCCATCTGCAGGAAAAGGGTTTGAAAAACAAAAAACAAATTCAAACACCTCGTCTCCTTCAACGCCGTAAAACTGCTCGTTTAGACTTTGCCAGGGAGCATTAAACAATGGGTAGGATCTCCTTGTCATGATCCCCCCTGAGATGTTTTCTACCCAGCACAGTGGAGGGGGGTCCATCATGATCTGGGATGCTTTTTCATTCAGTGGAACATTGGAGCTTCAGGTGGTGCAGGGTCGTCAAACGGCAGATGTTGCAGCGGGCATCCCTCATGACTGAGGGCCCTCGTCTGTGTGGTAACAGCTGGGTTTTTCAACAGGACAACGCTGCAGTTCACAATGCTGGCTTGACCAAGGACTTCTTCAGGGAGAATAACATCACTCTTTTGGACCATCCTGCATGTTCCCCTCATTTAAATCCCATAGAGAACATTTGGGGATGGATGGCAAGGGAAGTTTATAAAAATGGCCATCAGTTCCAGACAGTTGATGCCCTTTGTGAAGCCATCTTCACCACTTGGAGCAGTGTTCCCACTAGCCTCCTGGAAAGACTCGCATCAAGCATGCCCAAAGCAATTTTTGAAGTGATTAACAAGAACGGTGGAGCTACTCATTACTGAGTCCTACTGAGAACATTTTTTTGTTCTGGTTTGGAGAGTTTTTTGTTATTTTTTGAGCGATGGTCTTAAACTTTTGATCAACTGATAAAAAGCCTATTTCAGTTTAATTGTTGTTTTCAATAAATTACTTTTTCAAAATTGTTTTTGTTTCGCGCCCTCTTCTTGTTTTTCCATATTGTAGTTTTACTTAAAACCTCATTGAGATCCAAATGTGCAAAATGCAAATTCTAGCAATTTTTCAACTGGTCTTATGATTTTGATCAGGAGTGTATATATAATGGTACAAGTTTAAAATGAAAAAAAACCAACTATATTAAAGTTTTCCCATAATTCATTGCATCTGTGCAAAGCATTTCATTTTGAAGACAAGAGCCAGGGAGCCAGAGGAGCCCAGAGCATAGAGGGAGGCTGACATCATTGCTTCGGCAGTCACCAATGAGGGCTTTTTTTCATTTTAAACTCGTACCAACTAAAGTTGCTGTGTGATGAGTTTAGTGTTCTTTGTAACATGACACCGTGAGTCAGACTGTTATAATGAGTGGCGCAGTATGTAAACGATTAATAGTAGCTCTGAAGTAAGAGAGGTTTCACGAGATTAGAATTTAGCCATAAATTAGCTGCACCGCTGTAAAACCCGCAGGGTTCAAAGTTTAAGAAAAAAGTAGCCTTTTTTACGCCGGAAATATATAGATTACGGTATATAGAAACTGAGACTGTTTTACCTTACTAAAAGTATTTGTCAGCACACTTATTTTTGTTTATACGTGCAGCCTGGAGTCCAGTCCACATGTACAAACAGATTGAGCTCACAGCATACGTAAGTAGAGAAAGTGACGGGTCAATGCAATGCCGAGTGAGAAGCACAGTAGCCTCGCATGTGGCGTATACTTGCATTGTTGTGCTAAAACGTTCTCACTATCGCACAAAAATCTGCCCCTACATTTTAGCGTTGGCTTTCTTTGTGTAAATGGCTTGTCAGGTGAGAGCCAATGACAACAACCCTGCTGCTCATTTCTTGAATTAATAAATTCATGTTCAAGTGTCAGACTGTCCAAATCACTAATAGAGTGTCCTATTGTTAAAGTAGTGTTGCCGGATAGACGAGGGGTGGGTGTGCATGTGTGATGTACAGATGGACACTCGGACGAGGCAGGTGGGGTGCCAGACTGACAGACTGGAGTCCACGATGCCTTGTAGCAGTCCCTCATGGGATACAGCGCCACCTTTTTTCCCCAGCCCAA
This sequence comes from Dunckerocampus dactyliophorus, assembly GCF_027744805.1. NCBI lineage: Eukaryota > Metazoa > Chordata > Actinopteri > Syngnathiformes > Syngnathidae > Dunckerocampus > Dunckerocampus dactyliophorus. Next base: position 18,697,632 of record NC_072819.1, on the reverse strand, counting down.
ACACTTTATAAGCGGCAATTGGGAGCCGAAAGAGGCGATTGCTGCCATCTGCTGTGGAGCCTTCATTGAAACAACACACTCTTTCTTGCAGTGGTGTGTGGTGAGGTTCATGACTGGTGAGTCCTGTATTAAGTTAATAAAGGTTGCTCATTAAGAGGAAAACAAGAATAGGAAAAGAATAATTCACTTTTGTTAAAAAAAAAAGTATTGAAATTTTTTTCAAATACTTTTTTAGTCCCATTTATTAAATTTTTTATTGCCTGGAAAACATTTGTGTTCTTACATTTCATCTGTATATGAAGTACATGCACCCTTTCCTTCTCCAGCAAAAGTTATGATACTTTGTTGCAAAATCTGATCACCTTCTGGTGAGCTTGGGTAAATAATCCTCCATCTTGCCAGTCAAATTCATTCATTCATCCATTCATTCATTCAGCAGCATAAAAAGCATAAAAAGCATAACAATACTGTCAGTTTTGGCGTATAAGTCGCACCCACTAAATTAAGAGGAAAAGACAGATTTGTATATACAGTTATATAAGCTGCACCGGACTATAAACCGCACATGTCCACATCATAAAATAGCATATCATGGTGCACACAAGTCTGTGAGGACCACACAGCTCCTTATTTGACAGGAGCCAACCATGAACAATGAAAAAAGTCACAGCGAGCTTGTCAACCCATTAAAAATTGCAGGAGGTCAAACACTAAACACATCACACAGCAGCTTAACACTCAAAAGAAATCTATAAACAAATATCAATTTATATTTTAAAGTTGTCCCATAATGCATTGCGTCTGAGCAAAACATTTCATTGGAGGACAAGTGTCATAGAAAATGGATGGATGGATGGTTCCCCAGCAGGCAACAATGAGTGCTTTGCTCAGACACAGTGCATTATGGGAAAACTTTACGTCATCTTTCACGTCATCGCCAGGTGTCCAGTCCGACCTGCAGGACGCCTGACCACCCCTGGGGGCGCACTCACTGTGGGCCAGTCTAACATCGAGGCAGCACCTAAGTGCCTTCAACTACAAGGTACTCTCGCCTGGGACCAAGGTGGTTCGCTTTCTTGACAGCTGCATTCTAGCCCATGTTACCCACCTGACAGAGACACTTATTCTGAAAGTATCTGGTAACCATGTTGAGAGGATAAGATTTTTTGTTATTCCGTCACGCTCACTACCCTTAGTCATCGGCCTCATCATGGCCTCATCATGGCTCAAGACGCATAGTCCCCGTATTGATTGGTCCAGACTCTCTGTCACTAATTGGAGTCTGGACTGCCACTCTCACTGCCTCGTTTCCACTTCTGTCCCGGTCTTCAGTACAGTGCACCCCCTGAACACATTGATCTATCCCATGTTCCCAAGGAATACCATGACCTTAGAGAAGTATTCAGTAAAGACAGGACTGTGGAGCTTCCACCTCACAGACCTTACGACTGCGCCATAGATGTCCTTCCAGGGGCTAAATTACCCTCCTCTAGACTTTTCAACATTTGCAACCTTGAAAACACGGCCCTTGAGAAGTACATCTCTAACTCACTTGCGGCCAAACTCATACGGCCTTCCACCTCTCTGCTAGGTGCCGGTTTCTTCTTCGTCAACAAGAAAGATGATTCCTTAAGACCCTGTATAGATTACCGTGCTCTTAACAACATAACTGTCAAAAACAAATACTCTCTTCCTCTTATTGATTCTGCATTTGCCCCTGTTGACTCAGCTGTAATTTTTTCTAAACTGGACCTTCGCAATGCGTACCATTTGGTCAGAATTAGAGAGGGGGATGAATAGAAGATGGCGTTTAACACCCCCGTGGGTGTTTTTCAGAACTTGGTTAATGATGTTCTACGTGATATGTGAGGCTGTTTCCTATTCGTATATCTTGATGATATTATGATCTTCTCCTTTTCCCATCACAAGCACATACACCACGTTTGATTGGTGCTTCAACGTCTTTTGGAGAACTGTTTATTTAATAGGGCATAAAAGTGTCTATGCCCTTTCTGGGGTTTGCTAATTTCTATCGCAGATTAATCCGTAACTTTAGTCGGCTCACAGAACCTCTCACCAGGCTCACATCTACTAAGGTTCAGTTTGTGTGGGCCCCAGAGGCCGATGCGTCATTTAACAAACTCAAGTCCCTTTTTACCACTTCTGATATTCTCACTCACCCCGCCCCTTCTTGCCAGTTTATTGTTGAGGTGGATGCCTCTAACACCCGGGTCGGGGCCATTCTTTCCCAACGTGTATCCTCTGACCATAGACTTCGCTCCTAATTTGCACAAAGTATCGGTATTGGATTGGTCTCGCCGATACCAGCCTGAATTTTACTCAGTATTGGATTGAAAACTAAATCAGTGGTATTGCACATCACTATTAAAAACAAACTCTCTGCGAGGCAGTGAATTATTTTAATATATTAATGGATAACATCATTGTTGTATGTGGCAGTTCCATTCTTACTTCATTGAATCAAATTTGATTAAGCGATTAACAATTGTACCTCTAGTTGATATTCTCATACTTACGTTATCTAGTACCATTATTGTTATTAATGAAATACAGCCAAATTATTTTACATCTATTTTAAATCAATTTTGAATACAAAAATGACGTTTTGCTGTGGAAATACACCGTTTGATACCTCACGCAACAGGAATGTGTTCAGGCATCATGGAACTGTCTTGTTGAATGTTATTAAATAGCTATGTTTTTAATTTATTAATACTTATATTGACTTATTTCAGCTTCTGGAACATGAAAGTCTCTTCGTGTTTCCCCCCATGCGCCTCTTCTTCTTTTGTTCATTTAATGTTGTTAATGTTGCACCATTAGTCCTCCACGGAGACTGGTGTGTGCGTAGAAAGCCATGATGATTGATCAATGAAAGTGTATACATGCAATTACATAGTCTGCGTGTGTTAATCCAATCCTTAAAAAGTCCAACATGATCTAATGAAGGTGCTTATAATAATCCCTGGGTTATTGCGGTTAATTGGTTCCAGACCCAACTGTGATAACTGATTTTTCCTGAAGTAGGAATCCTGAATAGGAATATTTTTATATGAATAAAAAACCTGTTTGCAACCTCCTAAATATGTTTTTTTTAACATTATTAGAGCTCTCTCGACATAAAATAACACTCATCAAGTAACCTTTACTCTCATTACTCAACATTGCAGCTATAGTCTGAGAAAATTGGCCATTTAAGACATAAATAATACTCATACTCGTGGGTGATGAATTAAATTCAGGGCTCAGAGTTGAGTTTTAGCTTTGCGTGGGTTCCGGCCACAACAGTAGCCTGTGTTATAATTATTATTATGTTATTATTAATGTGCCTTTTGTGAGATAATTCACACTCACAATAAAAGCCTGTTTGTCTTGTGTTTCTCACCGAACATTAGAGTAACATTAGAATAGAATTTGTTTTTAATGCGGAACGGTGACAGAATGGGACGTTTGAAGTCTTCCTCACTATTTTACAGCCTTGGATGTAGTATCAGGTTGCGGGAGGTAGCAGGATAGTGCCCTGCCCTGTTGTGTTGAAAGCGATTGTTGCTGTCCGACAACTATTTTATACCTCACGTCAGACTCCAGTTATAATGTTTGCCGTGTTACTCACAAGCCCATACGAGTGCCTTTTATGTGGAGAGCAGTTTGATCAGAACTTGCATTCATGAAAAAAAGAGCAATGTGATATGACATGCAAACATCCAATAGAAGTATCCAACACAGATGCAGTACAAAATACACAATACATTTACAGTAACTTTCCCAACACTTTGATACCTTTACTTTTAAGACCACAATAAGTCAAGCATCAGACCAAAAGCATCTGTATTAAAAACCAAGTGATTCATAATTTATGTGACAGTGCTTCTGTCATAGTATCAAACAGCATATATTCATTTCTATGTACCTTTTGCTCTGTTTTGAACTCCAAATTAGCTACAGATAAGACAGCTGTGCAGCTGAATACAATGACGAGTTCATGTTTTATTCAATGTTAACTGTCTTCTCATTTTTAATGAGCAATTAAACTGGCATTTTCTCTGTTTCCTTCCATTTTTAATTATATTTGACTGTCGTTTGTAGCGCAAATATTTACCTTTTTTGTTTTCAGTGATGTCAGCCTCTTGTGCATGGGCTGTATATGGACACCATGCAATTCTAAAAAAAAACTGTCCTCAACCTACAGATGCTCAGAATATATCATAAAACAACAGTTTAAGTGTTGTTTAATTGTTGCATTAGATTTTTTTATACATTTATTCAGGGGCGGTTCTAGCTTTTTTGAAAAGGGGGGGTGTGGCCGAGGCCATAGGCTGAGGCGCTGGAAATGGAGTAGGGGGTCTGGGGGCCCTCCCCCAGAAAAAATTTTAAAATTAGATCTCATTTCCTGCAATGTGGTGATATCTGAGGCCAATTTTATGTCCTTAATTTCAAGAGTTTGTTGTTATTTTTTATCCTTGGAATATATCGTATAAGCCAAAACATTCTATTGATAAAATTACCGGTACTAGGAGAAACCCATTTTAGCTCAATTTCCTGAAATATTTTCCAATTTGAAGCAGCTGTAAATTGCGAGGATTTGAGTATAATTTTATGTCACTGGGGATCGCTTTTCTGGTTAATTTTCATTGAGAATAGACAACAGTTTTCCTTATAGTCATGATGCCAGAACCTTTATTTTGCACCTCCACCTGAATAGCCATGTACAGCACACGTTCAATGTCCCATGTAAATGATCAGCCTGACAGTGGGTTCAGGTATAGCATGCGTCTCGGTTGCATTCTGGCATATGCGTCCACCACGCGCCCATAATTCAGATGCATGTCCCTATGGACATACATCAGAATCAGGCCAGAATCAGCTCTGGGGTCCAGGATGGTTTATCATTTTATTAGCTTTTATTGTGGCAAAAAAAATCGTGGGTGCCTCAAAACGGGGGGTGTACACCCCCCACACCCCCCTCTAAATCTGCGCCTGTTTATGATGCCACTGACATGAAAAGTTCCCCACGCCTGCTCTATAGAGTAGTATTGGGACAACAACAGTTGGAGGAAAAATAGCTTCCACTGTTCTGAGGCGACTTTCTACAAGATGTGTGAGTGTGTCTGGGGGGATTTTTGTACATTTGTGAGGTCAGAGGTCTTTTTCCTACTTTTTATTTCAGCTATTCTATACATGCAAACATGATAGACTTTGCTTTGTGCACTGTGAAACAGAGGAGGGCCTTCGCCAAACTGTTGCCACAAAGTTGATGAATTAACTACGGCAATTAAGAGGCCTTGACTTTATCTAGGCCTTGTTTTGAACAAAATGTCACCCTGAGTTTTGACTTCTCTCAGAGCACTGCTCTTTTCAACTTCAAATTAGAAAAAGACCCTCTGTCCCAATTATATTCCAAATTCACAGAATAATTTATGCACTGCAGATCCCATTTTCCTGCACAATGCTGTCACTGAATTTCAAGCAGCATACAAGTCCTACTGTAAGTGACATTCCAGTCTTGATTGTGGATCCTTGTGACAGGAATTTTCTTCCTCTATGACAAGGTTGCCGGGGTAACAGCCTCAGGTTGCAATCATTTGATTTGGGCTGTTTGTAATGCGGTTTATTATTTTATTTGTATATGTGATGATTATTTTGCTTCTCTGCAATATTTAAATGCACACATTTTGTGTTTTGTTTTGTTTTGTTACAAAGCTTTGACTGAGTAACTTTAATAGTTGATTCAATGTTATTTCATCAGGACCCTGCTGCCTTTTAGGGTAAACAACTTGAATAAAGCCGGCAGTTAAATTCATAGCCTGGAGGAGGTTCAGATGTGGCAAAAAGCAGGGTAGCATGTGCAAATTGGCATTTTTAAGCCCAGCCATTGGCACATTGTGTTGGAGTTTGTGTGTGTGTGTATGTCTAAGTAAGTGTGTGTACTTACTTGTATGTGTTTGCATTTGTGTGAGTGAACGGAATGTGAATGAAGCAATGGACAACTAGGAATACACAATTATTTTCCATTGGACACGACTATTTCAGAGGACACATATATTGCGAGTGACAATCCTTTTAATTCATACTTATGTCATTTAGAAATTATGCAGTTCAAAGATATTTAAAGTAAGGAAGGGAATTTTGGACCATAAAAAGAAAAACGGGAAGAGGGTAATGGTTAGGACCCTCAGGTATTATTATTATAATGGTTTTTATCATACCTGTCAACCCTGCAGTTTTCCCCAGGAAACTATACCGTATGGGGGAATTTCCAATATTTTCCAGAAAATGTCCCTTATTTTCAAATGTAAATGTTGAAAGGTATGGTTTTCATACCTACCGAAACCTATGATTAAGTGATGCTCCATAATTGTTGCATACAAATGTCCCTATATGCGATGCTTTTAGAAGTAATTATAGATAATTGCAATGTTCTGTCTGTCAATGCAATGATCTCACATTCTAGTATTTTTCATACTGTGAAAAGCTAGGCATTATTATTATATTATATTCTTATTTGCAGAAAACACACAGCAGAAGATCTAAATGCTTTTGTCCAGTGTTTCTGCAGGATGATAGTAAGGAAGTGATCACCAGTAGTTGTGTGGATTATGAGGCAAATTTGTACTTCCTGTTCTTGTTCCATTATTGTTGACTTGATAGGACTCTCAGCCCATGTACAAAGGACTTACTGTGATCTTCTGTTGCCTCTCTGTCCCTAATTTGTCTGATAAACTGGGGTGTCCAAACTTTTTCTACCAATATTGAAAATCAAAGAATTAATTTTCCAATTTTGTAAAAAGCGGTTTTATTATTAGTTATAACTATCAACATTTCAGGTTATTCTCGTCACATTTTTTCTTTATGCTCTATTTTTCCCATTTTTACTGTTTTTTTGCTTTAATTTTATTTGTACTATGTGCTTCGGGCCAATAAAAAACAAGCAAATTGTCCCCGGGGCAGCACTTCGGACATCCCTGTTATAAACAGTTCAGTGGTCTTAACTGGCATATTTGTGCCTTTTTTTCATTGTGTTAGTGATGATTGAGCCCTTTAAGAATTTGATAGTACTTGAAGGACTTGATAATATCTCACAGCCGTAATAGAGCAACGTTTTGTCCACTTTAATTGCTGAGATGTTCTGTGACCACATTTATAACCAACCAGGTGGGAGTGACTGGCAAATATATTTGATATTCTTACAACAATGGAGCAGTTCTGTTTGAGCCCCGTGATGTTCTGTGACTACTCTGTCAAGGGATTACCATCCCCGAATTTGCTGTGTAAACAATCTAGTGGTCATGACTTGCATATGCAATTTTTCATCGGCCAATGGTGCAGTAATGGTTTAGCCCTATGAAAATGACGTGATCAAACTCTCAGACATTAGAGTACCTTTTTGTGCACAAAGGACTTTGATTTTTGTGATCTTCTGTCACACGGCGCCATCATCCCCCGTCATGTAAATGGACTAGTGGCCGTGACTGGCATATTTCAAAAATTTTTCATAAGCCTATGTAGCAGTTGTGATTTAGTCCCATGAAGTCTGCCTAGCATCAAAAGGTCAACAATTCTGTTGATTTACTGTATTTTCCAGACTATAAGTCACATTTTTTTTCATGGTTTGGCTGGTCCTGCGACTTGTAACCCGGAGTGATATATGTTTTTATCACACAGACAGCCGCAAGAGGGCGCTCTAGGCTTGTGTGCCAGTGTTATATAATGTATGTGTCATGATGTAACACTTCAATGCCCCTAGATGGCACTAATGTGTTAGGCATCTGTGGAGTATGTTGTATGGAGGAGCTGTCAGTTGTGCTGTCGCTTTGCTAGAGACAAAATGTTGCCACCCGCTCTGAAATAAAGCCACCCAAACAAAATATTAGTTTCACTCTTTTCATTGATATATGAAGATATCACAGCCAGTATCTGTTACTCCTATCACTGTTGTACCACTGCTAATTTACAATGTACACATCAACTTATAAAGACAACTGAGGTGTATCCGCACAGAAAAGTTTTCAGGTCAAAATGGCAAAGTATTTGATCATTTCAGCCTCTCATACACACGGCAACGGCGTTCTGGGTGACCTGAAACGCGTGTATACAGGCAATACGAGAACGATAACGTCAGTTGACATTCTCCTGATATTTTGTTGTTTTATAATCCATAATGACTCGCAGAAGTAATTCCACTTCTTGTAAGTGGAAGACGACGGACTTATGCGCATCCGTTCTTTCTTATTCTGTGGCTTGGAGTGTCGCGTGGTTTCATCCGAGAGCCTGTTCACAGCTTATAAAGAAAACTGAGAAAGACGGACTGCAAATGCCCTCAAAAGGAAAATCATATTCTGCAGATTACAAGCTGCAAGTAGTGAAATATGCAGCCGGAAATGATAATCAAGCAGCAGGAAGAAGGTTTGGAGTGAACGAGAAACTTGTGAGGGACTGGCTAAAAGCAGTAAACAAAAAAAATTTTTTTTAAAGTAAACAAAAAAAAGCTAATCGCGGGCTAAAAGATACTGTAGATGGCCACAACTAGAGGAACAAGTTCACAAATGGGTGCTTGAATAACGTGCTGCCGGGAGAGGCTCGTCAACAGTGCAGTTACGTCTCCATGCCCAGATAGGTGCCAAGGCCATGAATATAGATGCCTTTGCGGGTTATTTTTATATGTTACATTAACATACCACCTATCCACGTTACATTAACAGACGCGTATTTAGCCTGTTGTTCTCCATGTTATTGTTATTACTATAACTTGCCTTTCAAGATAAAACGTCTGTCTTGGTCTCGCATCTTATCAAATACATTTCCCCCCAAAAATGCAACTTGTAGTCCAGTGCGACTTGTATAAGTATTTTTACCTCTTCATTGTGTATTTTTGGCTGGTGCGACTTTTACTCCAGAGCGACTTATAGTCCGGAAAAGACTGTACAACTAAATTACAATTTTGACATTTATAATGAATCACATAAACTCGTTGTTTGCTACTGAATGAGTAAAATGATTTAAAGTCACCATCCATCCATCTTCTATGCCACTTATCCTCATTAGGGATGCAAGTATGCTGGAGCCTATACAAGCTGACTTCGAATGAGAGGCGGGGTACACCCTGGACTGGTCGCCAGCCAATAAACAAACAGCAATCCACATTCATACCTATGGAAAATTTAGAGTCACCAATTAACCTAACATGCATGTTTTTGGAATATGGGAGGAAACTGGAGTACCCGGAGAAAACCCACACACGCACGGGGAGAACATGCAAACTCCACACAGAGAGGATTTAAAGTCACTTTACTGAACATTCAGTTTTTTATATAAGGTTAACACAAAATCATTACTTTAATACAATGTTCTTGCATATGTTGATGTTCTTGCATATTTTCAACCTGTATCATTAGTTATTGTGGCATTTAAGGCATACTCCCCTGTATCAGTACGCTCATTCATCCTCCCAAGTGTAAACTTCTTATTTGGTGACCTGCCACGTCGACTGAAAGATGTACTACAGTGAGCTATTATCTGGCGGCTAAATTGGACAGATTATAGGTCTATAAAAAGGGTTTATCGCTGGCAAGGAGTATTATATTAAAATATTTCATTTAGTCTGCAATTTGCATCGCTTCACAGAGATTTAAACAACCCTGATTAGCTAACACTGTGACTGTCATTATGTGGCAGATACAGTATATGGATGTCATCAAGTGTATAAACGTACATTTAAATTTTTACACATTTGCTGCTCGATTGGTAGCTGTTTGTTGGTGATATGCTACTAATTGTTTTTGAGGCGCAGTTACAAGAATCAAATCATAAATCAGTCCTTAATCTAAACGTATGTTCTCTCCTCCTTTTAGCTCTCATTTCTGCTTCTTTCCTCCAAGATGATTTACTGCCAGAATTTTCCACACTAATCCAGCCCTGTCGTATGGCTCATTAATGAGGTATTGTAAAGATATTAGATTAACAGCAGATTAAAGACGATTAATGCTTCATAATGACAACTAATCTGGTTTTTGGGGTGTTTTTAAATATGTATTTGCTTCTATGCCTTTTTTTTGGCTGCATGAGTCATCTGCTTGTAGCTGCTGAAGTATTCATGAGATGTTGGTTTGCAGAAATGAGGGGAAAAGGATGGAGCTGCACTTTAAATCCAGCAGATGGATAAATTATTGGCTTTTATCAGACAAAACACAAACACACAAATGGGTGTGACGTGAGGTTTTAGTACAAATTGAGCCAAATCTCCTCCCCCAACCCAAATGTTATGGGTTTGGTTTGCTTTGGAACATTCATTTGTGTTCTGCGCATGTTCCATTCGAAAGGAATCTTGTGTCTTTGGCAGGAACTACTTGTAAGCATGACGACACGCAGCACCCCACACTTTTGGAGCGAGGGGGAAACAAGCCACCTCGTTAGTGTGGTGAAAGACAGGAATGTTATTTCTTTTATTGATGGTAGAAAGTACCGCAATAGCGAAATCTATCAGAAAGTGAGCATGAAGTTACGTGAAGCAGGGTTTATACCAACGCATCTTCAAAAGTGTCCAGAGGGATCTGGAGATATAGCATGGATGTGGATGGCACAGCTCCGGCTCCATTTCCTATTTCTTCACGTTCTCACGAAAGTGAGACAGAATAGTGTGAAGTACTGGTGGTGGGTCAGTACCAGCACCAAAACGCAAACACAGGTGGTCATTATCCGCCGTGCCGGTGTTGTTGTTGTTTTTGGAAACAGAAAGAAGAAGCGGAAACGCGCATTGCATCATGACATTTTCCATGCGTCGAGACGTTGTCCGTGCGGGGTTTTTTTGGGTATTTTTTCACGTCGCACATGTAAACGGGTTATTCCGAATGTTTCAGAAACCAGAATATTGACCTCAACCCGAATATTGACTGCATGTAAACGTAGTCATTGTGGCATAGGAAAGGATCTGGCGGCTCAGTAGAATATGATAATTCATGTAGTAGATCTGTTACATTAACTATCTAACTAACATGTAGCCCTAGCTTGACAACTACTTTTTTGCTCTTAAACAGTACCTAATGTGTTGTTCACATTATAAGGTACCCAAAGCTTTGGTGTGTGTAGCTCTTGAATACACTATGACACAATTAAATACATAAAGCGGGACTTACATCCTGACGTACATGCTGGCTACGTGCAAAAATGGGGAAAATCGCAAGAGACATGTACATTGCCTGCATGGATTTTCGAACCCCCAAAGCATATAGGACGAAAATTGGGAGACAAATTATTTTCTGTGTGCACGCAGGAAAGAGTGCATGTGTTGCAAGTTTAAAAGTACATTGTGTACATTGCTCGGACACGACAGCGGTTCCTCCCACGGCGAGCGACTCCTCTAGCTGTGTACTCTGGTTCTCCCGTCCTCCGTGGACGCACGGCGGCTGCTCACATAGCGTATCCAACATTAATGCGCCTTGCCCGGCCACAGCGGGCGGCTTCTCCTGGCCAACACTCTCATTCTCTCGACCTCCTTGGGCGCACAGCTGCAGCTCAGATAGCGTATTCGACATTTATGCGCCTTGCCCGGCCATGGCGGGCGGCTTCTCCCGGTCAACACTCTGGCTCTCTCGACCTAAGTGGGCGCACGGCGGTGCTCACATAGCGTATCCGACATTAATGCACCTTACCTTGCCACAGTGGGCGGCACTTCTGGCTGCACACTCACTGGTTCTCCTGACCACGATAGTCGTAGGTGCTCAAGAAAGCCAGTACACCCATCTTACAATTGAAGTGAGTGGGCTTCACAAGCCTTGTACGATGCCCACTCACGGTACGTCCTCAATGAGTGAAACATACGACGGCCTTACATGAAGCACTCCGAGCACGCACGAGTCGCACACCTCACTCACAATCTAAAAGCTACCAACGGAGGGCAAGCGGCAAGCACGTGGGTGTCACAAATCACTTGCACACTTGCAACCCCTCTGATACCCTACTTTTCCTCCAAGTACTGCCCACGGCCAACAAATTTCCCAAAAATTGCAGCGCCCGTGCTTGTGGTGATACAAACGGGCTTGTGATGTAAGTCCTGCTATACTGTGCTTGACGACACACACATTCATACATAGACCGTAACCTTGAACAGGGCTTGGGGTGGGAGTAGGTTACAGACAATCATCCCACAGTCCCTTGGAGGCCTCTCGACATTCAGGACGCCACCTCTGAGACTCTGTCTCCTTTCATTCCCTTCGTCTCTCCACCCTGTCGTCATGATACACTATTCTTACTATAAAACAGTAGTCACTGCAGTAGTCCCTCGTTTATCACGGTTAATTGACACCCGGCCGAGATAAGTGAATTTCCATGAAGTAGGATTCACTATTGATAAACAGAATATTTTTGTAGTTAGAGCATAGAAAACCTCTTTATGACTTTCTAAATACGTTTTTTTACCATTATTAGAGCCCTGTAGACATGAAATAACACCCCTATAGTCATCTTTACACTCCTCAACCATGATGTAGCGAGTGATGACTGTACTATATACTATGCTTCTTTAACGTATAAACCCGAATATATGATTAAGCCAGTGAGCTTTGCTTCTTGTCTCTCACACACCAGTGACCTGGAGAGATGCAAAAAATGTCTCATAGGTTGAAGATTCAAGATTCAAGAGTTTTATTGTCATATGCACTGTAAAACAGGTAGTTCTGCTATGCAATGAAATTCTTGTTCTGTTCTGTTCATTCTCCCCAAAAAAGAAAGAAAAACACAAGAAGGTTTGTTAGCAAGTTAGCAAACAACAGAGGAAGATGTATGCTAAATTTAAGATAACGGTGATTAATGAAGCAGAGTCATCAAACAATTGTCCAGTGGCTAACATATATGACATCCTTTTTTATTGTAGTCTTCCAGTTGTTATTCACTGATATGAAAAACAAAGTGTCATTTAGTCTTCAAAAATATTTTCCCAAAAATGTGTTTTGAAAAAGAGAGGTCGTTTTATATTCAAGGTTGTCTTATATGCTGGTCAATATAGTATTTCATCAAGTCCTTAGAGCAGTCAGCTGTGGTGTGTTTACGACAACCTGATCCAATTCTCCACTTCTTTGTCCTTCTCTAACATTTCTTTTTATCCTCGGTCATCCCCACTTTCCTCTTCTTTTCTTTCCTTGAATCCCAATTCCACATTTTCCACCCAATCAGACCCCCCAAGGGTTTGAGGCCATCCGTCGCCCCATGAGGACCATGGCAATACTTCTACCCCAACCCCTTTATTCACCATCCACCTTATAGCCATCCCATGAGAGAACCCTCCAACACTTAAAATAGAAAAAAAAAATCCCCCCAGCTCTTTTCTGTAGAGCTGATGAATGAGCCAGGGCAGATGTGGATGAGAGGCGAGCAATTAAAAAAAGTCTCTCCTGCTCTCCTTTTTTTTCTCTACTCTGCTTCCACAGGGAGCATGTGGAGAGAGATTGTGTCTGGCACACACGAAAAAAAAAAAAAAAAAACCTACGTCTGAGAAAGCCTATTTTGAAGGCTGAATAACTGAAGACAAATGGACCACAATCAGGCACATTTGGTTCCATGGAGGACAGAAGAGTGGCAACACTAATGTGTGCAATACTTTTTGTTATTACTCACAAAATAACAAAATAGCATCACCAGCTGTGTTCATCATTCAGTACCTGATAGATGTTTTTTTTGTTTTATCCATTTTATTTTAGTCTGCTAGCCATCCAATATGATTGTTAGCTCAAATACTTCTGCTTGACATTGGCTATGGGTAGAAAATGTTAGAAAATTAAGTAAACGTCTATCATTTCTGGCCCATGTTACATCCATCCATCTTCTTCCGCTTATCCGAGGCCGGGTCGTGTTGCCCAGACCTCCCTCTCCACGGCTACTTCGTCCAGCTCCTCTCTGCGAATCCCGAGGCATTCCCAGGCCATTTGAGAGACACGTCCTGGGTCTTCCCCCTGGCCAGGTTACAAATATAGCACATTTTTAACATGATCCAAATGAAATTAGCCTTTGGCCAACTTTCAGCCTTATATAATCCTACATACAGATTAGTAGTTTTTTTCTATTAAAAAGTCATTCACCTACAGTATATTCTACGCCACTTATCTTCACCAGGGTCGCCCATCCCAGCTCACTTTGGTGACCAATTAATCTAGCATGCATATTTTTGGAATGTGGGAGGAAACCGGACTACTCGCAGAAAAAAACATGTATGCACGGTAAGAACATGCAAACTCCACACAGAGATGCCCAAAGTTGTCGATCTCCTGACTGTGTGGCCAACATGCTAACCATGAGGCCACCTTGGGGATCTATTAAAAATACAGTATATTCTGAATACTTAGTGCAGAAATAAATGGTAAATGGTAAATGCTCTTTCACTTGTATAGGCACGCAAAGCGGAAGTAGTTTTTTGGTATATTTGCAGTGTGTCACTGCTCTCACTGGCTCACATTGCATTGACCTTAATATATTCCATAGGAAACAGTATGAAAAAGATGGGTTGTCTTATATTCCTAGTCTAGAGGTGGCACCTAACCGCTTCTCCCAAGTGTGACAGAGGTTTTTCTTCTTGACACACACCAGTGACCTGGAAAGATGCAGCAGTGACACAGAGACCGGCGGGGGGAGAAAAGTGTTGTTAGCAACTTAGCAAAAACAACAGAGGAGTTGTGATGCTAAATTTTATGACAATGGTAATCAGTGAGGCAGTCATCAAACAACTGTCAAGCAACTACGAAACATTTAAAACATTTAATAATAATTAATTTCGTCTTAAAAAAATGGGTCGTCTTATATTCAGGTCGTCTTATATTTGGTTTACGGGTGGAACATAATGTAGTGTTTTTATGTAGTGCATTTACAACAATCTACAAAATAAATTGTACTGATAGTGACATAGCAGCAAAAACTCAAAGACGTGGTCACCAACCTGTCGGTCGTGATCCACCAGTCGATCTTTGGGACTTTGCCTGTCGATCGCGACAATATTAGAAAATAAATTATTATTACATCAGTGCCCTGTCCTCCCAGAGAGTGACCAACAGGCACGCATTTTGACCACTGAACACACCCCTACACCTTGCCGCTCTACAGGCACAACCCCAAAACTCCAGCCAGGAGCCCAGTCCCCAAAACCCGGGAGGTATCAGCACACACCGGCTCGCCTCGCCCCATACGCAACAAGCGTTCAACAACAAGCGTGCAGAGATTAAGGGAGAGGGAGTGAAGGAGTGACAGAGCACAGCGATGTGCCAGCGAACACAACAGCAGTTATTGCATGTTAATATGGCTCCAAATCTGCCTTTGCTACCTCAAAATTAAGGCACAAATATAACTCCATGTGCACTTCCAAAAAAATCTTCGAGTTGCGGCATTAGGGCTGACTGTTGTAACACATTGACCAGCCCCTCTCACCTCAACCACCATCGCTCGGCCACAACACCTTTTTTTTCCATTTACCACTTTGCATACCAGTCTTCCTCACGGTGTCGTAAAAGAAAGAGCTAAAACATCACACTGCAACGTAATAGGGAGCAAACAACAGGCAAGACACCACCAACACAATTACAGCAAAGTACACACTGAAATGGGTCAACGTCACCGCCATATTGGACGTGGCAAGGCTGTGCTGTAAATGAATATAAGTAAATGTACTTACTTTCATAAAGTGCCTTTCTACAAAGAAATTGAAGTTAATGCCCCTTGTTTATACAGTCACACACTCACTAATATACTTGGGAAACAGTTAGGCACTCCGTTGGGTACCTCTCTGTGGGGTTTGGTGCGCGAGAACAGGGATCTTGGTGACCACTGCTCTAAGATAAGTGAGAGAGCCTCATATACCGACCGTATGATGAACCACATCAAGGGGACACACATAACCGTAGCAGTAAAGATGGACATACCAACATACGACAGCAAAAACATAGTACAGGTGGTGCAAGGGGCCAAATACAGAGACACCTGGAAGGATTGGTACTTTATGGCAGCTCAAGCCTCGAGCAGGCACGGCACATGAGGAAAATATCATATAATTGTAATATAATATAATAATATAATAATAATATTGTAATATAATTGTACTGTCAAAGTAAAATTAACACAACATGCTATGCAACTGCTATATAATATACGGAGAAAAAGTATTTTTGGGTCAAGTAGCACATCGCTAAAACTGTTTTGCATGCTTTGTTTTTGTAAGTTAGTTACTAAATTCATGCCAAAATGTATTTCTGCCATTGCTGCCAAGTGTTCCACAGTGCTACTTTCATGGTTTATGATATGCAAGGATCCTTTCAGCATTATTTTGCTCTATTTAAATCATTTATATGACTTGTTTCCACTGTACTACTCAAAGAGCCATTGTTTCCTCATGTGTAAAGGACCCACATTGCTTCCCCAACTCCCTGCCCTGTAGGGGGCCTCTGCCATGTGGTGATGAATTGATCCAAAACAGGAGGACGCACAATGTAGGTCACACTCCAGGTGTTGCCACCCTCCACTGTGTATTCATATATTAGTGAGTTCTGCTAACTCTTGGGTGATGGGGTGGAGTTCTGGGGGTTTCTGGCCTCATACTGCTCCCCCAGGGAGTGTTGGGCACCTCGTATGATGCATGAAGTGTTCATTCACCTTTATACACCTGTTCCTGTTGTCACTGCCCAACACACATTCATGGACACAGAATCAAACGCACAACCAGAGACAAGGTGATGCAGTCCAGCTCATTTATTATGGTGCTTTGATTAGTGTATAATAAGCAGGATGATAAACGATAATGATACAATGTTTGTGTGGACATGGCTTTAATAGCAAGAGCTTGGTTTAGGTTTGAGCTTTGAGCACAACAAAACAACAAAAAGAAGAGAGCTGATTTTAGCGCTATCATCCCCAGGCAGGCCGCTGGTCTCTGTCTCTTTGCTGTGTTACCTGTTGGTCCTCATATAATTACAAAGGCCACCCTCATCCATCATTGCATTGTTGCACTGTACGCTGAGCCCATTCATTGTCCGGGCCGGCCAGCAACACAAAAGAAACAATAACAAAGTCTAAACAAGCATCTTCCCTAAAGAAAGGGAGGCTTTCTCTTTGTGTGTGGTATGCAATGACAGCAAAAAACGAAATATGGACTACTTAAAATCTTCCTTTGCTTAAGCAGCTTTGTTTCATGGATTGGGTTCCCCCTTAATATCTTACTGTATTTCACATGTGATCTTTGGTATGCAATTCCTGGAAATGGTAGGGACTTTGTAGTAGGAAACTGCACATAAAGTAAAGCGGTGTATTGGAATCGAACTGTACAACAGGGCCCAGACATGCTGGTGCGAAAAAGGTCTGTCCCAGTTGACTTTTGGCTAAGACCTATCCCACTTAATGTTGTTAGGTCTGTCAAGCTTTCAGAGGTAACATGGCACTTCTGATCTCTCAGTCACTGGTGTATGTGAGTGACAGGAAGAAAAGCTCTGACTTGCTTGGGGAGAAGTCGTTAATTTCATTTAATGGAAGTGTGACATCATTATTCTTGCCAATTGGACAATACAACAAACAGAAATGTCATACGGTAGGCACTTACAATACTGATTCATCCTGAAGCGGTCAGGCGTGCATGACATGGAAGTTGCTTGTCAATTGTTGTCCATGCGCAGAGAAAAAGCCAGCGTTTTTTTATTTCACTTTATTAAAATACACAAACAGCAGTGCCAGCAGGGCTTGATTTACAAACTAGTCAAATGCAAGACATTTTTATGTTTGCTGAATGATTGCATGAATTTTCCTGCCATGATGGAGGAGTACATACCCAGGTACTTCCTATACAGATAAAAGTGAAGAACACAAATGCTTTTCCAATGGCGGGTGGTGCATTTTGTACCTGGGCCTTTTGTGGGCTGGCCAGAATTTATTTTGCCAGCCACCGTGAGAGCCAGTATCAAAATACTGATAGTAATTACTGTATGTGCCACGGCAGAGTTACGAACCCTACACGGTCGCCCATGTAGAGCAACAGCAATAGCATTCGTATGTAGATATCAATCCGATACTTATGAGATGCTACTGCAGTCAGGTCAGATCGCTTATATATATATATATGCATGGAAAGGTGTGTTTTGCCGTGCTTACTGAGACTTGGATAAAGGTACTCACCGATGAAGGCAAAAGCTCTACTTGTCATCCAAAAATTATTTCTAAAAGTGAAGCGGCTCACGGCAATGTCCCAGTACCAACATGTGTGGGTGGATGGCTCCGACATCCACCCACACGCTCCTCGGAGCAGACGTTGCAGCAAGTTCTCCACAAACTGTCATCGGCAAAATTCTTGCCTTCTTTCTTCTTAGTCTTCTACACAGGCTCATTTGGTTAGGAAAATATTGACTCCCGCTGCACAAAATCCTTGAAATTGCCACAAACCCGCTGAGGCTAGCACACACACTGCAGCAATCTGTAACACAGTGCGCAGTGAGGGGATCTTCGGATACATAGCCACATTATGCCTGACTTACATTATCGCTGGTAGCTTCAAGTCAGTGACTTATTTACACCTCAATCACGGTACACCAGTGCTTTTAAATTTGGCGCTCAGTCAACTAAGACAAGCATAACTAGAACAGCTCGTTATAAAATGGCAAAAATATAAAACCTTTTAAGTAAAATACATCTATTCACCAGATAATTCTCCTTAGTGAGCCACTGTGGGCATAACTTATCTTGTTGAAACATTTTCTCTGATCAACCAGTCAGGACAGGGAGCCCGCGTCTTTGCTCTGACCAACCAATGGGGGAACTGGAAACCTGCACACTGGCAATCAGAAGTCTGATTGGCTCAAAAAAATAGCTCCATTGCTAATAGTGTGTATGTGACAGCGATCTGACAATCTTGCCAGGATGCCTGGGAACCTGATTCTGAAGGCCTTGGGCAGATTATATTGATATGGCAACACATACAGGCTGAAATCTGATCGGACAAAAAAATGTAACATACACATACTACTACTGCAAGCGCTGCAGCCAAGAAACACACTACAAAATGAAGATAATAAACTGTTGGGAATAAATTAATATAATGTAATTAACAACAACAAACAAATACTACCATTCAAACTTGAAATGTAGATCAGTGCTTCTGGTAATGGTTAAGCCAGGAGAGAAGGCTTTGCTGGCCCTGACTCCACACCACTGTGTTTTTCATTTAATAAAACATGAATAAATGGTACTAAAAAGTATCTTAACACAATTTGAAAACATTTTTCAACCAAAGTGAATTAGTCTTTTATTTTATTTATTTATTTTGTTATCCTCTTCATGGGAAACCTGTATTCACATAAAAAAAAACTCCAAATGAGTCCATGCCTCACCAGCCATGAATCTCACCGTACATCACTGCGTATATCATATTCATAATTAGGGTATTTTACACCAATATTAGTATTTACTGTGTCCTCTGTACCCATGCTATGGCACATTTAATGAAAATGTCAAATCCTACCATAACACACTACTTAAACATTTTGTAGTGGTACTTACGAGTAGTTATGCATAAATACAAAAACGTATATTTCAACCAATTCTATAGACCTTTTATGCATTACATGCATGTTTGTACAAAACCAAGATAAATCCTCATTAAACGCGTTAAAACAGACTTTTTTTTGTCGGCATGGTTTTGTACTCTGTTAAACTCCAAAGGTTTAACAACAACACCATAGCTTTATTTACAGAAATACTATTTACAGATATACAGAAAGAAAATTAGGACACATCATGGTGTTTGAACATCGTCGCATGACTGTATATTCAATTTGTGGTGCCCCTTTTGAGTTGCTCACCAAATGCTTTGGAAGCCATAACATACAGTCAAACCTGTCTTAGCGGCCACCTGTATAGAACGGCCACCTGCCTATAGCGGCCACTGAAAAATCCCCCGCAGAAAATGTACGTGTTATAGACCCTGTGTATAGCGGTCACCTGTCTAATGCGGCCGGCGGCCACCCATTTTGTATCCCATATAGCGGCCAAAATGCAGAATCAAGCAGAAGTTTCATGCACTAAAAAGTTTCGTTTTTTAATCAATGAAGCCGTCGTGTGTAGACTTTGATTACTGAGTCCTAGCTCAGTCACATTCATTCACAAGATCCACACAAACTGTCAGTTGTTCCACATTAAAAAAAGCCGTTTTCTTTGGAGCTTGTTGCAGACAGTGACACCGTTTATTTCCTGGTGTGAGACAATGTGCACTGGTCAATACTGTAATGCCGCTTGTTGTGGGGAAGGAGTGACTCACGTCGCCGATGCACTTTATTCGCTTTATTAACAGCAGTTTATTAACCTAGAAGTTCTTTACAACTTTTATCCGCAGTCCCACAGTGCCCTCCAACATGTAACAGTATAATTATATGTATCTGCAAACACAACAAGCTTCTAATCACAGACATGTTAATATGTGCGCGCACAAATTAAAAATGGCCGCCAACCTGTCTATAACGGCCACCTGCCTATAGCGGCCACTTTAGCCAATAACTTATGGACAATAAGTTGTTAAGTCCCACCCGTGCCCCGGAATAAATGTTTCTTTTGTTGGCGACCATGTTTTTCCACCAATGATGCTTAAATTTACACACATGTGCTTGTCAGTCCCCTAAATATGTGTACTGAATTCGATAGTGATTTGACGAAACACCCTAAAGTTACAGTGTGCGCTTTGTAGAGCGCATTGGGCTGTGTGAGAAACGTCAAGACAATTAAAACAATTTAATAACAGTGCCATCATGTTGTGTATTTTTCAGAAAATAACAGGCAACACAGTAGGGGTGCATGTTTTGACAAATTTTCACCTTTTTACCCTTTTGTGTGCAGCTGGAGTAGAAGCGTTTTTTTTTAAACATGACTAAGTGTGTTACTTACCTTGACAAAGGTGATCCTTCTTTCTATTTAAGAAATGCAATAAAAATAATTATCTCCAAGCACACCTTTTCACCATAATTACAGTGACGGAGCTATGGGGCCGTGGCCACACCTCGTCACTCTCCGGCCACCCCACTGGCCATTTAGACATTTCAGCTATCAACTTATTGCCACCCCGATGTGAGTAATGGTCTCACCTTGGCCACTCCAATGACAAATGTCTGGCTCCGCCACTGCATAATTACCTTTAAATTGCAAAAAATTGCACGGTGGTCTAGTGGTTAGCATGTTGTCAACACAGTCACAGTCAGGAGATAGGGAAGACCTGGGTTCGAATCTCCGTTGGGCATTTCTGTGTGGAGTTTGCATGTTCTGCCCGTGTGTGTGTGGGTTTTCTCCAGGTACTCCGGTTTCCTCCCACATTCCAAAAACATGCATGTTAGATTAACTGGAGACTCTAAATTGTCCATAGGTATGAATGTGAGTGTGAATGGTTGTTTGTCTATATGTGCCCTGCGATTGGCTGGCGACCAGTCCAGGGTGTACCCCGCCTGTTGCCAGACGTCAGCTGGGATCGGCTCGAGCATAGAAAATGGATGGATATACTGTATATCAAAACACATCTCATTGAACTGAATGGCGCGCCATCAGCAAAGTGATGGACGTATGAGTGGAGCCTGTTGTGTGCTGCTTGGTGATTGGCCAGTCTGCAATTCAGGGATGTGTTTTAGCGAATGGACAGTTACAGCTGGATGTTAAAAATGTGTCTTTTCACAGCAGCAATAACAAAAAATGGAAACACAGTGTAGCATTCGATTTCTAGCATGTTATTCTTACATTACCCGCTTCCCTTCGGAAACTGATTTATCTCTCTGAGTTTCTCTCTGTGCGCAGTGGACCTATCCAGAAACTATATTACTGAGATGAGTTAGGCGTGTGTGTGTGCGTGCTTCGAAGTCCTACTTAGTAACCTACTCTCTGCTTTCAGACAAAAACATGGCATCACATGCTGACAGGAGCATTGGCTGTCCAGGAGGTTAACACAAGTGAGGGCAGACACACAGACACACACACACACACTCTCCATTGTAGCGCATCCACAGTGGCAGCTGTTTTGTTCAATAATACATAGCATGTCTTTCATAGCATCTCTCCACATGCACTATACATTACAGAGGAGGAGAACAGATGATGAGGGATTATTCCAAGGCTGCACTTTCACAGCGGATGCCTCACTTCTACTGATCTACACAATAGGATCTATTTCTGTGTCTCTGCAGGCTGTCCTCACCACAGTTTTACAGGATTTTGTATATATACTGTATATATATATATATATATATATATATATATATATATATATATATATATATATATATATATATATATATATATGTTAGGGCTGTCAAATGATTAAACATTTTAAACAGATTAATCACAGTTTTAAAATTAATTAATCATGATTAATCACCATGTCACACTATGTTACCTTATATTACTGTACCTTATCATATTACCTTATCAGTTTCCGATGCATTTTAAACTATCAAAGAGTACATTTGTAATACAGGAAGTGAACAAATGTATTTCAATTGATGTGAAACGGATGGGGGGTAGGATTAAATAATCTTTGCTTCTTCCTGCTCCTTTTTGGACATGTAGGACAATAAATCATATTATGTGATATATTCCAATGTAACTTGTATTCATATTCAAAATAAATTAAACTATTACCATTATCATGTGTGAAATATGTTTTTACTGTATTTTATTGAAAGAAAGATAAATGACCGGGCAGGATTATATATATTTGCATGCATTAACAGCGCCAAATTAACTTCAAATTGAAATCAAGTTCAGAGATGGCACACATGTCTGAAAATCTATTTACCAAACACTGGTTTCTTTAATAGCAGCATATTTGAATCAGACTTTTTTTTTATTTATTTATTTTTTTTTTCACCTGTCCTGTCCAGCCTTTAAAGCAGATAGAATTGTAGATCTAAATGCCGTCAAGTGCTCAACAGATTTACTCTGCCAGGGAGAAGTGTGATATACACTTCCCCTGTCATACAAAATTTATTCGACCTTGATGCTTGTTATAAAGCACATTTGGAGCGACCGGACCGGAGCAGGAGGGGACAGAGAAGAAGAGAAAAGGAAACGGGGGGGGACGAGAGGGGGACAAAAACAAAAAAAGAGAGACAAGAAACAAGGACAACAGCAGCAACAACAACAATAGTGACAGAACAACAGAAACATACAGAACGACATCAGCAAATAAATGTCTGTGACAACTATCAAGACGAACAGGGACATAAGGACAAAACAATATCAACAACCACAATGACGAAGCTGTCAATGACAATCACACATAATAGCAGTCATGAAATGATGAACTATGATAGTGATCACAATGACAACACTGCATTGAAACAGTCACACATAATAGCAGTCATGAAATGATGAACTATGATAATGATCACAATGACAATACCGCATTGAAACAGTCACACATACTGTAATTGTAGTAATGAAATGATTATCCATGATAGTGAACAGAATGAAAAGTACTGTAATGCACATCATTGTAAAAAAAAAAACAAATATATATATAGTCATACTGCTGATATCACCGTCGCTGTAATAAAACCAACAACCTTTTATGACTCTGTGGTGGCCTCAGCCATCTTCTATGCTGTGGGCTGCTGGAGAGGGGGCAGCACGGACAGGGACAGGAGCAGGATCAATAGACTGATCAGGAGAGCGAGCTCTGTCCTGGACGGTCCTCTGGACTCCGTGGAGGAAGTGGGGGAGAGAAGGATGTTGGCTAAGCTGACATCCATCATGGGGCCGAAGAGAGGTAATCCCAGCCAAGGACAGGGCGCCAGCGGGCCGGCGGACTGCCAACCCCTGAGACCAGCGAGAGATCACACCCCACAAAGGCAGACGGGTACCGGGGGCCACAAACCGGCAGGCCCAGAGACGCCTCCACAACCGGAAAGAAGCCCGCCCGCGCCGGAAGCGCCAATTCTCGCCCACCGCCCCCCCACACCCCCAGGGAGCGGAGCCCGGCCCGCCCTGGGCCAACCCCCGCCCGACCCCCGACACAGGGCCGCCCCGCCAAGAGGTGCAGGAGGCACACCCTCCACCCACCCGGCGGAGGCACGGGCAGCAGAGATGTATCACCCAGCACCCGACCCCACGGAGCAAACCCCTGTATGCCCCCCCCCAAAATAAATAACTAAAATAAATAAATAAATAAAAGTGCACACACGCACGCACATACAGTACACATTCCTACGCACCCACACGCACGCACATACACACTCCTACGCACATACACACCCCTACGCCCCTACGCGCACGCTCATACACACACCTACTTACTCAAGCGCGCGCACACACACACACACACACACACACACACACAATCAGACTTTAACTGTGTTGTTATGAGCAATGACGAGTTGCGTTCAAAGACACCACGTCATTTAAGTTACATTCACGTTTTGAGTGAATTTTCTGGGATTTCCGAGGTCACAAATGCCATTTGCCATCAGCAAATTTTAAGACTTACGAAGTGATAATTTTTTCATTGCATGTAAACATATAGCGAGTATGCTGTAGCCTATCCCAGCTGACTTCGGCCGAGAGGCGGGGTACACCCTGGACTGGTCGCCAGCCAATGGCAGGGCACATATAGACAAACAACCATTCACACTCACATTCATACCTATGGACAATTTAGAGTCTCCAGTTAACCTAACATGCATGTTTTTGGAATGCGGGAAGAAACCGGAGTACCCGGAGAACACATGCACGGGGAGAACATGCAAACTCCACACAGAGATGCCCAACGGAGATTCAAACCCAGATCTTCCCGATCTCCTGACTTTGTGGCCAACATACTAACCACTTGACCACCATGCGGGTTGGGTTGGGGGCGTGGTTTTACCCCAGGTTTGGGCGCGCAAGTGTTAGGGCTATAAAGAGATGTTCCATCTTTGGGAAGTGTTGTGAGCAGTTGGAAAATAAAGTCGAGCATGAGATCAAACCCTTCGTGTTTCTTGCAGAATGAGGTCAAACCCCGCATGTGCCACATTGGTCACCCAGAGCATGTTTCAAGCAGCAGATGAGTGTGATTCCTCTTCAGCCATGTCGCCCCAACTCCCAGTTCCAGTTGTCGTCGCTGCTGCAATGCTTCTGGATTCTGACTGGAGCTGATCGGGTTCTCCTCACTACGAGGCCGTTTGTGGTGCACAGTGTGGTGGCGGACCCCTAGCAGACGGTGACGGAGGCCGCAGACCCAGCGGTAGTGGTTGGTGTGGTGTCTCAGAAGCAGTGCGGGAAGGACCTGTGCTTCTTTTCACCTTTTTCCACTGCGTTCCCCCCTGCATCTTTGTGTCTCCGGGAAACGCTGGCGAAAGGAATGAGCTGCTCCCCATTACCGACTCGCTGGGAGGCGTTTCTTGGTGGACTCCAGCTCGCAAGTCAGCCTGCTTCCCCCGGCAGGCACGGACAAGGTCGCCGAGGGCTGTGGGCCACTGTGAAGTACAGCTAAGGGCTCTTCTATCAACATTTTTGGGACAAGGTTGGTGACTGTTTGTTTCCACGGGCGCAATTTCCGGTGGGACTTTGTCACTGCTTCAATAACTGTCCCTATTATATTTGTTGATGTTTCTAATCGCTTGATTGATGCTGTTTCTTTCAGTGTTTGCTAGCGGATTTTCTGGCTTTTATCACACCAGCTTTTTGTACTGCAGATTCTGTGCACGGTGTTGAACATTTCATTGTTACTGTGGGATCGCTGGTTTTCACGCAAGTGCCTGGACGCGGCAAAATTAGCTATGGCTAAAGAGGAGTTTGCTACAATGGAGCGTTTTGGCATCGTGAGGCGGTCTAATAGTCCGTGGGCTTGTGGCAATTTCTGCTGCCTTAACAATACATTGTATCACCGTGCACGATTGCTACCCCATTCCACACATCCAGGACTTTTCCGCCCGCATGGCCGGTGCAATGTTTTTTTCCAAGGTCGACCTGGTCCGTGCACCAGGTTCCTGTGTGCACTGATGATGTGCATAGGACTGTGGTAATTACCCCTCTTTTCTCATTTTTGCGCATGCCTTTTTGCGCAGACTTTTCAGAGGCTGATGGACTCGGTGCTGCGTGACCTCACTTTCGTTTTCGTCCGTCTCGACGACATATTGGTGGCCAGTCCTGCAGCCGAGAAACACCTGTCGCACGTCACACTGGTTTTCCGCTCTCTCGATGAACACGGCCTCATTATTAACCCGGCCAAATGTCAATTTGGACTGTCAGTGATTGACTTTTTGGGCCACCGTGTTTCATCACAGGGCACAATCCCTTTCAAAGTAGAGGCGGTGGCTGATTTCCCCTGCTTCAGTTAAAGCACTGCAGGAATTTTTGGGCATGGTTAATTTTTACAACCGTTTCTTTCCTCGCACAGCCCACCTCCTGCAACCTCTTCACGCAGCCTTGCAGCAAAAGAAGGCTAAAGACCCTCTTCACTGGACCCCTTAGTGAGTCCAGGCTTTCCAGCAGGCTAAGATGCTGTGCTCCTCGCTCAACCCCATTGCGTGCCGCAGGTGGCATTGACGACTGACGCATCTGATGTTGCTGTGGCGACGGTAGTCGACCAGCGAGTGGCGGGTGTTTGGCAGCCACTTTCAGTTTTTTAGCTAAGCTGCGGGATAACGAGTGGAAGTACAGTATAGTGTTTTGGACCGGGAGTTATTGGTACTGTATCTTGCGTGCCACCATTTTCGTTTTTTGTGAGAAGGCTCATGGCTTATGTTGATCATTTCAGAATTCAAGACGGACATGCTTTTTTTTTTATTCACAAAAAAGTCACAAAACAATGCAGGTGCACTTTGAAATGTTTATTGTCCCACAAATTGAGGCTCAAAGATATTACTCTTAAAAAAATTTTGAGATAAATAAATATAAAACACAGTTAGGATAAGATAGGATACTGTATAATAATAAATAATAATACAGCTCACTGTCTTTTTCTTATCTACTTGTCTTTGTCTATTTACGTCAGGGCTGTCGAGCTGTAACTAGAAAAAGCTAAAATGTTGATTTTAATAATTAAAACACAAAGATTTGCCTTTAAATGTATACGTATGTATATGTTGTTTTTTATGATAATTTTTAAAATTAAATTATAAATATCAGAGACAAATCTTTGTTTTATTTATTAGTATCAACATTTTAGCTTTTTCTAGTTACATTATTCCTTTTTGTATTACTATTGCTGGGTTTTTGTTTATTTTATTTCTGCAATGAGCAACGTTCCACAGATAGCCTCTGCACCACACTTTGGACACCTATGCATGTTTTGTCAGGAAGGTGTAGTGCAGCAAGGCGACGGAGGATTGCATCCAAACTTTCTTGGCTCTGCTGGTCAGGGGCTGGATTACATTGTGGAGGTTTTTTTTAACAGCTTTCAGATGTGCAATGCACGGCGGTACGGCGATGGAGCTCACTCCCACTCTGCTTGGCAGATTCTTTGTCTTTGTTGATAATTTGTAATTTAATTACCAAATAAATGCATGACGCAAGAAACACTTATATTCGCACCCTTACTCGTAAATATATCGACCATGTCGCTAAATTATCAACACGGATCTCTTCTATGTATAAGATGTGTTATGTAAGTGTTATGAAACGGAACTGGTGATCGCCGGTACATGAAAGTTGCCGCTGAGCCAAATGAGCACCAATACATAACATATTTCCTGAGATAACAATGTTAACAATAATAACAACAAAGTCGCTGTAGCTTGGTTAATATGCAGGTCACATAAATGGAGCGTTTGTTTTTTTTTCCAGAAGCATTTATAGGCGGAATAGGTGCGTCCCATTCCGTGGATTCTTAGCTGTCTATCTGTTCTTATATATTCAGAATGTACAGGAAAGAGAAAGACGTGTGTCCATGTCTTACATAAGGATTGTGGATGAAATTCACAATTGACATTGAAGGACTCCAGAGATCAGACCGTCAGCAATGCTGCACCGCCTCTGTTAACGGGACGAAAATGGACACCATACGACGCAGTACAGAACGCTACATCAGCCCTGAAGCACAACGACATTGTGTCCAGCTGGGAAAAGGAGGATTTGGCGTTGCAGTGAATAAACCAACTTGGCGCAAAGCTTCAGCCTCACAAAGGAGGAAAATGGTGGTAGAGGAGGTGCGCCGTCAGGAGCAAAGGCTTTCTCTCTTGCCAAGCAGGGACTATGGCTGAGGAGGGAAAGCATGGAGGGGAGAAAGCTCTGGGAAATAGAAGCAAGCAACATCAGAGCTACATATGATGTGCTCCATCCCAAAAAAACCTTCACCAGTGGTATAGTGAGGACCCAACCTGTGCCCTCTGCCCAAACCCAGCAACTCTCAAACACATCTTGACCAGTTGTAGGACCAGCCTCACACAAGGCCGCTACACCTGGTCCTCAAGAATCTGGCAGCAGCCCTTGAGAGCAAGAGGAACACCATTAACTCCTTGCCCCTGTGAGCTATCAATTCCATCTCTGCTCCAACATTCATTCAAGAGGGACAGAAACAGCTGAACCATCCCCCTACCAAACCAGAAGCTAGCCATGGCCGGGGATTGGAAGATGCTAATTGATACTGGAAAGCAACTAATCTTTCCCCCAGAGATTGCAACCATCACCCTCAGGCCAGACTTGGTGCTATGGTCCCCTTCACTAAAGGTGGCCTACATCATTGACCTTGCGGTCCCATGGGAGGATTCCACTCAAAGCTCAAAGCAGAGGGGGGCATACATCTGGGACGCCAGGTGTTACCGATGAGCTCTCTGTAGGTGTCATACGCCTATCATTGGGCCTATCATCGAAACACCAATGAAAGCGGGTGCCCACCTGATGACCCTAATAAAGTTTGAAACCCACCACCACCTCCAGGGTAGGGTGTGGGGTGAAGGGGGCAGGCTGCGCTATGACCCGGTGGGAAGGGCAATAGGGAAAGTAGTTCAACCTTAGTGTAGTATTTTATGTTTGTATTATTTCTAATTAGAGTCTAAAACTGAATGTTCGTCCATGCCCTAACGCAGCAGATTCATCTTTGGACTTCATAAATCATACATTCTCATTAATTTAAAACAATCCCGTTAAATATCCTATCACATTTGAGACAGGGAGGCATTGATTCCCTGTCAGTCACTAATGCCACACTATCATTTATAGACAAATTGTGTACAGCATATCACGCCTTGGAGCAACCATTACTTTCAAGATTAGACTATGAATGATTCAAATGAACCAAGGTTGGACTATTGATTTGAATGGGGGAAACAGGCACCACTCAGATGCCTTTACAGATTAACTTTGCTATGCCTCATGGGCTACAACAGCACTTGAGAAGGCTTAAAAAAAAGCCACTCTGAAGACGCAGCTTATTTGGACATATGATTTGAAACAAAACAGAAAAGCAATATGCAGCGATTGATGCACGTTTACCCTATTTACTAAACACCTCAGGAGGCAGTTAATGAAAATATTATGAAGTTGGTGAAAGACAGCCACAAACGATGTCAAATTGTTTATTACAGAAGAGCGCATGGGAGAGACATTACAGCACAAAACAGTAATCAAACAATCATCAGACGCAGCCATAAATTGAAAGACGCAGTTATTTTGAATGCTGTTTAATGTCTAATGATCATCAATAAGTAATTTAAGGGAGTCATCCAAGCGCACATTGGTAGAGCTTGATGCATTCGGACAAAGAGGTGCAGCATTGTCACCTGATAAATGAAATAGCAAAACATGTTTTCCGCGACATAATTACATTTTGCCGCCTGACGAGGATAAGGACAAGGGCTCATAAATGCTAAGGCTGCGTTTACACTTGTCATGTTTGGTTCAGTTCAAAGGAACTCTGGTGAGTTTGCTCTGTTGGTATGATTCATTTGTTTGTGTGATCATCAATCATCCGAACCCTGCTGTGCACCAAAGAAGAGTTAACTTGCAGGCGCTTGTAAGTGAACTCTGGTGCAGTTTGATTCACTTATTGTTCACAATTATCGTTCAGAATCACGTCCCTCCAAGTCACGCTGTCGTTAACAACATGGACATTGAAGTCTCCCAGTAGATCAACAGAGTCACAAGCGGGGATGCTGTCCAGCAACCCCCTAATGGACCCCAAGAAGGCTGGGTACTCTGGCCAGCTGTTTGGTGCAAAAAATACAAGCGTCCGTTCCCTGAATGAGCTGAACAGTTTGACATTTGAATGGTTTGAACCTGGTGAGCAAACTGAAAGTAGTTAAGCGTCAAATATAGAGTGGGATAACAACTGCCCTTAAATACTTTCAACTGACTGTAGCCAGAATCCATTTTTTCATCTTGGTGATAACTGTAATCTATTGAGTGCCTCTCTAGTAGAAAACGGGTTGCCAACAGTCCCTTCATCCCAGTGGTAAGCATGTAGCATGCACAGTCAGGAGATCTGGAAGATCTTCTATCTCCATTTGGGCATCTGTGGTGTTTGCGTGTTCTCCCCCTGCGTGAGTGGGTTTTCTCAAGTACTCGAGATTCCTCGCACATTCCAAAAATATGCATATTAGGTAAAAGGGGACCTATGATACTAATTTTCAGGCCTTTGTATTGAGTTCTGGACTCCTTTAGAGCAGCTACACAAGATAAACCGCACAAAAAGCTTTCTAGATCTTTCAGACTCTGCACCTCTTCCTGCAGTTTTTCATGCCTCCGCCATAATGGTCTGGTCTCCTCCAGATATGCCTCCCGCCGAGCCCACTCCGCTGTGACTGGTCACACTCCCAAGCGGTCCAGAGGACTTCCGGACAGGTGCCGAACCTCTTTTGCCCGATTACTTACACAAATTGAAAACAGGACACTTATAAATTGTTACTTACAGATTGCTGTTCTGACTCTTCAACACGCCCAAGTAACTTTATAAAGGCGCCAGACTTCAGCAACAGTTTGGCGGATAGTCCAACTTCGTATTGGCCCATGTTCACAAAACATTCCGTGTGAAGTGCCGTTGACAGATGAGCATATTTTTCTCTTGCTGATCGGGAATCAGCAACTCCGACCACTTAATTGTATTTGTTATTTAGCACAAAGAAATGAATCATTTCTTTCACATATATATCATATTACTCCAAAACATGCATCTGATTAAATGTAGGTCAAGTCCAAACGTGTGAAAAATATTTCACACATCAAAAAAGGTAAAAAGACAATCGAGTCAGTTGGCTCTACCAACTCGGTGTCTGTTATTTATTTTTCAGGGAGTTGGCAACCCCAAAAATGGGCATGATTCACATTCACATTGCAAACCTATTATGCACACTATTTCTCAGCAATAGTAGCCTAGTGGCTATGATTAATATGCAAAAAATGAACATATTGGCAATGGCTTTAAATGGAACACTTAACATGAACGTCACCTAATTCAGTGTCATCTGTCTTTTCACAGAATGAAGTCATTTTGCACAAGTGAGTAAATTGGGATAGACTTCTAGCTTTTCAGTTTTAGAAGATAGCTCAGTGGAGAGTGATAGATAGGGGAGATGGTGCTTTGAATGATTGTGTGTGTGTGTTACTACTGCAGGCACAGCGAGGCAGAGAGCCTTGTCAGCCAACATGGGTCATGAAAAATGCATGGAGGTTGTGGTGTCATTTTTCTACAGAGGCAAGGTTTTTCGGAGCGTTCGCTGTCTGCAACAGGCCTCAGCCTCATACCACTACAGCTAACTTTATTGGTCTGGCTGTCCTCACCCAAACCTCCACTTTGTTGCCAAAATCTGTAGTCTTGTACCTTTGTGATGTCTTCATTGTGAATATCTCTAATGGGACAATAGAATTAATAATATCTTTTCTGTTTTGGCACTACAATCTTATTTCTTAGTGGCACATTTAAAGTGAAAGATGAAAGACAAGCGCTTGGAATGAAATATTCCGACAACTCATCCAAATGTATTAATTTTAACTTTGAAAAAAAAGAAACATGAACTGAACTTAACTTTACCCTGATGTAAACTTCAAGTTTAACATCATGCTATGAAATGTAATGCTAGTGGTTACCATCCTTTGGACATCTCCGGAGTTTGCATGTCCTCTTGCTCCCACAAATTGTCCATAGATATGAATGTGCGTGCGAATGTTTGTCCATATGTGCCCTGTGATTGGCTCGCACAGTCCAGGATGTACTCCGCCTCTTGCCCAAAAGACAGCTGGATATGACTCCAGCATACCCCCGCAACCCTAGTGAGGACAAGCGGTATAGAAAATGAATGATTATACTAAAATAATTTAGACAATAAACACTATTGCATTAATTATTTATACATTCGTAGTATTCATAATTCATATTTCTTTCAGTAGTATCGTGTTCGGGACACACAGCTTACAGAAACAAGAGTGTCTGATTTCTGGGTCCATGTTTTGAAAAAAATAAGTTAGATATGGTAATACCAAAGAACAGTAAAGAGTGTGGAGTGATTTTTGATCAAGAACAAATTTTGCTTTATTCAATATTGAAGTAGTACCTTTTGTTGTGTATTTTTGATATGAGATTTCTAACTCATTTTTTCAACTCATTTTTTCGTCTATTATGATCAATGTCCACTCCGTCTATTTGTATTAGATCGTACGTACCCTTTCTGCTATTTCCAAATAGCATTATTTTAGTTTTACTTACTTTACGTAAACATCATTCATGGTCATCTCTGTTGTATTCATAACTAAAGCTAGTGTTAAATCTTAAATACATATGGTGAAATAGACCACAACAATAACATTGGAAATCTTACATATATTTTTGATTGATTTGGACATTCGAAATGGTTCCACAATGAATGTATTATAAGAGTTGACCAAACTACTAGCCTTGATGCTGGAATTTTGACAGATTAAAAGTGCTTTTAGTAAACCCTACTGGGAAGTATAATGGGCAAGTGGAGCTTTTGTGAAGGACTGAACCACTTTAGGTACCATAGTTATTTCAAAAGCAGGTTCTTTCCTTGAAGCTTCAGTTATAGTGACCTTTTTCAGAATGTTTATGAGAGAAGGAATGGGAAGATTATAAAATGGTTGTGCTTGTGTGACTGTTGGGTAAGAGGGGTGATATAAACACTTCTGGAACACTGGCATTTCTGAAACAACGTTTTTGGATAAGGGAGATTGTTTTCTTGCTCGGCACCACTCCACATGTGGAGGAGAAGCCTTGCTCACAGACTTGAAGTGTTCCCACATGTCAGAACAACCTTCCTGGCTGCCTCCATGATGATGCAAAAACACAAAAAACAATTCAATGACGACACACTCACGAAATGTGTCAACCCACTAATCGTCAGCCGTTGAAGTGCTAAAATTCAGGTATCGTCCTGTCAAAATTGAGACAGGAGGTGTTGCCTTGCAGGAAGAAGTGTGCCAGTAAGTCAACTGATTAGATTGTGAACTAGTCATGTGATTCATTCGGGCAATGAAGCAGTTAGAAGCAACTAAAGGCATATGTTGCGTGATTTCATCTGTATCAAATCAAGCTTTGCAGCAGTGGTTCTATTGTACTGTAGTTCAAGCATGTATTGAAGTGCCAATGTCGAACTGCCACGACACGCTTTTTAGTGTATCTGTAGCTTTAATGCTAATGAGCTTTGTCCACACTGTCTCCAACAGATTTTGTGGCTCCAAGAAGCACTATTGTGCACTTTATTCACTTTTTCATTCACTCTGCAACTATACTGTACAACAGGGGTCGCCAACCTGTCAAAAATGTTTGGAAAAAAAAAAGTATCCCAGAGAGTGATCACCAGGCATGCATTATGAACACTGAACATGCCCTTATGCCTCGCCACTCTTCAGGCTGCAACCCGCAAGCCCCAGCCAGGAGCCCAGTTCCCAAAACCCAGTCGAAGGTGCCAGCGCATCGCCTCGCCCCACCCCGCCACGTGCACCTCCAAAAAAATATTCAAGATGCGGCAACGCGGATCATTTGGGCTGATGGGCTCCACAGATTTTGTGCTCGTGCATGTCATCATGCACACGCTAGCTTGCGTTGCGATCTAAGTTGAAAAATATTCAACTATTTATTGCTGTCGCCCAGACGGGGACCAATCATTCATTGACCACCCAATGAGCGGACACAATGCTATTCATTCAGTACTCTCTCGCAGGTAGACATGGTGGAAAAAATTATACTTGCCATGTCAGATTTCCCAGAGCTACTTGACATTTCTATAAACAAAAAAAGCAGCAGTGTGGGAACTTGTTGGTGCCATAGTAAACATATCAGGTAAGCTTACATTATTGTATTTTATGTTTCATTTTATTTATTTATTTTTTTTGTCCTGTCGGGCCATTTGGGCAGATAGTATTGTTCTAAATGCCTTTACGTGCTCAACAGATTTGCTCTGCTAGGGAAAACTGTGACATACTCTTCCCAGTATACAGAATTTATTTGACCTATTTGATGTTTTTATTTTACACAAATTTGGAGCGGCCGGACCGGAGCAGGAGGGGATAGAGAAGAAGAGAAAAAAATGTGGATCACTAGGAAGCTGACACCCAGTCACCCAAGGACTGCCACCCAGTCTTAGTAAAGCTGTGTTCGCCATCTGTCATCCATCGCTCCCACGCCGCTCGCAACTTCACTTTAAACGCCGTGTTTACATCCATGTCCAGCGGTTGGTGTTCCTTCGCCAAGCCTCCCCGAATGATGTTAAGCTCCAAGTTCATTTGCTGCACTTGGTTTTTCACAGCGGCTGTGAGATGGGTGCGCATGGAGTCAGATACACAGGGACGGTGACGCGTGGGAAAAAAACATCCGGTCTCCTACCGTACACCTCAGTCAGCCACTCAGCCATTTTCTCCTCGTCTTTGCGGCCCTTTTGATTGGTCCGGCTGGAAACTTTTCTTTAGGCAGCGTCTTCCTCTTAAAAAATCACCAAAGGTGGCAGTTTCTGTCCATTACCATGGCAACCAAGCACGACAGTAAAAGCCAACTTCTCGTGCCCCGTTGTGTGTATCAGTACCGTGCTGGTCCCCTTCTTCTCTACAGTGTGGTTCACAGGGATGTCGAAAGTGAGCGGCACGTCGTCCATGTTGGTGACGTAGTTGGGCTGGATGTGTTTGTCTGCAACGTTTTTAGTGCAGTCGTAGCGGAAGATGGCCAGCTGATGTCATAGTTCCTCTCCGCTGGTGACAGATGTCGGGAGAAGAAGGTGCAGGGATGCAGTTTCTGATCCTTGGTGAAGCGCTGGGAGAGCACGGCCCTGACCCCTGAGTCGTACGTGTCAACCTTAACGAAAAAGGGGAGAGAAAGATTAGGGTGTATTAACACTGGCGCGGAAGTAAATACTGCCTTAAGACGTTAGAAGGCCCGGTCCGCCTCCAGCGACCACACAAAGGGTAGCTTGGAGAATGTCAGCTTATTATAGCTTATTCAGAGGTTCCACCACCTTACTAAAGTTCCGTATAAAACGGCGGTAAAAGTTGGCGAACCCCAGGAACCTCTGCAACAGCTTCATTGATATAGGAGTGGGCCACTCGACCACTGCCTGAACCTTGGCAGGGTCAGGTCTAAATTGACCCTTCTCCACAATAAATCCCAGAAAAGGCACAGAGGGTGCTTGAAACATACTCTGTGGGGCTTAACGAATAACCGATTCTCCAGGAGTCTTTGGAGGACCAGTCGAACCTGCTGGAAATGTGGTGAAATGGAGGGGGGAAAAAAATTAAGATGTCGTCCAGATAAACAAACACAAAGCGGCCAATAAAGTCAGATAAAATGTCATTAATGAGGCACTGGATGACGGCAGAAGCATTCGTAAGTTCAAAAGGCATCACGAGGTACTCAAAGTGCCCGAGTGGTGTATTAAAGGCCATGTTCCACTCATCCCCCTCTACCACGCGCACCAGGTGATAGGCGTTGCGCAAGTCTAGTTTGGTGAAAATCACTGCGTCATACAGCGACGTAAATGCAGAATTGAGAAGGGGGAGAGGATACTTGTTCCTGACTGTGATTTTGTTGAGGGCGCGAAAGTCGATGCAGGGGCACAATGAACCGTCTTTCTTTTTAACGAAGAAGAAGCCGGCCGCCAGGGGAAGAAGAAGGGTGGATATGGCCAGCGGCCAGGGCGGTGAAAATGTATTCCTCAAGGGCACGGTGTTCGGGTTGAGAGATATTGTACAGACGAGAAGAAGGCAGTGGTGACCCCGGTAACAAGTCTATGGCACAATCATACGGGCGGTGAGGGGGAGTGTCATAGCCCGGTCCTTGCAAAATACCTCGCAAATTGAGTGGTACT
This sequence comes from Dunckerocampus dactyliophorus, assembly GCF_027744805.1. Classification (NCBI taxonomy): domain Eukaryota; kingdom Metazoa; phylum Chordata; class Actinopteri; order Syngnathiformes; family Syngnathidae; genus Dunckerocampus; species Dunckerocampus dactyliophorus. The sequence continues at coordinate 18,661,411 of NC_072819.1, read as the reverse complement.
CCCTGGGAACCGAGGACAGGTCCGGAGGGATAACAGGTGGTAACTTAACCGGAGGGGCAGGGTGAAATGCGGCGCGAAGGTGACTGTGGCAAAATGTGCTCCAATTAGAAATCTTTAATGTTTTCCAGTCTATCACAGGACCTCACGATGGTTGCCTAAGAGGAGTAAAGATAAGGCGCGGGTCTGACGGGTAATACTGGCCAGGAGACGTGCATCGAGCGAACAGACATTCTTGTGGTTGACGAGCTCTACAGTGGGAATATTCAAAGAACTGACTAAGACAATGAAGTTCTCGTCCGCCCCTGAGTCAATCAGCGCCCTGAAAGGACAAGCTCCCCCCGACCAAGATAACGTACCTTCCACCTGAAGTCGGCCCACCACGGCCGATGAAGCAGCAGGAGTTGGTGATGCAGATAACAGCTGTTGGGGAATGTCCCCGTTGGAAGAGGAGTGCTGTCGAGCTGGGCGAACAGGGCAGCGGGAGATCAGGTGTGCCGCGGTCCCACAGTACAGGCACAGCTGCAGACGCAGCCGTCGACTCCTCTCTGCTGAGGAAAGGCGACTGCCTCCCAACTGCATGGGGACAGCGACGTCCTCTGGTGGTAATCCACAACTGGATGAGGGAGGGAGAAGCGGGGAAGGGAGGCCCCCTGGAGGTGGAAGAGGGAGCTGATGTGTCGGTTGGGTAGGCTCCGCCCTCCGCTGAGTGCTGCGCTCCCGCAGCCGGTTGTCGAGGCGTATGGACATTGTGATGAGCTCCTCCAGTGTGTGGGTCTCGTCCCGGGCGGCCAGCTCATCCTGTAGGAGCGAGCTGAGGCTTGCCCGGTACGCACTTCTTAGCGCCTTGTCGTTCCAGCCACTCTCTGCCGCCAGAATGCGGAAGGAAATGGAGTGATCCACCACAGACGAAGAGCCTTGACGTATCACCAGGAGGCGGCTTCCTGCCTCTCGTTCTCTCACCGGGTGGTCGAAGACACTCCGGAGTTCTGCGACAAACAGAGGCATGCTGGAACATAACTCCGGCTTGACGTCACACACTGCCATTGCCCAACTGGCAGCGCGGCCGGAGAGCAAGCTAAGCATGTACGCCACCCTTGCTGCGTCTGTGGTGTAGGTGTGTGGCTGCTGTGCAAAAACCAGGGAGCACTGATGGATAAAGAGCTGGCACTGTCCAAAATCCCCTTCATATCGCATAGGATGAGGAAGGCTGGGTTCCCGGGGTGAGAGAGTGGAGGGTAAGGCGATGGCTGCACCTCCAGCGGCGAGTGGCGTGTGGTCAGCAGAGGTAGCGGGAGGTGCACCTGCCAGCTGCGCGTGCAGCTCCCGGACGAGCATGGTTAGCTCGTTTAAAGTTTGTTCATGGTGGCTTATTCGCTGGCCATGAGCTCGGAGAGCCATTTGAACATTGTCGTCCTCCGCGGGATCCATGGAACTTGACTCTGCTATTCTGTGACGCTGAGTGCGTATGAAACAGTTAATTCTGGATCCCAAGTTGTGGAGAACAAAGGTTGGTACAGAACAGGCTTTTAATAGTCTCTGTTGCACGTGTGAACAAAAAACAACGGTGCCAGCAGAACAAAAAGGGCACCACGACAAAATGGAAAACACAGTGGAGTAACTATACCAGGCTTGATGGAGCTACGGGACATGTAGCAAGACTGCTAGGAAGATAACCGTGTGAGCAGCAGCAGGAAGCGTGGCTTGGTGTTGTGATCATGAGGAATAGCAGAGTGCCATCAGTAGCAACAGGTGAGTTTAAATAGGTAAGATAATTGACAAACAGCTGCAGCACATCCCGGAGCTCCGCCCCAGACAGGAGTGGTCAGGGTCTAGGTGCAAGACAGAGAAAAATAAGTAAAAAGACACCGCAAACTGAGTTAACCGAAACCATACCACCAGTGTCACAGCAAGGTGTGACACAATATACACTAATGTGCATATTTGTCTGGTCCACAACCTCAAGTTAATTCATGCCAGCCCGTGCTAGCCTGTTATCACACACATGCAATAGCGATGTTATAATCTTCCCATGTTATAATCACAGTCGTTTGTCGCTCCCGTGTGTAGAGTCCATGACTGTTAGGCATTGACCAGCCACTCTCTCTTCAACCACCATCGCTAGCCCCGCGACACTAAAAGCCAACAAGCCAAGAGTCATGGTTTGTTCACAGAGCCCAACTCCAATGAAGATCGCAAAAGTAATGGTGTCCGAAGTATGGCTATCCACCGCCTATGGATTTTGAATTTGTCATTGCACCACTGCAGAAACAAAATAAAATTTGGTAAAAATTGTAAAAATAGAGTAGAATATGTCAAGTGGTGGGCGTATACTGTTAAGTTATTTAGGACTTACACCAGCCTGAACTTGAAACGGCCTACAATATGGCAGAGGACGCTATATCAACTCAACTCCAGTAGACTTTCTTGAGTTTTATTTCACACTTCAACTATTTACAGGTGCACGGTTTAGGTTGATAACTTTTGAATTGCAGATGAATTGTATTAAATTACTACGATATTTTCACGACCATAAGGCGTACTTAAAAGTCTTAAATTTTCTCCAAAATGGACTTATGTGTGCACAGAGTTCCAAAATCTGTTAATGTTGATGTGTGACTTTGTTGAGCGCTCCACTTGACTGACTGGAAGCATTTCCTGCCAACACGCTGCTTATATAGACGAAAGGCGGACGTGACTGAGGACAGCATGCGGACGTTAAAGGGGGAAGGGTGGGTGTGAAAGAGGACGCTAACGGCACACCCCCAGTAGGTAGTACATAGTGCCAGTATGTGCACTGTGCAAAACAACATCAGTTTGGCTAAGGACCCTCGAAAATGCCACCTACAAAGAGACTGGCCTATGAAGCACAGTTTAATCTGCAAGCTATCAGTTACGCAGAGGAACATGGGAATCGAGCAGCAGCAAGAGAATTCAAGATCAACGAAACGGTGCCATCCAACCATCCAGGCAAGGACTACCGTGGCGCAGCAACTCCTACGGCAGTAAAAAAATTGCAGACAAACACATCCAGCACGCCCATCTCACAGCCGCTGTGAAAAACCAAGTGCAGCAAATGAACTCAGAGCTTGCCATCATTCCGGGAGGCTTGACGAAGGAAGTCCAACCGCTGGGCATCGGTGTAAACAGGGCGTTCAAAGTGAAGTTGCGAGCTGCGTGGGAGGAATGGATGACAGATGGCGAACACAGCTTTACTAAGACTGGGAGGCAGTGCCGGTGAAGTTACGCCACAATTTGTGAATGGATTGTGGATGTTTGGGCTAACGTGTCTGCTTGCGCTGTTGTTCGAGCTTTCGCAAAAGCCGGCATAATTTCTGAGGCGCCGCATGGCAACAAGACTGACTGAAGATGAGGACTTGTGGATGAGGTATGAGGATTGATAAAAAATAACGTGAGTACATTGTTAAATACTTCAATAAAGTACAACCAAACTCAGTTTTGCTTTCGCTGCCTTTTTAAAAACATACGATAGCATGCATGCTAGCGTTATGTTTTAGCGTGCATGCATACTAGCGTATTGTAGCGTTGCTAGGAGCACTTCCTGTTCCCCAGCGTGCTTTTCAGTACTGTTCTGGTGCAAATGCTCTTAAAGTTACATGTTTGAGCTACATAGTTGTTAGTTATTGTTCTGCACAAAAAGCGGTAGTGTCTTGTCTGTTTTTGTCTATCTGCTGTGTTACTGTGTGATGTTTTTAGTTGTGCACCATGACTAAGACTGTCGTGTTGAGTGATGACCTTCCGCGATTTCCAGTGTGTTTGATAAGTTGTATGAGAGCTCTGTTCTTTTGCCCCAAAAAATAAAGCACTATCGCTTCCTCATGACTCTTGAGCGCCTGTATGTTTGACCATGCCTGCGCCCAATAATACGGTGCACCTTATATATGTGTTAAATACAGAAATAGCACCTGTAACTGAGACTGCGCCTTTTAATACGGTGCGCCTTATGGTCGCGAAAATACGGTACTTATTACTACACAGTTTGTAACTTAGGAACAATAGTAGTTGTTTCATACCAGTGGTCTCTCCAGAAAATACGGTACTTATTACTACACAGTTTGTAACTTAGGAACAATAGTAGTTGTTTCATACCAGTGGTCTCTCCAGTTTGCTCGTTACATTCATTTCAATCGTCGTCATAGTACTTTCTGTTGTCTAATCCCTTTACCAATTATTTACTTTGTACAACCACCTAGTATCATATAATGTGTGTCATAGTTATGTCACATGGGTATTAAACAAGTAATCATAATTACCATCATAATTCGTATCAGGGGTTTGAAAGACACACACATTTAGCATCAGAATTGTCATCAGAATTGTCATCCTCTTTGATAAATACACGTAAAGTCGCGTGACACTTATTTTTAACAAATAAGCAAAATTTGACCAAACTTATACACAGGGCGGTCTCATCTAGCGAGGGCCTTGTCAGAGGTAGTACCATGTCCATAAAGAAGGTTTTTCTTTAATGATGCCATGAAAATTCTGACTTCAAAAGCCACCGTTGAGTTCCTTTTTCTCTCAAAAGTGGAGCCAAAAAGTACGAGAAATGATACTATTTGCAGATAATGCTGTCCTTTTGACTTAATTAAGCTCTGCAGTGTTTCCCACAGAAATGCAATCTATTTGTCTAATTTGCATAAACTGGTTATGATGCACGTCGCAAGAGTGCTGTGAGGCCATGTCTGCACTAATACGTTTTTTTAAAAAAGGCATATTTTTGATCTGCTTTGACCTCTTGTCCACACGCAAACTGTCACGGCTAGGGTTGCTGCTGTCGAAGACTTGACGCCCGGTATGCAGAGAGGAGGCGGTGAAGTGCAAATAAAAGTGGTTTTATTGCACAAGATGCAGGGAATCAAAAGAGAACAAAACCAAAAGCGACAGAGGAAAAGCTCTGTGGAAAACTAATACAAAAGTAATATAAACAGGTAAGTCTATTCCTTCAGGTGACAGCACCGGTAAGGCAACGAGGTCCATCAACAATGACAATGAACCAGCGCCGCGCATTCGACTGCGCTCGTCTTTTAACTGCCGCTAATTAACATTGGCTGCAGCTGTGCGGCCACCAGGCGTGGCGCGGCTGTCCCATCCACCACGCCGGAAGCACCGCTCGCCAGAATAATGGTGCAGGACAGGAAGTACTCGCTCCTGTCCTGCGTAACATGACACAAACATAGGTTTTTGTCCTTAAAAGTTTTTGGAAAACTGTGGCTCAGTGTTTATGTGTGAATGGGTAAAACTGAGCTGTTTGGTTTGTTCCATAAGAAATAAATGTGTGTCTTTAGCTCATATTTTTAAACCTTATTTAACCACAAAATATGAAGTTACTGTCTTAAGGGTGTTGGTTTTATTTTGTGCAGCAGCAGACCTGCATGGGCAAAAAAAACACATCTATGATGTTTCCTGTGTGCTGATTTTGTAATGCACACATTATTGTACATGTAATATCACACTTTATTGATGAATAGATGTGTTCCAATGTGCAACAAATGCAAATGTTGAAGTTTTTTCAGGCTCCTGATGTGCATGTCAGCCAGGGAATGTTATGTGGTCCACATGAGGTGTGTTAAGAAGCAGAATTATGATGCCTTTTACTGTACAGAGTTGTAACGGCAAGCTACATAGACAGTCCCATTATAATCTATTTGTGCTGGTCCAACGTTATTAGTAGTGAGCTGCCAATGGGAAACATTGCCATGACTGTCAATGTTTGGTTGGTTAATTTTATTATCAAGTGAGTGAGTCCACATGCAGAATTCCCCTTTTTTATTTGATCTACTTTGTTCTTAGAGAGCCTCTTCTCGCATTTTCCTAGCATCTGAATATGTTTTTAGGTTGACAGACATTTTATAAAAAAAAAAAAAAAATCATTGGTATGGGCTTGTCTATTCATGTAGGTTGTCAGCTGGTGGTCATGCTTGTCATCTGTGTCGCCGTATCTGCATCTGCTGACTGATAATCACTGTGACACATGGAGGCCTTCACAGCCTTGACCTTGTCTGCTGAACTAAAGTCATATCCAACAACAATTCCGCCCTGCCTTCCCTGTTCTGGATTCTACTCTGAGCCTTTGAAATGGCGTCGCTTGCAAAAGGTAGGTTCTAAGGCTATAATTCTACATAAAGTAAATATATTTGTCCTTAAAATGTTCCTGGCCCAACAGGAGACAAGCAAACTTGTATTTTTGCATAGCACTTTTAACAATCAGTCCCCCTATTTTTGTGCTTAATCCAAACAGAGACCAAATTACTTGGACAAGCTAAACTTTCTGCATTTATTACTTACATTTATTTAATACTTTTTTAATTTCAGATTCTTGCATGGTGCATTTTCTTTAGGGTGCTTTTTTGTGGTGGAAAATGTTAGCTAGATATAACGTGTGTGCCGACTGGTCTATTAAAAACCTTTCTGTGGCCCTCCAGTCTGAAATCAAATGCTTTTTAAATGCAAATGGTGGCAAGTGGAAGTACGAGGCAGCGCATTAACTTCCCTCCCGAATATTGTCTGCAAAAAAAAGTTTAGTTTTTAATTCATCTACTTCTCTTCAATTGAAGCCAACAGTAACCTCTTCTGCTGCAAATACGTGGTCTTTTCTTGTTGAAGGTACCCTTTTTGTCAGGATTTGTGTAACAAGTGTTTTAATTATAGTGCAGCCTTTTAGATTTGTCTCATTGGAAATACAATTGTCCCTTGTTTATCTCAGTTAATTAGTTCCAGACCCGATCGCGATAAGTGAATTTTCACAAATGAGTTTATGACTTTGTAAATACAGATTTTTACAATTATTAGAGCCCTGTAGGCATGAAATAACACCCCATCGTCACCGTTACACTCCTATTATGCTTTGTTTACGCCACATTTCTAACGCGCAGGCTATGGGATCACTGCAAGGACAGAGACGGCCACTGCTTTAAGCACAGCATGCCAGCGAGCTAACTAGTTAGCCTCCAATTTATTTTTTCTAAACTTAAAAAAGGGTTTCAAACAGATTGGGGAAGAAGGACAAAGTAAGAAGCCAAAAAATTACCACTTCCACACGGAATGGTAGGATATTTTTTTTTCCTCTCTATCATGTCGGACATGACATGGCTGACAACATGCAGTGTTTAGGTCATGTGATGTAATGTCATGTCTCATCAATGTTTTGTGTCATTACTGATGCCTAGTGGCCAGAATACTACGTATGCCTTGTCTTTCAATACGTTGTGACTAATAATGGGCCATAGTCAACCACGGAACAGCAATCATTTATTCATTAATTAATTTAAACAAAAAAACTGATGATGTGATGTAGTGAGGGACTGTCCTGGAATAAGCAAAAGTCTTGCCATCATAAAATAATTTATGAACTGTACAGACCCATCCATCCATCCATTTATCCATCCAGCCATTTGCTTCTGCTTATCCGGGTGATATTATCACTAATATCTACAACAGGTAGCACATTAGCCAACTAGCTAGCATGTCAGTTAGGAATCCAACTGCATTAGCCACCAGCACTAGGCTGGCTACTATGCAATATATTAGCAGGAGAAATGTGAATTGACTTACTGCCACTTTGGCAAGCTTTTCCACGATCGAACGTCTCGTGGGTTTTTGACTTTTTATTTCCATCTACGGGGCAGTACAACAACATTTGTCTAACGAAGTTTGCCGATCATCTGACAAGGCGAATGGTGTCTTTTCAAAATGTGAACAAGCTTACTCCGTCTCCTCGAGCAAAAGCCTTCAACACAACGAGGGAGTATAATATAAAAAATCTATAACAAACAACAGAAATTCACAGAGAACTGGAGCATAATAACAGCAAAAACATTGTAGTGAAGGAGAACTTCAGGGTGGCTTAGATGTCACTTGTTCCTCCTCCTTCAGACCCAGAAGAACTGCTGAAATTGTTTAAAAATTGTAAATATTTCAATTTTAGCATAGGGTAATTAGCATAATTAACCAATTTGTATGCCTCTCAATGTTATTTTTCACGGCAGAAATAACAAGATTAAAGATTAGATGATGTGCCATGAGAACTTTAAGAGTATGGTGCACATGGTGACACTACTTTTAACGTCTCATTATCTTTGCATGTCTTTCTTTTCTTTGCAGCCCCTGTTGTCGCTTGTTCTTGTCTTGGAATAAGTGTCAAAAAGCCACAGAAAAAGCAAACTGTGTCGTTGATCCTTTGCTTGCTGAACTGAGGTCTTGAGAGTTATGCTAATGATCACAGTATGACTTTAGAGGTGCATTTTCCCCCCAAAATGTTGAATTCTATTGACCTCAGCGGCGTTTGACTTTAAAGGTTTTTCTGTAACTCAAAAAAGTCAACTCAAAGAAGTTCTTAAACTCAAAAGTGCTGCTGCCAAACTGCTGTACGGTCCAACCATAACCCTCCAAATCCTCTGATATTATATTTGAGTTTGCTCACTTATCTCGCTGTCATTTGGCTGGGAGTCATTTGAGGCCCAGCGCTCAGCTTGACTGCTCTATCACCTGATCGTCTTTGTCAGCCTCTCCAAACCAAATGTTAAGATGCCTTTCTAAAGCTCGGAGCAGCTTCCGCTTAGCACTGGATGACTCCGCGAGGCCCTGTGCCGCTTACGCTAGCGTTGCCTGCAGCCAAGCCACGAGTGATACAGAGAGCAAGAGCTGGAGCACTGGGAAGGGAGAAGATGGTAGATGAGAGGTCGGTAGAGATAAAACGGATGACAGCAGAGGAGCGACAGACGGGGATGGAGGAGTGTGTGTTGGGGATTTAGGGCTCTGAGATGACTGCTGTATCTCCTCAGGTCCTCTGTAAGCTTTCCAGTGCTCCACTCCATCCTGCTGAGCCACAGGCAGAGATGAAAGTGTGGCGACTGCAGAGGAAAGGTGAGGAGAGATCCTGTAGAGATGGTGCACATAGTAAGCATCAGAGCAGGCAGCGGAGGGTCAGTCAGCGTCAAGGAAAATTAGCCCCGCTGATCCCTAACCAGAATTTTTAATGACGCATTTGCCTCTCACTTAAGTAGCCCAAAAGGGGAATTTAATTAGCAAGGCCACTTTGAATGCAGCAAACAAATATAGCCATTTGTCCACCTTTTCATATTGTGGAATCTAAGCTACACATGTTTGCTCATGGTTGGCCATTTCAATTTTGGTCCCTAAAAGGCCAATGTTTCCCACAGGATGGCAATCTATCAGTGGTGTTGTGTTGCCGGGGGTAATTAGCATAATGAACCTATAATTATCCATGGATATTTTAAAAACACATATATTTCTATGCTATGTAAATGTGGATTTTTGGCCTTAACCATTACATACTGTTCATATTCTGTACCTTCACATCCATATTTCCAAGTATTTCCACCACATTTTTAACAACAAACCTATTCAAAATGTTTAAATAGCTCACGACAGTTAAAAAAACGGAATAATTAATCTTTCATTAATGTTTTCAAGGAGTAGGAAATGTGCATTATGGATACAGGTGGTCCTTACGTAACTTACGAGTTCCTAGACTGTGATGTAAGTGGAGTTTTGGTGTACCGTAATTTCCGGTGTATAAGCTGCTACTTTTTTCTCACGCTTTGAACCGTGAGGGTTATACAGCGATGCATCTAATTTCTGGCTGCGTTCTGGTCTTGCAACATCTCGTGTGCTTCAGAGCAGTTTGTGCTTTGTGTGCGCGCCCTCATCATTAGCGATCATTGGTACCACTGATTTTTTTCATCTCATCCCCGATCCGGAGATGGCACTATACCTTGAGATTTTTCTAAAACGTAACTCGTGTCGTGCCCTGTCCAGCCATTAGGGCAGATAGTATTGTTGCTCTAAATGCCCATACATGCTAATCAGATTTTCTCTGCCAGGGATGTATTTGACTTTATTTGATGTTTTGTTGTTATGCAAATTGGGAGCGGCCGGGCCGGAGCAGGAGGGGATGGAAAAAAAGAAAAAATAAAACAAAGGGGGGAATGCGGGGACAAGAGGGGAACAATACAGAGAAAGACAAGAACAACAGCAACGACAACAATTGCAACGACGATAACAAAACAACAGAAACAAACAGGACTAGATCAGCAAATGTCTATGATGGCCATAAAGACCATGATGGAGAGGACAAAATAATATCAACAGCCACAGTGATAATACTAAATTGAAACAGTCATACTTATTGTTGGTATAATAGTAATGAAAATATTAACCATGACAGTGAACAGAATTACAATAACTGTAAGGAGGGAAGGAGCCGCTGCAAAGCAACCCCACATCCCTGCCACGTCCGACCATGGACCACCTCTCAAAGTCCTACACTGTATGCGCACAGAGCGGAGCACGGCCACGCCCACGAGGCACACAAGCAAAAAGTGCCAAGGAGGGACAGAGAAGCAAGCACCACACAACAGGGCCCACAAGAAGAGCGATACCCCACTGGACGCCAAAGCATGTCCCTCTGTCAGTCCTGCCCCCCGCCACGCCGCAGACCGGTCACCACCGCACCCCCGCCAAGGCCACCCCTCGACCCGGAGCACACCACCCTGCCCCAGAGCAAGCACCCTTCCGCCTAATCCCGGCCAGCGCCGTGCGGAGCACCACCCCGCCAGTGCATCCAGACACCCATATGGACATTTGTTCAACACTGGAGTTGGGGGAATGTGCATTAGTTAGTATCTCCAAAAGTGTCCATTAGGATCAAAAAACGTTGCCAGATTTTTTGCTAGTCGCGTTTTTGACAAATACATTCTAGAGGGGTCTGAATGTTTACTAAATATAACAACAAAGTTGCTATATAGTGCTTATGGGGTGTGTTAAAAACCACCTGACACAATATCAGAAATATAAATCAAAGCTGAAAGGCTCGCATATCTCAAAAAATAAAACCTGTCAACTGCAGCTGTTGAGGTTGCTAGGCAACAGGTACGCACTTTGTGAGGTCGTGTGAAAAGGTACCTTCTTCAACGAAAAAAATTGTATTGAAGGACTGTGCAACCTTTTATTTGATTTCGTCAATGTGATGCGGAGGTGGGTGAGGTAATTGGAAAGCTACTGATTCAGATCCCAATGCTTCAAGAGAGTTGCTCAACCCTAATTGATGCTGAGCTGGATGACATACTACATGACAGTTTTTGCTCTTTGTGCTTCGGGGAGGTACACATTTGAAAGGTACTGAAATTACTGTGAGGTGATGCAGTTAAAACATTTCTTTGCATGGTTTTTGTAGAAAATATATGATCGGCATACAGTTTCTTCAAAGAGTACATCCCTCACATCGCAGCAAACATTTGTATTATGGTATATCTTTTCAATGGACAATACTATCAAAATTCAACTTTCATATACTTTAGGGTACTCAGTACAACTTTTATAGCGGAATAGTTTTTTTATGCACTGAAACACACACAGCCATTATTGTCTAAATAACTGGCAAGTGAGTACCCACATAATTGCATCTTGTCTACATTCAAGTATGGTGGTGGCAGCGTTACGGTCAGGGGCTGCATGAGTGCTGCTGGGACTAGGGAGCTGCAGTTCATTGCAGGAAATATAAATTCCAACATGTACTGTGACATTGTGAAGCAGAGCATGGTCACACTCCCTTGGGAAAATGCACTTTCACTTTCTATAGTATAGTATTGTCCCTTTGGAAGATATTATAAATGCTTGTTGAAATGTGAGGTGTACACACTTTTGTTCAATAGCGTACATGCTAAGTTTAAGTGATTTGATGAAAAGGTGTACTGTGTGTGTGAATTATTGATCTTTTTATTGGTGACAATTTAGCAGCACAGTACCTGATGCAGCTGATGGGGAGGAAACAAGACAACTGAAAGTGAGTGCCATCTTATTTCCTCTGCTGGTCATCATTTATTGAAGCTTCATGAAGACCGGATGAGCAAAACCTCTGGTCAAAGGCCAACTCACTTCCATTGCTTTTGTCTCCTCTTGTTGTCTCCCTCTCTTTTCCCTCTTGTTATCTCCAATCTTTAGTCCCCCCCTTCCCCGCTGTCATCCTCTCCTAGTCTCAGGAGAAACAGAGGGAGTCTTAGCACAGTTTAATCTCCAGCTGAGCACTAGCGGTGCAGGAGCCAAATCCAGCCTGACTTTGTCGTTTATTCTAAGTCGGGGCATAGCAGTGGACAGAGCGAGTGTTTGTGTTGAGTGCGATCGAGGTGATTGAACTGCCAGAAAAGCCCCCGGGCGCAGAAAAGAGACGAGGAAAATAAAAGAGAGGCAGAGTGATTTTTCACAACAAGTGCAAGTCAAACTGGGTAATTTGATGCCTTGAGATATTTGAAGGCCGAGCAACAGCTCCGGGTGATGGGAGGTGGTGGAGCGTTGCTCTACTTCCTACTCCGGCAAGTGCTACAAGCAGCCAAATAATAAACAAGAAGTCGTTTAAATAAGAGCACTAGGAAGAAGAGTCTGCCTCGTTAAAGGGCAACAGCAGGTATATAATGATCGATGGTTGCAATCAGTGTAGCAAAAGTTGTTTTTAAAAAGCAATCCCAGTTCGAAAAAGTAGGATGCCACTTGACCTTTTCGAAGACAGGGGTCTTTAAATAAAGGAAGACCTTAAGGAGACTGATAAAGGCTACTTTCTGACCAGAGATGAGAGGAAGGTTGTACAAAGAGTCGGTTAGAAGGTAGATAAGAATTTCTGAACTTATATCAAACTAGTGATGTGTCGGTCAAAAAAATGAAACGGCTCTCAAAGCTGGCTCTTTGAAGTGAAGGAGCCGTAAATTTATCTCATCTTTTTTTCTGTTTAAGCCGCATGTGATTGGTCAAAATGTGTAGTAATGTATGTGTCAACAATAAGCAGACAGGGGTGGGAAGGGGTACACAAACAAGCAAGCGGAAAAGCAACTTGAAAGGTAATGAAGAGCAGCAGGAAACAAAAGCAGAGGCATTTTGTGTTTCTGAATGCCAATCTTTACTAAAGACGAGCAAACACTGTTACCTGGATGCTGCTTTTTCTTTTAGTTTTGCACATTTTAATTTATATTTCATTGTGTAATGTTTTGTTATGCCATTTCACTGTATAATAATACAATCAGATTGGACCCTTTTTGTCTACATGAGATGGGTCTTTGTTTTTGTGTTTTATAATTGAAATTATAATTATATAAATGATATAATTAAATGGTGCAAATAATTTGTTCATGTTGTTAAAGTGTGTTTATTTGTGCCTATGTTACCAAGATTTATTGCCCATCCCACACTGTACTCCTTTCCCTCCTTTTATCACCCAGTCATCCTGTCCTGTCTACCCACCTGTCTTATTCTGTGGTATATTGTCTATGCATAGACCAGTGCACAATTTCGCTTGTACCTCTGTATAAGTGACGAGTTAGGGCCATTCTAATTCTGGTAATTAGTTTTTTGTAGCAATCTGTTACATGCTGAGTATATAAATAAAGCCATATAAAGCAATATGTGAAGCTAGGAGAATACACATACACTGCAAGTTTAAATATGTGCTGTCTTTATTCTTGTGAGTTCATTGTCAGTACTCACTCATTATTACTGCTAAGTTCAGTTACGCTTTTGAAGTGATTATTATTTATTACTAAAAACCCTGACAATTACATTACTACACTGTTACATTACCTTATCATTTTCTATTGTATCATTTTCCCTTGCATCAACTGGTAAAGACTACATCGGAATACAGGAAGTGAATAAATGTATTGCAATTAATGTGAAAGGGACGAGGGTTAGGATTAAATAAGCCTTACATCTTCCTACTCCTTTTGGACATGTGGAACTGCAAATTGAACTATGTCATGTATTTCAGTGTAACTTGTACTGTATGCATGTTCAAATACAATTAAACCATTACCATTACCATATAAATAAACATTTGGTATACTGCAATTTACGGACAATAAAGCGCGCTGATGTTTGAGCCGCACCGACTAAATTTAAAGAGAAAAAAGATTTGTACGTACAGCATATAGGCTGCACCAATTATAAGTCGCAGGTGTCCACATCGTAACACAGCATATTTAGTATACAGAAACATTATTTTTAGTACACAGATTTTTAAAACTTTTAATTAAATAAATGTTTTTTTTCCAAACAGTACCGAACAGTGTGTGTAACTGTAACTGCTGATTACACAGTAGCCTACAGTAGCCTAGCTGTCCTGGGAACTAAAACCACTTAAGACGTCATCTTCAAGTGTTAGAACCAAACAGCCCTGCAATTCCCTCAACACATGCCGGCGGTTTCTCCTTCTTTTGTTTCGGCTACTAGCGTCAACTCCACCCTGAGACACATTAGCCCCCGAGCCCGTGCTGTCCTCCCCAGTACGCAGCAGTTCACCGCTCTACGCGGCCAAGATCCACCGGCAGACCCGAACAAAATCTGCTAGATCGATTGCCTGAAAGCTGCGCATCACAAGCACTTCTCCACACGTTTTCCATGATAAGTAGTGATGTGCAGATTGTTACTGAAATATCGGTACCTGTAATACTATATATTTAGGCTCTAAAATCGATTCCCAAATCAAAATACTTGTATGTACTAATGTAATGTACTGCATATCATTAACAGGAACACAGTAGAAAGTAACTAAATTACTGAGAACTTGATATACAGTTGTTTAAAATAAATGAATAAATTACTCTGATGTCTTCTTTTTAATTATTTTATGAACTGTGCTATGATTTGAAATACACTACTTTTTAAATTTTACCTGACAAGTGAAAGTGAGGTTTATTTGCACAAAATATCGGATCTGTATGGCTGATACCAGCCTGATTTTTTCTCAGTATCGAATCGGAAAATAAATCAGTGGTATCACACATTACTAATGATGAGGGTGTGTACAAAGCACAAAATGACTGCTCCGAAGCACACGAGATGTTGCAAGACCAGAACGTGACCACAAATTAGTCGCATCACTGTATAAGCCGCAGGGTTCAAAGCGTGAGAAAAAAGTAGCGGCTTATACACCAGAAATTAAAGTAATTGTATATTTACATTCAAAATTCATTTTACACGTAATCTGGTAGTAAATTGGGATTCAAACCAAGAGAACCGGCTCCTTTAAAAGAGTCCAAATACGTGTCACTAAATCAATTATTATTATTATTGTTTTGTTTTTTTTGCAACTGCAAACAAGTTCACAAGTATTCCATATTTTTGAAACTCTGACAACCTACACTGTCAGCTAGCATAGCTTAAGATAGCTGACAGCTACTCCTCAAACCCTTCAGAAAAGACGAATCAACAAGCTCCGTAAGTCCCGTTCTATTATCTTTCATACCTTTATCATAAAAACTCCTTCAGAGCAGCAGGCTCCTATGTCTGAATCCCCGCGTACCCTAAACTCCACCATGGCTCCACTCACCTCTCGGAGCGACTGCCACAGTTTCTCCCATCTCGCTGCTTAGATAATCAAACTGGAACAGCAAATATCCGCACTCCACCAGATCTGTGAAGTCAAACTCTAATTGGACACCATCATCTTCAACGCCAGAAAGTCCACATCCAGCTCCGACTTCGAACCAACCACTACAACCAACACTCTTTACACCAGAGGTGGCGGCTCCCAAAGCGACGAGCACTTCCTCGAACGCTCACCTGGTCGCCATCTGGGCTCAGCAAGGTGCCAAGCATAACTCTCTCGTCACGTCAACTTCACATGAGTCCACTTCCTGGTCCTTGGTCGCGCCCCGTGGAAGGAGAGATAGACCACCTGGCAAGCGACGTCAAAGTATCCAGCTCACAAACAGATTCAATGTATTCAACTTACAGGTCTTCCCTCCCCTGGAAAAGAGGCCCCTATCATCGCCGCCTCCAGCCACTAAGCCCAGAAGAGATCCTCCAAGTATGCCCTCAACCCAGATGAATTCAAGTGCCCCCCTCACTGAAGTCTCCATTCCACAATTCATACCTGTCCCAAGGCGCACTGGGCCAAAATCTCCAAGATACTCGTCAAGTCCCTCCTCCTCTTCCGCATCATTCACATCCAAACCCGGAAGTAAAAGCCCACTCGCCACTGTACCTCGTCCTCTTTTCCCCATAACAACTTTAATAGTGGGTGACTCCGTCATCAGAAATGTAAATTTTTAACGCCATCACATGATGTGTCCCCAGCGCAGAGATATACTTCTTATGCTCCCCTCCTTTCTTCAAGCCAGTCTCCATTCGACGAGTCGTGGGCTCTAACGACACATCTCTCCGTCAGTCCGAGGTCCCCAAAAAGCATTTTGATAAACTCCTGGACTTCCTGAGCAGTTCCGGCAAGGCTGTATTCATTAGTGGACCGATCCCCACAGTCAGGAGACCCGAGCGTCTGAACACCTGGCTTCCGTCCGCCTGCATAACACGACATATTCCATTCATAGTTGTTTCGTTGTTTCATAGTTTCTCTGAGCTTGTTCTTTGTTTTATGTGTCAGGTTAAGCAGAACAACCTCTTTTTTAAATAAAAGACAAATCTGAGAAAATGTACAAGGTAGAGAAAAAGTAATTACTAATGTGATAATCTCTTGGAAACTTTTCAGTGGAGAGTATAGAAACTGGAGACAGATCTGGAAGTGGCCCCTGAAGCAAAGAATGGAGGATTATAAAGGTAGGTCAGTCCTATTCAGAATGCAGACAAGTGTCTTTGATATCCAAGTCAGATTCTCTCCAGAGGTCTAAATCTCCTCTTTATACTTTCATAATGGGATTTTTAATTTTGATTGATGGCTCACCTGCCAAATCAACATCTTCCCCAGAGGTTGAGGGCATTTGAATATTAGATTTTTCAACTGCTAATGGACATGCTATGAGGGACTAGCTCTCAGCCTGATGGAGAGTTTACTGGTAGTTGAATGTTTTGAGAATAGCTTAATAACGGAACTAGTTTTTAAATTAATGTTAGTTATTGTTCGTTTCACTTTACAATAAGGGACACAAAAATACAGTAGTTACTGAGGAACTAATGAAGAACTAATGAACTAATGACTAAGGCACATTTAAAGTAGTTCCTGAGGAACTAATGAATAACTAATGAGGAACTAATGAGTACAGTAGTTGCTGAGGAACTAAGCCACATAAATTTGGAGTAGTTAACGAGGAACTAATGAAGAACTAATGATGAACTAATGAGTACTGGTTAGGGTTAGGTAGGTTGGTTCCTCATTAACTACTGTAATTTTGTGTACCTTATTGTAAAGTGTTACTGTTCATTTTTATAGATAGGTTTAGTGTCTGTTAAATTAGTTAAATGCACTTTGTGGACTATAAATACCACATTGTTTTCATGTTGACCAGGTGGCGTTTATCCAACTACAAAGAGAACCAGGCGCCAATTGGGAAGTAAGGTGTTTATTGAAAGCATACATACGTCTCCAAATGTATTTTTACAAGAACATTAAATAACTAGAAAAATTCCCACTGAATTTTAATTGGGCCTGCTACCTGTTGGTAACCTCTGGCCTGGCATTTGAGACTGATTTGGTGGCTTTTGAGTGGGGATGCTCCTATCACGGTTTTATGCTGCCGATTTCGGTACCGATCATCCATGAGTGAGAGCACCGATACTGATCTCACTCATAGATTAACTGTAAATTTTTCAATTTATTTATAATGACTAATAACGTATTTCCGTCCAGAAAGCACATAGCGGGGCTCCAAGTGAGAGAGCAGTTGGCGGAACCTGGTGTCTTCCACTACTTTGACTGGTCATCTAGTCTGATGAATTCAATTATTTTTTTCCAGTTACTTGTTTAGCCTTCTGACTATCACGGTAATACGGTCGAGTGTTGCTCAATATTTGCTGCATTAGCTGACTGTTTCTGCTCCGGCTGCCTTCTTGTCATTCTCTGCTGTGAGCCTTGAAAACTCACCATACTGCGCCAGGTGTTTATTATTCAAATACCGTATTAAATGTGTTGTGTTGAAGCTATTTAACATGTTTCCCCCAGCGAGATATTTTTACCTGGCATGCGTTGCAGGATGCAAACTTTACATCACTTTCACAAATCGCATAAATTTTCACCACGGAAGACATGTTTGGGGTTTTGCCGCCGCATGTCTGCGCAGTGTGGGACATTAGCACCGTCGCAGTTGAACTCTGATGGAAAAAGCAAGGGACGAGTGACACTGGGAACACTGACGTAGTTAGGATTGCAAGGTTTATAGTGTGTGTAAAGCACTTTGTGTGCGCTTCCAATCCTGCCTTGCGCACTGCCACTTCCATATTACATGTATTATCATTCATAGTAGCGATGCCATAGTTCACAGTCTGATTGGCTTCTGGCTGCCTTGTTTTTGCGTGACAGATTTTCTCTGAAGATCAAATATCATCACATTTTAATCTCGCAAATAAGGATTGGAACCACACATTAAGTGATTTACGCACGCATAAACATGCATAAACTTTGCAACTCAACCTACCGCTGTGTTTCCAGTGTCACTCGCTGACGATTTTTCCATCGGAGTGAAACAGCTGTGGCTGTGTTAATGTCCAAGCTAAGGATGTCGGATATTGGCTTTTTTGCCGATAACCGATATTGTCCAACTCTCAATTTGCGATTCTGATATCAAATGGTACAGATACCGATATGTGTAACATCGCATATCTTTTTCTAGAGTAAAATTGTTCTAAAGTAACAATACTTTTAAATGAGTACAGTTGTTTTGTTGGATACTCCATCCATCTCTGAGTAGATAATAGGGATAGTTCGGATTTTTGACATGAAGTTGTATGACATCCCCATCAGCACTGTAGTCCAATAACAGGGACTTACCCCCCACTTGGTCTCCTAAGTGCAGTTTTGGTCAGATCCAGATTCCATGATGAAGAACGTCAACTTAGTTGCTCGGGACAATCGAGTAAAGACTTTGGCTATTCAAAACAATATGGGTTCAAAAGGTTAATAAATTTGCATCACAAAAAGGCCTTCTCAAAAATATCAGACCTCACAAAATGCTTGGCGTTATATATTTGTTATATATATTTTATATATCGACTTGTGTGACGGAGCGCCACGGCCATCTTGTTTACGTATGTGTTCCACAGCGGAAGGAGATGCGAGTGTCTTCGTTACATTCACATGAACGCACAGGCGACAGTGCGCAGGAATATGGCGGGAGACAGATATAACGCCGAGCGTTTTGTGAGGTTTGAGCTCACCACTCATGGGAGGGGCCAAAGGGGTTGGGAGCAGAGTGAGCTGGGTGGCAGTCGAAGGCGGGGACCTTGACTTCAGTCCAATCCTTGGCAACAGAAGCTAGCTCTTGGGATGTGGAATGTCACCTGTCTGGTAGGGAAGGAGCCTGAGCTGGTGCCCGAGGTTGAGAAGTTCCGGCTAGATATAGTCGGACTCACCTCAACGCACAGCAAGGGCTCTGGAACCAGTCCTCTCGAGAGAGGCTCGACTTTATTCCACTCTGACGTTGCCAGCAGTGAGATGCGATGGGCAGGGGTGGCAATTCATGTTGCGCCCCGGCTTGTGGCCTATATGTTGGAGTTTAACCCAATGAACGAGAGTGTAGTTTCCCTCCGCCTTCGGTGGGGGGACCGGTCCTGACTGTTGTTTGCGCTTATGCACCAAACAGCAGTTCCAAATACACACCCTTTTTGGAGTCCCTAGAGGGATTAGTGGAGAGTGCTCCCTCAGGGGATTCCCGTGTTCTGCTGGGGGACTTCAACGCTCACGTTGGCAACGACAGTGAGACCTGGAGTGGCGTTTTAGGGAGGAACGGCCCCCCCGATCTGAAACTGAGCGGTGCTTAGTTGTTGGACGTCAGGCATTGTCAATAACAAACACTGTTCAAGCATAAGGGTGTCCATATGTGCATTTGCCACCAGGGCACTCTAGGCCACACTTCGATGATTGACTTTGTGGTCGTATCATTGGACTTGTGGCTTTATGGACACTCGGGTGAAGAGAGGGGTGGAGCTGTCAACCGATCACCACCTGGTGGTGAGTTGGCGCCGATGGTGGTCAGACGTATTGTGAGGGTCTGCATTTGTGAGGGTCCCACCTCCGGGAGAGCTTTGACCATGTTCCAAGGGAGGCGGCGGACATTGAGTCCGAATGGGCCACGTTCCGTGTGTCTATTGTCGAGGCAGCTGATCGGAGGCCAGGCAGTCTGTGGCTCTGGCAGTCACTGAGGCAAAAACACGGACAAGGGAGGTGTTCGGAGAAGCCATGGAGAACGACTTCCGGACAGCTTCAAAGAGATTCTGGACCACCATCCAGCGTCTCAGGAGGGGGAAGCAGTTTACATGTGTTTTGTGGACTTGGAGAAGGTGACCAGTGTCAGAGTTTGATTCGCATCGCAGGCAATAAGTCAGACTCGATTGTCACCCTTGCCTCATGTATCCGCTCGAGCTTACTTTCTGGTCCACCCGCGTCTCTAAGTGAGTACCTGTTCCCTGTTTGGCATTTTCATGTTTTTTTGTTGTATTATTGCCGTCGCCTTACCTGCTTGGTTATTCAGCAATGATTATTTGCTCCCCTACTTTCTGCAGCCTGTTTATCGCTACAATGCTTTTGCTATTTTTCTAGCTATTCCCGGGTCTAGCAGCGTCTTGCGTTTTTGTAGTGTTTTTTTGCCTGTGACTAGGCCCGGTGGTTTTGGTTGCACTTTCGCCTTTTTGTATTTTTTGTATATTATGTAATTTTTATGTAATGTGAATTACTACTGTGCGGGATCAATAATGTTCTTATCTTAGCTATATGAGAAGATCAAATACATTGTACCTAACTAAATTTATTTGTAAAAAGCTGCTTTATGAAAGTAAGTACATTTATTTGTATTCACTTACAGCACAGCCTTGCCACATACAATATGGGGGCGACGTTGACACTGGCGTCTTTGTATATGGTTTTAACAATAGCACTTCCTTTTTCCCAGCGTGCTTTGCTGTACTGTTGTTGTAAATGGCTGCTAAGTTACATGTTTAGAGCTTCCATAGTTGTTGATTATTCAGCATTTGTTGGTAGTGTCTTGTCTGTTGTTATCTACCTATGTTGTTATGTTGCTGTGTGATCTGTTTTTTTTTTTTAAGCTCTTTCTTTAAAGACACCGTGAGTAAGAATGGTATGTGGAATGGTAACCCCCCATGATTTCTATAGAGTTGGTAAGTTCATTGCGACATCTGTTGTTACTCTGCTTGTGTAAATAAAGAGTCACTTCTTTCTCTCAGGCTTGTGAGCGGTGCAGTATTAACTACGTTATTCAGCAATGTTGCAATTCTGTGATGTTGGCGTGAAAAGCTCTATATCGATACTGATAAACAATACCGATGTTGGTTGATATCACCTTTTCATGGCAATATCTGGCCGATATCAGTGGCTGATATCGGACATTCCTAGTCCAAGCAGAAGCTGTAGTAATTCTGCATTTGATCAAAGTTACTTGAGATTTGTCAGATCAAAACACGTTCATTGCAAAGGACTTTTATCAAAACATGTTGTCTGAAATTCAATACTTTTTGGTCACTGCATCATCATTGGAACTCTAGTTCTTTTAGCGTAAACATAAAGCCAATCTACTGAAATGAGTAATCTGTTTTACATGTCTACACAACTACACAACTACACATCAACATTAATGATTAGCAGTAAAGCTCCAACTGCCATCATTATTTTACCTTTCATAATTTTTAGTTTTTGTTTTAATTTGTTGGAAAAAAGTTCAATAGTTAAAAGCGTCACGCTCAGGTCATGCATGCAAAGTTAAAACATTTCAAAATGCACCTGGATTTTGTCACTGTACTTTTCGTGAAAGTATTGTTAAAATATCGTCTCGTCTCATGAACCCATTATTGTGTATTGGCTCGTCGTGTGAGCTGACTGTATCGTGACACCCGTAGTGATTTTACATCATGTCATATAGGTTCACAATGGATACTCGCATATTTGCGTTTCAGCCTTTGCAATGCCACAAATTAGCAAACTTTTGATCAAAAAAAATATTTTTATTTGTGGGAAAAACAGCCCATTTGTACTTTTGCTGCAGTAAATTACCATAATGGAGTGAATGAAGGAAGGAAATCATAAGCATTGTAAGAGCAAATTTTTAAAGGTTAAGCTTCATCACCACTATACTGTACAGCAAAGAAGGTGAAATCTGATTGGACAAAAAATATGTCACACACATACACTACTGGAAGCAAGGGAGCCAAGAGAAATGCTCTGAAAATGAAGATAATAGACTAATGAAATAAATACAGTTTAACGGAAAAATTTGTTCCGGCACCAGGCATGCCCAAACCAATTTTTGAAATGATGAGCAAGAACGATGCAGCTACTCATTACTGAGTCCTCTTTTTCACACTTTTATTTGTTTCGCGGGTTGTTTTTTTGTTTTTTTTTTGCTGAGCTAAACTTTTGAGTAGCGTATTTCAGTTCAAGAGGATGACATACCTGGCAACTAATTGACACATGGTGTCTATTAGAACAGAGGGCAGGGTTTGAGGAAATAGGCTATATAAATGATGCACTATACTTTCTCTACAAGAAGCCCTTTAATTGTTGTGGAGCACAGCATATTATTAACACAATCATTTAGGCATTAGTCATTTTGATCCTGTCACAGGCCCAATTTACATTTGGCCAGAAGAGTAACTAACTACAATTGATGGCTTACTCTTAAAACTTGAATTTACAGTATATCCTGCTGATTCACTGCAGAGAGGGATTTCTGACAGCAAAGTGTGCAGATCAAAGGCATATCATCCTCTGTCTAATCTTCGTCAGTGACCACTGTGAGCAAAACAGGGGCGGAATCAAACACAAGTGCTGTACATAAGAGCACACTGCTCAGGTCTCACACTGTGCTGTTTTGGAATGCAATGCACTCCACATAAACCTTCAAGTTTAACAGCTTTCCAAAATACAAAACTTTTAAGCGTACAGCAGGGACGGAATTTAAAACATATAAAAAAACATCAAGATGAGCAAGAATTTGAAAAAAAAAACACGTTCAATCTCTCCTTGATGTCTATTTACACATAATAAATCAGCAAAATAGGGAATAGAGGATAGAGTCAGATACATACGAGCGTGAAACAGCCCTGCCTTGTTACAGCAGCATTTTCACGTTTGAAACTCCAAAAAAGGTATCAGACGCCACAAAGAATTAAAACTCATTGAGGTATGTCTTTTGAACTATCTTCTTTTTAATCTAAGTCAATTATTTCCTCTTTCTCTAAAATGGAATTGAATGCAAATCAGCTGATGAGGAAAAGGTGAAAAACATGGGAGTGATGTAATGTGGTCCCATATCTCTCCATTTGGGGACATCATAATATAAAAATTTAAAATACATTCCACTTTAACTTCTGAATTCTTGGAGTGCCATCCTCAAATTGTTTTGTGAAATGACGAGTTTGTGTTTGGGCTCGCTTGGTAAAGTTTTTAGACTCGATGCCAACAATAAACGCTCATCTGGGGTTGTTTTAAAAGTAGGGATATCCGATAATATTGGTCGACCAATATTGTCGGACGATATTGGCATAAAAATGAGGTATCCGATCATACTGCCATGGTTTTTTTCTGCCGATAAGGATATCAGCACGTGGGTGATGACATGCTCAACAGAGCAACAAGCTCTGTATTTCCACGGTGTGGAATTTTTTCCAGGTTTCACCTTTTGATTGTAAATATTCAGTTTGCAATGACTGTAAAGTTTCCTTTTAATGTAATGCGTAATGCGTCTCCACCTAAATAGTATTGTTGACTACTAATAAGAAACAGGTACCGCTGAATGGACTTTCCAGACATCTCAAAGATGCAGCACATAGCGCTGGAGAACAGGAAACAGAAACCCAGAATAAGAGCACAAAACAGGAAATGACGTGAAAACGAAGGAACCAAAACTAAAGTCCGACCTGTCATGTGGAACAGGGCATAAAGCACTGGTTATGTGAGGGGGGAGTAAGGCATCTCCCTCCAATACTTCTCATATCACACCTCAGGAGTATATTGTTTATGTTGAGACTGTATGCTTTATGTTTTTATTTTTATTCCATTTTCTTATTTTTCTTTTCTCATCTGTACTGTCTTGCCTTGCTTGTTGTATTTTGTGATTAACTTTATTATGACATTTTTGGAGAGCTGCTCGAAACGTGACTTTCTCTTGGAGATTAATAAAGTATCGTCTATCTATCTGTATTTGTGAAACCCATCCAGTGGCATCACGGTAGAAGAAGCATAATGTGTTCATTACACAACATTAGTTTTTAGGGAAGTGCTGCTGCTTACTGTATGTCGGTATCGATGATATTGATTATTAAGATATTGGTAAATGAGCCAATGTCAAACATCTCTACTTATAAGTACCGTATTTTCCAGACTAGAAGTTGCACTTTTTCTCGTGGTTTGTGCTGGTTTGTGCCCAGTTGTGCTGTCGCTATGCTATGCTAGACAAGTTCTGAAATAAAGCCACGCAAACAAGAGATAAGTTTCTCTCTTTTTAGTTAATATATGAGCCAGTATCTGCTACTCCTATCACTCCTGTACCACTGAAAATTTACAATGTAAACATCAATTTATAAAGACAACTGGGGGGCTATCCAGCTTTTTTTTTAGTGTCATGTTCAAAACAGTAGGACTCCAGTGTTACCGAGAATCAGCGCTTTTCGGTTTTAGTGCACATTCAAAATATCTTCCTTGCAGGCATAATCGTCCAAAGTATCTTGATATTTTCTATATGGGAAGATACTAACAATGCACAGTTCTGCAATTCCAGTGTTCACCCCACCAATTAGCGCTCTATGGTAAAAAACACAAACAAGGTCAGATTATAGGTAAGTCAAACTGGTTTCTATACTAAGATGCATCACTCTAACTTAATGTCCCCTACCATTCCAAAGCAAGGAAAACTGAGCACGTGCAAGAAACTCAAACCTTCTGTTTCGTGTTTTCATTTCACCAGGGTTGAGGGAATATTAAATACCTTCACCATAACCAATTTATGGAAGAGCAGAAATGTTGTTGGATGCAAGAGTTATGCCGTTTTACCGTATAGATCAGCAGTTAAGCTACTGTATTAACCATATTCGATAAAATCCATCCATACTTATATGACACGCTCTCCGCTACGTCTACGTATATTTTTAAATTGTTAGTCAGAGGTGAAATGGAAATCTTATTGCTGTAATGGTATAGTGATGAGAAAATGAATCTTGGATAGTATTTGGTCTTTTCTTGATTGATGATTTAGTCCTGGATATTGGATACAAAAAGGATACAAAAACCTGACAGGATTATCACGGTTTCATTGAGTGGCTCTGATATTAACCAAATCTTGTAAAATGATTTGCAGTGGAAGTCATTATTGATGTGCATTTTGCAAAATATGCACACAATTTCTGTTACACAGTTAATACTGACCAGGAACTTTGCAAATCCAATAACAATTGTCACCTTTCGTGCCCGCCACTTAAATTAATGTGGGAAGTGCCTTGAACGCCTTCTGTTTTGCTTCTAACACACACCAGCCGCAAAGCAAAAATCTAGGCTGTAGTTATGGGGCCAAATTACTCCACATTAATAAAACGTTAATTATGTTTTGATATCTAAAAATCAGGCTTTTAGCCGGCAGGCTCGGAGAACGTGTCACATTGTCAGCGGCTAAATTATAAATAAATGTGCAAAGTGCCAAGCATTTATTGGGTTGAATTGGAGTATTATCAGGTGTGGAACCAAAGTTGTTCTGTATTTTAAATCTAAATTCATGTTTTTTTCAGATTTTTTCAGAATGCATGACCGCAATGCATACCTTTTTATGTTCAATCTTACTTTTGTTGGACTTTTGAGGACTAATGTGTGAATATTTTGTTAAAAACCTGAATATATTTAGAAGGCCCAAGTTCCCAACAATGAACCATGAAAACGATAGAAAAAAACCTAGTTTTCTCCCATCAACCTAAAATGTCTGACAGTATTGGGTCTTGAAAGAAGTAACTCGGTTACTTACAATAAAATACAGTTTGAAAAAAATGTGTGCGATTTATAGGCCAGCCTTTGGCTTCAAGGTGCCTGAAACTCTGTTAAAGTTGTTTTGTCACAGTGATGGGAAAAAAAATAACTGTGAAATAAGAAACAACTCAAATGCAGCATTTCTCATTTTCTTCAAAGTCATTTTAAGAACTGTGCCTTTGATCAGTGAAACATGATGAGGAGCGCTCCATCAATTGAAAACCTCATGGGACATGGTTGTTGAAGCAGTCTGGTCTTGTGCTCTACTTACAGGGTTTACATTGGTCTGCTTTAAAAGATGATTACATTTTCTTGCAAAAAATGTCTCTCACCATAACTTGATCGCGTTCTCCATAGAATTTAGTAGAAAATCGTACAAAAATATTAGCACCATATCATCTTTGAACTCGTCAAGCAACATGAGTGCCTCTAAACCACAAACATGCTGTACTAAAAAAAACGATATTTTGATTTTAAAAAGCTATGCTTTCCTAATTACAGCACATTACTTTTTGTATTAAATCCTACTAAATTCTGCGGATAACAGGCTCATATCGACACACTTTAGTCAAACATGTGCATACTGGAAACCCCAATTCTTTTTAACCCTCATAAAACCACAAAATGAAGCAAGAGAAAGGCCTTTGACATGTAAAACAAAAACAGTAAAACTACATTTCAGAATCTTTTCACAAAGCACATTCACATTTTAAGAGTGTTACAGTTTCAACTGCAGATTGGAGTATAAGTAAAATATTTCTCTAAGCACTTCTGTCCAACAAACAAGGTCCTTGTTTCGGGATGAGAATAATGAAACATTATAAATAAGTCTTGTTCCTACCAAGCGGAACGATTCAGTTTGCAAAACGTACTGAACTGAACTGAACCAAACTGCTTGGTGGAAACACGGCTTTACAGGGTGAGACCAGAAAGTTATGTATCAGGAGCGCCAGTAGATAGTTACAGTCCTGTATACTGCATATGGTGTTGCTGCTGGAACGGATCAATAAAGTTCTATGTCACCTAATAAAATGTAGACTTTGCATCAGTAGCCCCTTTTACACAGTCTGTTTTAGCCACCTTTACAGCCGATTGCTGTTCTGTGCAAACAGCATGAATACAAAATGGAAAGGCCGAGACGTTCCGCCAATATTACGGCGTATAGAGGTAGTACGTCAATACTGAACATAATTGTCATTTGTTGTCCGAGATGTTCCACAGCTAATTATTTGATGGCAGCATGGCGTGTTGCTGTGTGAAAGCGTATATATTTGCCACATTAGCCTGCCTTTGCTGGGTTCTGTGTAAAAAGCAAATCCGGTTTATTGCAGACCAGGGGTCTCATCTATCAAAATGTGCATGGAATTCTGACTAAAAGTCTCTGTACACTAGAAACCCAAAATCTGTGTACAGACAAAAAAAAAAGTCACACAATTTGTGGTTAACAGAGCGTACATACATAAACCTGAGTCAGGTCACGCCCTTTCCACACCTCCACTTCACCACAGAAGGTCAATGCAAAGTGACTCATGAATGCAATGTCCATATTTAACGACCCTTCATTGCCTTGTTCTGTCATTCTGACTCATGGCTGGTGAGAAGACGACGAGGACTAAGAAGAATTTCACGGAAATGGAAGTGGAAATATTGGTTGGAGGGTTGGAGTATATTATTTTGAGGACACAGCAATGACAAGAATACAAGATGATTGAGTGACAGCACGTCTGCTGTCAACAGAGTGTGTGGAAGTTGCCGCACCGTTGCAGAACTAAAATAAAGTGGCCGGATATCAAGGCACATGTCATTTTGGCAAGAATGTTTTAAATATTTTTTATCTAATTGATGCCATATTTTAGATTTAAATACACTTAGTAAAAGCTGTTTGATTTAAAGGTGGACACAAAGAGCCAGCTGTTGTCCTCCTACCAAGAAAATAATTTAAAACTGGCTTATTTCGGCTCAGATGCAGCTGCGCCTCTCTCTTTCCTGCCGGCTGCCACTTCTGTCTCCAGCATTGCTCCACCCACGGCGCCATCTCATTGGTTAAGCAAGCCGCAGCACGCATTAGTGGCAGAACCAATCTGAAGCGGACGCTGTCCTCCCACACACACATGGCTGAGAGGGAAGTTTTCGAGTGTGGAGAACGTCCTGAGCGTAAACACACATGTCAAGGTAGATGCGGAAAACTCTCGAAATTGTAATAAACATTCCAGTGCTGTACAACTCATAACTACTACTAACGTTACAGTGAGCAGTGGAATAACGTAAGAGTGGAGTAAACATTAGCGGCGGCTCTGCTATCTTGTAGTACCTCCCGATACGTCTGTGAATCACTTGAAACAATGCCGTTAGTAATATCAATGTGGAAACAGTCCGTGATAGTGGGAGCCTGTGTGTGTGATTGTGAGAAAAAAATTCAATTCAGTCTTCTTTTGATGCAGGCAACTACACTAAGATGAAGGCTGAAAAAAATTCAGGGAGCTATTATATAAGTTTTAATTTAACTTAAGAAGAGTTGGTGCTGAGCTTGTTAACGCCCTGTACTTTTTGATGTGTTTGAACTTAAAACAAAGATAAGTTACATATAAATGTTACTTTATTTACCGTGGAGACATTTCAGGGAGCCATTTAAGTTTATATTCAACTTCTAGCGGAGCTATTTTTCTATCTGTTTGGTTAAATAAACATGCTTTAGGCAGTTCAATGAAGTTAAGTGCTTGTATTATTCAACATTTTTACGCCAGTTTGTACACTTTTACTGCAAATGAATATCGGCTCCAACTATAGGTTACCGGCCTCTTAACTACTAATAATCGGTATTGGTATCGGTCCTGATAAACCCATATCAGTCAATCTCTACTATAAATGGCATTACATTACAGTACACTTCAGTACATTAAAGTACTTTATGTAAGGAAAAGTCAAAAGATTAATGCAGTTTCAGTATACCACAGATCAATTGTTATATTTTGGATATTTCAAAAACATTTAACTTTATGCTGACTTAAAACACCATGGAAATATTAGGAACATATTTTTTGGAAGTCATTTTGTGTGTTGGTTATAGTGAATCACAACAAAAAACCTCCCAAAATACGCAAACTCGTATGTTGATGAGCACAATATAGGATATCGATAAAAGTATATCCGTTAGTGTCATGTAAAACAAGAACGCTTTCCACAAATGTTTTTTAAGTCAATAACGGCGTGATGGTTAATGAAATTATGGATAAACCTTTATTGGCTTCCATTGCATGTTCATTTCTAACATGATTTCTTCACTACTTAACATGTGTGCAGTCTTTTTGCCATGTCTCCAAAAAGTGCGCACGCCAGCTACAAAGTTGCATACCTGTGCGCACATTCTCACGTCAGTTTCTGTTTTTATACATCACACACGTGGAAAATGCCGTACGCAACTTTTCGGCCCTAATTTGTGCGTACGCAAGCTTTATAGATGAGACCCCTGATGTGGCGACCTTGCAGGATATCTGTGTAAAAGGGGCTGGTAAATATAATGGTCCACCGTAGATGGATTCTGAAAACAGCACTGACTTGTTGTACTCTATCATGGAATACCTCATTAAATATAGAAATTCTGCAATATCTATTTTTCCATTTACGTATTTTTTTTCCCAAAGTCTCACTAAGCATGACAACATTTTCATAACACATTTCATCTAAACAAAAGAACAAAAGTATCTTTGCACTAAACAACATTTAAAGTAAAACATGGCACAGAACAACTTTTCCATGTGCTGCTTTGTTTTTTTTAGGTTTTCACATTTTTTACTTGGAAATATCAAATCCTGTCAAACCTACCAATTTATACATTAAATGCAAAAACATCTCTTTCAACTCAAACAAAGAGGTCTGTATTTATATATTTATAAATGTGTTCATATATCCTTTGCTCTCTTTTGATTTAGCTTTTGTTGTGCAAATTCAGCAGTAACACGAGCGGCACAGCACTAAGGAGAGGAGGCAGTATGGTGGGGATGGAATTAAATGTCAAGGTAAACCAGAAGCAATAAAACAGTTTGACTGTAATGACTCCTCCTCGGCTGGTAGGGAGTTTTGAAGCAGTGTGTGATGAAGAGTTTTCCCACAGCAAAAGATCCTCCTCTGTGTGTCCACCCTGAAAATGGCAACAGGAAAGGGAAATCCCGAAACGGCATCAAGTATCCTGGTTTCTTCTGTTTGCTCACAGTTTACGGCTGTCACATTTGCACCCTGGTTTAGGTCCTGATTGCGTCCAAAGAACCCAACCGTTGCCCTCTGCTTGACTGGAGTCAACATGCACTGTGAGTGTCCACTCAGTTTGGTTCATCAGTTTGCAGCTCGGTCTTAAATAAGAAGAGAAATGCATCCATTGAGTCATTGAGCCGACTAAATTTAGTTTTGTTGTTTGTCCAGTTGATGAGCTCAGATTTTGTCCAGGAGCGTAAAGCCGTGTACGGAAAGGAGTGTTGGCCAGCGATCCAAGCAGAGGCGTTCAACTGGTTTAACCCTCAGCTAGTTAGCGCCATGGTGTCGATGACCTGCTCCAGCTTGCCACGTAGCCTCTGTCGCCGAGATTGCTCGTCTTTCTGTAACGCCGACAGAAGCTGAAGAAAAATGGAGAAAGACATTATATAATCATCAGCACAGGGTGAAGTGGCTACTGTAAGAAACATCTGAGTGTCGTTCATACATATTGTTACTTCTTGTTGCGATCCGATGAATAGCATGTACGCTAGCTAAAATCTGAGTGATATGTTTCATAAATATATTTAAAACCTGACTAATGGGATTTTAGTTCGTCTGACAGTTTTTTACCCCTGTATTTATGTACTTTTCATTTATGTGTAATCTTTTCATTTTTTAGGAAGGGATGAAATGACAGCATTGTATGTCTGAGAAAGGTGGTGTCGTAGACAATCGATT
The DNA here is from genome assembly GCF_027744805.1 of Dunckerocampus dactyliophorus. NCBI lineage: Eukaryota > Metazoa > Chordata > Actinopteri > Syngnathiformes > Syngnathidae > Dunckerocampus > Dunckerocampus dactyliophorus. Next base: position 18,630,555 of record NC_072819.1, on the reverse strand, counting down.
GGATCTTGCACTAGGATCTCAGACTAGAGCTGTCCTAGTCTGACTGGTGCATGTACCGCCTAGTCTTTGAGCATGAACCGATGAAGCTTGCTCGGATGAGAGGCGAAACGTCTTCTAAGACAACCTGAACAGTCCAGTTTGCGATCCATTGAATGCTCTGAGAATATTAAGTACATACAGTAAGCTTGTAAGCAAGAATACTGTAGTTTCCCTTGCATGTAGTCAACAAAAGTAAGGAAAATATACTGAATGCTGCAAATCCCATCAAGAGTGTCAATTTTCGGCTCCCTGCTGATGATTACATTGAAACTGGTGCTGAAATAGAAAGCGGTTGATTCGGGATGCTTAGGCGTCATCACGCATCTGCATTCACCTTATTGTGTGGACATGTGCAACATGTATACCATGATGTTGGGACATGCTGGGGGATCTTACAGCTACAGTATACCTAAGACTGTAATGAAGGGAGCAGATGGTTTGAATGGAGCCAGCTGCAAGCAACTACTGTAATATAGCTTTCATCAAGGGGATGGAGAGGAAGGGAGGGGATGCAAAGAGGCTGCTCATCTTTCATCATAAAACCTGTGATAAAGTGGAGGAAATTGAAGCTTGATGAGAATATATATAGCTGCCCATCATGTGTAGTAGGAGTGTGGTGACTCATGGAGAGGGGGAAAAACAACTTTTGAGTGACATTTAAAGCAACATGTATTAAGAACTATAACATGAAAAAGATGATGATAACGCCCATCTGCAGTTTATGAAGTGGCATCAGTGTTGTCTTGGAATGGTGAGAAGACCTTTGAAAAATTTCCACTGGAATTAAAAATGCAGTAACACCTCACCTCGTCTTTGTATTTGATGATGTAAGAGTAGATCTCGTGCAGTGCAGACATGCTGTTGAACTGGCTGAGGTGCAGGCGGGACTGCTCTGCTAGGTAGGCACTCATGTCCTGATCGCTGATGGCAGGCATACGCGAGATATCAGAGTAATACCTGGAGGAAAGGAGATGGCGCAGTTAGAACCTCATCAACTATTGTTAACATGCTTGCTGGGCATCCATGGGTGGGCCGTTTGAGCTGAAGTACTTCAACCACCAGCACAATACTTCTCACCGTCATGCCTGGAAGTTGAGGCAGGAAAGGAAGCAGCCTTGAAAAGCTACTTAGAGATTAATAGAGTCACCCATGAAAGGCAACTAAAGCAAGCATCAGTGGTGCATAACTTATCTGCAGCTGAGTAATATTTCAGTGCTGAATAAAAGATGAAGGGGCGAACTGGGGGAGATGTTTGCAGTGAGCGGTAAATAATGTCACAGTTGCAACAAACCCTCCAATCACCTGTGTCTTTTCCATATCTGTGGTTGATGAGGAGGATGGAAAAAAGTGAGAAATCAGAGGGAATTGTCCCTTTGCATATTGTATATTAATAAGCTGGGATGCAAGATGCTGATTTGAAGAGAAGGCAGACACCAGAAAATTGCTTTGCATTTATTTTAGCTGGGGCAGCATGGTGGCCTAGTGGTTAGCATGTTGGCCACACATATCGAGAAGATCTGGGTTTGAATCTCCGTTGGGCATCTCTGTGTGGAGTTTGCGTGCGTGGGTTTTCTCCGGGTACTCCGGTTTCCCCCCCAATTTCCCAAAACATGCATGTTAGGTTAATTGGCGACTCTAAATTGTCCATAGGTATGAATGTGAGAGTGAATGGTTGTTTGTCTATATGTGCCCTGCGATTGGCTGGGGCGTACCCCGCCCCTCTCCCGAAGTCAGCTGGGATAGGCTACAGCATCCCCGCGACCCTAATGAGAATAAGCGGCATAGAAGATAGATTTATTTTATTATTTTGTACTACAGCGTCAAGCTACCTGTTGGCACTTTTACTTTAACAATAAAATAATAAAAATACAATAATTGACTAAAAAGAAAAATGCAAAAAAAGAAATAACCTTTATTGTTATCGCCTGTGGCATATGATTTTATTTTGCATCATTTATCATCAGGTTTTCTGTATGCATCTTATGATTGTACCTCTCCACCCAGTTCTTGTAGTTGGGGATGTCTTTAGCGTAGAGGAGTTTGTTGGACGGTGAGTCTTTCCCCAGTTTGTGTTCGGACGTTGAACATGAGTCCATGAAGGTCTGGGCCACCACAGACAGACAGGCATCCGTGATGCTGTTCTTTTGGATGTCGAAGACAAACTGTGGGTTCTTGATCACATTCACCCAGAACCTGAGAGGGAGGCTACAGAAAGCCGGAGGGGGAAAAAAAAACATAAGATGTTTGGCAAACGTTTCCCAACTGCAGCCTACTTATTAATAAATTTAGGTTACGGTTTTGATTAGTGTAAGGGTGTCGGATTGAGTTAAGTTTTTAGGTTTAGCAACTATGGTTTGGTTTAAGGGTAAGTTTTGGGTTAGGGTTGGGTTAACCCCAATCAAAATCCTAACCCCCAGCACAATAATAATCCTTCATCAAAACCCGACCCCTAGCCCTAACCCTAACCCCAAAACCTAACTAAAATCCAAACCTAGCCAAAGTAATAACCCCAACCCCATCCCTAACTTTTTCTGCTCAATAACTGATATTTATTTTGTGTGTGTATTGTAGCTTAACAGTTTTGTGGGCATTTTTCATAACCCTGTGGGGATACTGGAGCAACTGGCTCAGCAGTAGCACATGCGACAAACTATACTGTATATAGAAGAAGACATTTACCAGTTGCTCTTCCATGTGTGTCGTACGTCATAGTCTGTGATGGAGTGTTTGTCTGCCTGCTCGTCCAAGAAGTCAAACATGTACTTGATGGCCAGCGGCAGAGCGCTGCCTCTGTGGGCCGTGCTGAATATGGTCTCAAACAGGTCATCCACAAACTTCTGCAGTGTGCCCTTAATAGAAGAAGAGCATACGCTACCATCAGAACCCTGGTGTGCATCAAGCCACTCAGTGTCTCACCACAAAGACAGGAAATTAACTTTGCAGAACAACACTTTGCCCCTCTGTGTCTTACTTTTGTAGCCAAGAGTCTGGTCAGATAGATCTCAGACACCATCTTGCTTCCCCGATCGCCCTCCCTCTGGTCTGAATGGTCGTGGTTCTTCACCAGATGCCACAATTTAGTTCCACTCTCCAGGTCAGGGGTGATCATGGGTGTCCGCGATCGAAGGCTGTCTGGACTACTAGCGGTTCTCAGCATGCTCTCTAGAACCACAAAATGAAGAGTCATTATGTAGCCTCAATCGATTCCATTTGTCTACATCCCATAGTGGGTTTTAAAGAGCATAGAGGACGATTCCCTGGTGGACAACTTGAACTCCACCCATAATACTGAGTAGTTTCATTTCATTTGTATCTTCTTTTTATAGTATGAAACTCACATTCGCCCTCCCTCGTTCTCCTACCACTGTGTGTGTTTCATTATTCATGGCCAGGGTGTCAAAGTTGATTAGCGCTAAAGCAAGGAGATGAGTATCTGCAACTGTTCTGTTTGGAGAGATAGCCAGGAAGACGGAAATGGAGAGGCAAGCTACACAGAGGGGAGATCAGATGCAGATGATTCTGCTGATCCTTTATCTGGAGAAGAAGGCATGGGAAGATAAAAACAGGATTTTTGGAGACGAGAGAGAAAGGTGTGTATGAGGGGTAGGAGTGAGGCTAAAAACGTGTTTATTGTTTTCCCTCATGACCATCATTTATCGGATGTTTCTGTCACACACAACCAGACCAGAAGTAACACACCCTCATAATCACCTTTAAATAAAAACCCTCTGCTAAGGAGAATATCTTGTTTTTTGCTGTTTTTTTAGCTGGATGATGCTAAAACTGATGATGCACGGGCCAAGCAGGAACCTATTAAATTGCATTGCAGATCAAGGAATACTATTGTTTTATTTATTTTTGTTATTTATATTAACAGTCCATAATACCGACATTTTACTTAATATCCTTAAAGAGTGGTTAACGGCTGATAAACTGATAAACTATTTATATTATCTTTTATAAACTATTTATATTATATTTTTTATTATTTTTATTGTATTTTTTATTCTATAATTATAGCTTCATGTATACTACTGTGTTATGTTAGCATACTGTACTATGTAAGCATCTGGTATTTTTATGGCTATGGCTATGCCCGCAAGGTGGCCTAGTGGTTAGCATGTTGGCCACAATCTCCGTTGGGCATCTCTGTGTGGATTTTGCATGTTTTCCCAGTGCGTGAGTTTTCTCCGGTTTGCTCCCACATTCCAAAAGCATTGCTGTTAGGTTAATTGTCTACTCTAAATTGTCCAGGTATGAATGGCTGTTTGTCTGTATGTGCCCTGCGATTGACTGGCGACCAGTCCGGGGTGTATCCCGCCTCCTGACCAAAGTCAGCTGGGACCTAGTGAGGATAAGCGGCATAGAAGATGGATGGATGGATTCAAGGACTCTGGATTCAAGTAATACCTTTTTAAAACTTATACTGCACAATGCTGTCATTGTCCTTAGTATCAGGGTACAAGTTTTTTTTTTTTTATTATTATATAGGTTTTTGTACAATATATAAATTGCTGTTTTTTAATTTTTTTATTTATTTAACCCCTTTTTTTACAATTTAATTTTACAAATGTTATTTTATGACTTTAATTTTATTTTCAAACTTACAGCTTCATGTACTGTAGACCTTATACTTCTACTTTCCACAAAATAGTGAGCCTAACGAGTTTTCATTACTTGTGGTTAGTTAGGTGGTGAATTTGAGCACGTACGAGATCAGTTTTCACCAGATACTCATCTCTCCCTTTATCTGTCTTTTAAATTGAGTGAATTTTGAAGTTGAATTTTCCTAGATTTTTGTGCGCCACCTCCGTCTATCACTGTCTGCCTCGCTTGGCTTCTTTTCTTTGTCAGCTGAAGTGCAAAGTCTTCTTTTATGCCTCTCATTTACAGACTGCTTGGAAATAGCCATTAAACAGCCTTGGCCTGAGGCGATGGCGCTGGATAAAAAGGATTGCCATTGACTGAGAGTGAGAAAGAGAGAGAAAGAGAGAGAGCGAGAGAGAGAAAGAGAAACAGAGAGAGAGAGAGAGAGAGAAAGAAGAATGGAAGCTATGATTGCTGCCATCATAAACAGAGACAGCCAACAGAGAGATGGGCCAGAGTGAGAGATGGGGATCAAGGTGATAAGAAGGCGAGTATACCGTATCTACTGAGGCTCTTGGTGAAGGTGGATGAATTGGAGATGTTATAGGCAGAGTTCTGCTTTGGCACCAGGGCGATCACTGAGCCATCTGTAACCTGCACATTAAATGAAAGCCCCAAAAGCATCATGACACTGCATCCTCAGTGCAAACCTGTCTTTATGTATTTGCGTACCTGATAGTGAGCCAATGTGTTGAGTCTTTTCCAGTCGTTGTCTATCTTCGTTGTGACATCTTCGTCCTGCAGAATGATTCGGGCCATTCTACCTTGACGCCATTCTTCAGGGGGAGGGCATTTAGAGTTTAGAAAACGGAAGAAAATATAGACTTGTTGAATAAACCAGTAATTATCTAATGGCACAGTGAGTGAGTGCATTTTTTACTCTGTTCCCTGTTTACTTTCTCACTGTAGAAAGTATCCTTTGTAAGATATGTTCTTTATTTTCCTCAAACTGTTGAGCCTCCCCTGAAGTCTTGCCAAAACCCCCTGAATGCTTCTGAGGGTGCATTTGAAGGACCAAATGCTCTTTCAAATACAACTTCCAAATTATGATATTTTGATCCTGGTAAAATATGTGATGGGCCGCATGGTGGCCTAGTGGTTAGCATGGTGGCCACACAGTCAGGAGTTTGAATCACCGTTGTGCATCTCTCTGTGGAGTTTGCATATTTGCATGTTCTCCCCGTGGGTTTTCTCCGGGAACTCCAGTTTCCTCTCACCTTCCAAAAACATGCATGTTAGGTTAATTGGTGACTCTAAATTGTCCATAGGTATGAATGAGAGTGTGAATGTTTGTTTGTCTATATGTGCCTTGCGATTGGCTGGCGACCAGTCCGGGGTGTACCCTGTCTTTTGCCCGAAATCAGCTGGGATAGGCTCCAGCATACCCGCGACCCTAATGAGGATAAGCGGCAGAGAATGGATGGATGGATAAAATATGTGACCCGAGTAGCAATGAGTCAGATACTCGTTTTAGACGAGTGTCCGTTATGGATAATCCATTTTTGCAGAGTACGAGCATCAAACCAGTATAGCTCATCATTATCCGTAATCGTAATGAAGAAAAATCATTTGGTAACCACTTATGTATTCACTCTTCATGCTCTGTGATTGGCCAGTCACACTACAGCCAGAGAGAGGAGCCTCCACTCTTTCACACACAGACACAATACAGACAGTGACACTCTGCTTGCTTGGCTCAACTCCAGCTCACATTCTCTATTTTGCTCTATTTCGGTTTGTATGATGTTTAAAGTTAGTTGGTAGACTTGTTTCGTTACATACGTGGTGCATTTGACAAGACAGAGTCGGCTGATGTCGCGTTGGTCACTGCTTCCACTCTGAACGTTTTTTTTCCTCGGTTTTCCTCAGCTCAGCTCGTATCTAAAGTTACTTGGTAAACTTTGTTTTGGTACGTATGCGCTGCATTTGACAAGACAGAGCTGTAAACAGCTTGTGTTGTGTCGCTTACCGCCGGTGTTTTTTTTGTCTATATTCTGTCTGCTTGCTTCTAATTTGGCTGGTGATATAAAGTCATTTGGACAACGTTGCTCGTAGTACTGAACGCGGTGCTTTTGAGAAAACTAAAGTGAACAAGGCTGACAAAGATTATTTCCCCGTTTGCCATCAGTGGATGTTGGCATGAATCACCAACTTCACGCAGATCATTTAAAAATAATAAAATAATAAAGTCTTACAGATCACTTACACACATACACAGTAAACAAATAGTTGAATAATAAACAATAAATATAGCAACAATCCATGTCAATTTCAGACTTAAAATAATATACTGATTTAAGCCTCACCCATTTCCAGTCAAACCACGTCTAGTTCCTGTTTATGCTCCGCCCACTCTGAGTATAGATTCAGATACAGATTATTTAGATGGGTGAACAGATACAGATACAGATAGTGGTGTATTCGCTCATCCCTAGACTTGAGGTATGCCAACATGCAGCTTCCTAAATTTGAAAAATCTCCAAAAGGCTGGGCGGTTGACAACGCTTTCGCAAGTTCCTTTAATGGTGTCACTTATCAAGAACACGTAGCTTGGGTCCTTTAGAGGGTGGAGACCCTGAATTGGGACACAGATATAAAGTTGGTCCCCTCTATGAAGCTATAACGGTTTCCACTGTTCTGGAAAGACTTTCTATATGATTTTGAAGTGTGTCCGTGCTAATGTTTGTGAGGTAAGCATCTCTGAGGTCGGGTGTTGGTGAGTAAACTGAGCCCGTGCCTTACCTAGGTCCATGTCAGAAGCCTTGGGCCTGAGTGAGTAGGGGCTGCCCTTGTAGACAGCATCTAGTAGTTTCTCTTTGACCTGAGTGACGGTGTCACAGTTTAGACACTTCACAGTCACCTCCATGGCGTTCTCGTTCTCGGGGTTCACGCAGTGCAATGTCTGACAGAGGAAACATAGGATACATTTTAGTGATGTGTTGGTCGCCAACGAAACGGTTCTTTCACGTGAACGATTGGATTTGTTTTGTCTTGATTTATTTTCAAGTTACACATGATCTGTGAACTAAATGTTTGTGATGACTTCCGTGTCTCTGAACTGACATGAGGGGGGAGGGCCGGAGAGAATGGTCAAAAGGTTAGAATATGAGTGACTGCAGGAAACGTGGTAAAATTTGGATTCAGTTAAATTACATACATAATACAAAGGCAGAGTGTAGCGTATGCAAAGTTTAAATGTCATATCGAGCAGGCTCTACAAATAACTCGGGGTGCACCGATTACAAATTTCCAATTACCCATCTTTAAAAAGCCTGACCTGCCAGTACGAAATGCTACAGACGTTAGATGGTTTCAAAGAATATCGAACAATGAAGTATGATGGACGGCATAAAGAAAAAAATAGTACAAACTGTCATGCAGAGAAAGCTGAACTTTTTTGGCCACATCCGCTGAATGCCAGACCATAGACTAGTCATATCAGCGGTCTTTGGCATCATTGAAAGTAACAACAAACGTGGCAGACACAAGAGAGAATGGCTAGATGACATCAAAGAATGGTGCCAGAAGAGCGTGTGGCAAACCAAGACCATTGCCATGGAAGGAGATAAGTGGAGGACATTTGTGGACACCTCTATCGACACCCACAGATATTAAACCAGGTCAAGCCAAGTCACACTCACTTCATACACCTTCAAAGTTCATTGAACATTGAACAATACCCTTGAAACAATACAAACTTGTTCTTTTAACTGAACATGAGGTAGTTCTCGCAAACCTAAATGAAAAGTTTAGAAAATTGCTAGTAAAAACTGCTAAATTATATCAGCTCCTTTAGTCTTTAAAAACAAAACAAACAGGTTACACTCCAGACCTGACCAGCCTCTGCCCAAAAATAATGTGTGACTGAAAAAGGCTGGCCGTCCCATGCAATGATCGCCATCATTTTCTTTGTCGTAGCATTGATCTGAAATTGCTCATAAGCGCTAACAGCGGGCCGCTGTCTGGCTCTTTGCACCGGCTAGCTTTGGCTTTAGCCTTAGCTTGATTACTAGCTGTCAGTCTGGCAGAGCAAAAGAGACAATGGCTGACTGTCAGACCTTTGCTGAGGTAGATCAGATCAGTGGATAAAATCGGTTTCATATGTAAGGATCGGCCGATCACAGATCGCCCAAAATTAAGGAAATCGGCATACTTACAATAACCTGCCTTATTAATCATCTTATTTTGATACATTAATTGATACCTATACTTCACTGCAAAACAAACAGGAGGAATGTTGACAAAAGTCCATAAGACACTCAAAACATTACATTAGTAAACTAATTGCCCATTGAGTAATCAATGGTTCCCACGTTTGTACTGTTTCTGTTGAGCAATGGTGGTGCTTGAAGGCCCAAAAGCAGAAGGGCACATTAAGTTTACTGACCAGCGTTTTGTAGTCAATCTGCTGCCTGATGAGCTTGTCCTCGCTCAGAGAATAGCGAGCCTCTCCTGTGATGGCGTCTATTGGTCCTTTCTCCATCTGCTGCTTGATTGCACAGTGGAGCATGAAAAGAGGCTCGCCGGCACACTCCTGGTCAAGGGGAGGACATAGGTAGAGAGTGAGAGCTTTAATAGCAGAACGCTAAAGCAGAAATAACACACTTGTTAATGGATGCAACCTTCAAGTAAAAGTACATACAGTCAGAGAAAAAAAACAGACAACTTATGAATTGTTTGGCCTTTAACTTCCGGATTGATTGATTGATTGATTGATTGATTGATTGACTCAAGAAATATCACCGTTCAACTCATATCACCCTCAATGGTAGAGCATATATCACATTTTCTACAAGTTTACATTGAGCACAACATTCTACCAGTCCTCCCTTCCTACCCACCATCCATCAATCCTATTTCTATTTCACGCTACCTATTGAAGCTGTATTAGCATGACATTGGTCACAAAGACAACAGTACCGGTTGGGATTGACATCACAGTCACATTTGTTAGTTTAATGTGGCTTTGAATGTGCGACTGCTCTGTCAGAATTTGTTTGCGCTTCAATAGAAGCAGGTGTAATGTTACGGCATAATCACAGTTTGCTTCATTTAGTACAGTAAGGGGATGAAGTTCAAACCATAGAATTGCTTATCTTTAACGATTTTTCAGATTAAACATTAAAAAACTGCAAACTGCTAGCTGGTAATTACCTAAGAAATATAACGTAAAAACATTAAATAATTATGAAATAATTAGGGATGCACTGATCAGGGTTTTATGTTGCTGATTCCGATAAAGATCATCCATGAGTGAGATCGGCCGATACCATTACCGGTCACACACTGTAGATTAACTCTACATTTTTCAATTCATTTATGATGAGTGCAATTGACCAGGGCCGGCGTTAAGACAATTCCAAGGTACCCTGGCAAATAGGTAATTATTAAAAAATAAACTTTATAGTTTTTTTGTTGTTATTTTTGTTAAATGATTTTTGTACTATTTGACACAAACCTGCATTTTATTTGATGCATGTTTTGGAGTAATATGACTACATGGGAAATAAGTTGCTCAATCATTTTTTTTTTAGTTCAGATAACAAAAATAACAGAATAAAATAATAGAAATATAGAAATCTGTCCTGCTTAACTTAAAACAGAATAAACTGAATAAAGTGTCTGGGTTGCAGGGGTCTCAACTTTCATCACTACTACAGCTGTCAGCTACTTGTGTTTTATTCATGACTGGCAACATTTAAATTGTACACTACTTTATTTACCAAGCAGATCTCCACTCAATCAGTGTGGCAATCGTCTTTATGCTATGTTTATGTCTTTATGCTATGCTTTATGTGGTCATTTGTCATTATATAAAGGAATAAAGTCTGAATTGAACAGTTATAGTAAAAAAAACTACTAAGAGTTGAAGCAAATATTCTTTGACCCTTTGTGAGCTACTCAAAATCACTTAGCGAGCTAGGAGACCCTGTCATAGTATCACCATCATAAGACTGGACACACTATGTGTTTGTGTTCATTAAACAACGACAGACAAACAACAATAGGTTTGATAAGGGACTGATTAAACATGGTGGCATCGATTGGCATAGCCTGTGTCAAGTCGTCAAACTGAAACCATTGAGGTTTTACTGACTAGTGTTGATTCTTGCGGCAGTACGGGGACAAAGTGCATCCCTTGTTGGCTCAATAGAGTGTTGGCAACCCTACGTGACACAGCACAAATATAGGGTTTGCCGCCGCACGCCGATCGTTTTTTTTGATAGGCTTTGAAAGGCATCACGTGTGTTTTCCGGCCAATACAAATCGGTGGCTGATCGATCAGAGCATCTCTACAAATAATATATAGTAGACAAGTGCAACAGTAACAATTTGAGGAGTTTGAATTACAGTGGAACCTTGGTTTTTGTACACCCCAGTTTTCGACGAAAGTTTTTGCTAAAAATATGTCTATATATTGTCTGTACATTTCATTGCTCCTTTGGATCAGATTATTCATAAAAACCAAGGTTCCACTGCTTTATTTTATTTTATTTTTAGTAATTGAAAGCTCCTTATTTTGCTGAAGTGCAGCATTAATAATAGTTTCAGCTTGTAGCCCTGTTCCCCATCTCTACTAAACAATGGCAGCACACTGCTTTCAACTTATCCACTTGTCTTTGTCCATTTTTTTCTTTTACTGGGAAGTGAGTGTTCCCAAACAGGAGACTTTAGCAATGGAAGAGGGTTTTCAAGCTCTGGCTTCTTCTTGGCACTATTACTAACCAAAGGATGGGCTGCACTGTATGTAGGCAGACAGTTACACTTACTGTCCTTCACTTAATGTATACCGTGTGCGAACATCACTCCCTCACTCTATCATGTATCCAAAAAGTAATTAATTAATAAATGAATGATGTTTCATTGTTGACTGCGGCCTATTATTAGTCCAAAAATGCATATTTAAGCAGATGCTACGTGTATTCTTGGTCAAAATCAGGGGTCACCAACACAGTGCCCACGGGCACCAGGTAGCCCCCCACGACCAGATGAGGCACCCGCAGGCCTGCTTTTCATTCAGGGTTTCAGTTAATAATGTGAGAACACTAGAAAGAAATGTATTCTGAAATATAAAATGTGAGTTGTGGATACCAGCATTTTATGAATGTTTTGGTAAAACAAGCATATTTGATTTGTTTGGGTTGAAATAAGCTCTGAAAATAAATGTTACAAAAATGAGTAGCTCGTGGCCATTTTCATTTTCTAAAAGTATACATTTTTAATTTTAAACTTGTATTGGTACATGTTTGTATATTTATTCGGTATACCTTTTGAGTTTAGTGTTGTTTGTAAGATGATATCGTGAGTCAGACTGTTATTGAGTAATGACCTCTTGCAATTTCCAATGGTTTGACAAGCTCATTGTGAGTTTTTTCATAGCCCACGATTGACTCCTGTCAAATAAAGAGCTGCCTGGTCCTCAGAGACTCATGCACGCCACAATATGCCATTTTATGATGTGGACATGTGTGGCTTATAGTCTGGTGCGGTTTACAGTATCGGCCAAAAGTTTGGACACACCTTCTCATTCAATGCATTTTCTTTATTTTCCTAACTGTTTAAATTGTAGATTCTCAACTATGAACTTATGTACTTAACAAAAAAAATTTTAATAACTCTAAATATGTCTTCTATTTTAGACATATACACTCAACAAAAATATAAACACAACACTTTTGTTTTTGCTCCCATTTTTTATGAGATGAACCCAAAGAGCTGAAACTTTTTCCACATACACAATATCACCATTTCTCTCAAATGTTGTTCACAAATCTGTCTAAATCTGTGATAGTGAGCACTTCTCCTTTGCTGAGATAATCCACGCTGTCCGCCATCTGCCCTGAACATCTGTTTGTGCAGAAATTCTTATGTTATGCAAACCGATTGTTTCAGCAGCTGCCCCGAGTGGCTGGTCTCAGACAATCTTGGAGGTGAACATGCTGGATGTGGAGGTCCTGGGCTGGTGTGGTTACACGTGGTCTGCGGTTGTGAGGCTGGTTGAATGTACTGCCAAATTCTCTTTGGAGACGGCTTATGGTAGAGAAATGAACATTCAATACACGAGCAACAGCTCTGGTTGACATTCCTGCTGTCAGCATGCCAATTGCACACTCCCTCAAATCTTGCGACACCTGTGGCATTGTGCTGTGTGATAAAACTGCACATTTCTAAGTGGCCTTTTATTGTGGGCAGTCTAAGGCACACATATGCACTAATCTTGGTGTCTAATCAGCATCTTGATATGGCACACCTGTGAGGTGGGATGGATTATCTCAGCAAAGGAGAAGTGCTCACTATCACAGATTTAGACAGATTTGGAATGTTACTCTACTATGTTTATGATCATGTTTTTTTTTATATTTTCCCACCATATTTGGTGGACTTTGAAGATTTTGAAGTGCCAAAGAGGTGAGTTTGGGAAGATCTTGGAACAGATTAGGCTATTTACATGTATTTTACGCTTCGTATAACATAAAAACCCTATAACGTAAACGTTCTCGGAACGGTTTATTTACGTTGTAGGGGCGTCTACTGTATATATTTTTGATAGTGCTGCAAAGCCTTGTTCCCTCAATGAGCTTCATGAGGTAATCACCTGAAATGGTTTTCACTTCACAAGTGTGCCTTGTCAGGTTTACTTTCTTGCCTTGTTATTGGGGTTAGGACCATCAGTTGTGTTGTGTGTGTCCAAACTTTTGGCCTGTACTGTATATATGTACAAATCTGTTTTTTTCCCCTCTAAATTTAGTAAGTGTGTCTTATACACCGAAATTTAATATAACCTATAATTCTATACAATGTAATCTATCAATCTAATATATTGGGTAACCTGAGTGTAGAGGTGACTTTAGGCTTATTTCATGTCTAGAGGGTCTAATAATGGTAAAACTCGTATTTAGAAAACCATAAAAGGGTTTTCTATGCTCCAATTATTCAACATATTCCATTTATTAATATTGAATCCTACTTTGTGCAAATTTACTTATCTCAGTTGTGTCTGGAACCAATTAACCGTGATAAACGAGGGATTACTATACATGTACTGTTACACTTTTAGTGTAAACACTTCTAGCTTAGGGTACATTAAGAAATCAGGGGTTGGTAGAGACCCATTTGATTTAATGTTAATTGCTAGTTTTACCAAGACATTTGGGGCCATCTCCCTTTAACATCCACCTTAAAACTCCTCCCTCTCTTCTTCTGTTAGCATCTGGGCCCATTATGGGTGCAGCTGTTAACGAGACGGAGCACATATCATGTTTTCAGGAATTTCCTTCCATGCTGTTGTGCCAATAAATCAGTAGCAATAAGTCATGGATATGCTGTAGTGACAGTGATATAGATGTTAAGAACATTAAAACGCACTTTAGGAGTGTATAGACCACAAAACCTTTGGAATATAAGAATCTTCCATAATTTAATGCCTGTTTATGTTTTGCTGACTATGCATCAAAGGGAATTTTTGCACTGCAATTTGATTATGATTACAAACACACATTAGACATATTCCATCCTCAACTAAATTACAGAGTTTAAAACACATTTAATGTGGGCTCTGAAGAAGCATGAAATGACACATTAGACGTAAAATTATGAGGGTGTAAAGATGATGAGGAACTGTTAACCGCAGGAGTGAACGTAAATGGAGGACAGGGTGTTTCAATTAAATTTAAGGCTCATTTTAGTTGTGTTATAGAATACAAAGAACATTTAAAGGCATATTGACTAAAAACGTAATCATTCGTGCTGCAGAAAGCAATACATTAGTTGCTTGAAATGGAAACAAAATATGCACAGTAACATTCATGTAAATCCAAAAGTTATCCAATTACATAAGAAAATGTCTTACATAAAATGTTGCTGGTCTTACCTTGAGGAACTTATACAAGAGGAATGTAAACCAGTTGGTCAGCATTTTCTCAGCAACCGACTCCGTTCTGTAATAAGGACAATTAAAATAAATCAGCCAAAAAGTCATATGAGCAATACATCATCATTTACATAACAAGAAATACATGGATGTAGACGACTACGATGTATGCCACTGGGCATCCTCCAGTTGTTTGTGATGCTGCATATGTATACTGTATGTACCATAAATGTCATTTGAATGATGTTAAATGTATTGAAAAAGACATAACTTCATCAAAAGTGAAGGAACAAATACGATTTTTGGCTCATGTTGCGATCTCAAGTACTGTTTTAAACACACACAATTTTGAACAACATTTGTGACCTGTGCTCTGCACACATAAATAAATCCCAGCGGATTCAGCTTTCTGCATGACTATTATATTTCAATATTATATAAATATGCTCTCCCATCTTGGCTCTGATACTACCTCTGAAGGCTAACAATTCGGGATCTTCATCCACCTCTTACAATGTCACTGCCATTTATACAGAACAGCGACTCGGAGGGGAAAAAAGGCAGAACAATTACTGTAGGCTCTTGTCTATTCGTTCATTCCTCACCTCCTGAGAAGCAGCTTCGGATGGTTTTTACTCTCCAAATTTCTGTCGATCAGGTCAGACAGAAGCTGTTTCAGGACTCCTGTGGCGTACTCCATCTCCCCCTGCAGGGCTGTCATGATCAGAGATGCCACGTTGCCTCGGTCCCGCATTGAAAACGACCTGGAAGGACATTTCAAGTGTTGACTGTTAAGTTGACATTATTTAACAAATACTTTTTTTGTACCATGTCCAATATCATTTTTTTAAGGATTTTGGGTCACAGTAATACATTTAAATATTAATCGCGGTTTTTCAAACATTAATAAATGATCAGTTTCGTGGTTGACTACAGCCTATTATAAAAAAAATAGTAACAAATAGCAAAAAATATGAATATTTAAGCAAATTGTACTTGTACTAATTGTAGTTTTTGCCAAAATTAAGTAATTTCAAGCATAAAAATGGATAAATGCACTAAAATACAAATACAGTATAAGCCATTTTGGCCACCATCTTGTGAATGTAGTCTTTGACATTGGTCATTAGGTGTCAGTAATTGTTTCGGTGAGACCACCACTGAAGCACTAGACTTGAACAACCGAGTTTAATTGCAGGTTTAAATTATCTCACAACAGGCACAATAATAATAACAATTATAATATTTATCATAATAATAACACAGGTTACAATTGCAGCCATAGCCCACAACAAGCTAAAACGCAACTCTGAACCTCTGATGTCACTTCCTGTCCGCCATCGATTCTGCTCCCCTAAACTATTATATTAGGTATTACGGATGTAAAGGTGACTATGTGGGTGTTATTTCATATCTAGATTGCTCTAACAATGTTAAAAAACATATTGAGAAGATCGTAAACATGTTTTCTATGCCATAACTACAAAAATATTCAATTTATGACGAAGGAATCTTGGAAATTCACTTATTGCTGTCGAGTCTGGAACCAATTAACGATAAACTGTACAAAAGCAAATGAGGACTAGTTATGTGAGCGCAGCAGAAGAATACGTAGCTGTGCGTCGCTACAGGGAGGACAACATCACTTTTGTTTGTTTAGTTTAGTTTTTTCCCTTCTTTCTCGGCATTACCATAAATACGTCCCTAAAGAGAAAAATCTTGGAATAAAATTCTGAGTTTAATTCTGAATGGACATTCATTTGCTTTCACTGCCAATGATGCTGGCTGACCCATGCGCTTGATATGTGGCTAGAAATTAGCAAACAACAGAAAATGTACCGTTGAAAGACATTTTCAAAACAAGCACTCGACTTTTTCTGAAAAATACCCAACTGCAGAAGGGCGTAAGAGAGCGATTTCAGAACTACTATGGAAGGTTGAGCAGAGCAAACATACTTTCAAAAAGTGGACCAACGCTCCAAACTCAACTACAGCTGCTAGTGCTGTGGCTCAACATGAGACTGCAAGGAGGGGGAAGCTGCTCACAGATGGAGAATACATTAAATAATTGTTGATTAAAATATCAGAGCATCTATTCTCCAAATTAAAAAATAAATAGGGAATTATTCAGAAATGAAAGGAATGTTAGAAAACTCCAAATAAAATAAAAATTAAGTTGTAATATTGCCAGATTACCATAAATTCCACAAATAAAATACTTCAGAACTACTACTAATTATTTAAATATGTATTTCGGAAAACACAATTACTAAGATAGCCCATCATAAAGTTAAAGTGTGCTAAGCCTGTCGCTGTAATTGAGTGGAGCCGAGTATGCACATGCTGCAGTTTACAGTGAGCAACAACAAGCACAATTTAAACTTAGTTGGATTTGGATTATTCAATAAAACCCGGAAATATAACACCAATATTTCAAAGCCTGTTATGTTGATTGTAAACAAAAACGAGAGGGAACGTATTGGAATTTGAGCAGCAATCACGTTGACACATACCTGCATCTGCCGGGGAGGATCCAAGCACTACGATGACTCAAAGGCAACCACAAAGGTGCTACTGTACCGTGGTTTTTATGAAGTCCAGAGGATAACTCCAGCACTCCACGTAATATCCCACAATTTCACAGGTGACCTTAATTAACCTTATGCAATGTACGTAGCGCCACAGGCGTACACGTCATATCTGCTGATGTATCCTATACATCAATAAATACTTTGTAGAAATACAGATACAATAAAGTACATAAAACACAAAATGCCGTGTTGTTCTCTTTATCTATCCATCTCACACTGACTACCGAAAATAAACGACCGGATGTAGACTTTCTTCTTCGTCCTCTTCTTCTTTATGGTGGGTCACAACCAACGTTTAGGTGCATACCGCCACCTACTGTACCGGAATGTAATGGCAAGGGATTTGAAGATACGTTGCATAGAAGATGGATGGATGCATGGCAATGGATTTGGCTGTCAAAACAAGGAAACATGGCTGCTTCGTGTAGGACTACTGCCAGTTGAAGGAGGACACGGCTCACCGAAAGAGAGAGCCGACGTGTGTGACGAAGGAATTAGGATGCTGTTCAATTCTGACACGGATTCACCAAGCGTTGGATTGTTCACCCACTAATAGAGAACGTGAGCTGGGATTAGACCGTCGTGAGACAGGTTGGTTTTACCCTATTGATTATGTGTTGTTGCAATAGTAATTCTGAGCTTTGTAAAAAAAATTATACCAACACGGACAATAATGTCTAGGTTGTTTTATGTAGTGAGAGCGCATCTGCTCACGGTTATTGTTATCTACTCTATGTTACATGCACTATTCAGCACTGTTTTTAGCTGTGTTCTGCACGGTTAATTAGCAGTGTTGCACCACTGTCTGGAACACACTGTTTTGAAAAAAAGCATTTATTTTATTAAAAGTTTAAAAAATCTTTGTGTAGAAATTGAAAAAGAAATTAAACATAGCTCTTTACAAAAATCTTCTGTTAGATCATATAGCTATTGAGAGAATGTCTGCTGAATCCAAAGAACAAATGTCAGAATTTCAGTCTATATAATAATAATTATAAAATAAATAATTCCTTGACCTGACACCCGAGGGGCTGAGGGTGTCTGGCTCTGCCCCTGGGGGTCTCGCTCGTCCTTGTCGCTGGGTGGCCCTGGTGCCTCGGGGGGCGGGCTGGCGCGGGCTTGGTGTCCCTGCGCTTGTTTGCTGGGCTGCCCTCCTGGGGGAGCTGGTGGGTGGGGTTGGGGAGGGGTCCGGGTCGGGTGATGGGGTGGGGGCGGGGTCGGGGTGGCCGTCCCGGGGGTGGCGTGGGTCGCCCTCCGGGGTGGTGGGTGGGCGGGGTGCCTCATCCTGCGGGTGCAGGGCGCCTACTGCTGCTGGGGGGACCCGTGTGCATCTGGTGGCGCTGGTTCTCCCTTGGCCTCCCTTGTCTCTGCCCTGGGCCCTCCTGCTCGGCTGCCGCGTGGGGTCGTCCGGTGTGGGGGGCGGCCTCTCCCCTCGGTGGAGGCACGGGTGCTTGAGCCCAGGTGCCTCTGCGGAGCTATCCCCTCCCTTCGAGGGAGGGCGGTTTTAAATTTTTGTGTTTATTTTACATTATTGAATATTATTTTTCTTTAATTAGCAAATGACTTATTTTATTGTATTTTATCTATTTATTTGTGTATGTGTGACATGTGGGGACTGCGTGCTACCCTCCAGCTCTTGTGGCTGTCCCCCCGGTGGTCTGGCAGGGGGCTGGCAAGCGGTCCCCGCTACTTGCTGGTGCCTGGCTAGTCTCTGTTTCCTGGCTGGCGGTTGTCTGCTTGCCTGCAGGGTGTCTCCCTTGGCATGTTGGTGGATGGGCGGGGGTGGGGTGATGGCTGGTCTGCGGCGTGGGGGGCAGGGCAGGCGGGGGCGTGTGCTTCGGCATCCGGTGGAGGGTCGCTCCTCTCATGTGTCCTGTCGTGTGGTGCTTGCTTCTCTGTCACTCCTTGGCACTTCTGGCTCCGGCATTGGCGGGCTTCTTTCCGGTTGCGGGGGCGTCTCTGGGCCTGCTAGTGTGCTCCGGCCTGTGCCCTGTTTCTGTTTGGGATTGCCTCTCTGCGGCCTCTGGCTGCTCTTCCCGGGGGGGAGAGCTCTCTGGACAGGCTCTTGGGGGGGCTGATCTTTGTGCTGCCTGCCCCTGTGGGACCGGTGGCTTTCTGGCAGTTCTGGCGGTAGGGGCTCGGTCTAGCTATTTGGGGCGGGGCTTGCTGGGTGGTGGAGGGGGGCCCCTCTCCTTTCATACATTCTCAGTGACAATTACACGCTCACCCACTCGCGCCCCTTTATATATATGAAGACATGCACACATACAGAGATACCTGGACACACGTACATATGCACACTCACACTCACGTACTTCCCCACATTACTCACTGAGTTAACCAGGGTGTTATTATGTTGTTGGTTTTATTCCAGCGATGGTGATGTCAGCAATATGATTATAGTTTTTACAATGATGTGCATTATGGTTATTGTCATTCTGATCACTATCATAGTTAATCATTGCATTACTACTACTATGTGTGACTGTTTCAATGCAGTATTGTCATTGTGGTTGTTGATAGTATTTTGCCCCTTCCGTCAGGGTCTTTATAGTCGTCATAGACATTTGTTGATGTAGCCCTGTTTGTTTCTGTTGTTCTGTTATTGTTGTCACAATTGTTGTGGCTGCTGTTGTCCGGATGCTCCAAATGTGCATAATAACAAAACATCACAGCCAAATAAATTCTGTATAATAGGGGAAGTGTATCTCACACTTTTCCCTGGCAGAGTAAATCTGTTGAGCACGTGTGGGCATTTAGATCAACAATTCTATCTGCCCTTATGGCTGGACAGGATGGAAAAAAAGTCAAATAAAATCTTTGTGTAAAGTCTTTCTGTGCACTAAATATCCCATTTTATGACGTGCATACCTGTGGCTTATATAAGAACATATCTGTTTTTTCCGCTAAATTTATTGGGTTCGGTTTATACACTGGAATTTACGGTCAATTGAATAACATTAACTATGAGACAAAAACAAATTTTTACAACATTATTCATTTGCCAGAGTAACTAAATGTAAAAAAGACAAAGCAAAACAAAAAACAAAAACAAGCAAAGCAACTGTAAAAAAGTAAACCCACCTCTGCGCCTCCAATGTTCTTATGAACGTCAACAGGAAGTGCTTCTTTGTCAGCAATTGACCAAACAACGTCAAAGCTTTTTCCACATTTGCCTGCACCTGAAGACAGAAGGCAGACAGAGAAAATGAGTCACAGTAGAAATAATAGCATCGAAGAGCAGTTTGTACATATATTTTTGTCATATCGCTCCACAATAAGATAAACTGTCATTTTTCCATGTAATCGAATCTAAATGGAAGAAGTGAGCTCTGATCAATACATACTTTTTTAAAGCGGATGGTAAATATTTTGCTGTGCGTTTTTTTTTTTTTTTTTGTCCTTCACAAAAATGATATGAACAGACAATTTGACATAATTGCCACTGTCTGGCATTGCAGGGTGGATGGCTCGAGTTAGAATATTGACAAGAAAATAATTGTTGTCACCAGAGTTAAGGAAAAGTTGGACATACTTGGACAGTTAGGTGCTTTCAGGTGCACGCTTAAATTGGAATATGAAAAAAGTTGCTGGAGAAGTGCCAGTTTGCTTCCTGATTACTCCTTCAGTGCTCTTGAGCAAGGCAACTTTTACTTGTCTTGTCAGTGGACTTCCTTTAGGATGTCCTGAATGTGCTTGCATTTCTGTCATTCTGGTAAATTAAAGTGTGCAAGAAACAACTGAACAACTCAAACAAATCAAAATAATCCAAGTGAAGTCAGTATTGTTTCTGCAATATAATACAAAACCCGCACGCTGTAGCACAGTGAGAGTGTGGGCCTTAATCTGTGAAAAGAATACAAACTCCTCTCTTTAGGGTAAAACAATCTCTTGTCACAAAAACAGAAAAATCTAAAACATATAAATAAAAACATATTGACATGTTGTTTGGGACATAGCAAATCAATTTAGCTAATCTTGACCCTGAAGAAAGGCATGATAACAGTGAAAAAACAATGAAAAGGCAAAAAAAAGATACAAATATAGTAAAAATACAAAAAAAAACACAAAGCAAAAAAACCCTACTGATACAGAATTTACGATGAACAAAGTTGCAGCATTTTGGCTGAAAAAGGTGACATTACTTTAAAACACCTCCTTCTGATCCACATCAACAACCACAGTAACTTCCAGTGAAGAAAGGCAAAAAAGACGAGCCAAGGAGTGCAAAAGCATCGAGGCATAACGTGATTGTATGTGTTTGTGTGTCAGAGTGGTGACATGCTCGCTCACTCGTCCCACTGGCACGCACCTGTCAGCACTCATGCACAACACACCCAATGCCTTAAAGACACCCGTCAGTCAATCCACCACTATCCCCGCCTCTTTCACCGATGGTCTTCTCCTGTTTTAATAGCTCTTGCTTTTTGTGCTCTTTCACACACTCTTATTTCCACCTCTATCGTCATCCTTTTGGCACCGCATTCTCTCCTGCAATGTGCTATAATGAAGTGTCGAGGCCTGTCTCTAGAGTGCTAAATGAGATTCCTGGCCCTCTAAGGTAAGTACTGACCGTGATGTGATGTGTTTTAAAAGAAAAAAAGAGCTGGAGTGAGGAAGGGTTTGTGTATAGCTAATGTGAGAATGTAGTGTGCGGCTGTAGTCGTGTAGCTCTTAAGAGAGAGGTAGGTCACACAGTAATAACGGTAATGGCATTAGTTTCCACAGACCACTGCATTACCTTAATAACCCAATGGGAAATACAGAAGCAAAGAAGTCTACACCTAACTATAAAGTATGCACCATTCCTTTTTATACCATTGGCATGTTTGGACTGAGGGACTTAGCTAACTGTCAGGCTGCGTACATAGGTGTTGACAGTTGTTCACAGCAGCCCATTCAAGGCTCCAGTTGCACAAAATGTTTTGCCATATTTCTCATCAATTCAGTAATTGCATCCTTCACTTCTAGCAGCCCACACCTCAATCATGTTTGACGTCACACATTGTGCTGACAATGGTTATTTGGTCTGATGTCGGTACAAGCAAGGTATTCTCACAGGAATTTTGCAGGAAATTTAACCAAAAAAGGGAAGAACAATGGGCCTCATTCACGAAACGTTCTTACGCACAAATCTGTTCTTAAAGCCTTCTTACGAAGATTTTTGGCATTCATGAAATGTGTTCTTAACTCACAGTTCTTAGATCTAAGAACAAATTCTACGAACGCTCAGGAGGACTCTTACGCACAAGCAAAGCTTGCACTTTCAATGCGTAATCGCCCTCATGATGGATTTTGCAACCTGATCCCAAAAAATGTAGTGCAAATAAAATATCCCAACAATTATTTATCATCAAAACAACTAAAATATACTCCATGGATAAATATATATTCAAATCCTAATTCATCAAAAAAAAAAGGCTGGCTGGACGTGCGTTGCGCAGAGAGAGAATGTAAAGGGACCATTAGATTTATTTGCTGAAAGCGACGAATATTTGATGTCCCGCTTAAGGCTTCAGGCTTCCCTCTCTGTTCTTGCAGGTGTGCAGGATCATCAGAATAACATCGCAATGAAACGTGGTGTGCCTATTGCACACGTAGCACCCCCAGATAACGACATGCGCCCCCAGCCACGTCTTGAGCCAGAGCACGGGGCTGCTGTATTAATTAGGCAGCGTCTAATCAAATGTAACCACAGAAAAAATAAATTGTCACACACAAACTATGTATTTTGACTTTATTTTTCCATCATGATTGTGTAAATATTTTCTAGAGTTTCCGAAATGGTTTTAGTTTTTGATTGATGGCCCACCTCCCGTTTCCTCCAGATCCCTCCTGTGCAGTCCAATCTTTTTTTTTTGTTAATCTATTTTAAGTCAAAACACTTCTTTTTAACCTCTGCGGTGGCGCGTTTCTCCGTGGAAACGGCATTTATGTTGCCTGCAATGGTGCTCCATGCCGACTCTTTTTGGATGGCCTGATGACCGGTGGATACACGTGAAAATAAGGTGGTCTTGTGTTCGCTCACTCCTTGTAAAAGCACCTCTATTTCAGTAGAATTGAAGTTTTTCTTTCGTTTGTTATCCAGCTGCTCCTCAGTCTTGCCCTTGCACGTTGCCATCTCCGCCTCCAGCTGCCGGTTGCGCACGGCACATTTTTTACCTTGTATGGGAAATAATAGGCGGTGACCTATGCAAATTAGGGCTCACATGCACGGGCATCGCAGTTGGCATTCATCAACCTAAGAACACCGGTGCGAACGATTATCCCTACTTAAGAATGTGTCGTAAATGCGGCGCAGTTTCCAACCCGCGCCTTCTTAAATACACTTCTTAAGAAGACTTTTAAGAAGATGTTCGTGAATGAGGCCCAATGTCACGGTCACATATGGATTGATTTCAGGAACCATGAGCATCATGACGACTGATAAGTGTATTATGTTTTGAATGATCCATCCATCCATCTATCTTGGATCTTGAAAAACAGCAAAACGACTTCATGTTTAAGGTAAAAAATAAGGACATACTTAAACTGGGCAATCTGTGCTGTGCTTGAGCACATTAGACACCTAAAGTTCGGTTCATTTGACTAGTGAGAGTGCTCTGATCTGTATTCAAGCAGGATGAATTTTGCCAACCCCAGCACAACAATTCAGACTAATAGAAGTTTTTGTAGTTCAAAAGCAATGGTCAAAAAGGCACAAATACCAACTAAGGAAATCAGGAGTATCTTTCTCCCCTCTTAACATTAGCACTATTAACTGCAAAAAGGTCAAACTAATAAACTCTAAAAGTCAGTGGTCCAATCAATGTTGATGAAGCAGCCGCACATTCTAAATCTTCATGATAACACTGATTACAGACTCCAGGCACAATTTATTCACGAAATAAATGAAGCAATAAAATGTGTTGGTGTGCACCAATATCTGTTGCCGCTAAGGTAGTTGCATGTTGATTAATAAGTCAAATCATGATATCCTGTGTATAATACAGAATACACCCTGTCATTTAACTGTACATATTTCTGTACACATTTGTGAACATGTTTATTGATGTTTCCCTTCTTCCAGATGGTGGCAATACATAAAGATGAAGTAGAAGATATGTGATTAAGATGACCAAGTGTGTTTTTTCTCATCTTGCAACCGCATACTGGGCAGTCTCTATTATATAGAGTACTGTTATTGGATAATGACTATTGTGTTTTGTACATCATAATATGTACTGTAGTCCTACATGCCAATACAGAGAAGACTGTACACTCCTGATCAAAATGTTAAGACCAGTTGAAAAATTGCAAGCATTTACATTGTGCACTGTTGGAGCTTAAGGAGGAGCCTCACGGTGGCCTACTGGTTAGGATGATGGCCACATAGTCAGGAGATCAGGAAGATCTGGGTTCAAATCTGTGGCGTTTACATGTTCTCTTCGTGTGTTCGTTTTCTGGGTACTCTGGTTTCTTCCCACATTCCAAAAACAGCAATCTGTGCTGTCCTTGAGCACACTTGACACCTCCCACATTCCAAAAACATGCATGTTAGGTTAATTGGAAATTGTCCATAGGTATGAATGTGAGTGTGAATGGTTGTTTGTCTATATGTGCCCTGCCATTTACAGGGTGTACCTCGCCCGGATAGGCTCAAGCAAACCAACGACCCTCGTGAGGATAAGCGGCATAGAAGATGGGTAAGTACAGTAGAGCTTCAAAATGCAAAAAGAAGAAATGGGTGTGAGACAAAAATGTTTTTTTCACTAAGAAATGTATTGCAATTATTAAAGTGAAATAGGCTGATCAAAAGTTTAAGACCACAGTGTTTAAAAGCCAAAATCTTGGCAAATATGTAGATTCAATGTCATTTTCTGTCAAGTATTCACACTGTCATGATCTCTTGATGGCAAAGGAAAAAAAGCTTTCTCTCTTTGAACGTGGTCAGATTGTTGAGCTGCATAAACAAGGCCTCTTGCAGCATGCCATTGCTGCTGAGTTTGAACGCAGTAAGACAGCCATTTGAAACTTCTTAAACGATCCTGAGGGTTATGGAATAGAAAAAGTGGTAGACCCAAATAAATATTATTTGCTCCGAGCCGGAGGATCCGATTGGCTGTCCATCAAGACACGGGATGATCCTCGGCCCAAATGAAGGTTGTTACTGGTGCCGAGTGCAGTCTAATGACCATCAGATGGCATCTGCGAGAGACGGCTTTTAAAAACAAAAAACATCTTCAAAGGCCTTGTCTCCTTCAACATCACAAAATGATGAGAAAAAAAGGAACCTTGACGGTCCTAATGGCTTCCAACGTTACTGGGATGACAAGGAGATCCCACTTGAGATGTTTTCCACATGGCACAGTGGAGGGGGCGGCATCATTATTTGGGGTGCTTTTTCCTTCAATGAACAATGGAGCTACAGGTTGTGCAGGGGCGTGAAACGGCAACTGGCTATGTGGAGATGTTGCAGGGGGCATCCGTCATGACTCCACAGCGTGCCATTGCTGCTGAGGTTGGGCGCAGTAAGACAGCCATTCCAATTATTTTTTAAAGATCCTGAGCATTATGGAACAAAAGAGTTAAGTGGTAGACCCAAATCACACCTGCGCTGAGCCGGAGGATACATCAAGTCACAGGGCAGTCTTCGACCCAAATTAAGGCCCTTACTGGTGCCGACTGCCGTGCAATAACCATCAGACGGCATCTGCGGGAAAAGGGTTTAAAAAACAAAAAAACAAATTCAAAGACTTCGTCTCTTTCAACGCCACAAAACTGCCCATTTAGACTTTGCCAGAGAGCAGAAAACATGGGACATTGAAAGGTAGAAAAAGGTTTAATTCTCTGATGAGTAAAAATTTAACCTTGACGGTTCAGATGGCTCCCAACGTTACTGGCATGACAAGGAGATCCCACTTGAGATGTTTTTTACCCGGCACAGTGGAGGGGGAGAGTCCATCATGATCTGGGGTGCTTTTTCATTCAGTGGAACACTGGAGATTCAGGTGGTGCAGGGTTGTCAAACGGCGGATGCTTACTTGCAGATGTTGTAGCGGGCATCCCTCATGACTGAGGGCCCTCGTCTGTGTGGTAAGAGCTGGGTTTTTCAACAGGACAACGCTGCAGTTCACAATGCTCGCTTGACCAAGGACTTCTTCAAGGAGAATAACTCTTTTGGACCATCCTGCGTGTTCCCCTGATCAAAATCCAACTGAGAACATTGGGGGATGGATGGCAAGGGAAGTTTACAAAAATGGAAAAATCAGTTCCAGACAGTTGATGTCCTCCGTGAAGCCATCTTCACCACTTGGAGCAAAATTCTCTCTAGCCTCCTGGAAACATTGGCATCAAGCATGACGAAACCACATTTTAAGGTCATCACCAAGAATGGTGCAGCTCCTCATTACTGAGTACTTTTTTGAACATTTTATTTCTATTTTAGGGGGGTTTCAGGTTTTTTCAGCTATGGTCTTGATCACTTTAATAGTTCTTTGCAATAAATTGCAAATTTTTTTGTCTCACTCCCATTTCTTCTTTTAGCATTTTTAAGCTCTACTTAGAACCTCCTTCCATCAGTGCAAAATGTAAATGCTTGCAATTTTTCAACTATTTTTAAAATTTTGATATGAATGTACTACATTTTGCAAACTTAATGTTAGTTAATTAGTGTTGTAGCCAAGATTTTGTAGCTATATTCCCAGTTGTTAGTATGTTTTAGTTTGAAGATGGGATGGTGGTGTACTGACCCGTACCTCCATCTCCTTGAGGACAGGATGGTCCTCAATGCCTGGGAACAGGACCCTCATTGCATATGTCCGATAGTCCAGGAAAGGAATTCCGGCTCCGTCCAGTTCTTGGGTGAGCTCATGGATGTCTGTCTGGAGTTCAGCAAAAGCTACAGAACAAAACACATGCAACGCCATGTAACAGTTGCAGCAGGTTATAAGTACACTCACCAAAAATATAAACAAAACACTTTTTTTCAGCCCCCATTTTTAATGAGTTGAACTCAAAGATGTAAACTTTTTCTAAGTAGACAAAAGCCCTATCTCTCTCAAATATTGTGCACAAATTGTCTAAATCTGTGTTAGTGAGCATTCATCATTCATTTCATCCACTTCACAGGTGGTGTGCCTTAGGTTGGCTACAATAAAAGGCCACTGCAAAAGGTGCGGTTTGCCTCAAATACCTTATACTCTGATTCAGAGTATACAAAACATGCTCAATAAGTGACATGTGTGTATACTGGCCATGCAAGAACTGGGATTCTTTCAGCTTATACAAATTGTATACTGCAACATGGGGCAGTGCATTATTATGCTGCAACATGAGGTGATGGTCGTGGATGAATGACACAAAAATGGGTCTCAGAATCTTGTCATGGTATCTCTGATCTCTCTCAACCTAAGGCACACCTGACCAAATAATCATGCTGTCTAATCCATATCTCGCCACACCTGTGAGGTGGATGAATCATGAACGCTCACTAACACAGATTTGTGAATAATATTTGAGAGATAGGCATTTTGTGTACATAGAAAAAGATCTTTGAGTTCAGCTACTGAAAAATGGGAGAAAATACAAAAGTGTTGCATTTCTATTTTTGTTGAGTATATTTTATATTAAATGCAGAACAGTGATTCATATGCACAATTACTCAGTATACATGAACTTGTCTCACAAACTTGTAGTGCTGTTTTGACGGTAAGTTCCCAGTGGGAGTGGCTATGCCCCTATGAATTCTGTCTATCAACAAGTGGTCAGAGAAATGTGAAATGGAAAGAAGATGGATGCTTTGTTTGCAAGAGAGTTAACATTGCAGTTCATTTGATAATTAATGGTATACTGAATTTAAAAAGTCATTACCTTTTTAAAGTTTTTGTTGTCTCTAACGTGAACCTAATTATTCATGACTGCTCCTATGCTAGTTTCCATAGTCAAATGTTGTGCTGTCTGCTTCCAACAATGACAGGGGATGATTGAACTGTATGTCTCGCCCACGCCCTCAAGACCGCCTCTTTTATCTGTTACTCCGCCCACACACACTTTGCATGTCTATAGGCCAGCTGGGAGAGCAGATGACAGCATGGGCTCTTTAGACTGTGGGAATAAGAGCACAGAATGTGTTTTCCCATTGATGGAAAGAGTATTTCATTTTCACTGATCAGAGTCAAGAGTTTTTGGTTGTTTCTTTAAAAATGACCTAAACAAATGAATAGACGACAGAAACATGCATCATCTGACACTGTATACACTAAACATCCTGAAACTATAGTTCAGAAGTTGGCATCATGAGTCCAGTATAAACAAGTGTAAACACATGCAAGGAGATATGCACTTTAACAAGTATACATTTCTTAATGTATAATTGGTGTTCATATGTGCAAAATTAGTTTTTGGATTCAGTAATGCCTCGTAATTTCTAAAATTGAACGATCGTCACACATGACGTCAGCCAATCTCTGTTTGACAAGCACCAATGGATTAACTCGTAAGCGTGATTTGTTTTTCTTTGGCGGCTTTTTTTTGCGATATTTATTCCAAAGGAAGGACCAGCCTCAAAAGGAACATAAGAGGAGTAGAATATACAACGGTTATGTGAAGTAAGTTGACTTATTTTTAAATCAAGAAAAACTTCAGCCCCATCAACAATTAAAAAGATGAAGGTAGAGTGTTTTTTTTTTTTTTGCTTTTCTAGCTGGTCCGTAACTAGCTGTCTACAATCTTTACCTCTACTTTATCACAACCCAGCGGGTCGAGACAGATGGCTTCCATGCACTTGGGTTCCATCCGACCTTTCTTCCAGTTGCCAAATTTCTTGCTCATGTCAGGTTTGGTTGGTTTCTTTTAATGTACAGTAAGAAGAATGTAGTTCTAACCTCTGTTTTGTATTGGAGCTATATCAATAAAACTGACATGGCTGAACACTTTTGCAGTGTTTGTAGTATAGTAAAACTGCATTGTGTCACACCTTCTTTACATTCCAGAGCCACTCTGGACTCTAGGTTGTCCATCTGCAGCTGCAGACGCTTCAGGGTGCGGTCCGCATCCCTGGACTTTCTCTTGTAGGCTATCAGCACGGCGATGATGACCAACAGGAGCATCCCACCGCCCCCTCCGATCCCAATGATGGCAGGCAGCGTCAGCAAGCTATCCGAGTAAATGTGGAGAGTGCCGGGGGAGTACTCAAACCCCCCGGCTCGGATCTGAAAACACATAACCAACATATTTTAATGATTGTAATGCACACAGAACTTCTTGCGACTTGCTGTTTTATTTATAGCATGATGTGCTTGTGCACTGCAGGGCTGTTTTATCAGAGATGAAGCTTAAGGGTGCTTCTCACAGGATCTTTAGGGAGAAGGAAATTGCAAATGATTTACTTTTCCCTGAATGTATTTCCCCCGTTTCTCTTTAGATTGAACTCCAGAGATACAAAAACAAATACTAGGCACCAGTCTATTGGCCAGTAGCAGATGGTTGGGAAAATACTGTATGACTGGTTTATGGAGATCCAAAGTTGGTGGTCTGATGAAAGAGAAGTTGGTTGACCCAATTTCTGCCTCAAGAATCATGAAATTTTAATCTCCTCAGTAGTCATACTGGAGGCCCTTCACTGACAGGCCTGTACTGGTGGAGCCTTATTTCACCTTGACTACTGTCAACACTTCTCTTCAGGAAGGTTTTGAAGCGGTTTTTTGCCTGCAGCTGAAGATGCTCCGGGCCATTAATGATGAAGATCTCAAAACTTGCTCAGTGTCATTATTCATCTTAACCTTGTTCTCTTGTGCCTTCAGGACCAAAAGAGTTCACTGTGAACAGTTGAAAAGATGTATGACAAGCACTGTTGTCCCATGGACGCGGTACAATTAGGCACAGAAGTTACGACCACAATTGATTTAAAGCAAAGCAATCATTATGCAATGGAAGTGTAGACTTTACGGCTGCGTTCACACTTGTGGTTCAGCACTCTGGTCAGTACCAATGTATATATACAGTCGTCCCTCGCTACATCGTGGTGTGAACATCGTGACCTCACTCTATCGCGGTTTATCATAAAGTAATTAATTAATAAATGATCGCTGTTTCGTGGTTGAACACAGTTTATTATTAGTACAAAAGTATTCATATTTAAGCAAATTGTACTTATTCTTGGTCTAAATTGAGCATTTTCAAGCATAAAAATGTCTCAATGAACTACAATACAAATACAAGGCAGAAGAAGCACTGTAATTGTGAATGTGGTACTGTATTCTACATTGGCCACTGTGTTGTTCGGTGAGACAAGCGCCAGACAGGATCGCCAGAAAAGGTTTAAAATATCTCACAACAGGCACAATAATAATAACATAATCATAATAATAACACAGGCTACTGTTGGGGCCGTAACCAACAACAAGGTAAACTCAACTCAGAAACTCCAACATCACTTCCTCTCCTCTACACATCTGTCCGCCCGCCAATAAGGTCTGCTAGGGAACACATTTACTGTGACACGCACGAACAGGAGTTTTTTTTGTTACGTCTTAAATGGCTTCTCTCAAGCAGTCCCAGTCCACTTGATCACGTTCATACATGACCAAAAAAATGTACTAGCAGAGCAAACGCACCAGAGTTAATTTTAACCAAGCCAAACATGACAGGTGTGAATACACCCTAAATGTAGATTACACACTTCATGTGCCACGCGCATACAGCACATTAAACGTCATCAAACAAAGCAATTAGCTACATTTAAACTCTCCCCAAGCCGCCACAGTAATTAAGCAAAGTCAAACACATGTTTTTTATTAATTTATTTTTTTAGTAAGTATATTTGCATAATATCTCAGTAAATAAAAAACACTGTCAATAAATCACATCACAGCACAGGAATCCATCAAATCAAGCAATCCACAAGGGGGATAGATACCCAACTCAAAAAAGGAATGATTATGCACTTTGAAGTTATTCTAAGTCAACTTTCATGTCCAATTAGAGAAAGGAAAATCCAAACAGAAAAGTGTGACAACAATATCTATATAGCGCATGCATGGAAATTAAATTAGTACTTGTAGAGATAATTAGAACAGCTCTTACGTATATGAATAAGACGACAATACAAAAGGATGTTGACACAAATTGAAGTCTTTATACTTGCAGCAACTGCTCAAAAAAACTTAAATCAATCACGAAGTCAGTCACACTTCTGTGAGATCAAACTGTCCACTAAGGAAACAATACAGATTCAGAATCAATTTCACTTGCAAATGGAATAGAAAACAGGTGGACAGCAAGACACCCCCGATAATAACAATAACAATAACAATAACAATAACAATAACAATAACAATAGTAATAATAATAATAATAATAATAATAATAATACATTTGATTTCCATTGATAATTTTTATGTGATTTTGTTGTCAGCAAACTCAACTATGTAAAGAACAAAGTATTTATTCTGAATATTTCATTCATTCAGCTGTAGGATGTGTTATTTTGATATATACTGTAGGTAGGTGATGGTTATACACACACACACACACACACACTCCTGACAAAATTTTAAGACTAGTTGAGACTTGCAAGAATTTACATTTTGCACTGTTGAAACTTAAAGGAACATGTACTTTTTTTGGAATTTTGCCCATCATCCACAATCCTTATGTGAGACAGGAACACACGTTTCTCTTTTCTGTGCATTCTAAATATATAAAAACAGCTACAAAGAGACATGCATATAATGCACGTAATGGCACACACCTATTTCGCCTACAAAGCCCGCTATTAAACCTCCAACAAGGTTTTATGGTTTTATATACAGTCCATGCTGTGACCGTGTAGTAACAGGTACATTCATAACAACATGTAACACAGTATTTTGCCGTACTTAAGTCATTTTAAGCAAATTGATTTCACCTAGCAACATAAAAACGAACGAGACACCTGGCATTAACTTTTCCAAACTCAAAAACAGAAAAACAACAGCAGTGGCGGCACCCCAAATGTGTACCGTTACCTTTCAGTGGTGGCCTGAGGCGTTCTGAGCGCGGCTTTGTGAGCGAGTGTGCGGTGAAGCTAGTTGCTAGCTGGTGTGGTGTCACTACAAAATTAAAGTAGTTCTTTGGCATAACAATGTTAACAACAATAATAACAATATCGCTGTCGCTTGGTTAATATGCAGGTCACATTATGTAAATTGCGCGTTGTTGTTGGTTTTTCAAGATTTTTTCAGAATGCTTTATAGACAGATTAGTCTAATTACCTGCATTCTTAGCTGGGTCTTTTTAGTTTTTATACCTTTCGAACACACAGAAAAGAGAAAGACGTGTGTTCATGTCTCACATAAGGGTTGGGAATGGACAAAATTCCAAAAAAGTACAGTTTTCCTACAAGGGGTTCTAATTAGAGCTTCAAAATGCCAAAAAAAGAAATGGGAGTGAAACAAAACCATTCGTGAGAAAGCGATTTATTTCCAACAGCCATTAAATTGAAATAGGCTGTTCATCAGCTTATAAAAAGTTTAAGACCACAGCCTTTAAAAGCCAAAATCCAGGCAAAAATGTGGTGTCAGTGTAATTTTCTGTGAGGTATTCACACTGTCATGATCTCTTGATGGCAAAGGAAAAAAAGCTTTCTCTCTTTAAACGTGGTCGGATTGTTAAGCTGCATAAGCAAGGCCCCTTGCAGCGCGCCATTGTTGCTTAAGTTGGATGTAGTAAGACACTCATTTTAAACTTCTTCAAAGATCCTGAGGGTTATGGACCAAAAAAGTAAAGAGGTAGACCCCAAAAAAATTTCACCGGTCCTGAGCGGGATGATCCCTTTGGCTTTCCATCAAGACACGGGACGATCCTTGGCCCACATGAACTTACTGGTGTCAAGTGGAGTCCAATCTAAGAGCATCTGCAAGAGAAGAGTTTTAAAAACAAAAAACATCTTCAAAGGCCTTGTCTCCTTCAATGTCACAAAATTGCCCATTTGGAATTTGCACAACAGCACCAAACTTGGGACACTGAAAGGTGGAAGAAAGTTTTATTCTTTGATGAGGAAAAATTTAACCCTGACGGTCCTGATGGCTTCCAACGTTACTGGCGTGACAAGGCGATCCCACCTGAGATGTTTTTCACACGGCACAGTGGAGGTGCCATCATGATCTGGTGTGCTTTTTCCTTCAATGGAACAATGGAGCTACAGGTTTTGCAGGGGCATGAAACAACATCTGGCTATGTGGAGATGTTGCAGGGAGCATCCCTGATGGCCCTCTTCTGTGTGTGTTTTTTTTTTTAACACCACAACACCACGGTTCAAAATGCCTGCCTGACAAAGGACTTCATCCAGAGGAATAACATCACTGTTTTGGACCATCCTGTGTGTTTCCCTGATAAAAAAAAAAATAAAAAATCAAACAAACTGAGAACATTTGGGCATGGATGGCAAGGGAAGTTTACAAAAATGCAAATCACTTCCAGACAGTGGATGCCTTCCGTGAAGCCATCTTCACCACCTGGAGCAACATTCCCACTAGTCTCCTGGAAACACTGGCATCAAGCATGCCCACACCAATTTTTGAGGTTATTAATGGCCCAGCTACTCATTAATAAGTCCATCCATCCATCCATCCATCCATCATCTTTCATAGTCTCTCTACTGGGTCTTTCCCAAGGCCTCTTACCAGTCGGACATGCCCTGAACACCTCCCCAAGGAGGAGTCCGGGAGGCATCTTGACCAGATTCCTGAGCCACCTCATCTGGCCCCTCTCAATGCAGAGGAGCAGCGGATTTACACCAAGTCTCTCCTGGATGACAGTGCTTCTCATTACTGAGTCCTTTTTGCGATTTTCTTTTACTACCCTTTAGTAAGATTTTAAAAATCCCATTATTTATTGCATTACTAGATGCAAGCAACATTATTTGTTCAATAATAATGCTGCTGTCATGTGTGACATTATGTGAAGTCAACCAATCTCATAAGACTTCAGTGATGCGAGCATCAATTGCGCGTTTAGCTTTTTGTGGCATTTTGCCTTAATTATTCTAAAAGAAGTCACAGCACTCAATGGGTGTTAAGAGAATAACAATACTCTTTACAGAAAGTTACAAGAAGTACAGGAACCCACATTCAAAGACATTTCTTAGTTGAGGCTGAGTGTTTTATTCTTTTTATGTTTTACTATTGACAGTAACAAAAAATAAAATAAAAATCAATCCTCAGATGATGCTAGTGCCAAGCAACACAAAAGAAGTTGGTGACACATTTTCAAAAGCCGCCGTCTATTTTTTACTCTTGTGACGGGTTGACGGAATGGATGGCGGAACGCTGAAAAAAAAGGTCAAAATAACGTGTTTCTTCGAAAAACTTGAAGGAGGCGCACAGCTGCGAACACACAGCAGAGTGTCAAAAGCTACGCGGAAAGGATGACTATAATGCACACAAACACACACTATTGGGGCCCTCGCTTTACACCCACACAAGCCCGTGTGCATCTGGACCCCCATTGGGGTCCCCTGTATGTAGGTCACTCTACATGGAGAACATCTTTGTGCAACAGCTGCGTCCCCTCTCTGCAGCGTCATGCAAGATACATTTAAATGTGTACTTGAACACAAATGAGGGCACACACCTCTAAAGTTGGATCCCCCTCTGGTTGAGCTTAACACTTTTGGCCCTAAAGTCAGGAAAGTTGCAGTAATGCAGTGTTATGGCAGTGTGATGGCACAAGTACACATGCTGAATCAAGGAGGGTTCAGTGTAGTGTGAGTGTGGGCCATTTATCTTAATGAATATACTTTAACTTTTATACACGTAACTGGGGATGTCCGATATTGGCTTTTTTGCCGAAACTAACTCCGATACCAACTCTCTATTTCCGATTCCGCTATCAACCGATACCGATAACGGTATGTGTACCACAATTATTTAGGCACCTAAATTGCATTTAAAAGAAAAAAGGGCTAAATTTCACATAAATAATAAAATATTTGACTGTACAAACAATGAATGAACACAAGAGGCTTATTTTTAAGGTTATTTGCACCCGTTTATCTGAAAAAAAAAAAATAATAATAATTTATCAAGTGTCTCTTTCAAAGAAAAGTTGCAACAGTACATTTTTTTACCTCTTCAGTAAGGTCTCTGCAGCAGAAGCACTCCTCCATCACTCTCCCGCCAGTGGAAAGATGTTGTTTTGCTCCAATTTGCATACAGTCCTTAGTGAAGACTCATTTGCACGTTGCTGTGCAGTAAAAATGTGCTATGACTTTTGTAGATTTTTCATACTGGGCGCTACGGTTTCAGAGCATATAAGACACAGCGGTTAGGCACTGGATTCTGGAAGAATGAACATAGCCTCCTGATCAAATTCTAAAGACCAGTTTAAAAATTGCTAGAATTAGCATTTTGCACATTTGGATCTTAATGAGGTTTTAAGTAGAGCTACAATAGGCAAAAGCAAAAAGGGGGAGTGAGACAAAAAGCATTTTGGAAAAGTAATTTATCGAAAACAACAATTAAACTGAAATAGGCTATTTATCAGCTGATCAAAAGTTTAAGACCATTGGCTATAAAAGCCAAAATCTGCTCAAAAGCTTCATTTTCTGTCAGGCATTCACACTGGCATGCCCTCCTGATGGCTAAAGCCAAGAAGCTTTCTCTTTTTGAACGTGGTCGGATTGTCGAGCTGCTTAAGCAAGGCCTCTCGCAGCGTGCCATTGCTGCTGAGGTTGGGCGCAGTAAATCAGTCATTCAACATTTTTTGAAAGATCCTGAGCATTATGGAACAAAAAAGTCAAGTGGTAGACCCAAAAAAATCACACCTGCGCTGAGCCGGAGGATGCGATTGGCTGTCTGTCAAGACACAGGGCGGTCTTTGACCCAAATTAAGGCCTTACTGGTGCTGACTGCAGCGCAATAACCATCGGATGACATCTGCGGGAAGAGGATTTAAAAAACGAAAAACTAATTCAAAGACTTTGTCTCCTTCAACGCTACAAAATTGCCCAATTTGACTCTGCCAGGGAGCATCAAACATGGGACATTGAAAGGTGGAAAAAGGTTTTATTCTCTGATGAGAAAGAATGTAATCTTGACGATCCAGATGGCTTCCAACGTTACTGGCATGACAAGGAGATCCCACCTGAGATGTTTTCTACCCGGCACAGTGGAGGGGGGGTCCATCATGATCTGGGGTGCTTTTCATTCAGTGGAACACGGGAGCTTCAGGTAGTGCAGGGTCGTCAAACGGAAGCTGCTTACGTGCAGATGTTGCAGCGGGCATCCCTCATGACTGAGGGCCCTCGTCTGTGTGGTAACAGCTGGGTTTTTCAACAGGACAACGCTGCAGTTCACAATGCTCGCTTGACCAAGGACTTCTTCAGAGAGAATAACATCACTCTTTTGGACCATCCTGCATGTTCCCCTCATTTAAATCCCATAGAGAACATTTGGGGATGGATGGCAAGGGAAGTTTATAAAAATGGCCATCAGTTCCAGACAGTTGATGCCCTTTGTGAAGCCATCTTCACCACTTGGAGCAATGTTCCCACTAGCCTCCTGGAAACACTCACATCAAGCATGCCCAAAGCAATTTTTGAAGTGATTAACAAGAACGTTGGAACTACTCATTATTGAGTCCGACTGAAAAAATATTTTTGTTCTGGTTCGGATAGTTTTTTGTTATTTTTTGAGCGATGGTCTTATCTTTTGTTCAGCTGATAAACAGCCTATTTCAGTTTGTTGTTTTCAATAAATTACTTTTTCAAAATGCTTTTTGTCACACCTCCCCTTCTTGTTTTTTCATATTGTAGCTCTACTTAAAACATCATTAAGATCCAAATGTGCAAAATGCAAATTCTAGCAATTTTCCAACTGGTCTTAAGATTTTGATCAGGTCTGTATATCAGGACTTGTCTCCAGGCAAATGGTACGCAGCCAGCCTGTTACTGCGCCAAGTTCACTGCTGCATGCATCGTTCAACTTTTTCCGGTTTTGGAGAAGTTTACATGTTAACACCATGGTCGAAAAGTGAACGGTGAAAATCAATAACTGAAAGAAGAATGGACTGCAACATTTTCATTCATTCTCTCTCCAATGATTACAAATGTCGTGCTTGATATGCCAAAAGGCTATAGCTGTGATTGAGATATCCACTTTCAAGTGGCATTATGAGACAAAGCATCGGAGACATTTTGGCAGCATTACAGTCATCCCTTGTTTATCACGGCTAATTGGTTCCAGACTGAACTGTGATCAGTGTATTTCTGTGACGTAAGACTAAATATTAGTAAATAGAATATCTTTGTAGTTATGGCATAGAAAACGTCTTTACCATCTTCTAAATACGTTTTTTAACATTATTAGAACCCTCTATGTCATGCTCTGTGTTGTCGCTCTGCTGCCGCCTTTCTGCCAGTCTCTTGCAGTGCCAGCAGAGGCGGTGTCACCCCGACACACCTGTTGCCTGTTAGGACTTCCGGCATTCTTAAGATGGTCGGATGCCTCGATTAGTTGCCAGGTTGTTCTCTGCTCCTCACCTGCTTGCAGCATTCTTGTACCTTGTTAGTTGCTATCGGTGTGTTTTCATTCTGGACATCCTTGCTATTGGGAGTATTTGCGCTACCTGCCTGAGTTTCTTCAGCAGTAGCTTGTTAGCTTCTGGTGTTGCTCTTGATTTAGCATACCTTCTTAGTTCTTTTGTCTCCTGCTTGGTTTTCAGCAGCGCCCTTGGTTAGTTGTGTATTTTTTCCTGCTAGTCTTTTTTACTTAGCAGGGTTTTTCATTCTCCCCTTTTTCTTGTGGCATTGCCTGGTTATTTTTAGTGTTGGACTTTATTATTTTTTTGTATTACCTGCTACCTCTGTGTGAGGACACTTTTTGTAATTCATTATTGAGCCAACTCCCATTGACTCTTCACTCTGCATCTTGGGATCCTAGTCCATGCCTGAGCCGAATGTGACACTCTAGACATGAAACAACACCCCGATAGTGACCTTTACATTTGTATTACCCAATACAGTAGATATAATCAGACAAAAATAAGACATATTAGACATAAATAAGAAAACATATGTTTTTCTGGACAGCATGCTTCCTGCAGTGGTTATTGTCTTATCAATTTATTGTAATGGCGGCTTTAAATGGCTTTACTCTCATATTACCCAATATGGTAGACATAATAACAGTAAATACGCCATTTAAGATGTAAATAACACTCCTGTTCATGCGTGTCACAGTAAATGTGTTCCCTAGCAGACCTTAATGGCGGGTGGACAGGTGTGTAGAGCAGAGGAAGTGAGGTTCAGAGTCCAGATTTATCTTGTTGTGGGTTATGGCCCCAACAGTTGCCCGTGTTATTATTGAGGATTATGTTATTATTGTGCCTGTTGTGAGATATTTTAAACCTTTTCTGACGTTCAGGTCTGACCTTGTCTCACCGAACCCCAACACCTAGTGGCCAATGTGGAATACAATTCTACATTCACGATTAGAATGCTTCTTCTGCTTTGTATTTTTATTTTAATTCATTAGTTTATTTAGCCATTTATATGCTTGAAAATGCTTAATTTAGGCAAAGAATAAGTCAAATATGCATTTTTTTTTTTTTTTTTTACAAATGATAGGCCGTATTCAACCATTAAACAGTGACCATTTATTGATTACTTTGTGGAAAAAATGCAATACAGTCAGGGCAAGATGTGTAAACCGCAGTGTAGCGAAAGACGACTGTATTATTATTTGGTAAGAACAACAAAACAAAATGCACTGAAAGGCCCCTATGATTTCTGTGTTACCAGAACCTCAGAATTAGCCAATAAAAAATTGTTATCTACTGTTAAATGCGGAATCTTGCAAAAATGTACATAATGTGAATGAAATGCTGTTATGATGAGGAAAAGGAACATTGGACCCAAAGCTCATTGTACTCACTTGGAATTGCCTTAACTTTTTGATACTGATAACTAGCAAAACACAAAGACTTGCCCTTAAATGTATGTATAATGCTTTATTTTACCTTTTTACAAACCAAATAAAATGTGACTTAAAACTAGATAAAATTGTATGGTATGAACATTTCATATAATATATGTGTAATAGCATGACAATAACCCAAACATATGCCCAAGGCAACAAAGGGGTGGCTCAAGTAGAAGCACATTAAGATTCTGGAGTGGCCCAGTCAGTCTGCGGACCTTCATCCGCAGGAAAACAGGAAAACCAGTGGACGGAGCTGAAACGTAGTTTTGTGACCGAAACTATCATGGTATTGTTCAAATGTGATGAAAATATGACAGCACTCTGACTGCAGTCCTGTTTGTATGCGTGGGAAAAAAAAGATTAGCTTTCAGCCTAATAGCAAAATGAATGACGCAGTACTGTAACACACATGCAGATCAGACTTATACTCATGTTTGTTGTGCAGTAGGCTGCAATAGGCAGTAGTAACTTCTGATTAAACACGGTATAACAATGAATACAATCAATTTTTTTAAATGTGGTGAAATCTCATGGTAACCGAAAACAGTAGCTTGTTTCAAAGCCACTTAAAACGTTGCTTGACAGTTAATTCTGGTTTTATGAGTATCAGTTCCGGAACTGATGATTTCTATTTAGTTATTTAATATGGCAATATAAAAATCTAAACAAATAAGCATTTGACCACGATTTTCCAACATCAACAACGTTTTGTTTGATTCCAAGACAGAAGATGGACCAATTTTGCCACCTCTAAAGTACACTGCATCACTTTGACGTTCACCAAGACACTGTTTAGTTCAAAGTAAGAACAATATGTGCATGTTGAGGGTTTTAAATGAGCCATTCAGCTGGAGCTGGAGCTGCTTGATGCCGTCGAGAGCTATCATGCTGAATTAAATAGATGCGCTGTCATTGGCTTTTGGAGGCATATCAGCTGTCGCTAGCAGGGAAAAAATGTCAAAAAAGATACACCGAGGCCACCTTGTGAGAGGACATCGGCGATAAGTTTGAAAACGGGTGCATGGGTGGGGTGGTGGCCAACTAGCACACAATATTACATCCAAATATATTCCCAGTGAGGGAGTCAGTCGTCCGTGTCTTCTTGCCTGGGGTTTGACCTTCTCCGTTGCATGATGTGTGTGATTTTAAAAGTCTGCTCGAGTCAGAGCAAATTTGAGATGTATGTCTGTAGTCTGGTGACAGCTCAGAACGAGTGCAGCTCAATATTAGCTCGCTGTTGGCTTTTTTGTAGTTTTTGCAAAAGTCATGAACGTGACATTGACATTACAGGCTTTTGTTTGCTCAGCATATACTGTGTGAAAA
Source organism: Dunckerocampus dactyliophorus (assembly GCF_027744805.1). Classification (NCBI taxonomy): domain Eukaryota; kingdom Metazoa; phylum Chordata; class Actinopteri; order Syngnathiformes; family Syngnathidae; genus Dunckerocampus; species Dunckerocampus dactyliophorus. The sequence goes on along the minus strand of NC_072819.1, from coordinate 18,590,143 downwards.
TTACTTCCAAAAATCTGCTACGACGTTTGCTATTCCCTTAGTCAGCATGTATTCTTCAGTTGCACTATGAATTGTGTTTCTCTTCAGATCCTGTTTTTTTTTGCATGATCTCTGAATTTAAAAAACAAACACACATCTCAAGTCAGTTCATTGAGACATTGACTGACCAACATGTCAGTCATCACAGACACCAATTGGTCGATTCCAGTTTAAATGCAGACATTAGTGTCTTTTCAAGATTCAAGAGTTTTATTGTCATATATGCACAGTAAATCAGAGATCCAGCAAAATAGCGGCATCAAAGCAGAAGATACAGAAATGACCAAATACAGAACGTCGCCTTTGCTTGTCAAACAGAACCCAGTGAAAACAGGATGCAACATCTCAGAATCAGGCATTTAGATATGTCTGGTGGACGGCGACAATTGCAAACCCCTATCCCGCCGTTTCAGCATTCACTATATACACAGATGACGTTCCGGCTCTGTTACGACCGCCAAAAGGTCTAATACTGAAGGAATGACTTGGTCCCCCAAATTCCATATCTGTGCCTACAGAACAGCAACCCAAAAAAACTGATAAATCCTGGATTTGACACACTGTGTGAAAGGGGCTTAGTAACATACAAAGCTCTTGTTCTTGACAAAATTCCAAATGGGATATGCCAGCTCTGTAAATGCTCATTTTAGCCCCTCGACCATTTGACACTGACTAAAACGAATACAAATATTGTCAAAACAGAGACGCACCAGGAGACTTAACAACTAGCAGCACCTGCGGCAAACAACTGCTTGATGATGCGAGTATGCTTTACTGGATAGAAAAAAGAACATGATTTTTTTACCTGTAAATGTGTGTGAGTTCACTCAAGACAGCACGTCTCACACACACACACACACACACACACACTTCAGCCCTAACGGATTAACCTTAAAGCACATGCCACACTTTTCTTCTTTGGAGAAAAATCATGTGTTCTTCCTTTCCTGTGGAAAATACCAAGATCTCCAATGCTTGTTTTTTGTTTTTTTTTCAGCAACAGGCGAGTACAGACCCCGTGTTGTTAAACATGTTAATTAAGCGTTACATATTTAACAGCCACCTCGGTGTGCAGGCTCACTGGAGTGTAACCTGGATCTGTCATGAGGAAATTGTTGTGGGGGGAAAAAAGCCACAACGCTTTATTCCCATAAATTCAACAGCAAGGTTAGAGTGACATTATATTCTGAAATTGTCAGATGGGAATATTTCTAAATGCAAAACATGAATAAGGTCAGTTTGGATATGCCTGAGTTGAGTAGGTGTGACTGAGGGAGACAGATGACGAAATAGAGGACACAGTGGACCCCATGTACAGTACAGATTTTACATAAAATATACCAAAGCCTGGAAAATGAACCCTGTCTAGAGCATTCTTATGGACGTTAAACATCGGGATGACCATAATGATAACTACATTTTGTCAATTCTGTCTTGGCGAGTTCAGAACATTCATTGATAGATTCTTTTTCAATTTAGCTATAAAATATATTTAAAAAAAAACAACTGATTTATAATTTCCCAATGATCTAACGAAAACAATTGCCAAATGCCATGCTAAAGCTTTGACTGAAGAGCCATCACAACTATTCAGGCAATTTATTTGGCTAATACACTTCATCAAAAAAAAAGATTAAAAAAATGTTATTTTCAGTGGAAATTTTGAAAAAACAAAATATAGTAATGTCTCGTTTATTGCTGTTAATTGGTCCAGATCCGACAGTGATAGGTCCATTTCCACAGGTCCGATTCCTTACTTATAAATTAAATATTTTCATAGTTAGAGCATAGGAAACCCGTTTACGACCTTCTACATAAGGTTTTTAATATTGAAATAAAAAAATAATGCAAGAAATAACACCCCATAGTCACGTTACACTCATATTAGCCCATATAGTATATATAATAAGAGAAAATAAGTTATTTAAAACATAAATAAGACTCTTGTCGTGTGTGTTTCAAAAAATGTCTTCCAGCTGTATGGACAAGAAGTGATGTCGGGGATTCTCAGCTGAGCTTTAGGAGGAGTACGTACGGCCATAACTGTAGTCTGTGTTATTATTATGATTCTGATGATGATGGTTATTATTATTGTTACTATGTTATTATTGTGCTTTTTGTGAGACCATTCAAACCGGCAATTAAAGTCTGGTGTGTGACACCTAGTGGCAGTTCATTAACGTCCTGTATTGCCCTTAAACTGTATTGTATTTTAGTTAATTAGTGACATTTTTATGCTTAAATAATTGATTTAAGCAAAGAATATGTAAAAAGTGCTTAAAGCTGCATTTTGTGACAAATAGGCCGTAGTCAACCATGAAATCGTTTATTAAATAATACATTTTTGAAAAACCGCAATAGCATGAGGGAGCGATGTTTGAAATGTGATGTAGCGAGGGACGACTGTACTACACACTGCATTCAGTTGCACGAGCCTCAATAAACTACCTGATCAGTCTGTGCATGTGCATATTTTGTTAAACATTTCAGCACGGAAAGAAAAAAATAACGAAAATGTCACTCTTCAGTTCAGGGGAAATTCCTGACCCAACCTGGAAGTTTGGACAAAATATATTCTATTCTTCTTTTAGTATTATGTTGGCCTGTTGTCGCTTTAGCCATGGTATACCAGGACAAGAATATGTGTATTGCTTTCTTTCATTGCAATAACTTTCTGTTCATATGGTTATCATCACTTTTTTCCTTGCTGCCAACACGCGTACACTTCTGTGGTGGCATCACAAAAAAGCCAATGAAAAGCAAAACAAACTTGTAGGGCTGAACTTTAAAAGGTGCTCACTGATCTGAAGTCTCATATGATGTAACGCATGATGGCGGTTTGAACTTTGAACAAGTCAGTGCTACTCAATCATGCCTTAAAATGTAAAAGAATATGGAAAGAAGTTCACTGACCGTGACTTTATGTTGTCCGGTGAGGTTGGGCCACTCGCACAGCAGCTGGCTCTCAGACAAGGTAAGGATGCAGGGTGTCTCCCCAATCAGAACTGTGTAGTTCAGGCGATTGTTACCTGGGGCGGCCGGGATCAGGTTACGACCCTAAACACACACAATGAAGAGGTATATGAAACTATTCCAAATGGTAGTTTTCGCCAAACTTAGCCTTTATGAGTAATGACCATGAAAACCTACCAAAGTACATTATGTCACCTAAGAATACAATAAAAGTTGAGGGCTTAAACACAGATTAATACATCACAATACACTGTACACTGGTAATCCCCAGATATTGTACTATGCAAATAACCCCCCTTGTGGTTCTAGGCAGTGTCCGATTGGATGCCAAGTTACTGCTTTAATCTTTTGGCAATGCCAGGGCATCACTTCTGCACTGTCCATCGCCTTGGATATTCTTGCATTAAAAGTTCTTTATTCGACATTTTTCAGATAAGGTTGGATGTGATAATATTAATTTGATGCAATAATAATGACGATACAAATTCTGTATGATATTACATATGACATATTTCAGTGTGATGCAGTACTATCAGTTTCCACAATAACAAGCGTATTTTGAACTCACAGTGTGTAGCTAGATCTGACTATGCAGGTGTACCACATGTTGGGAATGAAATAAAACATTGATGCACTTTGACCTTGAGTATCAGTGGAGATGTTGGTTTGAGCTCCAGTATCCCATTCGAGCTGAGCGGTTCAAACACGGGGTCAGGGTAGTAGCTGAACGTCTCATTGACCACTACCAAAGCGTTCACGTTGTCCATGTAAAATCCAATTTCATCTGGACCTGTGCCGCTTTCAGAAAAGCCCAGCTCGGACTCCGCCACGGACGGAGCTAGGCAGACCATCACTGAGTTGTTGTATACTGTACAGGTCTGAAAATGAAAAGAAATGACGTTATTATTGGTGTAAATAATGACCATGGTCCTTATGAAGCACCATGAGTTCAGGAAACAAAACAAAATGAGTTTTGCAGTACCAAACCGATGAAAAAGCATCTACAGAACTGTTCTTTATTCCCCCAAAACATTTCCTATTTCACACGCCACCCTTTTTGTCTTGACGAGCAGCCGTGTGTCACAGTGACATTTGCAACAAAGTCTTTTGGTAGAGACTTAAAAAAAGACACCATCTGAAACCTTTAGCAGAAAAAGCAGTAAAATGATGTCTATGCTGTGCAAATTTGACGGATAATGCTTGTTTGAATGTAAATAATGGATGTGTGTAGAACATACGCTGGTATCTGAGCTCGCCTGTGCTCGCTGTCATTTTTTTAAATTTATAATTTAAACTTTTGTTAGAATGTGGGATAACGTCAATAATTCAAGCCGCCTAGACTTGTTCGTATACAACATTTATAGTCAATTCAAAGTAGTTTCCCGTGTAGTGCAGCATGGATGTCACCCATTGCAGTGAAAAATGAGGGGGCTACTACAGCAATGTGTGTGACAATAATACTCACATGAAAAGACTCAGCCTGCCCATATTTGGCCCTGATCTTTGGTTCTCTGATAGTTGCCAGGTTGGTTCCACTCACTGTAAGCAGAGTTCCACCACTGCAGAGAGAGAGAAGAAAAGATGTATACACTGTGTGCACAATTATAAACACCAAAAGCACTCGGAGAGCGCAGGCCTTCTCCAAGCGCCATAAATATTAGTCCTACATTTATTTTTTATCTACATTTTTAGATTCTTTGACCATGAAAACATACCATTAGCAATTGGATTCATAATGATATCAATATTAGTTCAGTAGTTATTGACAAAAATCACATTTTCCATAATGGCGGTTTTCTTCTGGATCTAGCGCCATAGCTTTTGAAGAGACAACAAATCAGTTGGCACACTCCAGATTCCACACTGTCTTGGCCATATATGGTGTTTGTTGCATGTTTGTAGATTCATGTGTTCTCTTCCGATGATGAAAAATCCAAAGGTCCCCTATTTGTTCATATTCTGACTCTAGTATCCGCAATTATTCCATTATCTGGATCAGTCTTTGATATTTTGTAAAACCTGTTGGCAACTTGTCCTGTATTTTTTTTCCCAGTGCTTTGACCATTTTTTGTGGTGTTATATTCACAAACACCGAAAATGGTCCTATCTCGGAATGTTAAAGAATCCTTTCAAATATTCCTGTATCCAGACCCAAAATTTAATTAGTTCTTCCATATCCCATATTCCTGATCCAAATCCATTCAGAACATTTAAAGTTATTTTGAACACAAACAAACAGATAAACGCTGGCAAAAAAATAACCTCCTTGGCGGAGGTAATAGGTAATAAATCATGGTTTAGACACACTGAAAAGGGTGTGTGACCAATGCACATTGGAGGATGGCACTTGCTTGTTTTTTTTTTCTTAGATTTGACTATTAACAGTGCTTAACCTCTTTTAAACTTCTATGATAGTTAAAAATGTTAAAAGGTGAGAAGTGTTATGTTAGACAAGTTTGACCTTTACAAACTACATGACATTCATTTTCCTTTTTTCAATACTTTATTTCTAGTTCAGGATTTTTTTTTTTTTTTAGCTATGGTCTTAAACTTCAACTAGTCTGTTGTTTTGATCAGGTATGGATATTCCAGGATAACAATGACCCTGTTATGTTCTCTCTTTGCACACCTGCGATCCCTATAATTTTGGCCTTTTACTTCCTCTGTTTTTTTTTTTTTGTCCACAGAACTCCCTTCTATGGCAGTAGGCGTTTTCACTGAGCAGTGTAGTTGATTACTGCGATGCTACTTCGGCCCCTGCTGACAACTGAGCAATGCTGGACAATTCCTTTACGTGTCTCCCATGATACCAGCTTTGTGACTACTCCTCATTTTGGTGTTTCCCTCCTCCCATCTACGTTTTTTACAAGAGGCATGCGTTTGGGTGATTTTCACCCGACGTTAGTGAAAGAGGGGTAGTATATTTTACGGTTGGAATTTACCCGATGTTGGTGTTAGTGTGTTTAGTGTTGCACTTTTCAAGGGAAACAACATTCAGGCCGGCTACATTTCATCCATAGCTGTCACACTGTCACAGGCTTGGTTACTCTGGCATGCTAACAAGTGAGTAACATGTAGCTAACGTTAATTTACATCTGCAATCGTTAGCTAAGCAGATTTATTTTCTACTGGAGCTAAGCTTTTAGCTGGCTAGCTACAAGTGAAGTTGTAGCACTCGAAGGGAAGGAAAAAAGAAATGTCCGGAAAATCGGTAAAATACCTGACTGAGAAGGAAAGGCAAGAGCTTCGGTTCAGCGAAAGCAATGATGAAGATGTTGATCATGTGGAAGCAGAGAGGATGTATGACAGTGACAGTGATAAAGACTACATACCAGAACCACGTGATGAAGATGACGATGATAGTGAAGGCATTGAGCCTAGCACTACAGGTCTTAATAGCACTTAATTGGTATAATGTCTATGAATACACAATTTCCACAGAAATAAATAATTTCCACGAAAATTTATATAATCAAAAAAATGTGGTCATTTTTCTCCTCTCAAAAAATGCCATTTTTTGTCGATCTCTCCCACACTTGTCAGTGATGCAGGAAGACCTGCCTTCACCAGACAAGGCTCACATGTCCCAGGAGTGGCTGGACCGAAGTACAAGTTCCCAGCTGCATTATTTTTTTGTTTGGAAATCCCTCGTTAAGAATGACCTGATTTTTCAATAATTTTGCTGCCTTTTTAAAGGGGCCCCCGTGGTAACCTTTTTTTTTTTTAAATGTTATTTTATGTGATATTGTATATTTGGAAATTTAAAGAAGAGTGCTACAATTTGGAATACAGTGTTGATGAAAAACGTTAGTGATGGTGTTACTAATGGGTTGGAATCTCTGCTTGGACATGCATGTTAGGTTAATTGGCGACTCTAAATTGTCCAAAGGTATGAATGTGAGCGTGAATGATTGTTTGTCTATATGTGCCCTGCGATTGGCTGGCGACCAGTCCAGGGTGTACCCCGCCTCTCCCCAAAGTCAGCAGGGATAGGCTCCAGCATACCCCCGCAACCCTAATGAGGATAAGCGGCATAGAAAAAGGATGGATGGATGGTGTTCCCCCTAACTGCTGCATGGTGTGCTGTTTTACGCCATCGCTACCATACCATAACAGACCCAAAATACACGACCAATTCAACAAAGGATTGGCTCAAGATGAAGCACATCCTGGAGCTGTCTAGCCAGTCGGCGATTAAAGCGACCGCAACAGTTACGCAGCAGCCTGGAGGGTGCTAACTTTAAACTTGCTGCACACCGAACGCCCTGTTCCTACTCCAAGAATGTAAGCTACACCCCACATAACACACATACACAAAGCGCTGGTGGTGTGAAGGTGTCGATGTCAGAACATCATGTTTCATATCTAAGGCAAAGTACAGTTACAACATCAGTAAAACACAGTAATATCGCTTCTCTGGGATTGCTTTTGTGTAGTTGTGCGTGTGCAGATCTCAGTCAATCCAAAATTCTGAGATGAATAATTGGCATTCTTAGGAGACTATCGACATTCTCAAAAATACTTATTTGCCTAATAATTGTGCACAAATGTGTACATTTACAACAAATAAATCTCATATTTTCGGGGTGCCGATGGCTACAAGGAATTCAACCAAAAAAACAATGGACCGAGTCCATGATCGACTGCAAGTTCTCTTTGGCTCTAATTCCCCTGCTTTATACACAAACGTACATCCATTAATTATGCCTGTGCACTCAATTATAATTGATCATGCATTCATGCATCAAAGTAAAAATTCAACTAAGCAATGCTGTACTTTTCCAATGATGCCACTGCCAATATGGCTTCATTTTGTAAGCATTAAAAGAAAAAAAGACATTTTCAAAGTCCTCTGCGACAGGGCTTCCCACCAACCTGAGTACCAATGAACAGGACTTAAATAAGAAATGACATCTCTAACTTGTATCCTAAATGAGCACTTGTCATTGACTCATTTTAAGTGCTCTGTCTTCATCTAAAATGGTTCATCGTACTTGCACAATGATGATACTCTAACCCCACACCCCCATCAATTTAAATGCCTTTCATCACTTATGGCACACAAAAAAGGCAGAGATGATCAAATGTGATTTCACGTCTAATCGTCATCGTCATACTTTGCTGTCTGGGTGTGACGGTGACACTGTCAGAAACATGTCCACTAAATGAATGTGTCCTATCATTTCCCCCCTTTATTGTACATGGAAGTGTTTTTTCTTGCGCCAAATGGTGGGTAGGGACTAATTATTTAGTCAACATCCGGTGGGGAATGATTGTGTGCAAATATTGTGTCTTTATGTGTGTTAAATACCCACTCCCTCACTCAAAACAGGACAGCGTCAAATAATATTATAAAATATACTCAAGATGCACTTGTTGATAATCCTCTATAAAGGTTCAATCAAAAGGGCCGATAAAAAAAAGTATTAGGGGCTATATACTGTAGACAAAGTAACGAAATGTAATTGGAAAAAAAAAAAACAATCTTGCCCTCAAAACAGAAAAATACAAAGGAGTTTTAGAGCTGCATGCTGGAGTCGTGAATAGTCAGAATATTAAGAACAATGAAATGAGTCAAATTGTTGCTGAGTTGCAACCATGTGACGGAGCGGTAGGTTGCCTCACTTGCAGTTTTCAGATGCGGGGCAAACATTTCAATATGGCCAGCTGGCTGTGCAACAATTATAATGGCTATTTGTTCTCTTCAGCCTTTCTTTCTGGTTCTTTTGACCACATTGCCATTGGAAAAGTAGTCAATGATCACACAATTTAAGAGGTTTTCAAATTGTATTAAAAAACAAGAGTACATAGGTTCCCAACTTACGAACATCCGATTTGCAAACATTCGGCGATACGAACGCAAGCTGACTGGTCTATATTTTCATGTATTTTGTCGAAAATTGCGATATTTTGTCATTTGATTTTGTTCGAAAATGGCGCTATTTTGGAATTGCGCGCCATTCCGCCGCTATGAATGGTGGGTAGCAGCATCCCTCTCACTCCATCTTTCTCAGTTCGTCGCTACACGTGTCACTGATAAAATCTCAGACCACTCCGTTTGTACCCCATTCGATACTTTACAGAGACGTTTTTCTCCGTTATCATGGCTGATAAATCGAGTGCTAGTGCTGGTAGTAGTGGTAAGAAACGTCAAGCAATTTCTATGGAAACGAAGGTGGCCATCATAAAGAAGTTGGACAGTGGTGAGAAAATGGCGAATGTAGCACGTGCCTATGGAGTGAATCAGTCAACCATAGGAACAATTTACAAAGGCAAGGATCATATTATGGAACATGTGAAGACTTCTGTACTAATGGCATCCACTATCATTACAAAGAGCAGAGCCAAATGCATGGGAGAGATGGAAAAACTCCTTAGTATGTGGCTGGAGAACATGAATCAACGACGCATATTCAAGAAAAGGCTAGAAGCCTTTTTGAAAATGTAAAAGCTAAGGCAGGAGAGGATGCTGCTGAAGAAGAAACCTTTGTGGCTAGTCATGGTTGGTTTGCTCGTTTTAAATAGCGAGCAAATTTGCACAACCTTAACTTAAACAGTGAGGCGGATAAGAAGGCTGCGGAAGAATTTCCTTCTATCCTAAAGGGTATCATCGATACTGATGGATACACCCCCCAACAAATCTTCAACGTCGATGAAACGGGCCTTTTTTTGAAGAAGATGCCAAAGAGGACCTACATCAGAAAAGTATGCCCGGGTACAAGGCAGCCAAGGATCGAGTCACGCTGATGCGTCTGGTGACTTTAAGCTGAAGCCTCTCCTTGTTTATCATGCTGCAAAACCCAGAGCACTGAAGAACGTGGCCAAGAGTTCATTACCCGTTATTTGGATGTTAAACAACAAGGCCTGGGTAACTCTTGCCATTTTCGAGGATTGGTTCTAGAACCACTTTATCCCTGAGGTCAAGCTGTATTGCCGCGAGAATGAGATCCCGTTCAAGATTCTTTTGATACTCGATAACGCACCCGGGCATCCACCGCACTTGAACGACTTCCACCCAGATGTTAAGGTGGTCTATCTCCCTCCCAACACCACCTCTGTCATACAGCCGATGGATCAAGGTGTGATTTGCAACTTTAAAAAATATTACACCTGACGGACGCACAGACAAGCATTTCAAGGCGTGGACCAAGAGAACACCAAGGATACTCTACGTGACTTCTGGAAGTCGTACCAGTATCAACGACGCTCTACAGTGCTACCGTATCATCTACGAGGAGAAGAAAAGGAAGACCATACAAACTTCCATTGAAAGCTTCTTCAAACGTAGATCTGCTACTCCTGCACCATCGTCACCAACTGACTCACCACCAATGCCTAAACCTTCGTCTGTACCTTCGTCGCCAATTCCTTCCACCTCAGTAGTTTCCCCTAAACTACCTCTTTTAGAAGAGTCTAACTCCTCCTCCTCCACCACTACAACCAACTACGTATGCTCGACCACTCCTCTTTAAAGGTAAATAACATTTATCATTACGTATTATTATATCTTATTATATCTTATATCTTATATTTTTTTCATTAATTATCTCATCCCATCTCGTATTTCATTAAAACATCTCACTTCACACCGGTGAACATCCAGGGAGCGGACATAGAGTTGGTAGACAGCTACAAATTCCTGGGTGTTCACCTTACCAACAAGCTGGACTGGTCCGTCAACACCCACGCCCTCTACAAGAAGGACCAGAGTCGCCTCCACCTGCTGAGGAGACTGAGGTCCTTTGGTGTGTGCAGGACTCTTTTACGGACCTTTTATGACTCTGTGGTGGCCTCAGCCATCTTCTATGCTGTGGGCTGCTGGAGAGGGGGCAGCACGGACAGGGACAGGAGCAGGATCAATAGGCTGATCAGGAGAGCGAGCTCTGTCCTGGACGGTCCTCTGGACTCCGTGGAGGAAGTGGGGGAGAGAAGGATGTTGGCTAAGCTGACATCCATCATGGACAACACCTCTCACCCGCTACATGACACTGTGGGTTCCCTTAGCAGCTCCTTCAGCAGTAGACTGTTACACCCACGGTGTAAGAAGGAGAGGTTCCGCAGGTCCTTCATACCGACCGCTGTCAGGCTCTACAACACCTGCACCACCTGAACCATGTTGTAGTGCTTTACTTTACTGTTCTCTTTACTTGTCTTGCTTGCTTGCTGCTGTAACAAGTAAATTTCCCCGCTGTGGGATCAATAAAGTACATACAATACAAAATCCTTGTTTAATATTACTACTACAGCCAAACTCGTATTTACATACATACGCATATACTGTATATGTATACACGTACATGTATTACCTATATCATTGGTAATATTATCTTTAGTTGGACTTACGAACAAAATCGACTTGCGAACAGTCATCTGGAACCAATTGTGTTCATAAGTTGGGAACCTAGTGTACAGTACTATATTTGGTTGCAGCGCTGGACTCTTATCATCAATGACGAAGATCAAGAAAAGAGCCCAGAATGAAAGTACATAGAGTATATATAGTGTGTGTGTGTGCCCGGAAAGCAAAAGCCAAAGTCTCTGTGAAAGTGAGAGTCAAGTGGTGTGAGTGAGAACAATGCAACTATTGTGTCATATATTAAGTGGTGCGCAACTCTGAAGTAAGATTGTAAGATCTTTTTTTACAATTTTTTAGGAGTGTGTTGTCGAGCAATTCGCTTATAACTTTTTCTGCGTTATTCTTCTCATTTTGCTGTTATCTAAAATTTGGCATCTACAGTTGCTTTAATGGTGTGAAGTTGATGATTTTGTTAGATTTTTCAGTTACTCCCCTGTTGTCAAGCAACGTTTAGATTTTGTAGACGGCAAGCAAATATTTTGCCTCCAGTTGTTGTCGAAGATGAGTTGATTATAAGTCTTCTTCTTTTCTGCTGTCATATAAACCGGGTTTATAGTTGTTTGTTGTCAGGCAAGTCTTTCTGCATTTCCCATGTTCAGGAGCATTTTCAAGTTTGAAGTTCTTTGGTTGTCGTATAAATGTTGCATGTTGTTGGTCACTGCAAACTCGAGCATGTTCCATACTTGGATCCAGGGTTCAGCAGTCACCTTTTTCTGCATTTTTATCTGCTTCTTCTTACTCATTTCTCTTTATGATGGAATAGCTTAGGAACTCTGTAAAAACTCTTTCTGAATTGAACATCACGAGAAGAGCGCATGTATGCAGCATTTTGGCTCTGACCAGACATGACATCACATGCAACCCAGCAAGAATAATGTCATTTTTTAGGAAAAAATGTCAGACTAAAAATTAAAGTATAAAACAATGAAGTATAAAACAATGACAATAAAGTCTGAATAACAATAATACAATTATGCGAGGACGCACTAGTACTTACCAGAGTAATATTATTATAAGGAATATGTTGTATTCAGTTGTCAAAAGTACAATTTGATTGTTGGAACATGGCATTCTTCTTCAGCTAAAAATAGCAACTTCTTTGCTGTGAATTTACATTTTCTTTGTTTTCAGTGTGGGTCTCACTCCATTGCAGTATTGAACATTCAATGGAGCATTTAAAAAAAAAAAATAAAAATAAAAATCAAGGGTTATGAATGCGTAAGCCTATCCATCCATCCATGCATTTTCTATACCGCTTCTTCCTCATTAGGGTCGCGGGGGCATGCTGGAGCCTATCCCAGCTGACTTCGGGCGACAGGCGGGGTACACCCTGGACTGGTCGCCAGCCAATCGCAGGGCACATATAGACAAACAACCATTCACACTCACATTCATACCTATGGGCAATTTAGAGTCGCCAATTAACCTCACCTGCATGTTTTTGGAATGTGGGAGGAAGCCGGAGTGCCCGGAGAAAACCCACGCGCACACGGGGAGAACATGCAAACTCCACACAGAAATGCCCAGGGGAGAATCGAACCCAGGTCTTCCCGATCTCCAAGCTGTTACTGTGTTGGCCAACGTGTAACCACTAGACCACCGTGCGGCCCTGCGTAAGCCTAATACTCCTAAAATCACTTAAAGCTCACAAAATTAGGAGTTTGACCAAAACATTTTATGAAAAATCTGAATAAAAAGAGTAAAGCATTAAGCATGAGCTTCGGGTGAAACGCATAGCGCCATCAATTGATTTGCATTCGCCGGCGGCTCTGCAATAACCAGCGTCAAACTATTAATGGCCAATTGACTATGACAAGCTCACATTCTCTTATAGATCACATTCTGCCTTTATCTTGCTGAAAAATCTCCTGAGACTCCATCAATGCATCTATCTGTCCACAGCCAGTATCAGCTCTGATCTGGAAATGATCATTGACCTGAGATTGGCTGGTGATCTGTGTTAAGATGTTAAGTTTGATGCATTTGATGGCATTCAGGGCATTAATTCCTCTGTTAAGCTTGGATTCATTGTTTTCCTAGCAAAAGATGAGTCTAATAAATGCCATTGCAAGCTTTTAAATAGAGAAGTCCAGTTTACCTGGCAATGCTCCAGTCAGGCTCAATCTTGAGCACAGTGGGGTCTTCGGTGTAGTTAAACTTGACCACAGGGTTTCTGAGCTCAGCATCGTCTATATCCACCAGGACTGGTGTACTTCCTGGTGCCAGGCCAGCCGGCGTTATGCACACAATCTCATGGGCGTTCCTCCTAAATTGGATGGATAAACATTGGCAGATGGCAGTTCAATGCTGTTGTTTAATACTATAGCACAGTGGATTTCAATGTGTGAGACAAAAGACTGGAGGGGAAATGCAGCAGCTTGAGAAAAATAGACACAAATTCTTAAATCTGCTTAGCTAACTTCAGCTATGTTAAAGGGCTCCATTACATTTTTTTTAGGTAGTAGTATTTGTTTCCAGAAACAGATACATTTCCTGTCCATCCCTTATTGTGTTCCATGTGGGAACTCAGTACGCCTCTGTCATCAGTACTGAAAAATGTACTCCTGATCAAAATTATAAGACCAGTTTAAAAATTGCAAAAATTCACATTTTGCACTGTTGGAACTAAAGGAGGTTCTAAGCAGAGCTTCAAAATGTGAAAAGAAGAAATAGGACTGAGACAATAAAATGTTTTGAGTAAGCAATTTATTGCAAAGAAGCATTAATGTGAAATAGGCTGTTCATCAGCTGATCAAAAGTTTAAAGACCACAGCCTTTAAAAACGAAAATCTTGGAAAACGTGGAATCAATGACATTTTCTGTCAGGTATTCATGCTTACGGGTGGGAATCTCTGGCCACCTCACAATTCGATGCGATTAAGAGTCAGAGGCCTGCGATGTGATGATAAATCGATTATCGATGCATCTCGATTTTTTTTTTTTGGTGATCAATAGTTTGTCAATTTTTTAATGCATAATTTTTTTCGATATAGAATTTCTTTTTACCCACTGTGTACTACTAAAACAAAGCATGTTATAAAGATCCACAATTAAAATAAATATTAAACATATTAATTTACTTACTCTATTATCGTTCAATAATCGGAAGGTTACAGAGTCCAATATTCTTTATGTTCAGCAGTGATTTTTGTCTTGGAACACTGCCACACAGGCTGTTTTTGTCTAGTGTCTTTCTTATGGTGGAGTCATGAAAACGGACCTTAACTGAGGCAAGTGACGCCTGCAGTTCTTCGGATGTTGTTGTGGGGTATTTTGTGATCTCTTGGATGAGTCGTCGCTGTGCTCTTGGGGTAATTTTGGGAAGCGGTAACTCCTAGGAAGGTTCACCACTGTTCCATGTTTTCGACATTTGTGGATAATGGCTCTCACTGTGATTCGCTGGAGTCCCAAACTGCATTTTGTGTTTAGTTATGTCATGTAATTGTCACTGAGAATGTATGAAAGATGAGGGACTGCTTCCTACCACCCAGCCCGCACCACAAAGCCAGCACAGGTTTTTTCATGTTTAATATAGGAGCACCAAATAATTGTTTAAAACATGCAAAAAATTTTGTCTACTAGTAATTGAAGTTGTCAATGACCCGAAAGCCAAATAAACTAATTAGGGACTAGTCCACTGGGCAATACATCATATACAAATATGAGCATGTGTCACAAAATGCTTCCAGTCACATGTTAAATTGCATATTAAAAAGCCATGGAAAGATAAATTAAATGAAGAGCATATAAAAAATGCTGTTTATACACATGCATCATGTGTGTAAATGCTCTATAAAGTATAATAATAATAACAGCCTTATCCTTATATACTATATACTGTATATATAGAGAGAGAGCCTTTCAAGGGACCCACGAATTCTTGGTGTTTTCTGTCTTTAACATTTTCTATTATATTCATAGGTGCAGCTCAGTTATGCTACATACTACAAGTCACATACGTGGACATGTATGCATTCAAGTGTACTTTTCTGTTTCCAGTAGTGGCAAAAAAAAATAGACAATTTCCACCTTGCCATACGTTTGTCACCATAGCAACCCCTTTTGAAAGCCAGCAACCTTGATAAGATGCTACAAACAGTGCAGGTCTGAAAGATAAAACAGGGTTGCGGTGAAGTGGAATCAGCTGGATTTACCGCCATGCAGAAGCAACTGCAGCAACATCAAAGCTAGCAGTAACAGTAGTTGCTTCAACACAGATTAGCAGCCGGGGGGTAATCCCTACGTTTGACATGCACACAACTGTTGTGATAGCTGGGAATGCTTTTTTTGCTGCTTGAGAGTAAGGAAAAAACCTGTAAGCAGTGTGATGTGCCGTGCCTGTAAGTAACATTTACACACCTGCAAACTGTCACTGTTAGTAGCACGGTGCATCTTTCATGGTGATGACATTATTACTTACACATAACATTATTCGCTATTAGATTATTTCTACTCTCATATGCAGGCTACTTAAAGAGTCATTAAACGTACTTTTTAAAGTGGCAGGGTTGTGGTCCAATGCTGACAGAAACAGAACTGCCTGCGTTGAGGTAGCTTCCCTCGATAGTGACGCGGGTGCCTCCCGAAATAGGACCCTGAGAAGGCTGGATACGAGTGAAGAACGGCGTCTGGAGAAGAGAGGAGACAAATACGTATCACATTAAGAGATCCTAGGGACATTTTGTGACATTCAGGGTTCTTTTCAAGACATTTTGGCTGTATTGAATTCATTGATAGATGGATACTTTATTCATCTCCAAGAGAAATTCACATAATATTATTATATAATATAATATTATATTTATAGATATATAAATATAATATAGGTTCATAGCAGAGCACACGCATACTGCCTTTCGCCTGAAGTCAGCTGGGATTAAATAAGATCTGCTTCTTCCTACTCCTTTTCAGACATGTTTCATGGTGTAAATGGAATCTTGTGTGATCATGTGATACCATACCATAGGTGGAATTCGACAGACGATATTAATTTCTAAGACATTTAAGAATTGCCATCTCTCTTTTTTTAAATTAGCCTAAAATGGCGAAATGCTACACCCAAAAAACACATTTGTTCCTCATTTCAAAAAAGACCCATTAAAAATGCCATTATTGAACCAACTTTTGTTGGCCAGATCGTTAGAAGGTCGTAAACTGTTTTCTATGCTCTAATTACAAAAAATACTAAATGAACAAATCAGGAATCATACTTTGGGGAAATTCACTTATTATCTTCTGGTCTGGAACCAATTAACCGCGATAAACGAGAGATTATTATCTTACAGGTCAAAGGAAAAACAGCCTAGATCTTAACAGAAGAAGACAAATGTTATTTAGCATTAGTGTGATATCTTCGAAGGTCACTGGGGTTAAAAGCCGTGACTGAAGTTCTTTCATATCAAACTCACCAAAGCATGCCTTTATGGGCCTTGCCTGTGCACAGTTGTAATGCAGTAAGACCGTCAATGTCTTATGTTGCGCTATTGTGTCTTACCACAAAAGTGAAGGGCCTAGGGGACAGCGCTCTGTAGTCGTTGACACAGTCTCTCACACACACCTCCACCTGAGCCTCTTGGACTCTGTATCCTGTAGCGTCATTCAGCTGACACACTATTCTGTTGATGGAAGAGTGGCAAATGTCTATGTCATTGTTTTTAATCAACATGATATTACATTGGAAGAGGACTAGTCAGCCAATCAGAGACTAAGATAGTGCCTAATTTACCTCTCAGCACTCAGGTACTCCTCCTCAATGGGGACACAGGGCACCTTGCCTAGCCTGACGCCCGTTTGGATGTCTCTGAAGTCCAGACCCAGGTTCTCTCCTACGATAGTTACCCTGGTTCCTCCTTGGCGGGGTCCCGTGTCTGGAAACAACTGCAGCAGAGAAAGGGCAGACAATGACAGGTAATACTGTAGTAATTCATGTTTTTAAGTAGAACAAAAGGATGAAGAAATAACTCACCGACATACAAAGCGATATCAACTCAGGGCACTTTGTTGGCACGTCCCAAAAACAGTAATGATTTATCGTGCCAGATTATGATGCTGAACGGGGACAGGTGTGGTGTGACAAAACAAATAAGGTGATGGATGGACAGTGGTTGCCACAGACAAGCACACACGTGTCTCATCCCTAACAAGCATCACAAGGTAATTATGTGTAAGGTAATTAAATGTGTAATCTGTACACCGCCCTGTATTCCTGCAGTGCTTGGCAGAGCTGACAGCACAGTGTGGCTATGCTCATTTTCAGACATTGCAAAGAGCAGTGGGGCCGCACGGTGGATGAGTGGTTAGCATGTTGGCCACACAGTCAGGAGATCGGGAAGACCTGGGTTTGAATCTCCCCTTGGGCATCTCTTTGTGGAGTTGGTATGTTCTCCCCCGTGTGTGGGTTTTCTCCGGGTACTCGGGTATCCTCCCACATTCCAAAAACATGCATGTTAGGTTAACTGCTGACTCCAAATTGGAGATAAAGTAAGGGGGTCAAGGGTCAAATACATTGTTGAAGTTGCCAGATATGGTTCCAATCATAGCGCATTGAGTCCCTAAGATCAGACCTGAGCATGAGCAATGATTTGAATTCACTGTATCTTAGATCTAAGATTAAGACCCATCTTTATTCTACTAAAAAAAATATAGGTATAAAAAGTACAGTACTGTTGCTAAATGGAAACTTTATTTTTAAAAAATTGTAGCACGACCGAGATTTTGCAGCAATGCACTAAATGTACTATGCAAATGTATTATAATAAATAATAATAATAATAATAATGTATAATAATGTATATCACATTTCATTAGTGTTTCTAACTCTTCATTTCTCATTACTTAAAGACACTTCACAATACTGCAATATATTTTTTTTGGGTTTTGATGTGGGGGTGGAATTTATTTGTTTTTATACATTTACTTAAATAACTTTATTTACCCTGACGGGAAAAGAGGAAAGACATACAACATTTCATTTAATACATTGAAAAAAAACATTCATAAAAAAGAACAGTCCGAACCTCACCATCATCATCTTCTTCGAAAAAAAAAATACATATCACAATACATAATGCGCAGTTATTTCAAATATAATACATTAATAATAATAATAATAATTGTGTTAAATGAATAATATTTTAATTAAATTAAAATATATAAAATGTATCATACAAAAAATTATATATAGTATGGCTTTTTGATTGCAATATGCCTGCCATGTTTGTGAAGTGTGTGGAGGGAGGATTTTTGGTAGTGCAATACTTTGGGGGGGTTGTTGAAAAACTGTTACTTTTCAGTGAACTAAAACCACATGGAACTGCATGAAAACAAAACAAAACATAACAAAACACGCATAGCCAGTTAACAGATTATCAATAAATGCTGAGACATGGAGAAGGGGTAGGATTAAATAAGATCTGCTTCTTCCTACTCCCTTTAAGACATGTTGAATTGTACAAGTGTAAAATGTGACGTACTTTAATGTAACTTTTGTTACGCATACAACATTAAATCATTGCAATTCACAGTCAACCAATGCTTACTTTTGGGGGGGGGAAACAGTTTTTTAGTTGTTCAATAAAAGGAATTTCTATATACATTTGAAGACACAGAAAGTCTGATTTGGCCAGAGAAGTATTCCTTTGTGTGTTATTCCATCCAGACCTACATGTATTATGACTCTTAAATCATTTGAAAAGCATGCAAAGGAATGCAGTATAAAAAGAAATGATCCAAATCAAATAAACATCACAGTGCCAGTTTGATGTAACACAGTGTAATAAGCGCAATATACTTTCAATGCCAAGGGCAACGCCAAGGACCAGACATGTACTCGTACTTGTGTTAATACCAACACATTAAAATAGATCATCTCTAATTCTCTGTGAAGGACAACCAAAGAGAAGACTTTCGTGACCTGGGGGGGCTCCACCAAAGAGGCTGACGCAACGACCTATCACAGTGTTAAAGTCAGCCTAGGGTAGTCAGCCCAGGTAACCGGACACCCTTCAAATGACGATGTTGATGATAATGAGATTAAGATGTGGCATTTTTTTTACTTTTTGTTGACTGTGATGTATGTCTTTGTTTTGTTTTTTTTCTACAACAATATATAACCACTCTCTTATAGCCTCGCATGGATGCTGTATAATCAGTTTCACACTGTTAAGGGTTATGCAAATTTTAAGCACGGATAAACATGACATTACATTAAGTTACAATACGGTATACGTTAGATTATGTTACGGCATTTTATATGTTATGCTATCCTGTGCTATGTTGTATGTTAACGACAGAATGCAGCCCTGCACCTGATTTTACATTTTCTTTTCCAGCAGTTTATTTATTATGCAGTTTATGCATTATGATTATACAGTTAGCGGTTCTATTGTGCCTAAGATATTGGATCTAAGATCGATGTGACACATTTAATAATAAAGTGTGCCAAAGAACAGTAATGAAAAGGTTCAGGTTAATGCTGGATCACTTCTCATGAAGAATTAGTAGGAAATCTGACAAAAAATTGAACACTATTTTAAGCTCATGCCGCCATTATACTCATTTACTTTCCTTACCTTAGTGATTTTAGGGTGAGAGCATCGGCTGTTTCCAGATGCGGCATGCATCCAGCCTCCACCTTCACTCAACGGCAGCGGGAGGTGAGAATTCCCTCCGATTGTACATTCCTGTTTGAGGGAACACTTCCTGTCCTGGATGCACCAGCCACACTCGAACCTGGGGTCTGCCTTCAGACACATGCCGCAGCTGTCCCGCATTGCCCTGCACTTGTACAGGTGGGCTGGATAGGAAAGAAGACGCACATTAATTAAGAATATACTTTACACTAGGTTTAGGATCGATTCACACTTGCCATGTTTTGGTTGGTGAAAACGAATCCCGGTGGGCTTGCTCTGCTAGTATAGTCTAGTACAGAAAACATCATTGAAAGTTCTCTACACAACTAAACTTCAATCATCCTCAAACTTGTAGAGCTGATTATGGCTGCAAAATTATATTTAAATAAATATAATTTTCCAAGGATAAGCAGATGGAAAACAAATCCACCAAATAATATCCAGAAGGGATAAATATTACAGAAATTAATTCAACAAGTAATGCTTTTAATGCCAGGGGGAAAGTGATAATTTGTTGTGCAAAAATGTATACCTTGTACTCCGCAGAATGGAAAAAGTCATTAGAAGAGAAAAAAAAAAAACAAGAGGAAGCAGATGAAAGAAAACAACGTTTGTGTGTGTGCGTGTAGTACACACATATAAACTGAATATTTTCTGAGACCTTCTTCCTCTTCCTCTGTATTCTCAGAGAGCACGAGGCTTCAAAGTGATCTTTTTTCCGGGTCCATCCTCCTAGCTCGCCTGCCATAATCTGATTAGCCATGCTTTATCTTAAAAGTATCATAACACTAATTAATCGGAAGCAAATTAATGATTTAATTAACATCTCCACTTCACACTGGGCCAAAACTGGGCTAGAGCCAGAATGCCCCGCCTCAGATGTTTAATAGACTAATGGTAGTCCAGTGTTAAAAGAGGAAGAAAGGGGGTATGGAGCGGCCAGTGAGTATTGGGGGGATGAGGAGAAAGTCTTTATGAGGTTTGTAAAAGCAAGTATGATTACATAATGTATAGTTTTTAAATCGTTTTTAAAAACAAACAGATTTTACAATATATAACCTTTGGAGTCTTTGAAGCTCTGGGTGTTTATTTACTGAGGTCTTTATGCAACATATTTTTAGAAATTATCGTTACAATCATCCCTCGTTTATCACAGTTAATTGGTTCCAGATCCGACCAGGATGATAATAATTTCCGCAAAGTAGGATTCAATATTAATAAATAGAATGTTTTCGTATGTATAGAAAGCCTGTTTATAAATACAATATTTACCATTAATAGAGCCCTGTTGACATGAAATAGCACCCCTATAGTCCCCCCTGCGCTCCTGTTATTCTTTGTTTACACCGCATTGCTCAACTGTAATGTGCAGGCTACAGGATCGCCGCAGGGACACAAGAGACGGCCTTGGTTTTAAACATTAGCAAGCTAATGAGCTAACTAGTTAGCCTCCAATTTATTTACTGTATTTTAAACTTAAGAAAGACTTTAAAACGGAGTGGGAAGAAGGACAAAGAAGCCAAAAACTTACCACTTCCACACTGAATGGGAGGAGAACTCTATGATGTCGGATATGCCATGGCTGACTCCATGCAGTGTGACAGTAATCTAAATGTCATGTTTCAATAATGGAACGTTACTGACACCTAGTGGCCGGAATAGTATATATAACTTTGTCTTTCAGTATTTCCTGACTACAATATGCCATAGTCAACCGTGAAACAGTGATCATTTATTAATGAATTAATTTTTGAAAAAACACAATCGTGCGAGGCAGCGATAATCAAACCGCAATATTGCGAGGGATCACTGTATATCACAATCTATTGCTATGTTTACACGCACTAAAGAAAACAAAATTATTGCATGAATTTGGTTGCATGTAAAAACACTTCAATTGGAATGTGTTTGACTAAGGATCGGCTTAACATACCTAGATTATGTGACTGGAAACCAGGTGCCTTTTACATGAACACGCCACCATCAAGCGATCATCGGAACTGGCATTCTGCACATGCGCCAGTCTCCGAAGCGGGAGATAATTCGGAAGCATATTCAAGAGTCCTTGAACGCACCACAGTTATGTGCTATTAGAGTCAAAAGTGAAAGTTCTACATAACTTTTCCCTCTCTTCATCTCTTTGGTGCTAGTGTGTGTATTTGTTTGGTGCACAACCTCATGGTAATTAATGCTTGCTGGCTAGATAGATAGATAGATAGATAGATAAATAGATAGATCGATACTTTATTGATCTCCAAGATAAATTCACCTGCAGTTCGGAAAAAATGTCATAATGAACTTAATCACTTAATCACAAAATAAAATAAAACAACCAAGGCAAGACATGAGGCTAGAAAAATAAGAAAACAGAATAAGAATAAATAGACAAATAAATATGGAACAGATCACGTCAAATTTGTAATGCAATAGTACATAATAAATAACGTGTAGTAGTAAGTGGATAATGAAAATATGATAGATTTACTTGAAAGGCCTGTGATAAATCCTGATGGCACGAGTCCAACTCAAGACCTTAAAACAAGTAAAATGTTACATCGTTAAGAAAGCAAACCTTAAAGAAGCGTAATTTCAATGAAAAAGTGCAGGCAGAAGAATTAGGCTATGACCCATAAGCAACTAATTTGCAAACTATCTGCAAGATGAACCGTGTGTCTGACTTCTTTCCAAAGTGGGTCAGCCAGAACGAGTAGGACGCCAGATTAGAACGAGCACTTTGTCAGCTAAAGATAGCAAACAAATAGTGACTGAAACAGGAGAACCAAAGGAGGAAAATATTTGTAAATCTGCCTCTACATATGCAAATTTTAAGCAAATATCGACGTGACACACTTATCTTGTGTGTTGGGACAGCGGAATTCATTATATTACCCTCGCCTGATACAATACACTTGAAGATATATTAATTGTTTTCCACTTCGTGCACAGTCATTGGAATGAATGAATGAATGAAATGAATTAATGAAATGAATGAATGAATGAATGAATGAATGAATGAATGAATGTCTTCCCTTTGTGTCACTTTTGCTTTTTCTTTTAACAACTGTCATCGCCCTCACCTGCCATTTATCAACAAGTCATCCACCCATCATTCCCTCCCATCGTTAGCTATTTTGTTCATTTGTGTATTAATATCCATTTTGTTTTCTTTGTAGCAACCCCAACCATATTTGTTGGGCTTTCATCTAATCTTGTTTTTACAAATCCAAGCACCATGATCAGCTTCTTTCTAATGGTAGCAAACTAAACATTTCTGATAAAAGAGGACGACTAAAGAGACTAATTGGAGCATCCATTCCTCTGCCAAAGTTTATATTTTTATGTAATGTGAAATGTGAAGCACCTCCCAAGATAAGGCGCCAGAGTTTTTTTTTTTTCAGTTTTGACATTACTACTGTATTTCAAAAGGTTGTAGCTTGAAGATGGTTAGAGATAAAGGCATACTGTAAATTACAAAAATCATCAGTATGGCCCAACGTTTGTGATGGGAATAAATTTACTCATGTAATGCGCATATTACGATGTCACCTGGCTCAGAATTTGCCAGATCCCTGTCTCCACAATACCGGCTCATCAAAATGTCTGATCCATTTGTGATACTCTTCCTCATCTCTAAAGCAAACCCAGTCATCATCGTCATTTACAGCGGGATCTTGAACACCACTGCTGCCTCCACTACCATTATGACTGCTATTATTACATAGATAGATATAAAGTATCTAGCTATCTATCTACTATTGACATTCCTCCATGTCATTGTATTTTCATCTATCTATTAGAAGTGTATTTTTTACCAAGGAGTCTTTCATGGATGGTACTATGCATGCCATGTTTTTTTTTTTTAATTCCAACGCACCGGTTTAGTAAAGCATCGGCTCAAGTATGCTACATGTGGGCCGTCATGGCGAGCTGTCTATAAACTTAGAAACTTTGCATAGAAACGCCCACAAATGCTGTTCAGATTTAGGATTAAGTGTCCGCCATCTCCTGGTGTAAAGTATTAACTACAGGAGGCTTCGTATTTGTAGAAATGGCGTGTTAGATTCAGCAATGTTGCTTGTTGCAATTTAGCAACTTTGGCTCTTAAAGGTTAAAAAGAGTCTGTAAGTTTCATCCAGTTTTGCAGTAATGCATTAGCACTACCTATGATCTGCTTAAAATAAAAACCTAAATGGGATTGTCCATGTTAAATCTAAATGTGATGGGTAAGATCCGAATGAAATTTGGCTCAAAGCTTCACTCCTAACTCCCAACCCTCAAATTGAAATAAGCAAACTGAACTATAGCATCAGCCTAACCCCAAACGTAGCCAAACATCAACACCAAAGTGTAACACTAACCCTAAACCCTAACTCTCCTAACCCCACCTGACCAATAACCATATGCCCAAACCCACCTTAACCCCACCCATAACCTTCACCCCTGCCACAACCCTACTCAACCCCCAACACCTAAAACCATGAATCTACTCCAAACCACTTTCTGTTGTCTCTGGCTGACTTGTCTCGCTGTCCTCTCACTACTCCACCATTGCTGGTGGCCAGCGATAGGTGACGGCGGGAGTAGGAAGTGGGCAGGGTGGACATACCTCTCCTCTTTCCCCGTAACTTTCTCTCAGCTTGCTGTCCATTTTTTAAATCCTTATCTGTCACTCATTTCTATCTTCTTTCCCTCACTTCATTTTTCTCCTCTTTCATCTGCCTCTGTTGTATTTAGAGTCGCAATGTTTAGCGCCAATGCACAGATTTGATTGGCTGAGTAGCATCACGTGGGATCTCTTAACTTACATGCAATTGATCAGTGGATTTCCCGAATGGATCAACCATTACCTATCCCCAAACTTAAAGCCTAAAATTACCTCAACTCCTAACTGCAAATCCCATAAACCAACCTTAACCATAACATAAGATAAACCCCAAACCTAATCTTAAAACTATTCTAACGCTTACCCCAATGCCCTAATGTCAAATCCCTACCCAAGGCCAACCCTACCCATATCTAAGCCAAGCCTAGCATAGCCCAAACCTTAAACAAACACTATCTTAACCTAATCTTAACACCAACTCATTACTATAACCATAAGCCTGACCTTAACCCTAACTCGAGGACATCTTTCAATCAAATTGATTAAAGCTCTAAAATATATAAGGATTTTAAGACATGGAATTGGGTTGTCTTTTTTAATTTCACCTGTATCTATATGCATCGGTTTCTTATCAATATTATTCAACGTAAGTCTGATGCATTAGTGTGGCCCAAGGGCGAACTGGCAAATTTTTTACCTTGAATTGTATGTTGATACAGATTATAAAACAGCCTTCGGGGAGATTTGGCATCACAGTTTCTGAAAACATTTTACTGACCTTATTCATACAGACAACATTTTTTCTACCTTGAATGTCGAAGGGATTGTCGATGACAAAGTTTCCATTCCACACCACGGACAGATCAACTGGTAGGTCACTGATGTTGCCGCCCTCATAGTCGTACTAGCAGACACAGAAAGACATGGAGAGTTCCATGAATTGGTCATTCCTAAAAAAATAGGACTCCAAATAAATTTAGATGTTATTTGCATCGAGATTCGCCCCGGGTTTGATGGTGGCAGACAGCCGGGTATACAGCAGAGTCGCCCTAATAGACACATTCCATAAACATACACACACACAGGAAATAACAGATGGGTTTTAGCTGGATGGGAATTGGAGGTAAGACAACAGGAAACTGAAAGAAGTGAGGAAAAACACAGGAATCAAACAGTGGTAAAGCCTTATTCACTCACGTGATATAGTAGTCGAATGAGGGGGGAAGCGAGAGATAAGATCGGGAGGAAAATTGTAAAGTGAAATTGGCATTTTCCATTTGCTCACTGACACACTTGATTTGCTAGACGGAGCCTGACCACCCCAAACGGCCAATGGGGCTTGTAGCGCATGCACACCCATTTATGATGCAGCCTAAAAAAAAGGCCTTTCTGCTCTCCAGCGCACACTATCAGCTATTGTATCCCCTTTCCCCTGATCCAGTATGACCCTCCATCCATCACACAAAAGGTGGGTTGACTTCATTAGCCACAATGTCCCACTGGTTAAATACTTGCTTAAATACTGGCAACCAGCAGTGAAACAATAGCACTCTCTGAGGCGTGGCCTCCATTAAACTTTAAGGGTTTCCACTTGTCTGCTGTCACCAAAACACGGGTGGACTTGTTCTCCGGTCAGCCTCTGCCCACCCGACTGCCCGCCACATCATGCTTTATTCATCTGGTCACATGCTTTGAAATGCCAACGCAGACCACACCGTGACACTCTGTCACACTGCGACTCACCCACAGTCTAAGCAGCTTTCCGCTGGGTGCTACAAGGCAAGATTTGGACTGATCTTAGTCTTTGAGGCAGGGATTTGCAAAGTTTTGCAAATTATGAATTTGGTACCTCTCCAGGATGCTAGATTAAAAAATTATACTGTGATATTTTGAGAAAATACGGTGACAATGTTTATTTTATTTATTTTTTTAGGGAAAATACAGTTGTATTTGGTCAATAATGTAATACATTTTATTTGGTTCTCTGATTACTGGACTGTTATCTTAATTTTCTGTATAAGTTACATTTTTACACATCAAATGCATCTGTATTCAGTAGAGCTGACATGAGTACAGATGTCATTGTTGATGTCAAATTGTATAACAGAGTATTATATATAAAAGGTTCAATCGGAGACATAAAATGGTTTATTTATGTCCGCGTTAATTAAACAGCAATGTGTATGTATTTGAAGGCTATTTCTAACAGACTCTGAAGGTATATGCCAACATGACTAATTACAAGAGGGTGACCCAAGCATTCACTCAGCTTTTTTCTCACCTTCCTCCTCATCACACAGCTGCTCTGCTTTGTTAAAAATCAGCAGTTCTCCGTCCTCGACACACACACATACACACACTAGACGTATCTATCCCCGCATTCCGCAGGGACATGCAATCCATAGAGACGATTCATGTAGCAGGAGAGTAAACGAGTGCAGGAGCAGATAACGAATGAACCCGAGCCAACTGGCTGTGTTACTGTAATGAGGCCGGCGACTGTTTTGTGCTCACCTTGTACTTTGTACTGCCTCTCCTTGGATCTCCTCTTGTCACCTCTCACTGACTGACCTCCTCCCTTATCTCTGCCTCCCTTTAAACTCTTCTTATTTAACATCCATTTCTCTTATTTGTGTCTAATCTCTTTTCTTTCTAATTTGCTCTATAGCTGTCCCTGTGCATTTTCTTTTGACCAACTCTCCCAACCCCCCGCCCCCGGGCCTCCCGGGCCTCGCTACTGTACTGTATATGTTGGCTCAGGTAGATTAATTACATGCAGTGACATGTAGGAGCTGGCCAGAGGCTTCAGTAATGAGTTTGATTACTCATCTCCAGCAGCTCCTGGTGCTCAGGGGAGGGGGGGAAAGGACACCAAGCTGGGCAGAGCTGAGGACTATGTAGAGCAACTTTTTCCTAACAGGGTTCCACAGCTAGGGAACTTTTAACAGCATCCACATAGGTGCTCTTTAGATCAAAGCTCGACCAATGCATGTCAGTGGCCTGCTGATAGTCGATAGTGAAGTCTGCAACTAACTATAGAAGTGGAAAATCTGCCCAAGGCGCATAGAAGACATCAGTTCCTTGGAGAAAATTATAAATCTGCACTAAATCAGTGTGTACGGGTGCACAATATTTTGTCTGAGTGTTCTAAACTCCTGTTTTAATGGCAGTGTGTTATTATTGAGTGGAATAATGTTGCTAGGAGGGGATATGTCATTGATAAACATTTCTTCAGCGAGTGTGTTCATTTGTCAGGCATGGCTTACTTATCTTTGCTTTGGACCCTGACATCTGGCCGAGGGCGGGCTGGAAACATTTTAGCTAACACATAAGTTCAATGTTTTGCATTAAGGTGTTACCGTAGGCTTGAAGTGATAAGTATTATGCACACAACCACAACCACAATATGCACACAACCATTCTTCCATCTTATGTTGTGCATCAGTGTGCCAGGAACACTACAGCACTGTGAAAAGGTATGTGTCTGGATTGCAGAAATGACATTACATTCATGCATTATTTTTGTAATTAATTCTTTGCAATTAATTCATTGAAGTCCCAGCTCAAAAGTGGTTAACTTATTCTTGCACTTGTATGACCTTAACAGTGCCGGTCTATCGGAGATTAATTCGATATTACATTTTATTTCCTGGGGGAAAAAATCTAAACCAGAACAAATCAAACTAATACTCTACTCTATGGTGCTATTATGGTGCTAATACTCTATTTAAGGGAATTTAATTAGCAAGGAGTTGTTAGCATGTTGGCCACACAGTCAGGAGATCAGGAAGAACTGGGTTTGAATCTCCACTTGGGCATCTTTGTGTGGAGTTTGCATGTTCTCCTCGTGCATGCGTGGGTTTTCTCCGGGTACTCCGGTTTCCTCCCACATTCCAAAAACGTGCATGTTAGGTTAATTGGAGACTCTAAATTGTCCATCGGTATGAATGGGAGTGTGAATGGTTGTTTGTTTAGATGTGCCCTGCGATTGGCTGGCGACCAGACCAGTCCGCCTCTCGCCTGAAGTCAGCTGGGATAGGCTCCAGCATACCCCGTGACCCTAATTAAGATAAGTGGCATAGAAAATGGATGGATGGATAATTAGTAAGAAAGTAAAAAGGTTTCTATATCTTTAACAGTCCCGATGGTGTGTGTGTGTGTGTGTGTGTGTGTGTGTGCGCGTGTGGTTATTAAAAGGCAAAATGAAAGTGAAAGAGTTGTTATGGAGGCCCCAACAGAGGGTATAGAATATCCATGATGATTGATAACCTGCTCAGTGTTACCATTGTGTTAAGTATTCTCTAAAGGGAAGTGTATGTATATGTATCACAGCAGGTTGTGTCTGGGTGGGAGTCCAGTGTAATAAATCACTGCAAAAATTAGCCAGCAGTGGATGCTGTCCCTGTCCATTCCATATTACAGCCCCCCCTGTGCATTATTTAGGGTTTGGAGTATTTAGAGTATTTGCATGGCTGCACAGGAAAAGATGTACATTCACCTTCACACTGGTTGTTTGGATACTGCATAGCTCGACACAAAGTACAAAGCATATGGCAGATTCTCCACATGATGCTCTTCCTAATCATGCAGAGCTGATGGAGACGGTGGTATCAGTCACAAGCAGTGACCTGCTTTACATGATTTACTACACTGGCACTATCAAATGTCTACTGTGGGAGTACCCTAAGTGCAGATGAGATGACGCACTGCAGAAAAGACAAGTCATACACAGTATTGCCATTAGAGCTAAATTGCATAGTACAACATGTGACAATTGGACAACTAGTTAGTAGTTTGCAATGTGTACACAAATACAGCACCTTGCAATACAATGAACCTTTACACACCACCATTGCTAAGCAATCTGTTACTCTCTCATTTGTTTATTGTGACTTCATCTTTCTGTCCTCCATTTATTATCTTTCATTCAGCTTGTCTTTCCTCCCTCCATCGTCCCCCTTATCATTGCTTTGTCTCTGATTCCATCACATCTCTTTGCCTCACTTTCCTGTGTGTGTGTGCGTGTGTGTTTACGTCAGCCTACAACAGCACTGTAATTCATCATCATTTCAGCTACAGCTCCCTTAATTGGATGCTATCACAGTCCCACCTGAAGAGGAGGCTTTTTCAATCATAAAACCACCAGGGTGTGCTCACATAGTACACACAATTTCACCCACTGTGTGGAGATTTTGTATATTTATTCTCATATGTCCTAAATTGACATTTGTGGCACCCCCTATGGGTTTGCGCTCAAAATGCTCGCAAAAGACATCCTAGCATACGTGTAATACAGACATCCTGAACGTTTTACAACCATTACACAAATGGTCAATGACTTATGGGCGGCATGCCTAAGTCGCTCATGTCCCTGTGAAGATGTTTTATTTTATGGCTTGTACTAAAAAGGCATGTACTGAATTGATTCTGCTAAACACTCTACAGTGAGTGTTTTGTCGAGCACATTGAGTTGTGTGACAAAATTCAATTCAGTTAAAAGTTGAATAACAGTGCCAACATGTGGTATATTTGCTGACCCCAGCTGACTTGCACCTAGCTAGATGAGCCCGCCATTGTGTATGTGCTTTCCACGTCACGGAGGACAGCTTTGTAAAAGAAAGTAAATTAAAAATATAGGCTTTGCTACACATGTTAAAATAAAACTCTGTCAACTATAATTGAATAATGTTTGTTTTACATCTATGGTCTAGGGCAGGGGTCACCAACGTGGTGCCCGCAGGTTTTCAGTTAATAATGTGAGAACACTAGAAAGAAAAGTATTCTGAAACGTAAAATGTGAGTTGTGGATACCAGCATTTTGTGAATGTTTTGGTCGAACAAGCATATTTGATTTGTTTGGGTTGAAATAAGGTATGAAAATAATTTCTCCAAAAATGAGTAGCTCGTGGCCATTTTCATTTTCTAAAAGTAGCGCTCGCAAGAAAAAACGTTGGTGACCCCTGGTGTAGGGTCTGCCTCTGTCAAAAACAGGTATGGACAAACACAGCTCATTAGCGTTAAAGATACAGACACACAATCTATTGTGTTCCCAGCAAGGCTTACTAAAACACTTTTAAACTCAATACACTATTACACTACCTCTGAGGCTTTTTTAAAGATGCTAAATATAATATGCAACCTTTAAACTTGAACTTAAAGACTGAAGGGAGCCACAATTTGAACTGCTGCTTGTTCCAGTTCCCAGTGGGAGTACAGTAAGCCAGCCCAAAGACCCAAAGCCCCCTGATGAGAGTGTGACAAGCTCAAGAAAAGACAGCTGCCACATTCTCTCCTCAATCCTAGGCTTCTCTATCGAATCACTGCCACCGAGTGCCTCGGCGTAAGCTAATATATCACCTAAAGTAAGTCATAATTGGTGTTTAAATGCCTCCTGTCTGCTTCCCAATAGGAGCGATGGAAATGAACTTGAAGTCAGCCCTGTTGTTCCTTGTTAGGCCTGACAGATTGACTGAAGGCTGTGATGGAGGAGTAGGAATGGAGAGAGAGTGGCATTTCATCGTGAAGCCTGGTGGCCAAAAGCTCTCAAAATGGTTAAAGAGGTTCATTTATTGGAAGTAGAGTTACTGCTGACAGATGACTGATAGCTGGACTTGATCACCCTTTGGCGTAGAGTGTTCTTTTTGACCAGGTTAGAAGTAAAAATATCTTGATTGGCATAGTACTGCAGGGCTGTAGACTACCAGCATGTATCCGACAGGACATCCTACTATTGTGTATGCAAGTAAATATATGGGAGCAGCAGCTGCTCACACATTCTAGTCTCCCGTTTATGCCCCCACAGTGCTCGTAATGATGAATAGGCTGATACAATGACATGTAAGCTTGTAAGGTCATCAAAGTATTGCATTGGTATTTTACATCAGCCTAATTCATAGTTTAATTGCATATTTACCAACCCAATTTTGTCCTACATGCATCAATCATTTTTAAAAACAATGCTAACAACTCAAAAATCAAAATCTGAACATGTTCTGGGCAAGAAAGTGTTAGCTTCTCTGTAACAAGGCCATATTTATGAGTCATTTGTGATCCTCTCAGCTTGACGTATATCAAGGTGAAACATGTTTCCACAAATATTACAATATTATCAAAGCAATGCGTCGCTATTTTGCACAGGAATCATCACAATTTATAATGAAATTGCAGAGATGTGGTTTAGAGCGGAGGTAATTGCTTTTGGTAGCCAGTGGAGATACTTGCTATAGAAATAGCGTTTTAAAACATGTTTTTATTGCTTGTGTGGCTACATACTTGTAACAAGACACCTAATTATGTTAAAAAGCCAAATTCATCATGAATTGGAGACACAGGGTTTTCTTTGACAGCGACAATAACTAATAACGCTGATGTTGCTAATGAAGGAGATCGAGACACCAATGTAACTTGGGGTTAAGGACACTTGGTATGGAACAAGAGTAGCGGAAATCAAATCTACAACCTTTCAGTTGCACCCCACCTCTTCATCCCCGATAGAAGCCCACATTTATCAGGCCAACAAGACTTGGCAAAGAGAACTTTACCCCAGAAAGCTGTCCCCATTCTACGCCAAAGCTTTGTGGGTTTTGACCCGTGCAGATATAGATGCACAGTTTGTGTGTGGTGTCTTACTATGCTCTTCTGGCACTGGATACTGGTGCTGTTGAACCTCAGAGCCGGGACACTGAGCGTGTTGCCTTGAATGTGAAAAATACACTCGTAGTTCCTCTGTCCGGACTGCGGCTGGGGCAGGTTCTGTGCCAGCAGTGTGATTGGCCTCATAACTCCGGCGGGGATATAGATCTGAGTGGAGGGCAGGATTTGAGGACACTCCTGGAGATAAGAAAATTAAGAGCAGAGAGGTTGAGATGTGACTGGAAAAATAAGAAGATACACTACAGTGCTGTGAAAAATGGCACATCATAGCTAGTGACATTCAAATAAAGATGCACAATGTACAACCTGTACAAGTGCAAAGTTCATTGATATGAATATATGGGTTGAAATGTTTTCCATAAGGAGCATAACCTTTTTCTCTGAATGAGGTCATAAAAACACTACTTTACATTTTCACATGAGGACTGGATAACATGGATTACCTGTCCATTTTAACATTTATTTATGATTAGTGCTGTTGGCCAGGACCGCCGTTAGACAATTCCAAGGGCCCATGGGAAATAGGTAATTATTAAAAAATAAACTCTAGTTTTTTGCCTTTGTGTGAAATGATTATTGTACAATTTGGCACAAACCTAAATTTAATTTGATGAATACAGGGGAAAATTCTTCGCTAATTTATTTTTTAGTTCAAGATCACAAAATTAACAGAATAAAATAAAATAAATAAGTATCTTTATGAAATAGAAGTCTGTCCTGCTTAATTTAAAGCAGAATAAATTAATTGTCCTGGTTGTAGGGGTCTCCAACTTTCGTTACTATTACAGCTGTCAACTAGGGATATTTCGGATTTTTCGACATGAAGTTGTATGACATCCCCCTCAGCAGTGTAATCCAGACTCCCGCCGTATCCCTGCGCACTGTCGCCTGTGCATTCATGTGTGTGTGACGAACACACTCACGGTAATGCCACTCTTTTTCTGCAACGGAGCGCCACGGCCATCTTGTTTACGTATGTGTTCCACAGCGGAAGAAGATGCCAGTGTCTTCATCACATACACACAAATGGAGAGGTGACAGTGCGTAGGCGGGAGACAAATATAACGCTAGGCATTTTGTGAGGTCAGATTTTTTTGAGAAGGCACTTTGGTGATGCAAATATATTACATGTTTGAACACATATTGTTTTGAGAAGCCAAACTCTTTACTTAAATGTCCCCAGCAACTAAGTGGAACTACATTCTTCATCACCAAAATCCGACCAGAATTGGACTTAGGAGACCAAGTGGGGGGTAAATCACTGTTGATGGACTACACTGTTGATGGGGATGTCATACAACTTCATGTCAAAGAATCCGAACTATCCCTTTAAATTGTACACTACTTTATTTACCAAGCACACCTCCACTCAAACAGTGTGGCCATCCTCTTTATGCTATTTTGTGCTCATTTGTCTTTATATAAAGGCATAAAGTCTGAATTCAAAAGTTGTTATAAAAAACTACAAAGAGTTGTAGCACATATTGTTTGGCCCTTTGGTGAGCTACTCAAAATCACTTGGCCAGCAAGGAGACCTCTGTCATAGTACCACCATCATAAGGTTGGACACTATGTTTATGTTCATTAAACAACCACACACAACTAGTGTTTTGAGAACAAGACATAGGGCCTCATTCATGAAACGTTCTTACGCACAAATGTGTTCTTAAAGCCTTCTTACGAAGATTTCTGGCATTCAGGAAACGTGTTCTTAACTCACAGTTCTTAGATCTAAGAACAAATTCTACGAATGCTCAGGAGGACTCTTACGCACAAGCAAAGCTTGCACTTTCAATGCGCAATCGCCCTCATGATGGATTTTGCAACCTGATCCCAAAAAATGTAGTGCAAATAAAATATCCCAACAATTATTTATCATCAAAACAACTAAAATATACTTGATCGATAAATATATATTCAAATCCCAATTCATCAACAAAAAAGTAGCTGGCTGGACGTGCGCTGCGCAGAGAGAGAATGTAAAGGGACCATTAGATTTATTTGCTGAAAGCGACGAATATTTGATGTCCCACTTCAGGCTTCAGGCTTCCCTCTCTGTTCTTGCAGGTGTGCAGGATCATCAGAATAACATCGCAATGAAACGTGGTGTGCCTATTGCGCACGTAGCACCCCTAGATAACGACATGTGCCCCCAGCCACGTCTTGAGCCAGAGCACGGGGCTGCTGTATTAATTAGGCAGCGTCTAATCAAATGTAACCACAGAAAAAGTAAACTGTCACACACAAACTTATGTATTTTGACTTTATTTTTCCATCATGATTGTGTAAATATTTTCTAGAGTTTCCAAAATGGTTTTAGTTTTTGATTGATGGCCCACCTCCCGTTTCCTCCAGATCCCTCCTGTGCAGTCCAATCTTTTTTTTAGTCTATTTTAA
Source organism: Dunckerocampus dactyliophorus (assembly GCF_027744805.1). NCBI lineage: Eukaryota > Metazoa > Chordata > Actinopteri > Syngnathiformes > Syngnathidae > Dunckerocampus > Dunckerocampus dactyliophorus. The sequence continues at coordinate 18,555,492 of NC_072819.1, read as the reverse complement.
GTCAAAACAGTTCTTTTTAACCTCTGCGGTGGCGCGTTTCTCCGTGGAAACGGCATTTATGTTGCCTGCAATGGTGCTCCATGCCGACTCTTTTTGGATGGCCTGATGACCGGTGGATACACGTGAAAATAAGGTGGTCTTGTGTTCGCTCACTCCTTGTAAAAGCACCTCTATTTCAGTAGAATTGAAGTTTTTCTTTTGTTTGTTGTCCAGCTGCTCCTCAGTCTTGCCCTTGTGCGTTGCCATCTCCGCCTCCAGCTGCCTGTTGCGCACGGCACATTTTTTACCTTATATAGGAAATAATAGGCGGTGACCTATGCAAATTAGGGCTCACATGCACGGGCATCGCAGTTGGCATTCATCAACCTAAGAACACCGGTGCGAACGATTATCCCTACTTAAGAACGTGTCGTGAATGCGGCGCAGTTTCCAACCCGCGCCTTCTTAAGTACAGTTCTTAAGAAGACTTTTAAGAAGATATTCGTGAATGAGGCCCATAATTAGTATAACAACAATAAGAAAGCAAAATTGTTCAGTGGCATTTGAAAAAGTTAATGCGTACCCCATGAATGTGATATCCACTTCCTTGTGGGACAAAAACGAGCTCCAAACAACCCACATTGCTTGTTTGTTTTAAAAACAAAATGTCACTGATAAATAGTCACATTTGGAGTCCGAAGAGGAGAAGCTAGGCAGATAACTTTAGCTAGCTAGCTGCCACCAGTGACAGCGAGGCAAAGTGTGTAAACAAAGATGCAAGAAAGGTCGAACAACGATAGGTTTGATGAGCACGTGATCAAACATGCTGGCATCGATTGGCGTAGCCTGTGTCAAGCTGTCAAACTGAAACCATTGAGGTTTTACAGACTAGTATTGATTCTCGCGGCAATACCGGACAAAGTGCATCTCTTGTCGCCTCGATACGGGTGTTGGCAACCCGATGTGACACAGCACTGATGTAGGGTGTGCTGCCACACGCCGATATTTTTTTGTGATCGGCTTTAAAAGGCATTTATCGGCATATGCCCATCACGTGTTTTTACTAATTGATACTAATCAGTAGCTGATCTATCCAAGCCTCCTTTATAAATAAATACAGGAGTACAAACTGACAGAAACTTTAATGATAAATAAATGCAGTATGCCTGTATAAACAGGTAGATATATAAACTTGTTTTTAAGTTCATTAGTAACCCATTTAGATTCATGAAGCGTTTATAAGGATACCATTTTTTTTTTTATTAAAGTGGCATATCATCAATGAAAAGTGCCAACTTGCCAACATTGGTTTTAAATTGGCTCTACTGGCATCAAGTTTTCACCCAATCCCTAAACAGAAGAACAGAAAGACAGACAGACAGATGTAGAGAGGAAGAAGAGAAGAAATCAATGTGGTTGCTGGAGTGAAGCAGATTGTCAACAAGAAAGGCCGGCTGTTAAAGTCTGAAGTATTCACAGGTGCTGATGGCACTGTGATGGACTGCCGCTATGCCTCAAGGCTCTAACAGAATAGAATGGAGGGAAAAGGACAGACCCTCTGTGTGTGTGTGTGTGTGCACGCATGATACGAGGATACTAGGGTTCCCGCTTGACGCATCTAGTCTGAAGTAGCAGCCATTGTTAACGTTGAAGGAGCATGTTGAAGCATCTGTTCCAATTACAGCAGGGAAATCCTGCATGGTTGATGCACGCACACACAGACAAGCATAGAAATACACAAAAACAAGGGCGTCACTGGCAGCGATGGATTGTGGGAGCTATTTCATTTGGAGTGTTGACAGGTGCATCAGATAGTGCAGTAGTGCTAGACAATGAGACACAACAATCTCTTCTGACCACGAGGAGATTCCTCATGGGGTCTCTCTCGCTCTCATTTCTCTGCACTTTTTCTTTTCACCCTTCACCCAAACTTTATATCTTTTTTTTATTTACTTTTTCTCTGCCTGACTGATGATGCTTTTTTACTTTTGTTTCTGCAAAAAGGGACAAGACAACATATTCATTTTCTTGACTTTTTAGATAAAGGGTCAAAGTCTTTTTCTTTTTTTTTTAATACAAATTTGCATTTGCAAAGTATGAATGTAAAATTATAAATACTGTAGTAATCACAACAAATTGCAACCTGATCTTACAAGCTTTAATTAAAGACTGCCTGAACATGTTAAATGGGATATTCCATGTTAAATTTTAATTTATGACAAAAAAATGAAGATTCAGTTTCATATATCTGGTTTATTATACAGTTTGTGTTCTGCATACACATAGTAAAGGTTGGTTCAAATTGGATAAGCTTTGGGGGAGAGTCTGCCAGTAAAAAAGCAAACAAACAAAGACAAAAAATTGCACAAAATGAAGATTTCTGGAAAAGTTAAAAACAGATTTTACGATAATAGTAATAATAATAATAATAATAATAATAATAATAATAATAATAATAATAATAAGACTAGTATTAGTCATAATAATACCGTAAATCACAGTGTATAAAACCTTTTTTCCACCAGTAAGAAGCAAAAAATCAGGGTGCGGTTTATACACGATGCCAGGTCTGTGACCAGACTCGGACTGAAAAATAATATCAGACAACGCTTCCACAGCGCTTCAGCGGAAGATCACTCATACTACAAGCCCGGTCACACCGCCTGAACTTTGCTGTAGCGTCCCTTGAACGGTAGGAAGACGGGGCCGAATTTCAACAACACTCGTCACCGCGCACAAAATGGGGAAAAAAAATAGAAAACACGGGCGTTGTCCGAGTGGTGCACCGCTGAAGCCGGCATTGCTTTAGCCTTGATTTAACGGTAGCAAACGTTGGTTTAGTGGTAACGCGAGCGGTGATAGAGCGGCGTTCTGTGCATGCACATATGTATTCTTTGCACTGTATTCTTTACTTGCGTATCTTGCATGCTGCTGTAACAAGTGAATTTACCCGCTGTGGGATAAATAAAGTACAAAATACATGTGCATCAGTTATCCATGTATTGTACATAACACATAATGCTGCACTGCTTCAGTGTGAATTTGAATTGTATTTTACATCATCTGCAATGTTTTAATGGAAGCTTAGGTTAGCTTCAGTGTATATAGAGATTGTTTCACTGTGTGAAAATAAAGACATCAGCCGTCAGATAAGTTAGAAAGAAATTGCATACACAAGCATTTTCAGCAACTGTACAGCAGAGGGCGCTAAAGTCAAAGCAACTGTCTGACCCACAGACGGCTATTCCCAAATGGGCTTCATGAATTCCATTGCAGATGAATTGATGGACAGCAGATTTCTCCTTTCTTCTTCTTTTTGAAATTGCTTAGTACCTTTACGCATGTTGATTTGAGATGAAAGAGCTGGCAAGCATTTATGAACTAAACTTTTTTTTTTTTTCCCCGTCGTGAGACTGAAAATGGGGGTGCGGTTAATACACGGGTGCGGTTTATACACCGTGATTTACGGTAATCATAATGACTATTATGATTATTATTGTTATCATTATCATTATTATTATTATCATAACCTGTATTGCTGATTGGCTGTGATAACACATCTCATCATCACATTGTAGATGTAAATTTAATGATTGAACAAACAAATGGTCAATGTCAATCTCATTTGTAGGATATTAACTGTAGCATGAGTAAGATACTAAATGCAATGCATCGAGGCAGAGATAAACCAGTGGGTGAGAAAAAGAAGGGAGCCATTTGCTGGTTTATTAAAGTGGGAGATGAGACTTGAGGACGGCTGCTGCATGGGAGTCATACACATCTCAACTAATTCCCATCGGGTCAATATGCACTTTATAACACCCACTACCACAAACCAAATGTTAATCTTGCCCTTTGGCGCTGTGAAGTCAGTTAGTTGTGTGGAATGTTTTACTTTATTAGCCGCAGGGCAAAACACTGACACTGTGATCAAAAGTTGTTGAGGGTGAGCCCCTGGCAGAATTGGTTTGAGTTTGTCTACGTGTCCTCGTTTAAGTCTCGTTTAATTTTCAAACCATTTTGGGTGTGTTGAATTAATATAGGATACATTTACCAGAGGATTCTTTTTTGTTTTTGTTTTTTGAAATTGCACTGTCATATATGTTCCTTAAATTATCCTAAAATGGCAACGTGACATAAAAACAGACGAGAAAGTCCCATTGAAAACCATTGAAAATGATTTTCATCCCACATTTATGTGGCAATCATTTTATATGTTTTAATCGGGACTACCAGCTTTTAATGGTTGATTTATATGTGTCCACCAGATGGCAGTGCTTTTTCCCCATTCAAAGCATGCAGCAAAATTTTATATATTTTACTGCAGTGTCGCCTTGCTACTGAAATGATAAGTGTGTGTCTCTACTGATCTTGGATAATGATGTGCATGTAAAAAACATTTGTTTTTCTTTTTTTTAAACTATATATACTGTATATATGATACACATATTATATATCATCTGCGATTGGCTGGCGACCAGTCCAGGGTGTACTCCGCCTGTCGCCCAAAGTCAGCTGGGATAGGCTCCAGCATGCCCCCGTGACCCTAACGAGGAGAAGTGGTATAGAAAATGGATGGATGGATATTATATATCATATATATATAGAATATATATACTGTATAATAGATAAAAACAGTGGCGTTATGTTAATCATTGAAAGGGTTAAAAAAAAAAAATATATATATATATATATATATATATATTTTTTTTTAACCCTACAGTTTGGGGAAAATTACTTTTTAGTCAAAAGTGACAAACGAGTGAGTGAAGGACTTCTTAAGGGATATTAATTATCTATTTCAACAAAAAATTGAGGAATGAGAAGCAATAAAAAAAAGTTAGATCATCTTCTCTGTCACACCTAAAGTCATCAGATCCTCACTGTCCTTAAATGACTTCCTATCTGCGGAGGGAGATGTCTCGTCTGCAGTGATGTCAGAGATGAGGCAAGAGCACACCGATTGGCTCCCGGCCATTGCCCATGCGGCCACCTTCCCATGGTGCTGACAGTCTGTTGAGTATGATAGATGAGGATGTATCTACTGTATGTGTGTGTGTGTGTTGGTGTGTGTATACTTGTGTCAGTGTCAAGGGGGTCACCACCGTCACCACAGTGATAAGGGTCCCCACGGATTAGCGTCACAGTCCAATGAAGCGGTTCAAAAAGGAGGGGGGAAACACCCCATCGACCAGTGTTTTTATTTTAAACACACACAGTATGATGACCACATCCCTCAAGAGAGCACATCTGAGTTCCAGTCACTAATACAGTTGTAGTTTCAGGTATGTTCACACTTATGGTTTGGTACTCTAGTCTGGACCTAACAGAAAGTGTGCGTTCATACTAGTATTTTTGTCATGAGACCAAAGGCTGCACTGTACAGAACAGTATGCATGAAGTATGGACTTGATTGGACAACTTTCATGACCTAATTCAAACATTAGACAGTGCAAGTCTAATAAAAAAAATAGCAGATATGAAGAACACAACATAATATTTTCCCTATAATGCTTTGCTAAGTGCTAAATGCTGCAGATTGCTATTGATGTAGAAACAAATGTAAGTGAGTGACGTGAAACACAGGCTCGCAGCAGCCAGACAGCACATGTAAGTGCATGCAGTCATTGGCTGGTGTACATACAATTACTAGTCAAAATAAGGGAAGAGAATTTGACTAAATCTTTTTAATTTAATGCTATTGGGATGTAAGAAACGCTCTCTGAATGTTCTGTTTTCCTGTTTAGATGCTACATTTGGATTGACAAGAATACGCTGCCTGATGGAGCTGTACTATAGTGAAGGTCTGAGTGCATGTAGCTGACGTCATATTCTTTCATAGCCATCTATTAACAGTGTCTCTGCTGGTTGCAGCCGAGTAGTGTACTCAGTTTTGCCACAAATAAGACACAATTACCTTACTGACCCGAATATAAGATGGTATTTTTTCCTAGAAAAAGATGTACAGTCATTGTGGTTTGAACATCGTGCCCTCACTCTATCATGTTTTTTTTTTTTTTATCAATTAATTAATACATGATCACTATTTCGTGGCTGAATATGGCTTATTATTCGTTTTTAAAAAATGCATATTTAAGCAAATTGTACTTTTTTGGCGCAAAACTAAATTAAGCATTTTGGCTAAATGGCTAAATGAACTAAAATGGCTAAATGAACTAGCTACTAAAAGAACTAAAATACAAATACAAGGCAGAAGAAGCATTCTCATTGTTAATGCAGTATTATACATTGGCCACTAGGTGGCCAATAATTGTTAATTAACAATTGCTAATTGTTTGGTGAGACAAGCATCAGAAGTGGTACATTTACTGCAGGTTTAAGTGATCTCACAAGAGGTACGATAATAACACGATAGCCACAACAATAACACTCTAATAATAATAATACCATAATGCCATAACCCACGACAAGCTAAAACTCAAATCTGAACCTCCAATGTTACTTCCTGTGATCCAGACATCTGTCCGCCCACCACTAAGGTCCCCTCGGGAATACATTTACTGTGACACACATGAGCAGGAGTTTTATTGACATCTTAAATGGCTTTACTCTCATTATGTCTAGTATATTGGGTAATACAAGGGTAAAGCATTTTAAAGCCGCTATTACGATACGTTGATGAGACAATAGCCACCGCAGTAAGTAAGGTCTTTTCTAACGTATCAACAATAATGATTTGATTTAGACAATTGTTTTTTCTTGTTTGTTTGTCAACCAACATTTTACTGCGATGCTTTAAGACAGGGGTCACCAACATGTCGATGGCGAGCTACTGGTCCATCTTTGGGACTTTGCTGGTCAATTGCAAGAATATTAGAAAAAAAATGTATTATTACATCAGTGCCCTCCCCTGCCGCAGAGCGACAACAGGCACGCATTTTGACCACTGAACACGCCCGTACGCCTCGCCACCCTCCAGGCACAAAACCTGCAAGCTCCAGCCAGGAGCCCAGTTCCCAAAACCCGACCGGAGGTATCAGCGCACATGCAGCCGATCGCCCGCCGCAAGGTTATGCGAGGGAGAGAGAGTGAGTGAGCGCGGGCAGCGATGTGCCTGAGTACACAAAAGTAGTTATTGCACATTAATATGGCTCCAAATCTGCCTTTGCTACATCAAAATTAAGGCACAAATATAATGTAACTCCATAGATGTGCACCTCCAAAAAAACCTTTTGAGCTGCAGCTCGTTGGGGCTGCATTGACCAAAGTGCAGCTCAGGGGCCATCCGCGGCACGTTCACAGCCAAGACCAGGGATCTTGGTCTCAAAAAGGTCGGTGTTCCGGGTCTAGAGATGCTGATCCAGGAACATTATCTAGCATGGTGGTTACTCGGACTGTGTTGGATCATAGTCGACCTAGAGAACTGATAAACTATGTGATCTCTACTCCACTGACTGTACAGACTACACACACACACATACACCTCCATTAGAACAGCAGCGGCTCTGTCTGTTATCACTGATGACAAAGCGTGATTGTGTGTCAATTTGGATGCTATCAAGGCCCGGATGGTCAAAGAAGAAGATGTCGCTGATCAGCATCAGTTTGCGAGATCGATCAGCGCTGCAAAAAATATACAGTGAGTGTTCTGACGGCTTAACTAAATTCAACTTAATTTCACTGTACAGAAAATCAATGTAATTCACGTCTCTACTTAAATGTAAACAACCCCTGTAAAGTTCTTGCTTCAGTGTATGACGACTCATCCTTTAGCTCGCTTTTAGCAAGCACTTCCGAGACAGTCCTAAATATTTGATGGGAGAAGTTGTTTTCTGCGACTTGCTGTTTTTTTACATAAAATCAAACATGGTTTTTATATGCTCCTGTTTTCATTTTTAAAAATTCAAATTTTGCCCCAATTGTTGTAGACTGTCTCGTTTTTCGTACCATATTGCACTTCACGTACCAGCGTTCCCTTAGCCCTGTACTGTATTGTTCCGTGAAATTAAGTCCCCAAACAAAGCACCCTGCGCATTGCTGACTCACTGTCTGTGCATTTTTTTTTTTTATTAATTGTGACTGATAAATAACCCACCATGGGACCAAAAAAGTTGCACATGCCAGAAATACAGCAAGTGAGGCAAAATGTGTCCAAAGGCCTTCGCTCCATGATTAACAACAATGGCGCAGCTACTCATCACGGAGTTCTTTTTGGAAAATGTTATTTCTATTTTTGTTTTGTTTTTTTATATATATATTTTTTAGCTATGGTCTTAAGCTTTTGATGAGCTGATGAACAACCCATTTCACTTTAATGATCGTTTGCAATACAGTCGTCCCTCGCTACATCGTGGCTTGAACATCGCTCCCTCACTTGATTGCTGTTTTTCAAAACATTAATTAATACGCAATCGCTGTTTTGTGGTTGACTACGGCCTATTATTAATCAAAAACATGCATATTTAAACAAGTTGTCTATATTTTTTTGCCCAAATTAAGCACTTTCAAGAATAAAATGGATAAATGCACTAAAATACAAACACAGTATTAGCCATTAAGACCACAACTTGTGAATGTAGTACAGTATTCTACTGTACATTGGTGTCAGTAATTGGTTAGTGATACCACCACCGACTCACCAAACTTGAACAACGGGTTTAACTGATCTCACAACAAGCACAATAATAATAACAATAATAATATGGGTTACTGTGCAAAATGTAAATTCTTGCAATTTTCCCCCGCTCTTAAAGTTTTTGTATATTTCTGTATCATGGGTGTTTTTCAGACTTTTTTCAAAAATGGCATCTTATATTCTCAACACTCAAATAATCAATTTATTTGAATAATCAAATAATCCCAATGTTTTTCCAGGTCTACAGTTTAAAAAGGCACTGCTGTATCTAACAAGCATTATTAGCCTGGGACTTAAACTGGAGCAAAGTTATTACTTCCCTTTCATTCTAGCGGTGTGACTCACCTCTGTGCTCCATTTCAATAACAAAAGTTCTCATCTACTTTGCTCAAATGAAGCGATTCCCTCGACTAGTGCCAGGTGTAAGGAGGCCCGGTTCCACAGCACCACACAACGAGCTCTTACATGAATGCAATGAAAGACACTTTGAACTGTAAGAAGCCTTTTGCAGAGTCCACCCACTCATCCCAGAACAGAACCATGGAAGATATATATATATATACAGAAAGGTGGAAAAGGCACAAAAGATGAAACATAAAAAGTTCATGCTGTTGGAGTGTAGGAAGCTGATAGTATAAATAAAAGGTATATACCTGTATATACTGATAAATGCAAATATTTAAGCTAAATAGTTGTGTATTTTTAGTAAGTTTGAATATAAGAAAGCTTCAGGAAAAGCAGTATTTCTGAGCTCAATAATTAACACCAGCAACCAAGGAAGAAAGCGAGGCAGGTGAAATGACAGAGAATTATTGAGAAGGTATAGAAGAAACATAAGGTGCAGGTTGTGTCATGACCCTCAAGTATGCTTTTATCTCCTGAATGGTTAAAACATCCCTTACATTCTCCTCCCACTCCTCATCCCTTCAGGTTGCTCCACTCATCTTAAGGATCTCTTTCTCATCTTCATTTTAACTTGCCTGGTCCTCTTTTATAGCTGTCTTCCTCCTGCTCCTACCTTACGCAAATGAACACATAAGTCACTAGTATGACAGTCAGTTGTGTGTAGACCTCTGCCAAGGAACATCCAACCTAGAATTCTCCTTCTTACATCTTCATGTGTTCCTCAGACTTTCCTGTTGTCCTGAGTATTGGTCAATCCGATGCCTCCTGTTAAGCACATCATTTTTGCTGACAAAGAGAAACTATCAGCTGCAGTCTATCATAATCACTGATGAGAAGTTAATAGGGCTTGGCCTTGTCAGATTAAAATACATTCTTGAAACTTCAAATATTTAGCTGCATATCCTGTATATGTTTGACCCTGTGTGTACCATCATTCCACCCTGCAAAAAGAACAGCTCAAATAGATTATTACAGGCGCAAAACTAGTGCGACATTCAAACCCATGATGAATGTATGTAAACTTCTGACCCGCAGCTGTATGTACGACTTAATGACACTTTAACGTCAATTTAACAACAACGTGCTTGACACCATCTGCCCCCAGTGTTTGTTCTTCTAAATTGCAGTTTAATGGTGCATGAGAGGTTCTAATGGTAAAAATACTAAAAAAAAAAAAAAAGATAGAAACACCACCTTTGAGCAGTAATGTTTTACCGTGTGTTTAATCAGATATTGAATGTTCATTTGTGCAATTTTGTATAGGTAAGTACTTTTAACATCCATCCATCCATCCATTTCCTATGCCGATGTCCTCATTAGGGTCACGGGTAAGCTGGAGCCCATCCCAGCTTATGTCGGGCGAGTGGTGGGGTACACCTTGGACTGGTCGCCAGCCAAACGCATACGAGTTTTTTTTACACTAAACAAACAAACAAAAATAATATATAAAGTATATATATATATACTGTATATATTTGTCCTGTCCAGCCATTAGGGCAGATAGTATTGTTGATCTAAGTGCCCTGAAACAAAAATATTTTTAAAAACTCAGTTAGTTAGTGGTTGATTACAACGTTCATTTCTCAGAGAAATTAATTAATAAAAGTTGGTTTACTCATGTCAACATAAGCGGTTGTCAACCTTGCATATTAACTTGTGACTTTCAACAGAGGAATCAGAAGACACTGCAGTATTTATATATAATGGCAGTTGTTTGACATTGTTGTGCAAAATTGAAATTTGTGCATTTTTTGAGGGGGATGAAATGATTGAGAAGTCTACCACAAAAGAAGGCACAGGTCCAATGAATATTTGAAGGTAAGATTAGGCAGTTGCTTTCTTGTTGCCCCTCCCACTGTTCTTTGCTTGTTTTTTTAATATTTTGACACCATAAATCAGCTTTTGCAAAAACACACAAGCAATAATGATGAAGTTAACGCTTCTACAACAAGTCGACATAAATAGACTGGTATTTTCATATAAATGAGCCCTTTAGGTCTCAATTTCACGTGAACGAAAGCGGTCAACTATGCATGTCAACGATGGTTTAAGAGGGCACTTTTAGAAGAACACAGTGAGCAGTGAGTTGATGAGTTGGTCGACTTAGACAGGTTGTCGACAATTATCTCTCAGTTATTGTTTTTTTAGTCACATAATCAAAAGCCCCAAAATCAGGTGGGATAGGCTACAGCTCACGCATGAACCTGAACAGGATATGCAGTAGAAATGAATTCTCATTTTTCAGTCAAAGTTCTTCTGTAGTGCCTTGAGACACTGGTGCAAGAAACAGTAGCTCGTTTTAATGCATTTAATCAATTAATGCTGAGTACAAAATAATCATGAGTGATGCTTGTCTACAGGGAACACGTGCATGGTGGGATGTTCTCAATTTGCATAAAAAATTCCACCACTCCACTTTTATTTATTTCATTAGTAAAGCAGTCCCTTGGCGGCATGCTTGCAACTAGGCCACCTTGCCGCCACAACTCTCCTCCCCTCTTTTGTGTTTTACTGCAGGATGCTCCACCTTTCTCTTCTCATCTCATCTGTCTCTTGCCATTAAACACACCAATGATCACAGAAGCATCTGGAGATGCATCTTTAAGCTTTAATACATTTTGAATAATTAACACACACACACACCTACACACACACACACACACACACACACACATATATAGGGTAGAGTCTATCAGTGGCAGACGGACCCACAGGGAGGAGAAGGGAAGCTCGCTGTGTGCCAGCCTCAGACAGAGAGCCGCAGAGCTGGGGGAGCTCAGAGCTGTGAGCCAGCCTGAGCTCTAGCAGACACACATACAGTGGAAAAAAGGCTGGCGATCTAAAAGATACAAAGGTTGCGTTCACATATTTCACTTTGGTTCATGTTTGGTTCTGTTAAAATGAACTCTTCTGCGTTTGCTCTGAATGGTTTGTTTGGTGGCCAAGTGGTTAGCATGTTCAAGATTCAAGATTCAAGAGAGTTTTATTGCCATGTGCATAGTAAAACAGCAGTTATACCATGCAATGAAAATCTTATTCTGTTCATTCTCCCAAGAAAAGAAAGAAAACACAAGAAAGAATAAGAACATAAGAAACAAACACAAAAACATATATACCAATAAATTAAGCAACAACAACAGAAGAGACATTAATACAAATAAATAATACAAATAAATAAATAAATAAATAAATAAATAAAGTGCTATGAGTGTGTGCGTGTGTTGCGTGCGGCGTGTGCGAGTGCTTCGTTGAGGAGCCTGATGGCCTGTGGGTAAAAGCTGTTAGCCAGCCTTGTGGTCCTGGACTTCAAACTCCTGTAGCGTCTGCCTGACGGTAGGAGTGTGAATAATGAGTGTTGTGGATGTGTGCTGTCCTTGATGAGGTTGTGTGTTCTGCGTAGGACTCTAGATTTATAAATGTCTTGCAGTGAGGGGAGGGCTGCCCCAACAATGTTCTGTGAGGTCTTGATCACCCGCTGGAGTGCCTTCCTATCACGTGTTGTACAGTTACCGTACCAAACAGTGATGGAGGCGGTAAGGACACTTTCCATAGTGCATCTGTAGAAGCAACTCAGGATTGTGGTGGGCATGCCAAATTTCCTCAGTCTTCTCAGGAAGTACAGTCTCCTTTGGGACTTCTTCATAATTTGTTGGGTGTTGTGAGACCAGGTGAGGTCCTCGCTGATGTGTGTGCCAAGGAACTTGAAGGTTTTCACCCTCTCCACCTCAGTCTCATCAATAAACAGGGGTCTATGCGGCTCCTTTTCCCTTGTTCTTGGGTCGATAATCATCTCTTTAGTCTTATCTGTATTGAGAAGGAGATTGTTATCACGACACCAAGCTATGTGGTCCGCCACCTCTCTTCTGTATGATGTTTCAACACCACCAGTGATCAGTCCCATGACTGTAGTGTCATCCGCAAATTTAATGATGCTGGTGGTGTTCTGGGAGGCCACGCAATCGTAGGTGAAGAGCGTGTAGAGGAGTGGACTCAGCACACACCCCTGTGGGGTCCCAGTGCTCACAATTCTTGAGCTGGATGTGCGATTGTGGACTCTGACTGACTGGGGCCTGCCTGTGAGAAAGTTAAACACCCAGTTACAGAGGGAGGGAGACAGGCCAAGTGTGAGGAGCTTATCTGTGAGTTTGTGGGGGCAGACTGTATTAAAAGCAGAGCTATAGTCTATAAATAGCATTCTGACGTATGTGTCCTGGCCCTGTAGGTGAGAAAGGACTGTGTGGATGGCAGTGTTGACTGCATCATCCGTGGACCGGTTCTGGCGATATGCAAACTGTAGAGGGTCCACGGTTGCCGCCGGGATGCTCTTTTTGATGTGGGTCATGACTATCCTTTCAAAGCACTTCATAACAATAGGAGTGAGTGCTATAGGGCGATAGTCATTCAAGCAGGTCACGTTGCTCTTCTTGGGTACGGGCACTATGGTGGTGGACTTAAAGCAGGTCGGTACAGATGCTTGTGCAAGCGACAGGTTAAATATGTCGGCAAGCACATCAGCTAGCTCTGATGAGCAAACCCGAAGTGCACGTCCTGAGATGTTGTCTGGGCCTGCTGCTTTTCGTGGGTTTGTTTTGTTTAGAACCCTGCACACATCAGCTGATGTCACCATGAGAGGTGAGTCCTGTGTGCTCCGCAGGTTCAGCCACCCTCTCTGCTCATCAGGAGTTTGGGTGTCAAAGCGGGCATAGAACTCGTTCAGCTCATCTGGAAGTGTGGTTTGGCTGGACGTGGCTACGCTACTCTGCTGTCGATAGTCTGTGATGTGCTGGAGCCCCGCCCACATGCGCCGAGGGTCTGAGGTGGAATAGTAGCCATCCAGCTTCTGTCTGTACTGTCTTTTGGCCTCTCGTATGGACCTCCTCAGGTCATATCTGGCCTTTTTGTAGTCATCAGCGGTGCCCATGACAAATGCAGTCGAACGAGCACGTAGCTTAGCCCTTCCATCACAGTTCATCCGCTGTTTTTGGTTACTGTTGTTGGCCACACAGTCAGGAGATTGGGAAGATCTGGGTTCGAATCTCCATTGGGCATTTCTGTGTGGAGTTTGCATGTTCTCCCCGTGCGTGGGTTTTCTCCAGGCACTCCGGTTTCCTCCCACATTCCAAAAACATGCATGTTAGGTTAATTTAGAGTTAATTGGCGACTCTAAATTGTCCATAGGTGAATGATTGTTTGTCTATATGTGCCCTGCGATTGACTGGCGGCCAGTCCAGGGTGTACCCCGCCTCTCGCCCGAAGTCAGCTGGGATAGGCTCCAGCGTACCCCCAGTGAGGATTCGCGGCATAGAAAATGGATGGATGGATGGTTTGTTTGGTCAACGCTATCATCCGAACAAGCGGACCACGACTGCTTGAGACATGGGTCTTGGTCCGCTTACAAGTGACCTCTGGTGTAGTTTGGTCCACTTGAACTCAAATGTGAACGCTACACGGACCAAAGACACAGAAGATGCAAAAATGACAAATATGTAAGAGAAAATGTATTGGAACTGCTGTCATGCCGCCCTCTCCCTTTGTGTGTACGACAATGGCACACTTTAGAAGTACATTTTAGAAACTTTTTGTCAAATCTAGGCCAGAAAAAAAACACAATTTCAAAAATAACCTGTAGTTGAGGTAATAATGATTAGCCCCCTTCATGAAATGGGGTAATGACTAATGACTTCACTCGCTAAATGTCCCGCAAAAAAGATCAGTTAGGATAATCCATAATGCCGTGTATAGAGAACAAACAAATCCTTTATTTCTAAAATCACAAATATTAAAATTTACTGATTTAGTCAACTTTCAAACAGCTAAAATTATGCAGAAAGCAAACAACAACCTGTTGCCCAAAAAATGTCATACAGTACTTTTCTACAAGAGAGGAGAAATATGATCCCAGGGAAAAAATAAACTTAAAATACACAAGAACAAGGCTAAAAACCCACAGTACAGTATTTCAGTATGTGGAACCAAATTATGGAACGGATTGAGTAAAGAACTCAAACAAAGCACTCAGATGAACAATTTTAAGAAGCAATACAATCAGTTGATGTTTGCAAAATACAAGGAAGAACAATCTTGAACTTGTTTTGTTATGTTTATTTGTATGTATTATTATTTATTGATTATTATATTGATTATTATATAAGATTAATATTTGTTATGATTGTGGAAAAACCTTGACAACTATCTTACCATATTGTTACATGACCTAATCACTTTTCTATGTATTAAAAAGATCACATATAAAATACAGGAAGTGAATAAATTTACAGAAACAGATGTGAAGCGGATGGGGGGTAGGATTAAATAAACTTTGCTTCTTCCTACTCCTTTTGGACATGTGGAACTGTGAATTGTATTATGTGATGTATTCCGTTGTAACTTGTATGCATGTTCAAATAAAATTAAACCATCACGATTACCATTAACAAATAAAACCTTTGTCTTCTCAATGAAATGGGTCATGCACCAAAGTGTGTTGACAGGCTGGAGTAAGTCCAGAAGAACTTGACAGTGATTGTCTTGCTGGAAGACCCAGCGATGACCCAAATATAGATTGACTGCAAACTTTATGACCTTATTCTTCAACACATCAACATTTTTTTAAGGTGGTCTCAAGCACATGAACAAGTTTTCCTATGTCTGAAGCAGCAAAACATGTTTCATCAGACCAATGGACCGACTTCCAAAACCCATCCCCATGTTTCAGACCCTCTTGGGCAAACTTCAGTCAAGCTTTGACGTCCCTGTGAGAGCAATGGGATGTTTGTTGTATGATTTAAAGCCCTAACAGCAGTCTTACATGAAACATCAAGTCCAGTGGAAGCCAGTTCAGTGATATTCACCTTTGCAGACATCTGAGGGATCTTGTCCACATCTCTCAACTAGTATTCTCTCCAAAGATCGTATCTTATTTCTTAACTTATTTTTGTAATTGGTTTATTAGTGCTTCACAACGAGTATGTTTACATGCAATCAAATAACCCTATCATAACCGAAATATTAGCAATAACCCGGTTGCGCACAACCATGTAAACACCAATAACCCGTTTGAAAAACCGGAATATGAGCATATTCTGTTTTTTTTTAAACCCGAATATTACCCTCGGATTACTCCTTCGCTAACCTGAAAATGGGGTCATGTATACGCCTATCGGGATACCCCGATCAAAAGGAACAGTAATTTGTGTTCTGCGCATGTTCTATTTGAAAGGAATCTTGTGTCTTTGGCAGGAACTACTTGTAAGCATGACAACACGCAAAACCCCACACTGTTGGAGCGAGGGGGAACAAGTCACCTCGTTAGTGTGGTGAAAGACAGGAACGTTATGTCTTTTATTGATGGTAGAAAATACCGTGATAGGGAAATCTATCAGAATGTGAACAAGCAGTTACGCAAAGCAGGGTTTGTATGAACACATCTTCAAAAGTGTCCGGAGGGGTCTGGGGATATAGCATGGATGTGGATGGCACAGCTCCGCCTCCATTTCCTATTTCTTCACGTTCTCGCCTTCCATTAATGAAGAAAGTGAGACAGAATAGTGTCAAGTACTGGTGGTGGGTCAGTACCAGCACCAAAACGCAAACAAAGGCGTTCGCTATCCGCCGTGCCGGTGCTTTTGGATACAGGAAGAAGAAGCGGAAATTACGCACATTGCTTCATGAAATTTACCATGCATCAAACCATTGTCAGTGCGGGTTTTTGTTTTTTTTCTCTACTTCACGCATGTAAACGGGTTATTTGGAATGTTTCAGAAACCGGAATGTTGACCTTAACCCAAATATTGACTTCATGTAAACATAGTCACTGACACAATGCACAGCAGTTCTAGAGACTGTAAAACAGTTACAAACAGCAATATGTCCTCCCTCTTAGGATGATCTACTCCCTTCAGTCTGAGCTCCAGACTGATTTGTTTACTTTTTGGCATGATATCACTTAGCCAATCCCTTTTGATCAAGTGGTCAGGTGATACTAACTGTGCTTCTTGAAGCCACTTAAATAAAGCCCCGGTCACACCGCCCGAACTTTGCTGTAGCGTCCCTGGAGCGGTGAAAAAAATTCAATTCGTAACCGCGCACCACTGTTTAACAGAAGTTGGCCCCCGTTAATGCAACGTCGTATATGCTCGGCCACCGCTGATGGTCTCTCCCACCGCTCTGAAAGTTTTAAACTGCACAAGGCAAAGTTAATCACCGCTCCAAAAACGCCCAGTCAAAAGTTTGGCGTCGCTAGACGGAAGTTTGTGGACGCTTGGGTTTGCTACGCCAACGCAGAAATCTTGAACGCTGGACCACTGCTGCTTCGCCAGCTTTGCCCGGGCGGTGATTAAACGTTGCACAAACTTTGGTGGAGCGGCTGTAAGCGTTTTATGAGCGGACACGGGATTGCTGGAACGGTGTCAGGCGTTGAAGCAGCGATGAAGCAGCGATCCATTGCGGTGATGAACCTTGGTTTGCCATTGGTATGGAGGTGTCGGAGGCGGAGCATAATTTGGCTATAACTACGGGGAGAAATGGGCCAGGAGCCCATTTGGAATAGCCATTGAGTGCAGACCTCAGTTATATCGAATTTGCTCAAAGTTACAGTAAAACGGTACTACCATGGATGCTGAGAGACTTGCTATGATTGGTGCACTAGTCCAGCAGCAGAATCAGAACCTCCTCAGATTGCAACAAGCTGTTGGCAACACACAACAAGAGTTGTGTGGGTCAGACAGTTGTTGTGTTTGCAGAGACTAGAGACTAGAGGGCACTGTGGGACTGCGAATGAGGATCCACGAGCCTTCCAGCAAGTCATGAGGATGCCACCAGCCCGCATGCGCAAAACGCCGCTCTATCAACGTTCTATCTAAACCAACGTTCGCTACCGTTAAACCAACACTAAAGCAACGCCGGCTTCAGCGGTGCACCGCTAGGACAACGCCCGTGTTTTCTATTTTTTTTCCCATTTTGTGCGCAGTTACTAGCGGTGACGCTACAGCAAAGTTCGGGCGGTGTGACCGGGGCTTTAGATTGAGTGTTAATTGACTGCTCAGATGTGTTTTTAAAGTTTTCACCACCTCAGTTTTCATCAAATCTTTATTATAGACATCTTCAAAATGTATCTAATAGTCAAACATGTACCAAAATGTGGCCATATAATTGATGAATGGTTTACTATATGAAATGTGATGAATCTTGCAAACATTGGCCATTATTTTAGAGAAATTTAGAGAAAGTCCAAGGGGGCTAATCATGTTGACCTCAACAGTATGTATTCAACCTCAGCAAACGGCACAGAATTTGTAAGGAAAGCTGTCCAATCAAGTGAACTGCACCAAAGTGCACAGCAAGTATTTTTTCAAAACATTGTTAGAAGATAGAAATGTAGAGTTGTGAACGCAGCCAAAGAGAATTGATTCATTGAGGATATTAGGAACAAGAGGTACAGTATATAACACACACACACGACTCCATTTGTGCAGCAGCGAGGTGACACAAACATATGAACACAGAGCCAGCTCACTCATCATGCTGATATATTTGCTAATTAACATCTAGAGGAGCACTGGTACATGCATCACATGTTCAACTACTGTTCCTCTGGAGCCCTTTTTAGTGTTATCAATGATACAGCAGATTCGATTCCCCACAGTGAAGCAGTGTAATTTATTTTATATACACAATGGAACTAGGTCAGGTTTGCGGAATGGGCACCATGGAACAAAATACTAACACAAATACAGTATAGATAATATACATGGGGGGTGGGGGGAGGGGGGGGGGGGTTCACATTCAAAGTTATCAAAGCAGAAATAGTTTTGTTTTATTTATTCCAAAAATAGGACCAGTCCAAGCAGAACAGAGAAGTTATTAAAGTTGAGTGTTGAATTGTTTTTGTTTTATAGTATATATTACTTGTTTTTACCCGTGTGTGACAAGAAAACAGCGATCTGTGAGTTTTATGTTTATTTTTGCTTTTGTATGAAATTTAAGAATGTTAAAATGCTTCTTAAAAATTGCCAAACTTTACAATTAATGTAGTTCTGTGATGACATTTTAACCCTAGAACTGATTATTTCTATTTCCATTATTTTCTATGGGAAAAATAGTTTTGAAATTCGAACAAATCAGAAATGATGCCGGATTGTGTTAATTGCATGCTCCACTGTAAGCTCGAAAGATAAAACGTGTTTGATTAACTGCTGTTGGTTAGTTAGCACAATTACAGGCCATTAAATTCAGGGGCATTTGACAATCAATATTTGAATCCCAATGGAAGCATCCACTTTGCATTGGCCATGCAGATGTCCCTATCCTATCATTCTCCATGAACCAGGAAGTATGCATTTCTAACCAACAAATGGTAATGGTTTAATTTTATTTGAACATGCAAGTTACAATGGAATACATCACATAGTGCAATTCACAGTTCCACATGTCCAAAAGGAGTAGGAAGAAGCAAAGCTAAATAAATCCTACCCCCCATCCATTTTACATCTGTTGCAGTACATTTATTCACTTCCTGTATTTCATGTGATCTTTTCAATACACAAAAAAAGTGATAATGTATCAATGCGGTAATATAAATGTCAGGGTTTTTCCACAATCATAATAAATACTAATCGTATATAATAATCAGTATAATAATAAATGAATAATAATAAATACAAATAGACATAACAGTACAAGTTCAAGACTCTTTTTCCTTGTATTTTGCAAACATCAAGTGCTTGTATTTTATCTTGAAATTGCTAATCTTAGTGTTTTCTTTGAGTTCCTTACTCAATCAGTTCCATAATTGGATTCGATGTACTAAATGCGGTAGGTTTTTAGAGTTGTTCCCACGTATACGTATAAGTGTTTTAAGTTTAGTTTTTCCCTGGGATCATATTTCTCCTCTCTTATAGAAAAGTAATGTATGACATTTTTGGGCAACAGGTTATTGTTTGCTTTATGCATAATTTTAGCTGTTTGAAAATTTACTAAATCAGCGAATTTTCATATTTCTGACTTTAAGTTTTAGTTTGGATTTTTTGACATAAAGTTGTGTGACATCCCCATCAGCTATGTAGTGCATCAAAAGTGACTTACCCCCCCAAATGGTCCCGTGAACCCATTTCTGGTCGGAGAGCCATGACGAGGAACGTAGTTCCGCTTAGTTGCTGGGCCATTTAAGTAGAGTTTGACTTTTTAAAACAATACCCGTTCAAAAGAGTAATACAGTTGCATCATAAAAATGCCTCCTCAAATTTTTTGGGAGATAAGTCGTTGTTGATGTACTACACTGCTGATAGGGATGTCATACAACTTACTGTAAAAAAAAAAAATCCAAGTTCACTGGTAATTTGTTTTTGTCAAACCAGATTTTCAAATTTGCTCATTTCTTTAGTGATGACCTCCATTTAAATTTTCCTCTGAACAGAAAATATTAGTGTCATCAGCAAACAAGACCAGTTTCAACACCTCTGACACCTTGCAAATGTCATTGATGTACAAGATAAAAAGTTTGGGGACCAACACTGACCGCTGGGGGACCCCACAATGTCCAAACACAAAGAACAGACATCACCTAATTGAACAAACTGCTGTCTCTTCTGCAAGTAACTCTTAATCCAGTCTAACACAAAACCTCTGATGCTGCACCGTTCATTTTTTTTTTACTCAAATGTCATGGTTTATTGTGTCAGAAGCTTTCGTAAGGTCAATACATATTCCGATTGCTTGTTTCTTTTGATCAACTGTGTTTGTGATTTCCCCGATTCTTTCTATCATTGCCAGTGTCGTTAGTCTGCCTGCTCTGAAACCATATTGACTGTAACAATTTTCTATCCATACTATAAAATTAGGGATGCTCCAATCAATCAGCCACATTTTCACAAAAGCCGATCACCTCTGGCTCGTACTATTGCAGCATGCAGCCAGGAGCGGGCATCTCCCGCCCACTTTCCTTAACCCTCACACTGCGCAGGCGTGCCAAACCCAAAACAATCATGTCTGCCGTGTGGGACTTACCTGCTGTTTGTGAGAGTGATCCTCCAAAACATGCCACAAAAAATATCTCGCCGGGGGAGCATGTTAAAAAGCTTTAATACGACATTTGAAGAACAAACACTTGGCGAAGTAGGGTGAGTTTGAGGCTCACGATGTGATCATCAGTCAAACAGCAGCTAATGTAGCCAACGCTGGACACTCGCCCGTTTGTGCGTGACAGTCAGAAGTCTAGAGCAAATAACCCAAAAAATAATTGAATTCATCGGACTAGACGACCATCCGTCATCAGCGGTGGAAGACACCAGGTTCCCAGACTGCTCTTTCACTTGGAACCCACCTACGTGCTACTGGAAGTCCTGCTAGAGCTCCACCAGTGTACTCAATCTCACATCCCAAGTCTCTTCGAGAAGGCGTCTCATCCTCGGTAAATTTCACTAGTGATGTACGTTCTCTTGAAAAGTAAGTACCAATATGTTTTTGTCTAAGTGAAAGTGATTTTATGGTTCCCTTTTTCATATCATATAGCCAAGAGTAAATTTAAAATCGGAATCGGCAGCATAAAACCCTGATTGGAGCATCCCTACTACTATAAGTGTGCTGAAATTATAAGACATCTTTGAGTACACTTTGAGTAAGTACCTCATTGCTGGGCCGAGTGTCAGGTTTTCAGTAAAGAAAATACGGTTACCCTAACAAATGGACAAAGCAATGAGTTAAAACCATATCTTTTCCCCCACGTTTTTAGAGGAATGTATAATAAATGCATTGTTTTTTGACACAGTCACACAGGAACTTCTACGGCATGGTAAAATGGTCCAGTGCTGTCATTTTACAGCATTATCTGTGAACCAGGAAATAGCCTAAAAAAAATCACATTTAAAAATTTGGTTACACCTTTATAGGGACTTATATCAGAAGTGTGCTAATACACTGGATAATTACCTTGAGTTATGTTCCAATTCTGCTTTTTTAGCCAGTCACCCTTTATACAGCTTCAAAATTCATCATCACATCATACATAAATTAAATAATAAAAAAAAACAAAAAACATAATTATCTGTCAGACCATCCATCTGTTAATGCTGGCCACCTTCGGCTGTCAGAAATAAAACTACCAAAATAAACTCACAGCTTGATGAGCTTCTAAACAAAAAAAGCCCACCTTCCTTGTGAGTTTGTGTTTTTTTAATATATAATTTTTCTCTAATATCCCTGAATAGGAGTCATTTGAATGAACCCCCGGGCCCAGATCCACCAACTAAATGTGGGATTCACTGGAGCAAAGACAATTTGTTTGTTTGTCCTGCTGGTGTTTGTTTCTCTGGCTGTTTGTGTTTATGCACATTTGTGTTGATGGACTATCCAAGTGTTTCTCCAACTAGCAATTTTCTGCCTGGTCGCCTTTCATGCGCCTCGCTCTTTATCAGCTGTCACAACACCGCCAATTTATATATATTTACAGATCCAGGAAGAGACGGGGAAGAATTAGATTTAGGGGGCCGAGTGCATCCAAAGGGACGCCATAGTGCAAAGTTCTCGTTTTCCTATAGGGCCACAACAGACAGAAGGGTTGTTTTTAATCAAATATGACGTGAAGTGAGCCTGAGAAACATCAACACATGCCTTTGGGATGACAAGCAGTGTAGTGTGACTTCAATCACACTGGCAAGTGACTGCTAATGACATGTGGGGAAACTTTTCCAGCGCTAGTAAGTGTAATACTGCTTCAGGTAAAAAAATAGAATAAAATTATTTTTTTCAAACCATGGGAACTAATGTGTGATAACTAATAGTTGAATTTGACAAGAATTCAGTTGGCATTTTATACAAACAAATAGTACAAATTTTGCACATTAGAAATAAAAGGAAGCTCACGTGTGATGACTGAGATTTGATGAGAATTTAGTAACATTTTTGTACAAAAATTAATATTTATGACCAAAATTTGATCAAATCAAAGGATCAAATCAAAATCTAAAAGGAGGTTAAAAAAGGAGTTTACTTATCATGAGAAATTAGAACATTTATTACTAAAATAGCAAATTAATACTACCACTACTAAAAAGAATAGTAATAAATAAAAACTAAACAATTACAATTAATTATGCAAATTAATTCTCAAAGGAGAATGTATGATAACTAAGAGTTGCATATTATGAAAAATTAAAACAATACTAAATTGGTATATTATTACTAGACCTGTGTCCTTTATCGGGGCCGTAATGGCGGAGTTATCCATATATTCATCTCACATTTAAAAATGTCCTAAACTAAAATGTGATGGTGTCTTTCTTGGTCGTATTTATCGAGTGAAGTGCTAATCATACGTTTGAATACATTTTCTCATTTAATAGCATGAGCAAGTGTCACTTAAGTGACCTTACGACCTTAGGTCAAATTAATGTACCATTTGGGACACTAGCACGCACTCGTCAAATTGTTGCTGGGCCACTAACATGTACAGTTCAATCACTACCACCATGAATACTTGTGTACTTGTTTGTTTGAGTGCGCTTTTAACGTATAAACATGTCTCCTTACCTGGGAGGTGTTGACGCGTCCCTCCTGGAAGGAACAGTCGCTGGCGTCCTGCGTGCACATGTGGCGATATTTGCACCAGTGACAAGGGAACTTGCCGTCCACACAGGACAGACACCTGCATGAGTGACAAGATTGTGGTTACAACTTAGTGACTAAAGCCAACAATATGTAGGACATCTGATAAATAGAGCAATTTCAAGTAAAGCAATGTTTCTTGGCAATTATTCACAAAGAAGCATTATCTTCCAGTGTGTGAATGTGGGAATCTAGAAATTATGAATTGTAGACAAACACAATCCCACAATCCATTTGGATTAATTCGTTAATACAAACGTAATAAAAACCTAATAACTCCACCTGGAGGGGAAAATGGTTTAATACATTTTTCAACCCTTAATGTTAAATAAAAGTAATGTTAAATGTTAAATTAAGTTAAATTAAAAGGATAGTTGGGATTTTTTACATGAAGTTGTATGACATCGCCATCAGTAGTTTAGTGCAGGGGTGTCAAACCCGTGCCCCGGAGGGCCGAGACACTGCAGGTTTGGAACAGGTGACCTTAAACAGGTGATTTTAATGATCAACACCTCCTTCAATTTGAGGGAAGGAGCTCATTAATTAAATCACCTGCTGGAGAAACTGGTTGAAGAGAAAACCTGCAGTGTCTCGGCCCTCCAGGACACGAGTTTGACACCGCTGGTTTAGTGTATCAACAGTGCCTTTGCCCCTTGTTCGTCCTGTGAGTAGAGTTCTTCAAAATTCCCCCCAAAAAGTGCAGTTTTCCCTTAAAACCCTTCTCTCACAGATGCTGTCTGATGATTA
This sequence comes from Dunckerocampus dactyliophorus, assembly GCF_027744805.1. Lineage (NCBI taxonomy): Eukaryota > Metazoa > Chordata > Actinopteri > Syngnathiformes > Syngnathidae > Dunckerocampus > Dunckerocampus dactyliophorus. The sequence continues at coordinate 18,531,167 of NC_072819.1, read as the reverse complement.
TTGGACTGCACTCGGCACTGAAACTCTACTTAGAACCTCCTTAAGATCCAGCAGTCTATATTAGAAGTGCTTGGCCAGAGATACCGAAGTAAAAACTGTAATGAAATAAAAACGTGTGGATGTACATCAGACAGCGGTCTTAGTAAGTAGCAGTGACATTGAAATGACAAGTGTAAGCATGGTCTTGTGCATTCAGACTTCATCCAGGCTGTCAGCCGCTAAGACCAGAGTGGAGGATGACACAGAAAGCACAGAGGAATGTACTCTTCTCTCCTTATCCTCCATTCTTGGAGGCTTTAAGTGCAATAAGCTGGCAGCAGAAGATAAGCTTTTTCTACAATGGTTATTTTATTTCTTTTCTTTCTCAAACATCGGCAAGAAAAAAGGCCAAAAACACATTGAGAAATTTATAACCAACAGAAAAGACAAGAAGTCATTATTGTGTAGTAAATTGCTGTTGTGCAATGTTGTAGCACATTATTGTTACAATGTGACACCACACCAAAGCGAAAGGAAGCATTTTTTTTTCTTTCAATGTCCATAACCATCAAATGGCAGCATTAAATCATATTTACGCCATTATGTAAGCCGGACTACTTCCTAAGGGGTTTGTATTACCTCAAAACAAAACAGTTACAGTCCCATTGCTGTATACAGTATTTGTTAATCTGACTAAAAAACAAACTACGAGCCAAGTTAAATGTGATTTTTTTAGGGCCAATATTCATATTCAATATGATATTTAATTCTTCCTATTAAATTTTGGTGCAGATCAGGGTAAATCTGCAGGCAGTTACACATATTATATTTATTTTTTTGTTTGTTTTTTTCTGCCTGTTCCTACTATTCTCTGTGAGAGTTGCATACATGAAAATAACAATAAATAACAACTCAACACCGATAAGCGACTCGAGGAAACAGAGGAAACTTCAAGGCGCTTGGAACGCCAACTGCAAAATGTTCATGAAGTTAAACAGGAGACCAGAATAAGTCAAAGGATACAACTCATGAAGAATAATGTAGTTGGAGGGAATAACAACACCACCACCACGTTTCTAGGAATTGCTGAATTGAATTGGTGGAATTAGGAACACATTTATCTACATACAACGACAATCACAATAGAACACAAGGGATTGCTGGACAGAACGATCTGCAATTGGAAACATTTGCTTCCCGGACCACAAACGATTGGATGTGGACGATGATATAAATGCGGACACACATTTTTTTTCCAATATTAGCAACAACTGCTTTCACTACACAGAAGGACAATACAGCAATAAGATTAAACCTGACAATAAATGATCAATCATTCACTTCAACAGCACTTTGGGTTCCTCTGGCTTCCTTTGGTGGACAGAGGCAGCATTACGGCACCATCCACCGTTTTCTATGCTGCTTGTGTCACGCTTCGCAGGACAGGAGCGTGTACTTCCTGTCCTGCGCCATTATTCTGGCAAGCGATGCTTCCGGGGTGGTGGAAGGAACTGCCACTCCACGCCTGGTGGCCGCACAGCTGCGGTCAATTGTAATCACTAACAGTTAAAAGACCAGCGCTGTCGTATGCGCCGCGCTGGTTCATTGTTGTTGTCATTTCCATCGTTGATTTTTCCGTGCTGTCACCTACCTGTTTATAGTTTGTATTATTTTCCCACAGAGTTTTTCCTCTGTCACTTTTAGTTTGTTCCTGTCCTGTGTAATAAAATTACTTTTATTTTTGCACTTTGCCGCCTTCTCTCTGCACCCTGGGGGTCAACCTGCCGACAGCTTCAACGAATCGTGACAGCTTGTCCTCCAATAAAATCTTTTGCTGAAACAAAATGCATTAGGGGAAAGCTGGATTTTTTTTTTCACTTTGAATGCGTATTGGTACATTTGTATATTTATTAGGTATACATTTTGAGTGTTAAGTTGTTGTGTGATGAGTTTAGTGGTGTTTGTGAGATGACACCGTGAGTCAGACTGTTATATTGAGTGATGACCTCCTGCAATTTCCAATGGGTTGACAAGCTCGTCGTTAGTTTTTTCATAGCTTATGATTGGCTCCTGTTAAATAAAGAGCTGCCTAGTCCTCACAGACTCTTGGGCGCTACAATGTGCCATTTTATGACGTGGACACGTGCGGCTTATACACTGGTGCGGCTTAAATTATAATGAAATAAATAAATTTGTTTTTTCTCTAAATGTAGTGGGTGTGGCTTAAACATTGGTATGGCTTATGCAACTGAATTTACGGTATATATAAATGACATCTGTAAAGTCACTAAAGACCTAAAGTTAGTATTATTTGCTGATGATACAACTGCATCTTGTTCCTGACCCATCTGTGATAATGAATTTCTAGTAGGATTCCTTATTTATAAATCTAATACTTTCATAGTTAGAGCACAGAAAACCTGTTTATGACCTTCCAAATACAGTTATTAACATTATTAGAGCTTTATAGACATATAACACCCCTATGGTCACCTTTACCCTCGTATTACACGATATAGAAGACATAAAAGAAAATACGCCCTTTACGACACAAATAAGACTCTTGCTTTTATGGCCCGGTGGGGACACAATGTGACAGCTGTACTCTTCAACAGTAGTCTTAAATAAGGTAAAAGTCACCTTAAATGTCATCATTCCTCGTTTAAATGCATTTAGAATGGTTTTATGGTAAAACTATAATTATAAAACTATAAAAACGTGTTTGTTTCCAAATTTTTGAGACTCAACATTTTCTGGTAAAGAAAATTTAATAAAAAATTATTAGAAATAAAGATGGACTCACAAAGTGTGTTAATAACATGAGAAGACGCGCGCCAGCTTGTATGATAACCGGCAAATGCACACAAACTGAGGCAAAATTGTGATGTACATTTTCGACATTAACCAAAAAACATGCTAACCGGGGTGGACGCTAACCGAGCTTCCACTGAATTTGTATTTTAGCTCATTTAGCCATTTTTATGTTTGAAAATGCTTAAATTTAAACACAACCTACGTCAAATGCACGTAAATACACTCCTGATAAAAATCTTAAGACCAGTTGAAAAATTGCTAGAATTTGCATTTTGCACATTTGGATCTTAATGAGGTTTTAAGTAGAGGTACAATATGCAAAAACAAGAAGGGGGAGTGAGACAAAAAAGCATTTTGAAAAAGTAATTGATTGAAAACAACAATTAAACTGAAATAGGTTGTTTATCAGCTGATCAAAAGTTTAAGACCATCGCTCAAAAATTAACAAAAACCTCTCCAAACCAGAACAAAAAATGTTCTCAGTAGGACTCAGTAATGAGTAGCTCCACCGTTCTTGTTAATCACTTCAAAAAAATTTGGGCATGCTTGATGTGAGTGTTTCCAGGAGGCTAGTGGGAACATTGCTCCAAGTGGTGAAGATGGCTTCACGAAGGGCATCAACTGTCTGGAACTGATGGCCATTTTTATAAACTTCCCTTGCCATCCATCCCCAAATGTTCTCTATGGGATTTAAATGAGGGGAACATGCAGGATGGTCCAAAAGAGTGATGTTATTCTCCCTGAAAAAGTCCTTGGTCAAGCGAGCATTGTGAACTGCAGCGTTGTCCTGTTGAAAAACCCAGCTGTTACCACACAGACGAGGGCCCTCAGTCATGAGGGATGCCCGCTGCACATGTGATTTTTTTGGGTCTACCACTTGACTTTTTGGTTCCAAAATGCTCAGGATTAAAAAAAAAAAAAGTAGAATAACTCTCTTACTGAGGCCAACCTCAGCAGCAATGGCACGCTGCGAGAGGCCTTTCTTACGCAGCTCAAAAATCAGAAAACAGAAATTTCAAATTTCCAAAAGAGAAAGCTTCTTAGCTTTAGCCATCAGGAGGGCATGACAGTGTGAATGCCTGACAGAAAATGAACATTTTGAGCAGATTTTGTCTTTTATAGGCTGTGGTCTTAAACCTTTGATCAGCTGATAAACAACCTATTTCAGTTTTTTTTGTTTTTTTTTTTTGTTTAAATTACAAGTTCCAAATGTTTTTGAGTCACTCTCCCTTTTTTTTTCTTTCCCTTTCTTTCTTTTCTTGGGAGAATGAACAGAATAAAAATTTCATTGCATAGTATAACTGCCTGTTTTACTATGCATATGACAATAAAACTCTTGAATCTTAAATCTTCGCTTTTTCATATTGTAGCTCTACTTAAAACCTCATTAAGATCCAAATGTGCAAAATGCAAATTCTAGCAATTTTTTCAACTGGTCTTAAGATTTGATCAAGAGTGTATAAAAGAGTACACCAGCAGAAATATTGTGTAATATCCAGCAATTCCCCAAGTGACCCTACATAAAACTTGCAAACGCAATGTACGTAGCGCCACAAACGCGTTTGCGTTTGCGTTTACATTATATCCGCTGACATATACCGTACATCAATAAATAGAAATACACATACAATAAACCATATAAAACAAAACATAAAATGCTGTGTTCTCTTGAAGATGAATAAAAAGTTGCTATCTATCCATCTAACTCTGACTGCCGAAAATAGGCAACCAGATGTAGACGCGTTCTTCTTCTTCTTCTTTGTGTTTATGTCGCAACCAACGTTTAGGTGCATACCGCCACCTACTGTACCGGAATGTAGACGTGCTGTGCACATGCACAGTGACAACCCGGTAGTCACAATATTCCATGATGGAAAACACACAAAGAAATGGATATGCTGCTGCTTTCAAGTCAAAGGCTATGGATTTGGCTGTCAGAGAAGGAACTGTGCAACTCTGTGCAAGTGCCACTCTGACTTTAGACTAAAATAATAAAACTTTGGTCTGGTGGTTGACTGTAGATGGAAAGTAGCTGTCGCTAAATCTGGTATGAAGGATCTCTTCTTTTTGTAAAGATTAATGTGTTTGCACATTGTGTCCTTTAATTAAATAATAAACTAAAACTAACTAATAACTTGCAAGAACTGTACACCATCGGGTGATTTTAGCAGTATAACAAAAATGCTGATGATCAGCTGAACTGTAGATGCATGAGGATGGTGACACTGTCAGTGATAAGCTCTCAAGGCCAGATTGATCTGCAGCTTTAGGCATACAATCAATGCCACAGGATTAGCATGTCCGTGCACTGAGGCTATGCTAACATTTGTTAGAGAAGCCGGTGAGTTCTCTTCACAATTAACTTCCTCGAGGTCTATCGATTTCTGCTATGTGTGTACAGTGTGAGGATTGTATGCATGCTGCACACACGCCCACACACACACAGTAAGTACACTTCCGTCACCAGCATTTGACACAGCAGTATTCCTCTGGGACACCTGGAAAGGAGAGCTGTCAATGCTTTGGGATAAATGTACTGCTTGCAGTCGAGTCAATAAAGAGCACACCTTGTCCAATAAAGATCCAAACGCTGCATTCACAGTGTCTAGCTATGGAAGAGCAGCTTCTCAGCAGGGGACCTGCACTCATTAGAAGATATTATTGCATCTTGTCACGCTCAAGTCCAAAAGCAGCGAGTATGATCAGTCTCAAACCCCACTTTAATTAAAGCGGGTCACACTTATTGGAAATTGGAGCGCTAGGTGTTAAATAACTTGCTGGTTGTGGAACTAATACAGGAAAAACTGCTTATAAAGTTGCCTTAAAAATATGTATAGTACTATTCATGTAGCTCGTATGGGGAGTGAGGGATAGTAAGATGTCACTTGGCAAAGTCAATATATCTTTAATGTAAACAGCAGTTAACTTCTTTTTACACTGTACGTCAATTAAAGAGGCTAAAAAAGTAGTTTGTACGAGGTAGGAGCAAGTGCGTTACCAAAATGACTAACATCTTTTTACATGTGTATGGTGTAACCAATTAAAAATAATGTAAGTGTTCAGGAATATCTATGATTTAGATTACTACATTACATCTTTGTCATTTGTCGTTTTAACAGTATCTGAATGTGAACAGTAACTAACCTCTGTTTATGCTTAAGAGACAGTGAAGCATGCTAAAACGTCAAATGCCTGAGGAACATCGGCGACCCGATGTCTGTTTATATTATGCCATTATTCATTATCAACGTAAGCATATTGTTATTTTTGCATTTTAATATCAGTGGCTACTTGCTCTTTGCACCTTTTATGGCAATTAGAAATTTGAACAAATTAAATTGGAGGCATAACGTTGTGTCATCTGTCTCCCTCTTCCGCTCCAAATTACACTTCTTCTAACCAAAAAAATATAAGACCACCACTGGCAATTGTGGTCCAAAAAGAGCAAACAAATAAATGTCTATATTTGTCACAATACAAAGTTAAACCTTTTAAAAATTCAATGTTTTTGTGTGTGTGGTACATGGCTTGGAGGCTTTGCTTCAAAAGTTATGCTACCTAATCAAGGCAGACAGCACCTTTTAATGTATTTAATGTCAACAGTGGTCAATTATTTTTACACTTGAAATACAATTAATAATGATAAAATGCTACTTTTACTTGTACAGGTGACATACATTTTTATGATAGATTGACCATGGAACTGACTATTTCTATTCCAATATTTCCTAGCAGCACCTTAGACCAGACTGTGTTCAACCTCAGAGGGTCAGCTGGAGTCATATTTCAACACATTATTCCAGACAAAATCCACAGAATCTCCCCTCTTTTGTGTTTTTCTTCCTGTTTCTATTATTTTTTCCCCCTTCTTCACCCCCTCAGCGTACTCCCTTTCTCTTGTTTCTCTTCCTCCTTTTTTAAGATGCAACACTCATCCTCCTCCTGCTGTTGCTGAATGCTAAATTATTCCAAGCCTCTTGTTAATACAAATGTCTAATATTGTAAGAGTGAATAAATAGCCCAGGGCATCCTTTGCTGTGCCAACATGGTGCCTTCTGTCTGTTTGAGCGCCTTCTGACTGAGCGTACACCTGTTTGTGTTTGAATGTGTGAGGCGACGCGTGAGCCAGGCCGGGTGCTTGCCCGCGGGCTGTCCCGCATCTGAGCATGATGCACGTGCACGTCAGCTGCGGTGCCTCTGGACTCATGCGCCCCAACACGGCCACAATGAGGATGAGTCCATTATCTAGCACTGAGCGCTGCGGCTCCTCGCATTGGGCTTCCTACAAGGGAGGTCAAAGATTAAAAGTTGCAAGGTGATACTGGAGGGAGAGGGTGCGTATAATATGTGGGTTTATTTTACAGCTGTTGTGGTGGTGATGTAACAATCCTGCACGAATTCTGGGGGGGGGTCAACAAGGAAGAAAAAAAAAGGGGTGCACAAAGATGATTTTTAGCTTGTAAACAAACAAAAAAACTACACACTGACAAAATGAATGAAAGATTCAACTCAGCCCAGGTGAGCCCCTCTCGACAAGCCCACTCCATTATGCTTACACAGACGCCCTGGCTAGAGCTAATTAACAGCCAATTACTATGCAGATATATGCAGGGCCGAGAGCAGAGCGCAGGCAATAAAATGGACTTGATGAACGAGAGGGCCAGGGAAAGTGAGGGGCTGGGGTGGGAGTGGTAGAGGATATACGAGGGGGTCGTGATCTAGAGAAAGGGTGGATGAGGAAGGGCTCTTTGGGAAGGGATGGCGGAAAAAGGAACTTACTGTGCATTTTTTCGCCAGGAACTGGGACAAATTTGCAGAATCTCACACAACTCTCACACATCATGAGTCCACCCCGCACGTTTCAACAAGCACTTGGATTACAGTACATCTTCTCAAGGGGCAACACTATAGAAATGAATTCTAGAGTAATCAGTGTACAGCTTGTATAGCAGTATGGCCTTACTATCCACGAAAAATGACAACATTATTGTATAAACAGCTGACAACACAAGTAGCAAGATAATGGTAGTGATAACATCAGGGTTTGGGGCTGCATTGGTGCTGCCAACACTGGGGAGCTGTGGTTCATTGAAGAGAAACATAAAGTCCAACATGTACTGTGACATTATGGAGCAGAGCATGAACCCCTCCTTTGGGAAACTTTTCCAACATGGTAAGGAGCCCAGTCCCTTACTGAAGAAGCTGCTTCAGTAAATTCTTCCTTGTCATATGCTGTACCCCTCCACAAAGTCTTTAGGACATGATTGAGTAATTTTTGCATAATCCTACTTTGCAACAAATACTGTAAATAGTGGCAATGATAACATGAAGAAGCTTTTTGATTTATGTTGGCACATCCTACAAATATAAAAAAATAAAACTTACGATCTGTGTACGCTGCAGTTGTAGAAGATAAAATCCACGCTGGCAAACATCTTCCCCGTCTCCTTGGATCTCAGATAGAGTTTTATTACACGCTGGTCACCTACGAGTCAAGAGTTACAGAAACAGCCACGCTTTTTATTGTCTCATTCTTCCTTTATTACATTACATGACATTTGCACTCAGTAAGTAAGTGTGCATAAAATGTTCCATGACCCTTACACTAATGCCAAATCCCAGTCAATGTATTTGGAAATGTTAACAGCCTCGTCGTACAGTACGGCTCCCCTTTTGCACAGATGACATTTTACATTCACGTCAGGGTGTAGAGCCTCCAGCTGAAGCCAAAAAAGTCACTCCATGCAGGTAATGGTTCAGCTGTCTGTCTACTTGTATATACTACCTTATAATTGTATGCCATTTTATTTACCTTGATTTTGCGTGATGGGCGCTACCTCTTTAGCAGAGGGTGACAAGCAGAAGATCCGTCCTCCGTAGATGCGTCCTTCCGTTTCTACGTAGCCTCCAAATGAACAATTTACTCCCGCCGACAGACTCGGCACATTCTGGGTCTGAAGTACCAGCTGGGAGGAAGCAAATGTTATGCCAAAAATACATAAATAAAATTAAACATGCATTGAGCAAAAGTGCGGACAAGGGGTCTTTGGGTAGACCCTGCTCGAGATTATCCAGCAAAATATATACTGTGTCCCGCTGCTTGTCATGTCTTGGGCTCCATGAGTGCTGTCAGCCCCAGGGAGCTGCGGTTCACTAGTGTTGCCAGCTATTTAGACATAATGGCTGAGTCATTTTCAGTGGATAGTAAATCTATACTATTATACAAGATGCACACTGACTAAAGTATATACAAGCTTCACTTCTATAGTAAGAAGAAATACTGTACTGTCATTAAAATGTTTACTGATATCTGTGATTAGATTCGAATTTTAATCATCTTTGAAGACCTTTTCTGTACTTTATGAATTTGGATTCTGTAGTGAGTTTTCTACAATACTTGACTATACTGTCTATTTGTTGCTAGTAGATTCCTCCACTAACCAATGTTAAAGGTATTTCGGGTTATACAGTCGTCCCTCGTTTATGCCGTTTAATTGATTTAGTGAATTAGGATTTAATGTTAATAAAAAATTGAACATTTTCGTAGTTAGAGCATAGAAAACCTGTTTATGACATTTTATTATAATTTTACCATTATTAAAGCCCTGCAGACACGAAGTAACACCCCTAGTCACCCTTTCACTCATATTACCTAATAGTAGACGTTAGGGATGAGCGAGTACACCACTACCTGCATCTGTATCTGTATCTGTTCACCCATCTAAATTATCTGTATCAGTATCTGTACTGGGAATGGTCGGGGCATAAACCGGAAGTGGGCTTACCCGAAAATGGGCGGTGCTACAATCAGTACAATATTTTAAGTCAGAAATTGACATGGATTGATCAGAAGTTGCTATATTTATTGTTTATTATTCAGCTATATGTGTACTGTGTATGTGTGTAAGTGATCTGTAAGACTTAGATTTTTAGTAGGGCTGTCCAATATAGTGCATTAAGGGCGCTAACTAATTTATTTAAATGCACAAGGGCAGCCGCTGAGCTTTGACAGTTGTCGTAACATGGACCTTGTTTTTGATGTCCAACTAACAGTGTGCGTCTATTATCTTGAGTAACCTGGTTATTTCTCATTCATTCAATGCTAGACGCTGTTTGCACCGTGATATTGTATGCGTTGTGTGCCTTAAGCATCCAGCCGCCGAGCTGCTCACTAACTGCTGAGCTAAGTTAGCCTCGTCATCATTGTCACCAGTTAATGATATTGTTAGCATGCTATTTCAATGTGTTTAGTGAACTGCTGATAGTTGAGAAGCTACGTTGCTGTGCATTTGTGGATAAGTCTAGGGAGGGTCGATCACTTTGTGTGACTGGCCAATCACAGAGCGTGAAGAGTGAATACATAATGAGGATTTTCCGTCATTCCACTTACAGAAAATGACGAGCTGTACTTGTTTTGTGCTCGTATTCGGCAAAAATGGATACTCCTCTACAACGAGTATCCGGCTCATCCCCTGTACACATGATAACTCACACGTAGCATTGGGAAAGTTCCTTGTTATTGTAGTATCTCAAACGTAATGTGGGCCGATTGCATAGCATTAAAAAAAAGGTCGATGTCAGCCTATCATCCATCCTTGGTATAATCAATTCTTGGTATACAGGTCAGCAAGTCTAACATGCATCTTGCCTACAAGTGTGTGGTATCTTTGTTTACACCACATTGTGCAACTCTTATACACAAGACTACGGGATTGCTGCAGGGACACAAGAGACAGCTGCTGATTTAAGCATAGTAAGCTACCGAGCTAACTAGTTAGCTTCCAGTTGGTTTACTCTAAACGTAAAAAAGGGTTTGAACTGAATGGGGTAGAAGGACAAAGTAAGAAGCAAAAAACATACCACTTCCACACGAAATGGGAGACGTTTTTTCACTTGGCAACTATGGCTGAATCCATGCTGTACAATTTAAGGTATTGTAATGTACGGTAATGTTTCATCAATGTAACAAGACTGACGCCCAGTGACCAGAGTAGAATACTACATATGACTTGTCATTCAATATTTTTTGATGAACAATAGGCCATAGTCATTCACGAAACAGAGTTAATTAATTCATTAATTTTTGAAAATCCGCGATAGAGTGAGGGAGCGATGTCAAACCGCGAAGTGGCGAGGGACGACTATATCTAGGTATTCTAGTAATGGACGGCAAATGGTTTTAATTCTGTATGTACTATTAAGATTGTTGTTCTTTATACTGTTTATATTGTATATTTATACTGTTCTAACAAAACCCAATGCAATGTTTGCAGTAGTAGTCTCTCTAATATGACTAGATCAAGCCCAGCATTCCACACGACAAAATAAGTAAGAAAAGTACAATGGTGTGAAAAAGTGTTTGCCCCCTTTCTGATTTCTTATTTTGCATGTTTGTCACACTTAAATGTTTTGGATCATCAAACAAATTTTAATATTAGTCAATTGAGGGAAAGGCTTCTTTAGACGTCATCTGTACTTCTGTGAAGAAGGTGTCGGACGTTTCGCTCCTCATTTGAAGAGCTTCGAACTAATAAGTAATAATAATAATAAGCGAACTAATAAGTGCTGGTAGCCTAGGCCTTAAATACAGTAAGAGTGGGCGGAATTGGTGTGCCAACACCCTCCTCCTATTGGTTCCTTACACTAAGCCTGGGCGGAGTAGTGGTCTAATCCTCTCCTGCCATTAGCACCTCCGATAAAAGGGAAGTGTCGCTCCCTGAGTTGGGTATGAACGACTCTGATACTGGCTCGTTAGCATCTATTGTTCTGGCTCGGCCCTGGCTCCACCTCATTTGCAAGACTAAGAGCTGTGGGTTTCGGTCTCAGTAACCTGCTTCACAGAAGTACAGATGACAACTCAAGAAGCCTTTCCCTCGATGGACAACTCCTGTACGACTGAGAGCCTACACAGACAAATACAGTATTAGTCAATGACAAGACAACTGAATACAAAATGCAGTTTGTTTTTAAATTGAACTTTTTATTACCAGGAGAGAAAAAAATCCAAAACTACATGGCCCTGTGTGAAAAAGTGATTGCTCCCCATTTAAAACATAACAAAGATTAATTGAGATCTATCAGTCTGGAAAAGGTTATAAAGCCATTTCTAAAGCTTTGGAACTACAGCAAAACACAGTGAGAGCCATTATCCACAAATAGCGAACACATGGAACAGTAGTGAACCTTCCCAGGAGTAGCCGGCCAACCAAAATTATCCCAAGCGCACAGCGACGACTCATCCAAGAGGTCACACAAGACCCTACAACAACATCCAAAGAATTGCAGGCATCACTTGCCTCAGTTAGGGTCAGTGTTCATTACTCCACCATAACACAAGAGACTGGACAAATACGGCCTGCATGGCAGACTTCCAAGACGAAAACCACTGCTGAACAAAAAGAATATGAAGGCTTGTTTCAATTTTGCCAGAAAACATCTTGATGATCCCCGAGACCTTTGAGAAAATACTTTGTGTTTTGAAGAGACAAGAGTAGAATTTTTTGGACGGTGTGTGTCACCTTTGACGTAAAAGTAATGCCACATTTCAGAAAAAGAACATCATACCAACAGTACAATATCGTGGTGGTAGTGTGATGGTCTGGAGCTCTTTTGCTGCTGTAGGACTTATAAGACTAGCTGTGATAAATGGAACCATGAATTATGCTGTCTACCAAAAAATCCTGAAGGAGAATGTCCAGCCATCTGTTCATGACCTCAAGCTGAACCCAACTTGGGTTCTGCAGCAGGACAATGATCCAAAACACACCAGCACAACAACAAAATGAAGACTTTTGAGTGGCTTAGTCAAAATCCTGACCTGAATCCTATTGAGATGCTGTGGCATGACCTTAAAAAGGCGGTTTATGCTTGAAAACCCTCCAATGTGGCTGAAATACAACAATTCTGCAAAGACGAGTTGGCCAAAATTCCTCCACAGCGCTGAAAGAGACTCATTGCAAATTAACCAACCAGATATTAGGTTTAGGGGGCAATGACTTTTCACACAGGGCCGTGTAGGTTTGGATTTTTTTCTCACTTAATAATAAAAACTTTCATTTAAAAACTGCATTTTGTGTTCAGTTGTGTTGTCATTGACAAATATTTAAATTTGTGACAAACATGCAAAAAAATAAGAAATCAGGAGGGCAGCAAACACTTTTTCACACCACTGTATGTTTGATTCGTGTTGATACTGGATTGGATAGATCTCGGTATCAGACGATACTCAAGGTTGCAATGACAGTATCATATCGAAAGTGAAAAAGTTGTATTGAAACACTTCTAATTTGTTGTGGTGCTACTCTTCTCTTACTACCCAGAGCCACTCTATATGTTTCCGAATGCTAGCGCTAAAGTGTGGTCTTGAGAAATGACCCACCATGCAGCCCTGGGCTGATTAATAAGCCATGAGGTGGTTCAGTGAGCTAAAACAAAAGACTCAGTGAAGACATATGATGATTTTCGGTCCTCGAAATGGAGGGCCTCACATTTATTTTTAAGTTTAATACTAACAAGAAACCTCCGCCACCTCCTGTCTGTCTGTATCTTTTGACAAAAGGAGCATGTCTACCCAAAGTAAAGACGAATGACAATTAAACATGAAAATTCAATGCATTATTATTATGTATAAGTGTGACATTAGGTGATGATATTATTACTATTTGGTGAAAACCAGGTATCTCCACATTTTGTATGGAGTAGTTTTTTGTTGTATACAGAAAAACAACAAGAAAAACAACTCACAACATTTGCAGATACGTGCTTTTCTTTGAAATGGTACCATTAAAATGTACTTATAAGAAATCGTACTTGTGTGTGTCACAGATATATAGTGAACATGAGGCTACACTGAACACATGCATGTGGTTACAATGAAAACACTGATAAGAGTATATTGACCACAGTTTTATAAATCAAGGGTGAATATGAAGTATCCTAATGCTGGGGAGGACATATGATACTGTACTCTGGTGGAATTCTTAGGAGAATTTTGTAGGATTTTGAATGAAAACTACCTAAAATTCTAATACAATGCTTTATATTAATTCAATCAACTGCAGTGCCCTTTAGTCTGCAAGTGCATCAGTGACATGCAGTAATGTTCATGGTTGGTGAGGCACTGACTCGTTTTTCTTAATGTTAACAGAGGTTGCTCATCAAGAAGATAACAAGAAAAACAACAGAATCAAATGTTGTTTTCAAATATTTCTTAGTCCTGTTTATTATTTTTTTTATAAACTGAAAAACATTTGTGACCTTACCTTTACCTGGGTGCATGTACTTCATATACAGATATGAAGTACTTGCGCCCCTATCTTCCTTCCTTCCTTCCTTCCTTCCTACCTTCCTTTCTTCCTTCCTAACATGCCTCCCCTGACCACACATCACTAGAGTGCATGGTCTACAAAAGCTATTAACCATTAACCATTGCTCCTTACTGCTATTAAAACACTGGTTCTATTGCTACTGTGTTGTGCAATATACTTGTTAATAAATGACCATGTGGTCAAAGATCTTTACAGTTTCCTTTTCCACTTTCTCATGCAGTCTAAATCATTATTAAAGCTAGAAAATTAAGTTGTCACCCAGTTTTTTTAAACCCCGTAGACACTATGACGCAACACTATACCTGCACTTCTGACACGGTGACCGAGACAGTGTCAGGTTGGACCGAGAGTCGGACACACTGGTCTGCTCTGGTGGTGAAACGCTGAGGCTCCTCCGCACGTTCGCAGTGATCCTTTCTTGAACATCTATGAGTTGTAGGGATCAAATTATATTTATATTAAACATACAGTGGATTAGAATAGGTAGGCTGCACTTGGCAGAACTTAATGACGTCTTAAGAGCATCGATACACGCATTGATACAGAGCATTGAACGATATCTATACAGGTTGCATGATAAAACATTTACTGGTAACTGCCTAATTGACAATGACAGTAAACATGGAGCACATCACTATTGTTAACAATTGAGGTGGACACTGTGGACTTCATAGCCTACTTTACTGATGTCTTTCCCACCCCGACCAAAGACCTAATGGGGGGTACTCCAACAAATAGTTATAATAAGGTCAATTAGCAGGGATTGTTTGCTCAGAAGCAGAGGAAATGGTCAGCCACAGATGCTCTCAGATCATACTAGTTGTGAGTCAATGACGTTAATATGGATTAGCATTAGCAATACTGTGACATGCAAAAGTTTACATGCAGTCATGATGGACACAAATGTCATATTAATTTGGATTTTTGTATTTATTTTCTTTATTTTTATTTATTTATTTTTAATTTTTCCCCCTGTCCTGTCTAGCCTTTAAGGCAGATAGAATTGTAGCTCTAAATGCCCTCAAGTGCTCAACAGATTTACTCTGCCAGGGAGAAGTGTGATATACAATTCCCCTGTTATACAGAATTTATTTGACTTTGATGCTTGTTATGCAAATTTGGAGCGGTCGGACCGGAGCAGGAGGGGACAGAGAAGAAGAGTGGTTACGCCGTTACGCCAGACTTTTTCTAACCAGTCAGGTAAGTAAAAACAATAACTACATTATGTCGATCTCTATATTATGTCGGTAGAAAACATTGAAGCAGCAAACAAATTATACTCTTTTATACTACAAATAAAGTGGCCAACTCAAGTATTCAGCTACCGTAACGCTGTCCAGTTTTTCATAGACAAGCGACCTGACTTTAATGCTAGCTTTAGCTAGGTAGTTGACCAGACCCCGTGTTCAGTGTTAGTCCATTCACTGTACTTGCTTGATATTCTGCACACAGGTTAGTCGGAACTCAGTAACATGGTTAAGTTACACATTGTCTATTCTGCATCATAAGCCATTCTCCAACACATAAACAACAGGATATGTTTTTTTTTTATGTATGTACAGTATGCATGTATGTATGAGGTTTTAAAAAATAAACATCATTTGTTAAGTAGACTTCTAGACATTTCTGTTCAAGTTCAACGGTTTGATATTTATATGCTGGTTGAAAATAGCCCTGTGAGAAATTCATGGTAAAATAATTCATAAAAAGTTCATACAATTTAAAATATCATGGAGACATTCAGACATTTCATCCAAGAACTTTGGTTAGCACCCTCATTTAAGCCATGCAAACTTTTATGACACAACCTCTGAAAAGCATCGGGATTTATAATTGTTAAAAACCGGAATCAAACCGAGGAATCGGAATAGGTATTGCGCAAATTCAAACGATGCCCAACCCTAGTCAGAATTATACACAGGTTCACATATGCACATAGAGTTACCTAAATCTTTAATAATTGGTGCTGTAGGTCCCAGAATGCACTTCGACTTGACAAGGCAAAGCCCTACTAACCTATTGTTTGTGATCATGAATGACTGAAGCTGAAGCTGTTTCTTTGTCCCATCATAGAAACCATTTTCTTGACAACACTGCATCGAGGTGAAACTTGCCATAGGACATTCAACCGAGTACTAGTATGGAGTGAGTGTGTGTGTGTGTGTGTGTGTGTGTGTGTGTATACTTACATATTGTGCAGGACACACCAGCCACAGTGAGGGTCCCCCGATCCCAGACAAGCCCCGCAGGAAGCATACTGCTCACAGCTCCCCACCGGTACACGTGTAACCTGGGAATAAAACACGCACCCAAATTAATGTGAACCATCACTATTGCACCACTTTTTACATCAAGTATGTAAAGGTTAAACCAGACAGGTGTCTGTGCCTGCAAATGTGAGATTAAAGAAACTCAGCGTACTGTGACTATCAGGGATAAACAGTTGTGGAGGCAGCCATGCTTACTTCTTAATAGTGCATTTAACATAAGTAAACACACACACACACACACACAGTGGCTGAATTGACCACCTCTAAATCCTCTACATTCTTTTATTAGTAGGGTGTCACAAGACGGGAAGATGCATGAGATTGGGTCCACGAGAATGAGACAAGACAACATTAATTTTTAAGAAAAGTACAATGAAAAAATATGACCGGACAAACAAACTTTTTTTATTTTAGTCACAAAACAATGCAGGTGCGTTTTGAAAAGTTCATTGACGCTAAACAACATTATTGTCAACATTTTTATAAACCAAATAAACCACGAATGTGAGTAATAATATATAATAAATCTTAATAATAATAATAATAATAATAATAATGATAATAATAATAATAAAAATAATAATAATAATAATAACAATAATTATAAAATAGAATAATTTCTTTAATCCTCTAATCCTTTAATCTTTCACTTCAGTTGTGGAATTTCCATTTGAGACATTATTTTCTCAGAAGCAATTTGTAGTGTCTAAAGTTTGCAGCATTTCTTGAAATGCTGGCTTTTCAACTGGATTAATGAGCAGCATTTCTTTTGGCATGACTTTCTGTGAATGCATACAATTTTGCGCTGTTCCGTTTGTATTTACTTTACTAAACATCTCAGTGAGTGTTGACAGTTGGGACGAAGGCTCTGCATCTGGGTCAGGTGGCTATGTCGGGTAAAACTGGGTCGGATGGATATGTTTGAGGTGGGCGAGGTTGTTGCCTTTTATGTTTGTACCACTTTTGAAAAATTTGGTGTACCGGCTCGTTCGTGTTGATAGGCTCACCTTGCTTATTAATATTCCCCCCAGGAGGGCTGTGGCATTTGGCTTTGCATGCATCCTTTTCCCTCCTAACTTCTACTGCGTTACCATGCGTTGCTCCTCACAAAGCTCCATTCTTGCTGTGTTTGTATGCTAGCGGCCCTGCCTTCCCCCCCAGAGGCAAAGCGACTGTATGATTGACAAGAAGTTTTGCTGTTCGCCATTGTTCTATGTGCTGAACCAATGCACAAAGTGAACCATCTTCCTACCTATTTGGAGGTGAGAGACGAGGAAAACATAAACAAATGTACATGGAAATATATGGAGGCCGGCAAAATTAATGAGTGAATTTTCATTTATCGTATCATTAAATTATTTATTTATTATCACGTGACAGTTTTTTTCTGAACGAGAAATCTTGTCCCCCCCCCCCGTAGACCCACCACCTGTGGAGGCAAGCATAAGGTCCCTGTGCAATGTGTTTTCGGTGGTGGTCGAGGGAGGGCGCCTGGGCGACCTGGTCTTCCGCGGCCAAATCTGGTTCTTGGAACATGGAATGTCACTTCTCTGGTGGGGAAGGAGCCCGAACTTGTGCAAGCGGTTGAGACATTCCGACTAGATGTATTCGGACTCACCTCGACCCACAGTTAGGGTCCTAGAACCAAACTCCTCCAGAGGGGCTGGACTTTGTTCTACTCTGGAGTTGCTGCAGGGGAGAGGCGGCGAGCTGGTGGGGGCTTATTAATAGCCCCCTGGCTCGGTGCCTCTGTGTTGGAGCCATCCCCGGTGAACGAGAGATTCATTTCCCTACGCCTTTGGGTTGGGGAAAGGGTCCTGACTGTCGTTTGTGTGTACGCGCCGAACAGCAGTTTAGAGTACCCAGCCTTCTTGGAGTCCATCAGAGGGGTGCTGGAGAACACCCCAACTGGTGACTCTGTCGTGCTACTGGGAGACTTCAACGGCCATGTGGGCAATGACAGTGTGACCTAGAGTGGCGTGATTGTGAGGAACGGCATCCCCGATCTGAACCCATGCGGTGAGATGTTGTTGGACTTCTGTGCGAACCACAGTTTGTCCTTAACAAACACCATGTTCGAGCATAAGGATGTCCACAAGTACACTTGGCACCAGGACACCCTAGGCCGCAGTTCTAGGATCGACTTTTTAGTTGTATCATCAGACCTGCGTCTGCATGTTCTGGACACGCGGGTAAACTGAGGGGCTGAGCTGTCAACTGATCACCACCTGGTGATGAAGAAGGAGTCTTATCCGGCATGGATGGCCTGTGGGACTCCTGTAGCAGCTAATAGGTACCGGCAGGCCAAGCGGCACGGAGGAGGTTGAGGCAAAAACTCGGGTGTGGGAGGAGTTCGGTGAGGCCATGGAGCACGATTTTCAGTCGGCCTCGAAGAGGTTCTGGCAAACAGTCCGGCGCCTCAGAAAGGGGAAGCAGTGCTCCCCACTGTAAACAGTGTGGACCGGGGCCTGTTGACCTCGACTGAAGATATAGTCGGACGGTGGAAAGAATACTTTGAGGCCCTTCTCAATACCACTGACATACCTTCCATAGAGGAAGCAGAGTCTGAGGACACGAACGTGGACAGTTCCATCACCGTGACTGAGGTATTTGGGGTAGTCAAAATGCTCCCCAGTGGCAAAGCTCCGGGGGTGGACGTGTTTCACCCTGAATTCCTCAAGGCTCTGGATGTTGAGGGACTTTCTTGGCTGACACGTCTCTTCAACATTGTGTGGAAGTCGGGCACAGTACCTCTGGATTGGCAGACCAAGGTAGTGGTCCCCCTTTTCAAGAAGGGTGACCGGAGGGTGTGTTCCAACTATATGGGAATCACACTCCTCAGCCTCCCTGGGAAAGTCTATTCGAGGGTGTTGGAGAGAAGGGTACGACCATTAGTCGAACCTCAGCTACAGGAGGTGCAATGTGGTTGCGGAACACTGGACCAGCTCTACACCCTTGCAAGGGTACTGGAAGGTACTTGGGAGTTTGCCCTACCGTTCTACAATACATGGAGAAGGGGAAGGATTAATTGAACTCTGATTCTTCCTACTCCTACATGTTAAATTGTGGAAATGCAACCACATGATGTTCCTTCATGTAACTTGTTAAGTACGTACAGTATATAACAAATGAACCACACCACACCAAACCAAAGACATACTACGTGGGCTTTTCTCAAAGATAAATAATGAGTAAAGAGTAACACAACATGCACAGACCTCGCTATACTGCAGCCACACGACAAATTGCTTCCGTTCACAATGTTTTGAGTAATGCTAGTGGCACAGAAACACACAAACACTAGTAAAACCAACCTGCGAGAGCAGAGGCAATAAATAAAACATCACCAGACCAGAAGTTGAACTATATACTCTATAGCTACTTGTGGGTAAGCCTGAACCCGCCATGTTTTGCTACAAAATGCTTTGCATACAGTGCAACACATCATAAAATTGGTAGTGACTATTGTTTAAAAGTTAAAAAAAAAAAATCCAGATTTGGAGGCAGGTTGTGGCAGATGATGAAACAGACTTCCAACTAGTGTTTGAGGTATGTATATATTTTTGCTATATCTTTATATTTTGTTTCAAGGCAAACACAATGTTTTTGTAAACGTTCAAATCCTACTTAGTCATAAGCATATAGAAGGACATTTTTTTTAAGAAAAATGTGCAAAAATGTAAACCATTGCACTTTTTTTGGACTTTTAAAATGTTATTTATTTCAACACTGTCCTGTCCAGTGATTTGGGAAAGTCCTTCTTTCCAAGGAAGTCAGAGCTTTTCTCCCTGCCACTCACACACACCAGTGACTTTGGAGAGATGTGGGTTGTCTTATATTCGGGTCAGTGTGGTAATAGATAAATGAAGGGTCAACAGTTAGGATATCATTATTTGTATAATGCAGTATATAAATGCCATGCAAGCAAAAATGTTAACATCTGGCCTTCAGCTGATTATTTAATTGAATACTCCACTGAGGGACTCTCATCTGAACACAAAAAGGAAGAAATGTTTGCTGAATGTCTGTAGATTTCTTGTAACAAGTGCCGTAGCACTCCAAACTATTCAGATAAACATCACAGATGATTCCATTCTATCTGCCAGATTGCGACTGGCTGACACGTGTGTGTCTGCAAGTGGAAGATAAGATGAAAAGTTAAAATCATTTCTACGGGTACAAATCTGAAAACTCGGATATGAAGAAGAACTTCATACAATGCCACGCCAAGTAAAGGGCACCATAGTAAAATTATGGCTTGGAGGATGTCTATTTGTGAAGGTAGTCTTTGCTTAACATTGTTGTTATCGCTATTGCTAGTTATTACAGGGATAGTTCGGATTTTTTTACATGAAGTTGTATGACATCCCCTTCAGCAGTGTATGACAGCAACAGTGACTTAGTCCCGCAATTGGTCTTGTGAGTCCATTTCTGGTCGGAAATCCGTGATGAGGAACGTAGTTCCGCTTAGTTGCTGGAGCCATTTAAGTAAAGACTTTGGCTTCTCAAAACGATATGTGTTCAAAAGAGTAATACATACGCGTCACAAAAAAGCCTCCTTAAAAAAATTGACCTCACAAAACACTTGGCATTGTATTTACAGTATATCCTGCCATATCTCTGCGCACAATCGCCAGTGCATTCATGTGTATGTGATGAAGACGCTTGCGGTAATGCCACTCTGCTCACCACGGACCGCTGTGGCCATCTTGTTTACATATGTGTTCCATACTTCATCACATACTGTACACATATCACACAATTATCAAACAAGTCAATGTTGTATCATATTTGTATCAGAGATTTGAAAGACATATATTTTTAGCATCATAATCGTCATAAGAAGTGTCATACTCTTTGATGAACACGCGTACAGTCATGTACAGTCATGAGTCATTTTCACAATACATCCTCAAATAAGCCAAATTCAACAGAACAGTCTTAAAACACCATTCCAATCATTTGTTTCACAAACAAAATGCAGCAAAAACATTTTAGGAAAAGCAAAAGGCACATTTTCCAAATTTGAGGCTATTTCAAATAACAGCCACTGACAGCTTTCACACAAACAACACATATCAGCTAAATGCCACTAATGCATCTTTCTCTTCATTCTCAGACTATACAACCATAGCTTACAGTGGATTCATAGCTTGATAATAGTGACCTGCCACCGTCTGATAACTATTATAATGCAACCATTACCAAGCACGTCCCTTTTCACAGGACACCAAATGGCAGGAGATTACTGTCATTACTTGCGCTTGCACAAATACCATGTTAGCATTACAGTCTGTTAGAGTGAGGAGAGACACACACACACACAAAAACATGTCACACTCACGCACAACGTGCTAAAAGAATGCAATACAATGGGGTTTAGTGACTGGGTGGTGGATGATGAAAAGGTTCAATTATTGAGTTTGAGGAAACAGATAATGGGCTGGGTGGGAAAGCGCACGCCTTGTGTCTTAGACAATAAGTGTGAAGCAGCCTCGCTGTATCAAATATGGCATTTCCATCCCGTACTTATTTACGTCTGCAAAGATATTCATTTGTGGACACTAGCGGAGCAGCGATTAGAACATCAGGTAGCTGTAAGCATAGAAAACGACACCAGCAGTGTAGTCATGGTAATGATCTTATTTGTTTGGAAATATACTTAACAAACTTACATTAAAGCACATCACATTTACAATTGCACAATTCAACATGTCTGAAAAGGAACAGGATGAAGCAGAGCTTATGTAATCCTACCCTTTCTCCGTGTATCAGCAATTACTGATAGTTTGTTCACTTCCTGTATTTAAATGTTACCATTTAAATACAGGAAGTGAAAAAAGAATAGATAATGTGTAACAACGGATGGATAACCCATGCAATGACAAAAGGAAAAGAAGAAGATAGAAAAACTGTTACGAATAAAGTAATACAAATAAATACATAGAATAAAATACATTAAAAATAAAATGATTAAAGATAAATGAATAAATCAATAGGAGTTAACAACTGACTAAAATATTGCATAATGTATATATAAATGCAGGATATAGCCTGGTATGAGAAACATAATGGCAATGTTTATTACAAATACATAACCTCACATGTTTGGGATAGAGATGCAATTCAGGTAGCGTTAGATGATAGGATGGATGAATGGAAGGGGATCCTCCATCAACAGACACACAAAGCAAATTATGCATGATGGTTCAGTCCACAAGTGAGGCGCCTACAGTGCATGCTAGACACAGCTACTGTAATTGCACCATCTGTGTACAATCATTGCACAACAGAGGCATGATGAATGGCTTCTTATGGTATCTGGAAGTCCATTTCAAAGTCTATCATATAAACAAACATACAAGGGACCATAGGTGCATGATTCCATTGATGGTAACTGAGTTCATGTGAGAATTCCTTTAGAATCCAATGTAACCCAAAGTGAATATGTGAATTTATGGACATTTTGTATGACTTTATTGTTTAAATTTAGTATATTTATTATATTATATTATTGTATGAATGTAGTATACCGTGAAGCACCGTGTATAAACCGCACTTTTTTTCCACCTCTAAGAAGCAAAAAATTGGGGTGCGGTTTATACACGATGACAGGTCTGTGACCAGACTCGGACTGAAAAATAATATCAGACAATGCTTCTACAACACTTCAGCGGAAGATCAGTCGTATTACAAGCCCGGTCACACCGCCTGAACTTTGCTGTAGCGTTCCTGGAGCGGTGAAAAAAATTACAGGTCGTTCACCACCGTTTAACAGAAGTTGGACCCCGTTAAGGCAACGCCGTATCTGCTCGGCCACCGCTGATGGTCTATCCTACCGCTACGAAAGTTTTGAGGTGCACAAAATATTACGAGCGGCCAATTTTCCGCCACGGCAAAGTTCATCACTGATCCAACAACGCCCAGTCAAAGTTTGGCGCCGCTAGACGCAAGTTCGTGGACGCTTGGGTCCGCTAGGCCAGAATTTGGCTATAAATACAGGGAGAAATTGACCAGAAGCGCATTTGGGAAGCCGTCTGTGGGTCAGACAGTTGCTTTGACTATCGTGATTTTTGTATTCACAAATGAATTAAAATCGACTGAAAATTATACGTGTGTATTTCGTTAGTCAGTGATAAGTATACAACAACAGATCGGTAGATAATATTAAAAGTTTTTGAGAAAGAACATTCACAGCCAACATCTTTAGTCATACTTTATTTAGTAAAAGAAGCCTGGAATGTCCATATACAACAATTTGGATGTTATTGACATGTAATCCAGCAATTAAAAATCATTCACTACGTAGCAAATAGTTTGTATTTAAATAGTAAACTCAATCTACCTCAATGGCGATTTCTTTGTATGCTTCTGAGGAGCATCATAACCACAACAACCAAAGCAGACGTCATTTAAAGTGCTCATGAGACCAAAACACGTTAGTCTTGTTATTTTCGTTATGAAAAATACATTAAAAGGTATATTTCCTGTGTTAGATGTGTGAGCAAATGTTGAAATATTTATTATCTTTTATAATTTCTGTCACTTCTTCCTTGTTTGGAGGAGACGGAGCAAGTGACGGTTCTATATTTATTTAAATTTATATTTCGTTGTGTTGAAGGTTTTTGATGGAACACTCGAGGAGACAGAGTAAGCTTGTTCACATTCCTAAAAGACACCATTTGCCTCGTCAGATGCGTTGGCAAACTTTGCGGGACAAATGTTACTGTCCCGCAGATGGAAATAAAAAGTAAAAAACCAACAAACCGATTGACCGTGGAAAAGGTTATAATAATAAGAGTAATTTTTCAGTGAAACATTAAAGGGGACCTATTATACTCATTTTCTGACCTTTGTATTGCGTTTTGGAGTTCTATAAAACAGCTACACACGATAACCCGCACAGGAAGCTTTTCAGATCTTCCAAACTTTGCACCTTTTCCTGCAGTGTTTCCTTGGTTTTCCTGCCTCCCATCCAAACGGTCTGCATAATTTACTCCACCCACGGCCCTCCTCCAGGTACGCCTCCCGCCGAGGCCACTGCGCTGTGATTGGTCACACTCCAAAACGCGCCCACTTCTGGACATATGCCGAACCCTTTTACCCGGTTACTTACACAAAATAAACACAGTTAGGACATTGATAAACTGTTACTTAAAGCTTGCTTCTCTGACTCTTCAACACAACCAAGTAACCTTGGAAAGGCGTCGGACTTCAGCGACAGCTTGGCAGGTAGTCCAGCTTCGCCCCATGTTCACAAAACAGTCCAGACAGATGAGCATATTTTTCTCTTGCTGGCCGGGAATCAGCAACTCCAACCACTTCTGCCTGATGCTCGCTTCTTTAGGCACACCACAACAAACATTTCCTGGGAGCCATTGCTCGACATGCTAACACCGTGATCAGAGCGAAGAAGAGCGGGGGTGCTGAGCATGCCCGTATAAGGACGTCCGGGTTGGGTTGACGTCAGTGGAACTTCCATCCATCCATTTTCTATACCGCTTCATCCTCATTAGGGTCACGGGGGCATGCTGGAGCCTATCCCAGCTGACTTCGGGCGACAGGCGGGGTACACCCTGGACTGGTCGCCAGCCAATCGCAGGGCACATATAGACAAACAACCATTCACACTCACAGTCATACCTATGGACAATTTAGAGTCGCAAATTAATCTCACCTGCATGTTTTTGGGAATGTGGGAGGAAGCCGGAGTACCCGGAGAAAACCAGACCCGGAGAAAACCTAACCCTAACCACACAGAAATGCCCAGGGGAGAATCGAACCCAGGTCTTCCCGATCTCCAGGTTGTTACTGTGTTGGCCAACGTGCTAACCACTAAACCACCGTGCAGCCTGTCAGTGGAACATGATGTTAAAAAAATCATTAAAACACAGCGTGCAGATCCATCCAAAACTGCTTTCAGGGAACACTTACAAAAGCAATGCAAATGCATGTAACAACATTTATAGTATAGGTAAGAAAAGAGGAAAACCATAAGAAGGCCCCTTTAAGAACTTGTTTTTAGACAATAGAGCTTGAAAATATTGTTAAGTCAAAGGGTCTTGAAAACATCTTGTTTTGAGTCATATGTCAGATGAAACAAGCTTTCCTTGACACGTCATCTAGTTTTGAAGCTGCTGTGTTACTGTACGTGTAAGAGATGACTCATCTTGTTTTAAGAAATATACTCCACTCAAATTAAGACAACAAATCTCTTTTATTGAAAACTACAACATGCAGGCTATGTTTCTTATAGTTCTATCAAAGCATGACCATGTGATACATGGGGGGAAAAAAACGGGGGCAAGTTTTTGTTTTTTTTTTCTCTCTGTTCTTTTGCACTCCGAACAAATCACACCACGTTATACAATAAAATTATAAGTGAAAATAAATACTGACATCAATTACTGCGTCTGCCATATTGAGCCTAAATAGCCCCTCTCAAACAGTGGCGGGCAAGTGCACAGAACGTCAGAAAAATACTCCTTCCTCTGTGTGAGACAGAAGTCCTGATTTAATATAATTTATCCCATTCAGATACCACGTCATTGTTTGACTGTAGGTTAACTTTATTAATGCTGTGCTGTGTAAAGTTTAGTCATAATGTTTTAGCTTGATAGCATTATCAATGGCTAGCGTGCTAGCTAATAATAGCTACCTGGTTTGCTAATGAGTTTTGCAATTAAAACGTATTAATTTAGTTATTGTATATACTATTGGTGTTTTTAATAGCTACACAAGCATTGCTGTAGCCAGCACCATGGTAAAGCAGTTTGTTTATCTATAATGGTGAACCAAGAAAGCTAGCTGTATTGAGCTAATGTCATGGGAGAGATAAAAAAGTGACTTAAAAAACAAAATTAATATGATTTAAATTAACTTTCTTACGCTGATGTTTTTTTTGCTTTACATTTCATTTAAAGTGAGTTATTTATTACTTAAATAAATCACTGGATTATCCAGTGATTTATGTGCGACAGTGAATAAATATTTACATTTACACCTCACACTGTAAACTAGATGGAGCTTGGTACACTTGCTGTATGCTGCTCATTCATAACAACTTTGACGGTGCTTATTTTCCGTATTTTGTTATTTCTGTCTGTATGCAGTGTGTAACTCCAGCCCCTATCACACTGTGCCATCAGACCAAGCAAGGAATGGTATGTGTTTGTCATCTTAAATGTTGTTGTGCAAAATTCCGCAAATCATCCATCCATCTTCTATGTCGCTTATCCTCATTAGGGTCGCGGGTATGCTGGAGCTGATGTACCTAGGATACACCCTGGACTGGTCGCCAGCCAATCGCAGGGCACATATAGACAAACAACCATTCACACTCACATTCATACCTATGGACAATTTAGAGTCGCCAATTAACCTAACATGCATGTTTTTGGAATGTGGGAGTACCCAGAGAAAACTCACACACACACACACGAGGAGAACATGCAAACTCCACACACAGATGCCCAACAGAGATTCAAATCTAGTCCATCCAGATCTCTTGACTGCGTGGCCAACATGCTAACCACTTAGGCCACCGTGCGGTCCTTCCGCAAATCATGTTCGGTGTAAATAATGTAAATCCTTTATTTTAGACAGCAGTCTCAGCTATGCAAATGTGGTGAGTGCTTTCATTTTGTTTTGTTTTAATCACAGTTTTTTTGGTGTCATGAACACCTTAAACACGCATTAAAACACCACCAACAACACGAAGAGCTGTAGAAAGTTACATCATCCGACGGCTTCTGCAAGGGCAGCTTCTCAGCTAATAGCATGTAGCTTCATCTTCTTGTACACACAAAGTGATCCAATGACCATAATCGCCCCCTAGTGTTCGTAGTAGTTCACAGCAAAGAAATTTGCGGCACTTCCGTTGGAGTTTATATTACGGTAATTCCGTTTGTAAAATACAGCCTGGAGATCTGCCAACAGGCATCAACCACAGACGTGCGAGCTATAAGTTTGATCATTTTGTTTTTCTTCAGCGAACAGGCGAACGTTGCTGTTAAAATGTGAGTGTAATGTTAGCACTGTAGCTCACAAATGTTCCTAACGTTTGTGTCCTCCTGTCCCACTCCTTCATGTTACGTTGCATGTGATGTATGGCATCTGTTACGCTGGAGAAGTGCAGCGTTACAGTGTATAAGTAAAAAGTGGAGCCAGTACACAATAGCGCTTGTTGGAGACACACACTTTGTCGGAGACAGTCATCCACAAACACAGCTCATTAGTATTAAAGACACAAAACGCACAAAACAGCGTGTTCAAACAGGGCTTACTGAAAGTACTTTTAAACTGTCTAACTTCCAGCATCAAGGCTAGATTTTGGACAACAACACACAACACTTCCCAGACACTATTTTGCTGAAACTCTAATATGTTATTAAAATAACACTGGACCTTGAACTTACAGAACCCACTTGATAAGGGGCACTACAGAGAAGGATGGGCGGCTAGAATCCATTTGATCCTATTTCTTTTCACATTCTCTCCCTTTTTCTTTCTTTTCCTGTTCCATCTGTCTTGTATTTTGCCAGTCACACAGAAAAAAAAAAAACACAGCAAATGAGGCCATGGATCAAAAAGTAGACACAGACCAAGACAACCTTGGAGAAGGTAGAGTAGAAATAGGCTGCCTTGGACGAGAGAACCTCTCAATCATTATTCCATTCCTGTCTCCTTCTAATCAGGTATTAGTCATATTCCCCACACCATGTCCATTACGGGAAAGTTTGGGGAGTTTCATTTCAACCCAACATACCTGCAAAATGAAATACAACCATGTTCAACACCTTGTCTTATGTGACATTTTAGGATAAGTTTTAGTAAATAGTGTTGTCAAATAGTCCAAAAGAAAGACAAGACGAGACTGAAAGGACATTTCCCAAATGGTGTTGCGTCTGCATTAAATGCTGTATCTTTAAACCAATGACAACGCTAAGAAGACTCGGCTAGATGCTCGTTAGCACTCAGCATTTATTTTGCCTGAGGACTATGCTGAATTTACCAACTCAAGGGGGAGCGCAAGTCTTGTGCTGAAAGATACAGCCATCCAATCAGTCGGCATCCGAGTGAAAACAGACACTCCAAGTCAGTGGTCCCCAACCCCCGGGCCGTGGGTCAATTTGTACCGGGACGCACAGAAAAAAAATAATTTCCATTTTCTTTTTTTTTTTAGGTTTTATTTTGAAAAGTGGCCGGATTCTCTCTGTTACATCTGTCTCACTTGACGCATGTCCATTGTGTGTGTGCTAACTTTATCTCATGCCGCACAAATAAACTACTACTGTATTTTTACCATTTTTCTTTCACCTCATATTTGGTGTCAAATGCTGATACTATGTGGGAATGCATAAAGGTAAGTTTTGATGACTTATTGAGTGCTAATGTGCACATTTGTCTCAAGTTCATTCATGCTAGCGCACTGCCTTTTACCGCACACGTCAAACAGCGATGTAATAATCTCTCTGGAAAAACTTAGATCGCTATAATGTACGACAACCCCCCCCCCCCCCCCCCCCCCCCACACACACACACACACACACACACACACACACTCCAACCTCCCATCCCCCCACCAGCCGGTCCGCGGGAGATTTGGGGGAACACAAGCCGGTCCGTGGGTCAAAAAAGGTTGGGGACCACTGCTCTAAGTGACTGTTTTATTATGCTCAATGAAATTATGTCAATGAAATGTTTAGCACTACTGCTACATAGCTATGAGAATGGCTTAGTGTTTTCATTCTAGTCGGATCTGCCTAGCACCCAGGAACGTTATTCTCTGTGGGGGGGAGCAAATGTTACTACATGGTCACAGCATGTATATAAAATGACAAAACGAGTTTTTAGAAGTGTTTTAATACAGGCTTTTATAGGCAGAATAGGTCAATCCCATTACATTGCATTATTAGTTGCCTCGTGCTAGCAATTTTTCAATATTTAGAAGGTATAGAAAAGAGAAAGACGTTTGTGTTCATGTCTCACATAAGTATTGTGGATGATGGGCAAAAATCCCCCAAAAAGTGCAGTTTTCCTTTAAGCCACCTCACTGCTAGCTTCAACATAGACAAAACAGCTCAGACATGTCGTTCCTCCACTAAAAAAAAGAAAAACAATTAGCCAGTGGAGCCAAGGGCAATTCTAGTAAATTTCTGCTCCCTCTCATTATTGCCTTCACTAACTGTTTTTTAACAACTTTAAAGTTGGAAAAACACCAAAAGAAGACCTTTCCTGACCTCCAAGTGCAGTGAATCCTGAGTGAATTTAATGCAGAAACCTCTTGAATGTGTTGTCAGGCGTACGGTTTCTTCAGCCTGCACGTTTCTGACGGCTGGCTAAATCGATAAGACAGAGGTGCATCCTCAGACTGTTATGTCACTGTCTGAGCATCCCCCACAAAGGAAGAGTTGAAGCTATACGCTGCCAAGAGGTCACCTTTTTCTTTTTACAAGCCAAGGACCTTCTCCCTTGGAGCTAATTAGTGGAACTCGGCAAGTGGGTTCTTTTGAGAACCTGGAATAATTTGCAGCTAATAGGGAGTAAATTCCTGAAGTTGTACTAGCTAAGACAAGAGGATGAAAGTAAAAAATATTCTTTAAGACCAAGTCAAAGAAAAAAAGTAACAACGGAACAGAACTAACAACTGGCAGATTGCAATCAAAATTATTTCTTGCTGCTGCTATGTTGTTTGCTAACTTGCTAGCAATCTTTACACACTTCTTTTCTCCAGCGAACCTCTATGTCACGGCTGCACCTCCTCCAAGCCACTGGTGTGTGTGAGTGACAGGAAGAAAAGCTCTGAATGGCTTGGTGGAGAAGTTGTTTGCCGCCAATTGGTTGATGTGCTTGGGAAAAACTGCACTGTTATATTCGCGTGAATACGATATTTATCAACAAGACAGTCAACAAGATGAGGAACATACAAATACACTCTCATAAATGTTATTATACTGTATATGCATTATTATCAGTCAATGTATATATTTACACTAGTTAATTTAACAAATCAGCTTTCTTAGTGTGTTGCCATATTTTTGAAGTGTATACAATGTGAGGACTAGATTTTTGTTGAAACTATTGAAGTATTTACATTTTTTCGTAAAAAATTTATATATTTTTTCACTTTTTTTTACATTAATGACTTTTGCAAAATGAATGGTTATTAAGGGCCATAGTTTTTGTTGGCTACCCTAAATGTCTGCATATGTGACACCCAATTATTATGGCATTAGTACATTAATTTTTACCAGTTGTCATGGGGGTACGTGAATAAAAATGAAAAACAATTAGCGCCGAACACTCACAATTACGAGTGCGCCTGAACGCCTCACGGCGCAAGGAGAATGAAGCAGAGACAGAGCATGACGTTGTCCATTGCTCTGTGTGCATCATATGAACAAATACGTGATTATTTTGTGCATTAAGAATGTTTAATCTTGGAGATTTCATTTCTATTGGTTTTCCAATCCTCGCATGGCACAGCGATGAAAACCTGCCACTGTGAGTGGGGATTCCCCCGAAAATGAGGCTTTATCGTTGGTTGTGTGTATTTTTGTACTTTGGACGCTGCTTTATCATTATTGTTAAACTTTCCCCTTCAATTAGGTATTAAATGAATATGCAGACTTAAACCATAGTCATTGTGAGTGGACAAAAAATGTAAGCTCAAATTCAACTCATTCAAATGGAGGGATGCCAACATAAGACTGGAATAAATGATATGTAGAATTGTGTTTCTTACATGTATGTATCAAAATATGACCATGAAAAACACACATTTTTGACCAGGAATTACTATAAAATGAATTAACCAATGAATTATGTTCAATATTTCAAGATAATTAAGCTTAAAAAGGGGGGTACATGGCTTCATGTCAAATGTCTGATAGGGTACGTGACTGTAAAACGTTTGGGAAACCACTGCATTACATGTACACATTACATGGAAGTAATCCACCTGAAGCATTACCCAGTAATTCCATGTCATTAATAACAACATGCAAAGTAGGGCTGAAAACCCATTCCTGTATTATCAAGAACTGGGGTGATGAAAGATGAAAAATCATTTTTATCTCGCTTTTTTTTTTATTAGAGCTGCACAATTGGAACATGTAATGTAATGGTAATGGTAAATGCAGTGGTAAAAATGATTTAAGTCATTGTTCACTTTGTATGAGCTGAAAAAAACATATGACATCACTGAATTTGCTGGAAATGACCAATAAAACACATGTAGAGTCTGGAAACGTGGAAGTGTGTGTGTGTGTGTGTGTGTGTGAGACAAAGATAGCCATATGTAAATCTTGCATTAGCTAATCAAAAAGTCGCTCTTGGCCACAAAGCAGGCACTATTACACTACCTCACTGTGTGCGTGTGTGTGCGTGTGTGTGTGCTTGTATAGGCTAGAGTCACCTCTGCTACATAGATAGTACAAGCCAACCCCTTTTAATTACGTGAGCGAGTGAATATGGCAAAAGCTAAATTGCTCTGTCAAGCTGGGAAATGAGCTTTTTTATGTTTGAGCTGTCGTCACTTGGCATTTCTATTATTCAATGTGGAGAGGCAAAGGCAGAATGTAGAGGAGGAAGGAGATCAAAAAGTTGATTGTAAATACAGGTGGTCCTCAGGTTACACACGACTGAACTAGCGACACTGAACTAGCAATGTACGCCGTCTAATCGACTGGCCACCCATTGGTATCTGCCGATTTTCGTTATAAGCATGTGATCGGCATATGCCGATAAATGCCTTTCAAAGCCCATCACAAAAAGTGGATATCACATTCATGGGCTACGTACAAGTTTGCTTTTTTGTTGTCATTATACTAATTATGTCTCGTCCTGAAAACACTATCTGTGTGTGGTTGTTTAATGAACATAAACACATGGTGTGCCCAGCCTTGTGATGGTGATACTATCACAGGGGTCTATCGCCAGCTGATTTTGAAGCTGAAGCTCACCAAAGGGTCAAAGAATATTTACTTCAACTCTTATTAGTTTTTTTTTTGTAACGGTTCAACTCAAACTTTATGCATTTATACAATGACAAATGAGCACAACATATCATAAAGAAGATATAAGCGAGATCTGCTGGGAAAATAAAGTACTGTAGAATTTAGATGTTGCCATTTGTAAACAAAACACAAATAGTTGACAGCTCAAATAGTGATGAAAGTTGGACACCCCTGCAACCTGGACATTCAGTTTATCCTCTTTTACAGATTTCTATTTATTTGTATTATTTTATTCTGTTCATGTTGCTGTCTTGAACTAAAAAAAAATGTTTTAACAATTTATTGTATTATTTTATTTATTTATTTTTATTATATTTTATTATATTTTTATTTTTATTATTGATGTATTCATTTTATTCATATTACTCTAAAACGTGCATCAAATTAAATGCAAGTATGTGTCAAATAGTACAAAAATCTTTTCACAAAAATAAAGGCAAAAAAACAACCCACCCAAAAGTAAATTTTTTTAAAATAATTACCTATTTGCCAGAGGCCTTTGGAATTGTCTTAACGGCGGCCCTGGCCAACAGCACGCATCAGAAAGGAAATATCTACAGTTAATCCGTGTGATCGGTATCGGCCAAGCTCACTCATGGATGATCGGTATCGGCAGCATTAAACCCTGATCGGAGCATCTCTGTTTGTTGTATAAGTAGACACTTGTTGGAGTGCCTGAGTAATCCTCGGAGCTACTGTATGTTGTCGGGGCTATATGTCCCTGGTAGGGTCTCCCAAGGCAAACTGGTTCTAGAAAACGGGCCAGACAAAGAGTGATTAAGAAGACCCTATGATCAAACAGAAGAGGATGGACCGCACCTGACCCGGACGTGGGACACTGGGGCCTCATCTTGGAGCCAGGCCCAGGGGAGGCTCGCAGGCGTGTGGTGGTCGGGCTTTCACCCATGGCGCCCAACCGGGCCCAGCCCGAAGAAGCCACACGCCTTTAGTCGAACCTGGGCTACAGGTTAAATATGAGGTCATGGTTCTCAGTCGGAAAAGGGTGCATTGCACCCTCCAGGCTGGGAGTGAGGTCCTGCCCCAGGTGGAGGAGTTCAAGTATCTCGCGGTGTCTCACAAGTGAGGGAAGGTTGGAGTCTGAGATTGACAGGCGGATCAGCACAGTGTCTGCAGTAATGCGATCGCTCTACCGGAGCTGAGCCAGAAGGCAAAGCTCTCAATTTACCGATAGATCTATGTTCCCACCCTCACCTGATGAGCTTTGGGTTGTGACCGAAAAGAGAAGATCTCGGATACAAGCAGCTGAAATGAGTTTCCTCCATAGGGTGTCTGGACTCACCCTAAGAACGGGTGAGGAACTCGGTCATCCGGGAGGGGCTCAGAGTAGAGCCGCTGCTCCTTCACATCAAGAAGAGCCAGTTGAGGTGGCTCGGGCATCTAGTCCGGATGCCTCCAGGACGCCTCCTTGATGAGGTCTTCCAGGCATACAATATAAAATAAAATGCTAAAATAATTTTGAGATTGTGACTAGCCTAACCCCTAGCATGATAGCATGAAGTATATTATTAACAGTGCTAACTAGCAATCGCTAGCCAATGTACATCTAAACAATCTGAATACACACAATGTTTTGTGTGCTTAGTGCACATGTTTAACCTGTAAAAACTCTACAGGTCAAATGATCACCATGTCATTCGGTTTGACAGTGTATGGGACTTTCCATGAGATATGAGCATTAAGCTAGCAGACGAAAGGCTGAGCTTTGCCCCCACGTCATGGAAGAAGGCAGACTGTAACGTTCCTAAAAAACACAAGATGGAAGCCAATGCAAATAAATAACATAAAATGCCAGTGTTCCAAAAAATAAGCTTTTTTTTCTCAATTACTTTGCCACAGTTACACAAAATGTTGCACACTACCCATGATCAAGACCTCTCCAATGATGTAACATATGCAGGGGTTCTTTGCACGGTTTGTCCTGCATTTGCTGCGGCAGAATAAGATATAATAATAATAAAGAATTAAGGCATGAGCAATATTTCCATCTCAATAAGACCACTACACTGCTTGATTATGACTGTTGCTTTCAAAGGAGCAGATCCATTGTTTTGCAATAAAGGAATTACCGATTGACCACCTCTCTGCTATTCTTACAATATCTGGATAAACGTTACAATATGATCTTTATCCTTAAAGATGGTCGCAACAGTGTTGGGTGTAGTGTGAGCCACACGTAGTGTTACAGTTTTAGAGCAAGTTTCATGTTTACAGACCAAAATTACGTTTTTTATTCATTTGTGGGAGTGTATTCGTAACCACGAAACGCCGTAACATGAAATGCCATAACCCGAGGACCAACTGTATAGCGTTTACTAAAGTGCACATTGAGAAATGTTTGTGATGCCACCACAGAAGGATACCAGTAATGAAAATGAGAAAAGAATAGAAAATGTGTAACAATAGATAGAGTGGAATGGCTTATGCAGTGGAATGTAAAGGAAAGGAAAAAAAACACTACATTAGAAAAAAAATAAATACAATTAATACAAAGAATACATTAATAGGGAATCATTTAAAATAAGCATTATCTTCCTCAATGTAGGATAATATTGCTTTTTATAACCTTGGCTCCATTTCTCCATTTAGCTATTAAGATTCAAAACTGTATTGGTTTTCCCGTTGATTATGCAGGTCTTACCAGAGGTCTTAATTATTGAAGAAAGTATATTCCAAGACAAACTGTTATGTAGGTTTATTATTTTTGGGAGAAGATCAAAAAAGCGATAAGCAATAATAATATGAAGGTCTGAAAGTTGTAAAGGCTCTTAAGTACTCGCAGTGCTTTTGATGGACACTTGTGCATGGGCTGTATGTGTGATTTGTTATGATATGAAAATATTGAATATTCTGCTTACTTGTAAATAAAGCCCAAATCTCCATCTGTCCTGGGGCTCAGCTCCCATTTATTTGATGTCAGACCAGATATAAGTCAATGTAGCGGAGTATAAATGATGGGAATCTAGATTTTAATACAGCCAAATATTTTCTTCTATAACACTGGCAAACATTTAGAGGAAACGCCACACTGAAGTTCAACATAGGAGCTGTACTTAAACATTAAGAAACCTTTTTTCAGAGCTTTTGATTGGGCTGAAACATTGCGAGCATAAGCTGCTTCCATAAGATAAACTGAGTCGAGTCCTTAGAAATGAGGCCTGCTTGCCAACATGAGAGTTGTAAATCAAGGGTTAGGACTAAACAATTAGCAAGAAGAATAAACTCGATGAGTCCAAAATATAAACTAAACTGCAAGGTCAGTGAGTCTACTTTACCCTCTATGTACCCTCAGACTGCAAATTAAACTTAGGCATAGTAAATTTCTAAACATGAGATGGATCTCGGAACGCTTGCAAGTGAACCCTGGTGCGATTTGTTTCATTTTAGCTGCAGTGTGAACGCTCCACGGACAAGATACATTGACCAGTGTTAAAATCGCAGCAAAACACATGCAGAAATAACAATTATGTAAATGAAAGTGCATTGGAAGCGCATTGTGCTCTCTCTCTCTCTGTCTCTCTCTCTCTCTGTGTGACAATGGCACGCTTTAAAAGTATACAGTCATTCTTGTTTATTGCGGTTAATTGGTTCCAGACTTGACTGTGATAAGTGAATTTCCGTGAAGTAGGATTCCTTATTTCTAAATGGAAATTTTTCATAGTTCGAGCATAGAAAACCTACTCACGACCTTCTAAATACGGTTTTTAACACCATTAGAACCCTTTAGACATGAAATAGCACCGCTATAGTCACCTTTACACTTGTATTACCCAATATAGTGGACAATAATAAGACATAATATACAATCACACCTTAGCATCGGAACAGTTTGTTGTTGTTTTTTGTTTTACTACTTCCTGCGGTGGACATTATCTCATCAGTGTAACATTACTGACACCTACTGACCAGTGTAGAATATACATACCATAACATGTAATGTTACATTACATGTTGTGTTACATTACAACATGTAATGTTGTAATGTGTTTCCTGAAGGTCTTATATTTGTATTTTAGTTCATGTAGTAATTTTTATGCTTGAAAATGATTCATTTAGGCAAAAATATGTAATTTTTGCTTAAACGTGCATTTTAAAAACTTATAATAGGCAGTAACCAACCATGAAACAGCAATGATTTATTCATATATTTTGAAAAAACATGAAGCCGCAAAATTTGAACCGTGATGCGAAGAGGGACAACTGTATTTTAGTATTTAGAAGCTCTTTCTGTCTCAACTGGTAAACTAGAAGGATATCAAACAAATTTAACCCAGCAGACGGCATTTTGGTTTGAGTTTCATCACATAATACAGCATGTCACAAAATATGCCCAAGTCCTTACTTTACGCACATGTTCTTTACTGCACAGCCTTTGGTCCCATGATGAAAATACCAGTGTGAACGCTAAGCCAACAAAGAGCACACCAAGCATCTTTTTTTTTACAAATTTGTGGTCTGGACTAGAGAACAAAAGTCTCCGGACATGGAGGCTTCTGGTCTCCTGTTGCTTTGACTGCATAACGTAGAAGAATTTATGCTGTCTGATTGTCCTTCTACTGGACTCCAGTTAAGTGCTGCAAAAAGACCAAACCTACAAACCAATTATATTGTTCCGCCTCAATAGCGCTCAGCCTGGCTTTTCTACTTCTATCAAATCTGAGACTGGGTGGTGAATATGGTCAGGCTCTGAAAGTGAACTGGAATTAGTTGTTTTCCAAAGAAATACATTTGAGCTCATTTTCATTAAAATTGTACAACATGACTGTCATACAGAAAGTTCCGTTATGTAGGCAGACTCGTATTCAAAGCAGAAAAAAAACAATGTCACCATACATGTCACCACTGGTAATCAAAGTTAAGGTAATTTTTGTTGTTGTTAAAAACATAGAGATGCATAAGGCACAATGGCTAAAAGACTTTGCATTACAACTTTAAATTAAAAAGTCCAACTTGTTTTAGCGCCATACCCATTTTAGACTTAGTACAGTTGTTTGTGGAAGCTAACTCTTCTGATTCTTCTTCTAGTCCTGAACTGCTGAAAAAAATGGGGCAAAATTAGTCAAAGCGTGCACCCTTACTGTGTTGCTTGTGCAATTACTTTTCTGAAAAATACAAGGCGATGTAATTCAAATATAAATATAAGTCAGATTGACTCGACATTTCACCCACAGCTTAATGTGCTCCACAAAACAACCTACTGTAACTTTAGGTGTTCATCTGAATCACCATGCAATTTGGAACACACACTTGGGGGACTGGTAAGCACATGTCTGTAAGGCTGTCTGAGCAAGATTGGTTGAAAAACATGGCCGCCATCGAGCAAAACATCTTTGCAGGGGCACGGGTGGCACTTATTGTCCATAAGTCATTGACCATTTGTCTGAGTGGGTGCCACAAATATGATTTAACCCATTAGGTGTCCTAATTTCTGAAGAGAAATGAAACAACGTGTTAACAAAACACGTTTTTATAGTTTTATAATTATAGTTTTACAGGCATTAAATCATTCTAAACGCATATAAATTACAAATGAAAGCGCTAAATGAAAATTTAAGGTTACTTTTACCCTCACTTAAGAAGACTGTTCCCAAAGACGATATGGCAGTGAGACACCACAAGGAAACAATTTTCCTATTATTTCTTGAGTTCAATAGTGTTTCCCACCTTCTTTGTGAAAATGCTGGCACTTGCAACTTTGTTTGGCTCCATTTTGGGTTACTGTATTGAGGTGAGAAACACTATTAAAATTGAAGAAACAACTCATGTTAAAACAGGAACGTGATGATGGTTGATCTCGCTGCCATACCGTGTCCTTGGGGACAGTTGTCAAGAATCACATCTTCAATGAAGGTAAAAGTAACCTTAAACGTTAATTTATCACTCTTATTTATCATTTATATGTACTTCTGTACTTATATGCATTGTGAATTGTTTTCTGCATGACAAGCTATAATTGGAAAACTATAAAAACATTTGGATTTACATTATTTTTTTATGGGGCTGTTTCATTTACAGTCAGACCTTCTGGAATGAATTCATGACACTAACCAAGGTTTTTGGTATATGTCCTGTTGGAAAAATTATTTCAAAAAAGCCCAAGAAAAAGCAAAACATGTCCGTGCATGATGGTGGTTCAAACCCCCAAATTTTGACTTCGGCTTTTGACCTCTTGCACTTTTAATACTGCATTTAAAAACGTGCATTATATCAAGCTATCCATCTCTCTAATACTGTTCTGGTCCTGATGGACAGGCCCAATTCCCAGAATCGGACTAACACTGTCCATTTGTATCAATTATTCTTGACTTCTTCTCTGTGCTCATCCAGACACATGGAAGTCAATTATGTCTAATCTTTGGTAAATTACACGGCACTCGTGAGGCAGTTACTGTCTACGTCTCACTGAAGGTTATCACGGCGCAGTCATTAGCCTTTATGAGATAAGAGTCTTACAGGTAAGGAAAGAAGACAAAGAGAAGGATGAACCGTAGAGCAGGGGAAGTGACCATACTCACTCATTTGCTGTGCTACCTAGTGATGCTTGTGCTCTGGCTATTGCGCAATCAGCACTTCGATCACACTTTAGGAAAGGCACTCTTTCCTGGAAATATCTGATTTTCATTGTAATTGCTCTTAAGGTTGGTGTTAGAGTATGTAAAGTGTGTAAAGTTTTTTCACAGATTCAAATGCAGTGTGTATAGACAGTGCATGATGCGCTGCTTTGTCTGGAATCTAAATACTGTAGCTTGTTATCTGACATAGGGGCCACACAATTTCTTAGTTTAAAATGCACTAATATACGTTGTTGGATTTTGCAGTCCTGTTGGGAATATGCTATTTGCAGTATAAAACACTTCAACATTATTACGCTCCAATGACTCAATGTAGATTTAGAGAAGTGCTTATATTGCAAGAAAAGGTCTGCATTGTTTATGTGTAATTAGCTTCACTGGTTTCTCCCAAGCGTATCTGTTTTGATACATACTTTTTCCCTCAATTCCTCTTTAATTCCACTTCACTTTCTTAATATGTTTGCCTTCTACGTCACCTTCTTCCATCCTGAAAAGGTGTGCATTTATGGACATTTGTGCCTTGTTGTAACCACAAAGCCGTCATGCATCATTGGATGGATTCCTAAAAATCACCAACAAGCCTTACCTGTTTCTCGGTGAGGGTGTACAAGTATTGATGATCCGGGCTGAAGAGCAGATCTTTTAGGATGGGGTTGCCGTCACTCACCAGGACATTTTCATACAGCAAAGCAGGTTGGCTAATGGAGTTGACAAGGATCTGAAAGAGACCAAAGAGGAGAAAACAATATTAGGATTACAAGTCATTTCATTTCTTGACAACAAGTTAGTGTCACATTCCGACACAGAATGGTACTCAAGGCTGAACAATAACAAACAAGTCAGTCTAACTTGTTTGACTGAAAAATCGTGACATGCAAGGAAAAATACTGCAATCCTATAGGTGGTGTTAGTAGCCTATGCATTTTGAAGTGCAAAACATCCCCGCCACATCGTGGTTCGAATTTCGCAGCTTCATTCTGTCACGGATTTTCAAAATATATCAATTAATAAATCATAGCTTCTTTATGGGTGACTATAGCCTATTATTTGTAAAATAAAAAAAAAATGCATCTTTAAAGCCAAATGTACACATTTTTGGCCTCAAGCATAACAATAACTAAATGAACTAATATACTGAATGAACTAATATAAGACATTCAGAAAATGCACTTACTGTATAGACATTGTGGTATGTAGTATTCTACACTTGTCACTAGGGCTACGTTGACACTGTAGATCAATTACGATTTTTTTGCTCATATGTGACCTGTGTCAGATTTTTTTCATGCCAGTATGAACAGTACAATACCATCCATCTGTTTTCTGTGCCGCTTATCCTCACTAGGGTCGCGGGTATGCTCTTCAGGCGAGAGGTACACCCTGGACTGGTGGCACATTTAGACAAACAAACATTCACACTCACATTCACACCTATGGACAATTTTGAGTCACCAATTAACCTAACATGTGTGTTTTTGGAATGCGGGAGGAAACCGGAGTACCTAGAGAACGGGGGGAAATATGCAAAGGCGTCATTAGTAGATATGCATAAATCTGATATGTATCCGATCTACTGCAGTCTGAATGGTCAGGTCGCATATATCCAACCTACATGTCATCAAAAGGTGTGTTTTGCCGTGCTTACTGAGATGTGGATGAAGGTACCCAACAGATGTAGGCAAAGGTTATTCTTGTCATCCAAAAATTGTTTCAAAAATGTCCCACCACTCCTGACATCACAGCAAGTTCTCCACAAATCTTAATCTTAATCATTGGTTCACAAAATGTTGACTCCTGTTGCACAAAATCCTTGAAACTGCCACAAACGCACCGAGGGGAGCACAAAATGAGTTCATATTTACATCCGTAAACACACGGCAGAAGCATGTGACGTCACTTCTCAGATGCCTTTTGTGTATACTGACAAGTCACATTTTTTAGGTAATGTGAATGACCACATACAAATCTGATTTTAACAAAACATCCGAATTGGGCATCAGAGCCTGCAGTGTGAACGTAACTTATGTGTCAGCAATGTTACAATAGTCACCGCACGAAGTACTGGTAGTAAAAAAAGGAATAACAAGGAACTCTCACAATGCTAACAACATGTGTGAGTCTATATTATATCTTACGTTCTATAACTATGTCTACTATATTAGGTAATACGAGTGTAAATGTGACTGTAGGGGTTGTATGATAATATTGGTTTATTAACTTGTTAGCTGAGTGAGTAAATATTATAGCAGCAGATACTTGCCCACTTGGAGCAGCAAGTGGGCTAAAGATAGGATGTGCTATGCTGGGAGTGTGTGTTCTATTTTGTACAGAAAAAGATGCTGATGTGAGACTATGACATCAGAGAAAACACGGCTCTCAGCTGTTACTGCCACACACGCACTCACAAGCAATGCTCCAGGTAAGGTATCTTGGCACGACAGCATACGTCAGTCGTCTGGAGAAACCCCTGTAAAAAGTTGTGAGCTTCAACACAGAGCTTCGCGGCGTGCGAAAGTCTCTCTTCTTCTGTTTAGGAGGCCACAGGAGGACATTAGCAGAGACATTTTTTATCCCAGGATATGAAACTATTCTGTCTGACATATTTGCAATAATTTTGTTATCCCTAATTAACCCTCATAATTGGAGATTGACAAACACGTAAAGGGAGGTGAAATTTATTTAACACAGTGGTCCTTGAGACCTCTATTAGGTTGCAGAGAATTTCATCTCTTACATGGATGGATGGATGGATGGATGCTCCAACTATAAAAATATTCAATTTATAAACAAATAATCCTACTTGGTTTTGCTTTCATTGGCAGAATCAATGCGTGGATCAGTAGTTGGTGCCAAATGACTTCTCAAGAGAGTCAGAGTTTTTCTGCCTGTCACTCGTTCTCACACACACAAACACACACAAAAGTGATCTGCCAGAAATTCGCTGGACAAAAAGTGTCCCAAAACTTGTTAACAAGTTACCAAACGACAGATGAGTTATAATTCTAAGTTTAAGATAATGGGTCAATCAATGTCATAATGTCGTAATGTCATAAAACAACAGTGCAGCAGCTAAGAAATATGATTATTAAAATATAATTCATGAACTAATTACTTTTTAACAAAGACATTTTGTCTTTTGTCTATGAGCACTGCGATTGGCTGGTGACCGGTCCAGAGTGTACCCCTCCTCTCACCCGAAGACAGCTGGGATAGGCTGCAGCATACCCGTGGCCCAAGTGAGGACAAGCGGTATAGAAACGGATGGATGGATGGATGGCTGGATGGATGGATGGATGGATGGATGGATGGGTTCTATGAGCAATGACCTGTAAGGTAATTTAAAATGCCTTCAGCTTCAATCAAGGATGTATATTTTAGACTGTCATATCTTCAGTTAAATTTCCATTTATTGTTTCAAATGGGTAATAACAAAGAGGTAAAATATTACTAAAAGTACTACAACAAACTCCAACAATTAAACTACTGTATGGATTAGTTTTTTTACATTTTAAACAAGATCTTGACTGTTACGAATAAAATATCTGAAGTCTAGTCTATAGTGACTGGAATCATTGACTTTCATGGACCAGCTAGGAAATTCTTTGCTGTGTTAGCACTAGTGTCTGTGCCTACAGTTCAAAGCCAGTTTCCCTTGTTACAAAGTTCAGATTCCATTGAATCACTCTCCCGTCATTGTCCAACCTCAGTCGACAAGTCCATTGACTGTACCTGAAAGCCACCCAAAAATTTTTGACACTTTCCCCACATTTGCTTTGTCATCTTCCTCTGTTCTCTCCTACAGTGTGGGAAGTTGTTATCTGTCAAATCACCAGCAACATTGCCTTAATCTGTCTTTGAACAGAAGGTTCACGGCCTGTCAACACAGTGGGTGAGCTTGTTTCTTAAGAGCAGCAAGCCGCTTTGGATAAAAGGCGAGTGCTTTTACAAAATCAGCTTTGAGGAGGTTCTCTAAGGGATGTTTTATTGGAATAGCACAATAAAGCAAGAATGTCAGGTATTTGTCAGAGTGTACAAAGGATGGAATCAAATGTGAGTGTGTGAAAAGTTGCTAGAAGAAACACTGGCATTTCAGATGAATATTGCCATTGGCCAAGGGTAATTTGTCATTTCAAAAAGTCTTGATTTATTCAAATATTTAAAAAAAAAAGATCTTGAAACAGAGGGTTAGCCTTATATTCAAGGTTGTTTTATATTCTGGTCAATATATATATATATATATATATATATATATATATATATATATATATATATATATATATATATATATATATATATACATATATAGCATTCACTAACAAACTACCAAATAGCCTTTCTGTTACTTAACAATTTAAAAAGCTCAAACGTTATGTGAGAACAGGATCAGCAGGAAGCAACTCTCCCTACAGCTCAGGGCAGAGGGCAGTGGGAGGGGGGATTCAGGTCAGCTGGCACAGAGGGGGTAGAGCGATGCAGGTGACACATATATTTTCATCTACCGGCATAGCCTGCAGGTTTATGCTCGCTTTCTGCGGCCTCTGCACTCTCCAAGTTAAGCTTGGTAAGGTATGTTTTTCTGACTTTATAATATATCGGAGATTTTAGTACATATTATTTGGTAAATTGGTCCAAAATACCATGTGTTCTAATTAACGCCAATTAACTCTATTCA
Organism: Dunckerocampus dactyliophorus; assembly: GCF_027744805.1. Taxonomy (NCBI): domain Eukaryota; kingdom Metazoa; phylum Chordata; class Actinopteri; order Syngnathiformes; family Syngnathidae; genus Dunckerocampus; species Dunckerocampus dactyliophorus. The sequence goes on along the minus strand of NC_072819.1, from coordinate 18,487,496 downwards.
GTTAACTGCATGTCTACAAAAGTCACTGGCTGCGTGGTCTACAAAAGCAAACAACCGTCAAAGGTCTCTCTAATTTGCGCCGGTCAAAAAACACTTGCATTACTAAAGTCCCAGGGTTTTCTTGCTCCTGCTCCCATGCCCAGAGGACAGCCGGAAGGCTGTGTGGTTTAAAATTAAAAACTCAATAACCTACAATTATTAACTATTATTTTGTAAATACAGCCATTACCTGACAGATTAGCGGTTCACAGATGATGACTGATTCTCTGAATGTATTAGAATATTAGTTTAAAACTAATCCGCCTCTGGCAGCTCCTACGTTTGCGCAGCCACTTGGCTGTCCTTTGGGCATGAAGAGTAGAAACGCCACATGGATGGGTTGTGGGACTTCTAGTGTTAACAGCTGTGACTGATGATGCTTTTATTTTGAACATGCATACAATTTACACTGAATGCTTCATGTTACAAGTCACAATTCCACATGTCCGAAAAAGAGTAAGACAAAGCAGAGCTTATTTAATCCTACCCAATGTCCGTATCACATTAATTGCTAATCCAGATGTTCACTTCCTATATTCAACATGCACTGACTTTATGCACTGCCTCATACACAGCAGATCATTACTATTTTCATTACTATTACTATCATCACTATTAGAAACAAAACAAACAAAAAAACAAATGAAGTTTTTCTTTTTCCCCCTGTTGATATCCAAATCCACTTCCTGCTGTTTTTGGTGTTGTATGTTAGTGTAATTGAATGTAGATAAATGGGCTCCTAATTCCCATACCTCGTTGAGCAGGCCCTGGCAACGATGATATCAAAAGCCAAATGTTCCTCTATTTCCTTGTTGTCATGGTGATGTATTCTTTGGTATTTATCCAGATCGGTGATATCCTTAACAAGTAGTCTTGCTTCTCCTGGTCCACCAGTTAGCTTGATGTACATTTTACCGTTGGTGTTTTCATCTTGCAACTCGTCGATCCTTCTCTTGGTGCCTTGGTATCTATCCATGCTCAGTGGTCTATTTTCTTCCTTAAGGTTTATGACATCATCATGGACCCCCGCGATCATTTGCATAATGGTGATGTTCTGCGTTTGTACCATTTTCTTCTCTAATGCCAGACAGTCATCAAAATATTGCTTTGTCTGTGTAACATGTCGCATAATTAGTGATTGCAGACACCTACATTTTTGCTGTTTGTGCTGCAATACACACTTGTATCTCATTGTTCTTCTAGGCGTGTAATAATATCAAATCTTTGCTCTCGAGAATATTTTCAATTTCTTAAACTGCTTTGTCTTTCGAGTCGCAGTCCACCTCCTCATCGAACAGCCAGACTGACCCAATTTCTGATTTTGAATCCATAATTCCAGGGCCAGTGTCATTCGCTTTGTGTTTGGCATTGTTGCTAGGCAACCGCTTTGAACTTCAGCAGTTAGCCATTTAGCTTGCTTTTTAGCTGCTATCAGCACTTTTGCTCTTCACGTACGACTCATGTGCATTGCTATAGTGTGTCATAAAGAGCACAGCTTTATTTTTCCTGCTTGGGGATCTGTGGAGCATCCTATTTTTGAAGGCTATTATCGAAGGCAACCAAATCCAGACAGACAGGCTTGAAATTACTTATTTATTTATTTTTTAATCTGGCAGGAATACCTGCAGGAGTTTATTTAATGCCGCTGTGAGAATGTAGTAGGATTTCAAACGGTAAAAGTAAGGACTATTTTATGCTTGAAATGGACTACTTCCTGTAGTGTGAGCCTCACTGTGCCTGCAAGTGCAAGTTTTGCAAGTTTTTTTTTTTCATGAAAGAGCTATAATTTCAAATATTTCAGTGCTAAACTCAAAATCTGAAAAGAAAGTGTTCTACTATATACATTGCATTTATATTGAATCTTACTAAATATGTATTTTTACCAAACTTCCCAGGTCCTACTCGTAAAGACTTCCTTTTATATGACAAATAAATTCAACTTTAACATGGTAGGCATTTCCTACTGGTAAGGACAATGTACCTAAAATACACTGTGGAACAAAACTTAAAGGTGACTTTTTAATGAGTTTGGGATCTACAGTCTGACTTTGCAGCTATATAGTATTCCCCCCAATTTGTACGATGCTCAGACCACTCCATCTCCTGGTTTCCCTGGGGATGAGGTTCATTACTGATATTCCAAAAGGACACTGTAACCTGCCAGAACACTGTTTATTTCACACAATCCTGAGCACAAATGAGTGAAGGTCTACCAAAATATAAAGTATATTACAAAAGTGATATCATACCCTTAGTATATTATATACTGTAGTATAGCAGTATATACTGTATTTACCATCCACTGAAAATGACTCAACACAGCCATTATTGTATAAATAGCTGGCAACACAAGTGAGAAGCAAGCTAATGGTAGTGGTAGTGTTATGGTGAGGGGCTACATAAGTGCTGCTGGCAATTGGGGAGCTGTGGTTCAATACGACAAGTGCCTTGCTGAGGAACTTGAAGGTCATGGTGTGGTCAATGTCTCCTCCAGACTTGAACCCAAATGTGTTACAAGCTATTTCGACAATAATGATTGTGTGCTGACTCATTTTCAGCGGACAGTAGATCTATACTGATATACAAGCTGGACACTGACTCCTCTAAGGTATATCCAAGTTTCATTTTCCCCCAGAGAAGATATCATACAATGTTTGCTGAAATGTGAGCAGTGTATTCACTGTGGGAGATACTATACATATCCATCATATCACTTTTACACCCCATTTTCCATGTTTCCCCTTGAGATGTCTTATCTCTGTCCTCATTTCTCTTTCAACATCTTTCCTTGTCCTTGTAACCTTAGCAGTTATGCTTCATTACAAGGATAGACAAGGAGAATGTAGAGAATGGCGGGATACTGATGAAGAGGAAAAAATGAATAGGTAATATACACTTGTTAACCTCGTTAGCATTTCTCATGGAAAGTAATGTCAAAACTGTCCGGTGAGGAAGAGTAATGAACTACTGTACAACATTTTCAAGTAGTTCTTTGATGATGGAGTGAAAATAAAGAGGCAATTTCTTAATGAAATCTGCTCAATGAGTATACATACTGTATATTAATGTGTGAGTGTGTGTGGTTTCTAAAGAAATTGACTGCATTTATCTTGTATGAACCAGGCAAAATGTCCCCCAAAAATAAAGGTCCCAACAATAGTGTATTGGAAGAGTGTTGTCCAATATCAAGCCTTGATGCTGGAATTTAGACAGTGTAAAAGTGCTTTTAGTAAGCCCTACTGGGAACACGCCATTTTGTGTGTAGAGTGTGTGTCTCCAAGAAGCACCATTGTGTACTTTCTCCATGTTTTACATATACACTACAATGCTGCACATGTCCAACATAATAGATGCCATATATCACATACAACAGCGTAACATTAAGGAGTGGGACAAGAGGACGTTAACGTTAGCAACAATAGGATAGCTATGTGAGCTACAGTGCTAAAATAACACTAACATTTTAACAGGAACATCATGCTGGGTTAGCGTTTTCGCTGAAGAAAAACAAAATGATCACATTTACAGCTCCCACATCTGTGGCTGACTGACGGATTGTTGGCAAAGCTTTAAGATGTGTAGCGAGGCCTTTACGTTTTCCTTTTACAAAGCTGTCTATCTGGCTAGGGGCGAGTTGCAGGCAGTATCATGTCCATGAGGAATTGACGTCATGAAAAACTGCAACTTCGAAAGTAACTGAGTGCCTCTTCTCTCAAGAACTGAGCAAACCAGAAAGGGAGATGATAGATTTTTCTCACATTTGGTGCTCACACACAGGCTCTAGGGGAACACATTACTGTCAGAACATCATTAAAAGGTCAATTTTGCATAATAGGGGACCTTAAAACTCCAAAGTACAAATGTGCAACCTACAGAGAGAGTGACTGAACACGGTTGAAGAGTGTGTGTTTGTGGTTGTGTGTGTGTTTCTGTGCGTGCGTGTGTATGTGTGTGTGGGTCTGACCCTGACTGGAGGGCATCCAAAGTATCAGAGCATACCTGCTGACTACATCTACAGCTACACACACACACACGCACACAGCAGCCAGACAGTTGACTTGTGGTGAAATTAATCATTGTTCTATTGCCACACGGCCACTCTCACAACAGGAAGATGGCCTCAGGTGACACACACAAATGCGCGCACACACACACACGCGTGTTACAAGTCCAAAAAGTGACAGGCAGACAGCTGGCCGGTGACAACATACCATTATAATGGTGTCTTACTAACAGTTAATACTTGGCTTGCGCTAGAAAACATCAAAATCAAGAGACCACCTGTATGGTGTGGTCAAGCCTGTCAAAGTATGGGCACCATTTATTTGTTTATTTAAACTAACTCTTCTACTCCTGAAGTGCTGCACACAAACGGGTAAAAATGTGTCAAAACATGCACCACTACATGCACCCACAAATAAACCAGATTGTGATGCACCCAAAATTTTACCTCATAAGTCGGGGTTGACTTGAAATTTCTCATACAGCTTGATGCACCCGAGCGGTCCACAGTTCTCTACGGCTATGGCTTCTCTACGGCTAGGGATCTGGGTTGTGGGTCTACCCTGTTGCGCCTCGGGTGCCTTGCGCGGGGTGTCGCGATGGGGCTTCCAGGTGTTGGGGGGGGGGGGGGGGGGGGGGTACCACGGTGTGTGTTTGTAAGTTCTTTTATTTATTTATTACTTATTAAATTTATTGCTCTCTCCCCTTTCTGGCTGGCGTTCCTGGCTGTGGGCAGGCTCCTTTCCAGTTGGCGGGGGCGCATCTGGGCCCGCTGGTGTGTGGCACCCGGTGCCCGTCTGCCCTTGTGGGGTGTGGTCTCTCGCCGGTCTTGGGGGTTGGCTGTCCTCCAGGCCTGCCGGCGCCCTGTTCCTGGTGGAGGTTGCCTCTCTGCGGCTGTTCTTGTCTCTCTCTGTATTGTCCCCTCTCTTGTCCCCGCATTCTCCCCTTTGTTCTCTTTTCTCTTCTTTTCTATCCCCTCCTGCTGCGGCCCAGCCGCTCCCAATTTGCATAACAACAAAACATCAAATAAAGTAAATTAAAAGCTATATAACGGGGGAAGAGTATCTTATACCTTTCCCTGGCAGAGGAAATCTGTTTAGCATGTAAGGGCATTGAGATCAACAACACTATCTGCCCTAAAGGCTGGACGGGACAAAAATATTTAATTAAATAAAAATAATTTTCAAAAAAGAACCTGACAGCAGCTTAACCTAGTGTCATACCTATTCCTATTACTATTAGCACTGTTAAGTTTGACACCTAAACTTCAGGGATCTTCCACAATGACTTCATCATTGTCTTAGTCAGGGACCATGGCAGTGATACAAAAGTGCCCCTAGCTAGATGAGCCCCCTCATATATACAGCCATGAAGTATACACCCAGGACAACTTTGTAAACAAATTACATCAAACATCACTCCCTCACTCTATCACAGTTTTTCAAACATTCATAATTAATTAATTATCGTTGGTTCGTGGTTGACTACGGCTTATTATTAAATTATGAATATTTAAGCAAATTGTACATATTTTTTGCCCAAATGATGTTATGATCACCTGCTGCTGTGTCTCGTGGAACTCGCTCTCTTTCTCTCGCCCTACAGTTGGGTGCTCGGTTGAAGGTGGGACAACAGGGTGCATCTGTGTCTAATTAGGGTTGCCTGCTACTTAGCCTGAGTAGGCACAGCTGGGAGACGCCGGTTCCTTGCTAGTCCTTCAGGCTTCTACCTGAATAAAAATTAAATTGTCTTGAAGTGTCACTGACATGATTGACCAACTTTGCTTAAATATGTTCTATATTGTTTGTAACTATGTTCTATGTTGTTCGTTTTTTGAAAGTAAACATTACATTTGTAAAAATTACATTTATAGTACACACAAAATGGCCACGTGCACCCATTTTTCCTTGCCTCTGTTGCCAAGTGCTTGAAATGTGGGGTTCAGTTGGTTCTCTAATGTATGAGTTTTGTGGTTCTAGACCTGTTCCATGTGTAAAGTGCCTTGAGATTACCTCTGTTGTGAATTGGTGCTATATAAAAAAAAAAAGACTTGAGTTCCAATCCACTATTGTGGGACCTCTGAGACTTGAGAAAACGAGTTTAATATGGGACTTTTATGAAATGACATTCATTTGCTTAGTCTTAATGCTTCCTAGCAACCGTTTAGTTGTCCTGTTCCTTCACCACCAAAATTGTCTCATCATTGTGCAGGATGTTATTCTGTTTATAATCAATTCACAAGTTGGATCCATTAAAGATTAAGTAGTGGCTCCGTGGGAGGACTCCTAAAAACAGACGGCAATTGAATAACGTCTGACTTAATCAAGTCACAAAGCAGTATATTCACTCACATCTTGAAATGGGTTGATTTGCATCTAAATCAAGTGGAACTGTCACACGTTACAAGTTGAAGATTAAATTCAATTAAGTCGCTTTCTTCCCCCATCCTCCCCCCTCAGTGCCACACTGAGATATAAGCAGGGCCGACTGAGCGCTAAAACAGCAGCTCCTTATTCTTCCCCGAGGCAGCTCCAGCAGTGAGCGGCCACCGTGTGTCTAATGGCATCCACACGCTTCTGCAAAATGTCATGTAATTGCATGGAAGCGGGCAAAAAAGCTTGTGGGGAGCTGTAGGTAGGCTACATCTCGTCTGTGTACATTATTGAGTACATGTCTGTCAAGAGCAGACACTGAATCTTAAAACACCTGGAGATACAATAAAAACCCAGAAAATGTACTTTTATGTATTCATTGCTAAAAGAAGCCATCTTGAACATATGTTAACTGTAATGATGCAAAAAAATGACCAAAGCATCACAGAAAAGGTTAAGCATGACACTGCATCGCAGCTGGACTTGTCCAAACGCAACTTAATTTCACTGCATGTAGAAACCCTTGCAGCAACAACTCCTAAAAAAATGGCAGACTCATGTTAGGGCTCATTATGTGTGTGGGGTCATGTGAATAATAACATAACAGTATTATTTCTAACGCTAATTTTAAGAAAGTAACCTACATAATCTTTGCAAAGACAAATCTTTTTAAATACGACTGACCACACAATATGACGTCTACATACATTTAAATAAACTCAAGCAAACTTATATAGATATACTTTTAAACACAACCATTTTAAAAAAATTGTCTAAAATAAAAAAAAATATATATTTAATACCTTTCAATGCCTTTTTATGGCCCTCATGTTTATTTCCCTTGAGTAGCTTTTAATACTGTATGTCACACCCTGTGGGTCAGCCTTCATGGCAGTTAGTTTATTTCCCCTTATATGCCGGTTTCATGCTCTTATTTTGTATAATTTCCGTTTTTTCTCTGTTCTGTTTTCTGCTGTCTTTACTTTCCTGTGCTGACGAACCTGCCGCTAATTCGTGTTTGTGATTATTTAGTCCAGCTGGTAGCATCAGCTTTCATTGGTCTTCATGTTTGGCATGTTTCTGTTGCCTGATCCCTTTTTCTCCTCTGCTACCTTCGTTAATAAAAAGACTTGTGCCCACGCCACGCTGTCTCCAGCCTGAGACAGACCCCCCGGTGCCCGCTCATCGTCGTCTCAAGCCATCTGAAGCCAACTTTAGTGCCGGCCGGGGAGTCAGAGCGGGAGGAAGCCGTGATCATCCAAGTCCCCCTCCACCCGTCCCTCAAAGAAGGACCTCTGGAATCCGACTTTGGATGGGGGGGCTAGTACCATCAGCTGTGCGACTGGTGACGCACATCTCGCTCCTTTTGCTTATTTAGTTCAGCTGGTAGCGTCACCCTTTCTTTGGAGCATTGCATGTTCTGCATTTACTGCATGTTTGGCATGTTTCTGTTGCCTGATCCCTTTTTCTGCTCTGCTACCTTCTGTCATGTTCTGCTGGAACTGCTCTGTTGACGCCTGTGCTGTCTCTTGCAGTGCACTGCTGGTCCTGCCAGGGCAGAGCCACCTGCACACACCTGAGAGCAATTGCAATCAGGCCTTCTTAAGCCTTGCTGGGAGAGTCGGTCTTTGCCAGATTGTTTCATGGACTTCACTCGCTCCTCGCTCAATCTTACCTCTAGTTGTGCATTCTCGTCTGTAACTCTACCTGGTCGTTTGCTCTCCTTGCATTCTCGTGAGTAATTATTCTGCTTGGCAGTTCCAGCAGCTGTTTGTGTTTAGTGTAGTATTAGCTTCCCTGCTTGTTTTTTTTTTTTTTTTTTTTCGAGCAGCGCTTTTTGTTCTTGTTTTGTGTTTCTTGTTTTTACTTGCTTGATCTTTTTTCAGCAGCACCTTGTGTTCTCATTTTGGTGTGGCTTCGCCCTGCAGTTTTGAGTTGCACTTTGGTTTTTTGTTGTATGTTTTTGCTTACTCCACTGGAGTACACTGTTTGCATTAAACATTTTCGTTTCGTCTCTCTGCTTTGGGTCCAACCATTGACGGTACCAAGCAGACCAAACACATTCATTCATAAAAAGACTTTTACCTGCAATTGAGGTCGTTGACAACTCAACACAATGCCCCATCGTTACATAATACCTATTAACCATCTGTACAAGTCAGAGGGAACCATGCGCTTTAATCAGATAATAAAACAAAAATACAAAAAAACACCTTAATTTGACACCTGTATATCATTATTCTAAATGTGTGATTAAAATTTCTTGAAAGAGTTACAAAGAAAAAAATATTGACAAAAATGTTCTGGTTTATTTTATTTATTTCTTTACATTTAAATATATATAAAATGCATTAATCTATTTGATCAAGTAAATCATCAAAATATGTCAGAGTTTTACTTTAGTCTAAAAATACATTCACATATATGCACACACACACACACACGTGTATAAATATATACACTGATCAAAAAAAAAGGGGAACACTCAATTCACACTCAGTCAAAAGTGCTGCGCCATTATTCAAACTGTCCACTTAGGAAGCAACACAGACTGACAATCATTTTCACAATCTGTTGAGCAAATGGAATACACAACAGGTGGTGTGTTTTTCCACTTCAATTTTGAGCGTGACACCAAACCCAGACGTCCATGGGTTAATAAATTTTCCTTTGATCATTTTTGTGTCATTTTGTTGCCAACACATTCAACTATGTAAAGACAAAAGTATTTAATAAGAATATTTCATTAATTCAGATCTAGGATGTGTTATTTTAGTGTTCCCTTTATTCTGCTGGGGGACTTCAACACTCACGTTGGCAGCGACAGTGAGACCCTGATCTGAACCTGAGCGGTGCTTTGTTATTGGATTTCTGTGCTCGCCACAGATTGTTGATAACAACCACTATGTTCAAGCATGAAGGTTGTTCACACATGTGCACCAGGACACCCTAGGCCGCACTTCAATGATTGACTTTGTGGTCGTATCATCGGACTTGCGGCCATATGTTTTGGACACTCGGGTGAAGAGAGGGGCGGAGCTCTCAACCGATCACCACCTGGTGTTAAGTTGGCTCCAATGGTGGGGGATGCCGGTCAGACCTGGCAGGCCTAAACGTATTGTGAGGGTCTGCTGGGAACGACTGGAAGAGTCTCCTGTCAGAAGGAGTTTCAACTCCCACCTCTTCACCTCTTCGACCTCTTCGTTCCGAGGGAGGTGGTGGACATTGAGTCTGAATGGTCCATGTTCTGTGCTTCCATTGTCGAGGCAGCTGATTGGAACTGTGGCTGTAAGGTGGTTGGTGCCTGTCGTGGCTGTAATCCCAGAACCCGTTGGTGGACACCAGCGGTGAGGGATGGCGTCAAGCTGAAGAAGGAGTCCTATCGAGCCTTTTTGGCTCATGGGACTCCGGAAGCAGCTGACAGGTATCGGCAGACCAAGCAGTCTGCGGCTCTGACAGTGGCTGAGGCAAAAACTCGGACATGGGAGGAGTTCGGAGAAGCCATGGAGAACGACTTCCGGACGGCTTCGAAGAGATTCTGGACCACCATTCGGCGTCTCAGGAAGGGGAAGCAGTGCACAGTCAACACATTGTATGGTGGGGATGGTGTGCTCTCGAGCTTGACTCAGGGTTTTTTGGATCGGTGGAAAGAATACTTCAAAGATCTCCTTAATCCCACCGACACGTCTTCCTATGAGGAAGCAGAGCTTGTCAAAAAGAGGTTGTCAAAAAGCTCCTCGGTGGCAGGGCCCCGGGGGTGGATGAGATCCGCCCAGAGTTCCTTAAGGCCCTGGATGCTGTAGGCGTGTCTTGGTTGACATGACTCTGCAGCAACGCGTGGACATCAAGGGCACTACCTCTGGATTGGCAAACTGAGGTGGTGGTCCCGTTTTTTAAGAAGGGTTACTGGAGACTGTGTTCCCACTATCGTGGAATCACACTCCTCAGCCTCCCTGGTAAGGTCTATTCAGGGGTTCTGGAGAGGAGGATCCGTCGGAGAGTTGAATCTCGGCTACAGGAGGAGCAGTGTGGTTTTCATCCTGGTTGTGGAACTGAGGACCAGCTCTACACTCTCAGCATGGTCCTTGAGGGTGCATGGGAGTTTACCCAACCAGTCTACATGTGTTTTGTGGACTTGGAGAAGGCATTCGACCGTGTTCCTCAAAGAATTCTGTGGGGAGTACTCCGGGAGTAGGGGGTATCAGACCAGCTAATTCAGGCTGTTCGTTCCCTGTATGACCGGTGTCAGAGTTTGGTTTGCATTGCTGTCAATAAGTCGGACCCATTTCCAGTGAGGGTTGGACTCCGCCAGGGCTGCCCTTTGTCACCGATTCTGTTCATTATTTTTATGGACAGAATTTCTAGGCGCAGCCACGGCATTGAGGGGTTCCGGTTTGGTGGCTGCAGGATTGAGTCTCTGCTTTTTGCAGATGATGTGGTCCTGCTGGCTTCATCGAGCTGTGAACTTCAACTTTCACTGGATCGGTTCGCAGCCGAGTGTGAAGCGGCCGGAATGAGAATCAGCACTTCCAAGTCCGAGTCCATGGTTCTCGCCCAGAAAAGGGTGGAGTGCCATCTCCGGGTCGGGGATGAGAACCTGCCCCGAGTGGAGCGAGTGGAGCAGTTTAGGTACCTCGGGGTCTTGTTCACGATTGAGGGAAGGATGGAACGCAAGATCGACAGGTGAATTGGTGCAGTGTCTGCAGTGATGCGGACTGTACATCGGTCTGTTGTGGTGAAGGGAGGGCTGAGCCGAAAGGGAAAGTTCTACGTTCTACGTTACTACCCTAACCTTTGGTCATGAGCTTTGGGTAGTGACCGAAAGGACAAGGTCTCTGGTACAAGCGGCCAAAAGTAGGGTTACAGTTACTTCAGTGGTAAGGTGAAACACATAATGAAGTAACTGTAACCCTACTTTTGGCCCACCCTTTGTGTGTATATACAGTATAATACAATTTAAAAGACTTAATAATAGCATACTGGTTACCTACTAGGTACAGTACTTGCGTATGCCAAAATGTTTTTTCAAACAATTCCAATGATCTTCATGGATGAGAAACCTTATGTTGTATATCTGAAGTGATGCTCATGTTACTGCTAGATTTCCTACTTAATTCCCAAGAGAACATTGAAACTTGGAACACGTTACAGACAAAGGTTGATAAAACCTTGACATATCTTTGGCAAAAAAAGAAGCATACAAGAAGCATACCTGCACCCAAATACAGTATACGTACAGTAGCTCTAGCCCTAAGCTATTGCTTCCAACCTAATGCAACACTCTTTGGAATACCTGCACTTCTACTCTCCACTCCTCTTTCCACTTCTGCCCTGTTCACCTCAACTTGTCACTACTGTACTCCCCTTTTTTGCATCCTTCTTTCAGCTGGCACACATGAGCAGCCAAGCATCACACGGCAAGCAGCTTGTGTAGGCGTGAGTGTGTTTTTTTCCCCCCTTTTCTTGCCCTGCAGTGAGTGCTGAAAGTACAGCTAAACGAGATCAATTTGTCAAGCACAGAAAGGTGTGGGCCTTGAGGGCCGGCGGACAGCTGTCGACAAGATGACAAGAGAAGGTTTAAAAGGAAAAGAAAGAACATTTTGGATGTTTACCACACACTCACTCAATACTTCCCCTTTGGATACGGCTGACGAGAGCAAATATGAGGAGGTAATGATGCTCCTTTAGTGAGTGTTGACAAAGAGTCAAGTCAGGACCTCAGTGTTGACTTAGCATTTAATGTCTGTAAACAAGAGGGTGACCAGCCATTAATAAAGATGCGCTGCCTCACAATGATCAGAGCCTGACCCGAATCAAGCAGATTACGAAAACAGTTTCTCAAATTGGCCAAGGGTTCCAATGTTTTTACTGGGCGAATGATAAATGTCCCTGCCTTCTTGTCCTCCTCTGGCGAATTGCCGCTGTTATTGTCATCTGCAGAGGGAGGACAAGAGAATGATGAGTGCGACACATTTTGGGCAGCCTCGCATCAAAGGCCCCAGTCCTATGTCAACAACATACACAAATGTATGCTGTGAGATCATAACTACTGGAAAAGACAACACAAATGTGGACACCCCATGTACCTGTATATGTTTGCATACCTCTTCTACGCCTGGGGTCTGCACTATGAAAGAAGTCAGACTTGGGAGGACTTCTTTGTCTTCCGGTTTAACCAAGCCAAACATTCAAAGTGTGGGATAGGTGGTATTACAAAGTTGGATACCAAGTTGATTTGTCACGTCAGGATTTTCTTGTCTTGTCCCGAACACGTACAACTAAAGGGGGCGGGATTATCAGCAGATGACCAATCACAAACATGAATAATGAATAGCAGCACAGCACCTACACTCAGGAAGAACCATCTATGATGATATGTATGAAGAATATAAATACAGTATATTACACTTGCTAAAGGAAACACAGCTGCAGCTGCTAAATGCAAGAGAAGAAAACCAACAGAAAATGATCGACTATGTGAGTGGGCACTGCAAGCGCACACATGTCACTTTGTAAACATACGACCCCAAAAGCTATATAAGACACTCACTCCAACGATGAGCTGAAACTTTCTTCTTGAAAATTATGGAGAAAATCACAAGGGTTTTGCAGGCCAATCTCGGCAAAACATTGCTTTTAAAGCCTGAGTTACTGTGTCAGCACTGAATGAGCACAGTCGTTGTCAATGAACAATTACGCCATTTTTCAGACAACAGATTGGTCAGCAGGTGGGGTTTTTATAGGCTATGAGCTCTTAATTGTCAGTGGCCTGTACCGTTTTTGACTCTTATCTTGTATCTCAAAAAGTGGTGGTTTAGTCAGTGGTGACAAAGCTTTTTTCATAACAGATTTCCTTTTTTTTTTCCTCATCTAATTTCCAATACTTGGACAGAAATTCTTTATTTATTTATTTGTTATACTTAAGACAGAAATTGTTTATTTATTTAAAACTTAACTGACTAAAACTAGACTAAAACTGGACTAAAACTATCAGATATAGAACTGACTAAAATGTGACTAAAACAAAAAGCATTTTCATCCAAAAGACTAAGACTAAGACTAAAAATAATATGGCTGCCAAAAACAATACTAAATACAACACTGATCTCGAAACCCAACTTGCTCGCAAACAGGCTAGCTCCAGTGTATATGTTACCGTGATGACGTATCCTGCTAAGAACTGAACCACCATCGTAGTACGACATATCCAGACTTAATCCTCAAAGTCATTCAGGATAAGGAGAAATCCTGCTTCGTACTACAGGCCCCTGAACCGCTGTACACGAAAGGGTGAAACTTTGTCAAAACATGCACATTTGTCTGACAAATACACAACATGGTGGCACTGTTATTAAACCCCGATATTCAAAGCTTGATGCGCTTTACACAAAACACCCATTGTAACTTTAGGGTGTTTATCTGAATCACCACAAAAGTTGATACACACTTTTAAGGGACTGCCAAACACTTCTGTAAAAAAAAAAAAAAAGATTGGTTGAAAAACATGGCCACCATCAAGCAAAATGTCTTTGCAGAGCCACGAAAAATGTGCCATTAAAATGATCAGATAAAGGTATGCATTTTCTTGTGTCTATCTAAGCAATACATAAGTTTAGTATTGTAGATCATCTCCTTTGTTGCTGCACAGCAACATGGCAACTCTGCCTCCTTCTCTCTGTGAGCAGCAAAGAGTGGGCAGTCAGATTAATGACCTCACATAACGTCAGTCTTCTATTTTATTAGAGCGCGGGATGGGTCGCCAAGGGAGAACAAGCCAGAACCGATGTTGGACTTTCTTTTTTGCTGTGCTGTCTGCATTTGTCTGAGGAGTCACAGGTGGTGGATATCTACAACAGCACACCATGTAGACACCAAGGAGTGCACACACACCCTGCCTACATTTTGTCGGCGTATTAGTCTGCAGTCTGCCATCCAACAGTGGATGTGTAATTACAAGCAGGAGATGATAAGACACTGTTTTTTTTTTCTTACTACCATCCTGTGGGAGCTCACAGCTAATTATAGAGCCAGCCGAGCTTCAAATTGCCATTTAAACAGCCATACGGTGTAAGACAATAACAAAGTCCCTTGGTGGTGTCATTGCTGTGAAACATTTTTGTGTGCTTTTGCAGTTAAAATGCCTTGAATTTACTGATTGTTGAAGGTTGTAAATATACATTGGGAAAGGGTAAGCTCCGTCTCCAAGAATTTATGGAGACTTGAGGGTTGCAGGTTTGATACCGATTTTTTTTTTTTTCAATTCAACTTTACTTCATCAATTAAGGAGACCCAAGTTAAACAAACATTAGCAAGAACTTGGAATTTGGATAAACTCCCTCTAGGGAAGAAAACCTTGAACAGAACCTAGGCTCTGTCTGTCTCGACCAGTTGGGTTGAGATAGAAAGACAGAGTAGAGGGACAAACGGTAGATGAAATGAGAGAACAGGGTATCCACTGCACCTGCAGACCATAATATGGAGTTTGCAAGGCGTGGCTGAAAAGGTAGCGTATGCCAGAACTGCTCAGGGGATATCTATACTCATATAAGGGAAATCAACATGTACCATTTTTTGGTTATTATTATTATTGTTATTACTGTTAAACTAATAGGATTACCGAACAGTCCAGCGTGTACCCCGCCTCTCATGTGGCTGTAGGCAACCTCCTGATGTATTTTTTTATTAACTCCACAAGATGGCAGTAGTTGCCATTTTAAGTATCATGAATCGTTAGCATCCAGCAGCCTTATCTACTTCTGCCTGCACTTTAAAATGTTGGTCGCACTACTCAGTAGTTGGTATGAAACTCATGCGCGTTACACTTGACGTACTGTTGTTTACAATGAACACATCAGCGCTATTAATGCTGGCTTTCTCACGTCCTGCGTTGTTCCCCTTTATTTATTCTCCTTGTTTGCCTCTGCCTTCTCGTCTGTGTTTTCTTTTTCTTTCTCAGAGCCCTTTTGCCAGCTGGAGGTGGGGCAACTGGGCGCACCTGAGCTGGATTGGGCGTGTCTGACTGAAACTGATGGACAGCAGCCAGGAGACGTTGGTTTATTCCTCTTTGCTCGACCCCACGGATGTTAGCTTACCTGCTGGCACCATATTTCTTTGGACTTGATGTGTCGTAATATTATATTACTTGTTGGACTTGTCCTTGCTCAAACGTCTCCACAGGTGAACCCAGTTGCCTCCCCGGCCTTCCGGCTCGGCCACCAGTTTACTGAGTGGAATTTTGCTTGTGGTGCCAGTTTTCTGTTACCCTTTTACGCACCACCATCATCGGAGGGTGTAGTTCTTTTACAAACACGTCACAGGCTTAGCAGTTTCATCTTTACCACAACATTGGTTCTGTTACTGCTGTCTTATGAATTGTTAAAGCTGCTGTATGTCGCCGGCTCAAGATTACATTTTTTTCAAACAAAACGTATAACATGGCCACCAGCTAGCATGTGTTACCATTAGTAGTTTAAAACAGTGGTTCCCAAACTTTTCACAGTAGCGTACCCCTTCAGATATCTGACTGGAACTCATGTACCCCTTAGTCTTGCACAAACATAAGCGACATGATTAAATATTTTAGCTAGATTATTAAATATGTTATAACGTTATATTAAAAAAATATGTGTCTTACTTGACCAATTCAGGGTATACCCTGCCTCTCGCCCCAAATCAGTTGGGATAGGCTCCAGCATACCCCTGTGACCCTAGTGAGGACAAGCGGCAGAGAAAATGGATGGATGTCTCTTACTTTTCAACTGCACATATGGGATACTAATTGAAAATTGAAGGGCTTAGAGGAGTAAGATGTCTCCTGGCAGGTTTGTCTTCTGTTCGGTGAATTTATTTATAAGAAGTGTTGACAAGGTGTGGTAAGATGTGATGAACTTTGATCTTTATGCTCTTTTGCTGCAGCAACATGGAATTAATCAGTACAATGCAACTAATGTGACACATAAATGAAGTCATTATAAATTATGAAAACAAAGGCACATAACATACAGAAATTAATAAGGAAATGAATTCAATAAGAGGTGATTAATGAGCCAAACGGACATATGAGCACATATAGCATGAAATTATGCACAAAGCAAAAATGCACAGCAGCACAGAGCTAACATTATTCAACCTAACCACTGTGCATTTACACACAGCACTAACATTTGTCAACAACGACTAGGTTAAAGGAAGAATAGAAAATACACGTCTGTCCATGCAGTGTCATACACAAGTCATACAAAAGTCTCAATCTGTGTCGCACATGGTGTGTTCAAGGACCACCGAACAAAATGGCCCCAACACCAGAAGAAGACACACTATTCATGAAAGCATACATTTACTTACATGTGGGGGCTCTGCATCCAGTCAACAATCAAACGACTCAACAAAAGGCTCATACAGCTCAGAAAATGCACTAATAAGTCACACCACCACGTAAGAAGACCAGCTCCTATTTAGCACAGCACATAAATGATCCTGAAAAATCTTAACAACTTCATAGTGTCACCTTTCTTCTGCACTGTACTGTACTGCCTGCTGGCTGAGTGGCTGTTCCCATGAGGCGCTGGCGCACATTGCGTAAATCTCAGCGTTCGGGGCTAATGTTGTCAAGCCCTTTTTCATTTTTATTCCCGTACCCCCTAAGGTAATCCGCGTACCCCGCTTTGGGAGCCTAGGCCTAGCCTAAGAAACAAAATGAACAAAAAAGTCTCGATTTTTCACAGTTATGAATTAAACTGTACAAAAAATGGCATAAATTGACATTTGGCCGTGTGGTAGTCACGTATATGTCCGTAGCGTGTCCACACACACACATAAGTACTCCCAGAGAAGCGATCAACAATTTTCAGCCATTGAGTTGTTATGATACATACACTATACATTCAATAATAGCTCACCTTCGTTAAGTAGTAAACTTTGTCAAAACGCTATCATTAGCTGACAATAAACATAATCAGTGACGTGCAGTCAAGGGAGGCAGCTGAGGCTGAGCTTCATCAGTAATGATGAAAAAAAAAAATTAAGAAATAAATAATGATAACATAAAACAAACATCAATATGTGCCCATTGATTTGTCCATTGAACTTGTAAATGCAAACATTGCTGCACACTGAGTTGGATCATGGTGCCTGCCAGTTTGTGTTTATCAGTTTCTGTTTGTCTGCATGTTGCCAATTATATAATGTTGTAGAAACATTTCTTATACACCATGACTTTCTACAGCCTTTAATATAACTGCGCCATCATTATCCTGGCTAGTCAGACAATAAAATACATAGAAATGTCATACGGGAGGCACTTACACTACCGCTGCATCCTGAAGGGGTCAGGCGTGCGTGAGCTGGAAGTTGCTGGTCACTGCCGTTCTAAGTAGCAGAAAGTCAAATGCATTCAAGATGTTTTTACGCCTTGCTGAATGAATGAATGAATGAATGAATGAATTCACCAGGAGGTGATGAGACTTTTGCAACAAACTATCAGAACTTTTCCTGGAGAAGGAAAGGCAAAAGTAAAAGATAAAACGTAAGAATACAAATGTTTTCCAGTTAATCCATCCATCCATCCATCCATTTTCTATAGCGCCTGTCCTCACTAGGGTCGCGGGTATGCTCGAGTCTATCCCAGCTGTCTTCAGGCGAGAGGCAGGGCATATTCTGGACAGGTTGCCAGCCAATCACAGTGTTTTCCAGTTCATAAAAAATGGGACTAACAAGTATTTGAAAACCATTTGAAGACTTTTTTCTTTAAACAAAAGTGAATTATTCTCTTCTTTTTCTTGTTATCCTCTTAATGAATAACCTGCATTAACATAAAAAAACCCCTCCAAAGTCAGTGCCTCACCAGCCATGAACTTCACCGCACGTCACTGAACATAACTAACTCGAGATAGCAAGGAAGAGGGCGGGATAAAACGCTACTCTGTTCGAAAGTTAGCACCCTCTCGGCCTATCCGTGACATGTAGCAGCTTTAATAAATGACCATATAATGGGAGCTATGATTTTCTTTCCATTTATTATTAATGTTAAATATATGAAGTTGTGATATTTAATGAGTTTTCAAGTATGGGAAATAACAGCCACTCTTATATCTCTATCCAGAAGAGAGCAATACTGGGAACAGCTAAGCTCCTGTGCAGAACTCTCAGGCTCCCAGGCCTCTGGTAGAGGACCCGAGCTTGAAGGAGATACCGTCCAGGTGCTTCCAAAAATGGCATCTGAGCATTTAGGTAAATAAAATAATTACAGCATTTTCAGTAGTACATACTGTTCTTTCCCCAAGTAGACAATTTCATATTTCTCCAAAAAAAATGCTTCGCTGGAATATAAGTGACAGAAAGAAAAAAAAATGGAACTTTTCACAATTAGATGTAGGATAATTTAAAAATGGAAATTAAATAAAAGCGACTATAAAGAATATCAAACATCCCACATTAAACATTAAAGAAAAATACTGTGAAATGTGATATTTTGCAGTAAAATGGCTCCAAGTCTTCATTTTCTCAACCATGCAATGGGATGTGGCAAGGTTGTGTATCACTTTCGTCGTCCACATTGGATGTTAATAAAGAAGTGAATCAGGTTGCACCAAGAGACGAGTATCAGTGTTTTTCTTTACCCTGCAACCTGAGTAATGTTACCTGTGTAAGCTATTGTAGATAAGACTCAGCTCAGGCTACATTTTAAAATAAACCTGCAAAAAATGTTTAAAAAGCCATATGCATTCTTCAAATAAACAATTACTTCCCGGTATGGGAACCATAATTCAGTCTTAACATAAAGAGAAGTGTTCTTTTTACTTTCGAAACAATACATTGTGTGTGGAGTGGGCTGAGTTTAAGACCACTGACGCTGGGAATTAGACGCAAAAGAGAAATCGTTGTGGGGATAAAAACAAGTGCAAGGAAGCCAGAGAAAGGACAAGGAGCGATTTTGTGGCTTGTGGTGGAATGTGCTTTGACTGAACAGTCGCTGCCAACAAACACACACATACACACACTGAACTTTCTACCTTTGGTTTTCACACACCAAGGGGTCCTAACGTACTCTCCTTTCCAGCAAAACAAAGACGGCTGTTACATTTATCGCAATGTCACACAGCTTTTAATGACATCATGAAGAAAAAAACCTCCGTCCTCATGTCCCTGGAGCTAGATGAGTTCGCATCTTGAATATACAGCATACTGTATGTGAATCATATTTGCAACTACAGCACCAGTGTTGATGAACGTTATCAACATACTTCCTGTTTCTTTGATTTCCTAATAAATTCTTCATAAAATGCATGTGTGTGTCCTCACTTGGACACTTGTGCCATTTCATTAAATACCAGCAAGGCTAGCTGAATGCGTATGCACATGTATGTGTAAGCGTGGGATAGACTTACATCCATCAGTGTAATGGACACAAGAAGGGGAGAGGTAACAGGACTCTAGTTTTATCTGTAACTAATACCAGGTTGGATACTATCTGCATACTTGTAAACACTCATGACTGATAAAAGCAAGCACTAAATGTATACATTACAGTAGGACAGCCTTGTAACATCAGAAATATACACTACAAATACCACTTCAATTCAAAATTTCATGAAAATGCCAAGACATGCTGCCATCAAACCCAACTGCCAAAATATTAAAGGCCCTCTATTATCCAAAATGGATTTTTTAATGAGAGCCTGTTTATGAGCACTAAGCATGAGAAAACAATCTTACTTCACTAGTTTGCTGCACTTTGGAGGGAACCCATCTCTTTTGAAGTCCCGGCTTTTCATGATGTCATGAAGTAAAAAAAAACCTCCTTCTTAATGGACAAGATACCGCCTCTGACCCATTCCTAGCTCGTGTAGATGAGCTCGCCCTGTGTATCCATCCACCACGTCACATAGGACAGCTTTGTAAAAAACAAAACAAAAAAGTATATTTAAAAGTAAATAAGTCTTTAAAAAAGTAGTACAACATGTACAACACAACCTGAACAGTCCAGATCGATCCAATGTGCTGATAGTACAATATGGGACATTTAAATTTTCTAACAACCTTTTTCAAACGGTCACAGGTACATGTTTTTCGAGTAAAAATCTTACTGAATCATGTTTTTTTCATTGTGGTCTTTGTCATTACTTTATATGCACAATTTAACCCAAAATTCTGCAGAACATGGCCAAATTTGGAGTCAAAGTGTTTTTTTTTGTTTCAGATAGGTACTGTATATACTAGCTGATAACAAGACAAGGAAGTTCCAGAAGAGTGAGAGACCTTAGGTGAAGAGTTATGAGGAAAACATACATAATTTCATATGTTTTTACATTTTGTTGATTAGGATTATCTCAGTTATGCATGATGTCATGCTACAATGGTGCAGACAATTACATTTCCAAAAAGTCAGATAACATATAAATAGCAATGAAAATGACCATTCATTTTATATTTTATATATTTTTATATATTTATCTATTTTATAATTCTATATTTCAGTTTATTCATCTTTCTAACAACTTCTTAGCTAATGTCTTCAGCCAGAAAACTCCCATTCAACAAATAAAAAGTCAAAATATGAATATTTTGCTGTTCGTGTTATTGTTTTATGGATGTTTTTGTCAGTTTGGGCCTGAGGGAGAAAAGTTTTTTTTTTTTTTTTTTTTTACTTCGTGTCTGATAAAGTTTGTAAACCTTACAGAATGTAACTGTATGATCCTCAACCACTGGACAAATATGTTCACTAAAGGCAAGCAAAATAACATTAAAATTGAGAAGAAAACAGTTGTTTGGATGCACAATATCAGCACTGTGAAGGCATGTCTGCTTGTTTTATACGTGCCACCCACATGTTATAAGTTTTTCACTCGAGCTATATAGTTCAAACACTAACAAGCAAAATACTTTCCAACTCGGCTGTAAAGTTTTATGGTCCGAGGGACTCTAGCCACAGCAATGTTCTCTAGAACCACTTTTATAAATGAAACACTGGTGTTTACGAACCTTATCAACATGATAAATATCTTTATAATGCAAATTGATGTTGGAGCCGAGGCAAGCTATTAGAGGCCGTGTTTAGGGGCTGTATAAAATCTATGTTTGTGTGGGAATTAAATTGATTTGTGTTTATACTGCGGCCATCTGCAAGAATTCCTTCGTATTTTATTTTATTATTATTTACTGTTGTGTCATTGCAGATAACGGCTAGATCTAAACTGCAGGAATGGACATGACACGCTATTACTGCCATGGCGTTGTTTACAGATACAAAGCTTGGATTCTTTTTTCCTGCCAGACATTTTTGTAGCTACCATAAATGTTCTAATGAACGCCAGGGGGTTTATTTACCTGAAGCACAAAGAAGACCAGAGTGACACTGTTATTTCTGAAATGTAAAAACTCATGTTTAACAACTTTTTCAAAACTATTTTTTACTTTAATATTGATTTGGAGCGCATGTGAAAGTGGAAAGGAAACCGGAACTCTCTTTGACCACATTGTCATTTATTAACAATTACAGTATATTGCACAACACAGCAACAACAGAACCAATGTTGTAATAGCAGTAAGGAGCAAACTGCTCAGCCAGGATTAATCAATGATGAGTTCATTGTAAACAACAGTACGGAAAGTGTTGAGAGTACGACAGTTGATCTTGTTCTGGCATATAGTTCGCAAGCAAGTCTTATGTTTACAGAACAAAATTAAGTTTTCCATTAAGTTAAAGGAGCACCTATGTATTCGATCAGTATGATCGAATTTAGAAGTATAATGTGTTCACATGCTATCTTCTGCCAGTCAATTCATTATTGGGATTTATTTCTGAAGATCATTTATGAAGGTGTTAGCGACACTACTTTAATCTCCCAAGATGCACTAGTGAAACATGACTGAATAAATGCATGATGGAGGTAAAAAACAAACAAACTGCCATTAAAGATCCATTTCATAGGAAAGAGATCATATTTAATATATAAATGACTTACAGTATAGAGCTGGGAGCAGTGTTGTTGTCCAAAATAAGTACATGCCATTGCTCATTCCTGACAGCTTTTTATTGGGCGCTGCCCGTATTCCATGTGCAGCCCTCTCTGCGGAATGTTCACGGTCGCTCGCTTTCAGTGTGGCTAAATGTGTTTCTCAGCACCGTTTATAGGCTCCAAACACAATAAAAGCACCATAAAGTCCAATAGCCAAACATTTCCAGCGTCAATGTGTTGTTTTCATAGACGTAGACATCATGGCTCCTAAAATACTTGACTGTAATATCGGAACTGAGTGGAGTCCATGTACTAATACAAGCAAAGACGTGCCAACGACACGACTGAGGGAAGAAACAAGGAAAAAGTAGAAAAAAATCAGAATTCAGCCTTCCTGTCATGCTTTGGAGTGGGCGATGACCCCAGGATCCAGGCGGGAACCCAGTGCAGGTAAAAGTATTTTCTTTTACTCAAAAGCAGAGCAGAAAAAAGGGAGACCTGCAGTGCCCGTGGCAAAAACACACACTGACGGCAGACAAACATGCAAAAAACTAACATAATGCTCTAACAACGGAAGACGCCACTGGCTAAACGACATCATCAGAACACAAATTAGCGCCAGGTGCATATAAGGAGGAAAGTAAAGGCAGCACAAAACAGAACAGAACTAAACAGGAAGTATGGCAAAATAAGGGCATGAAAACCGGAACTAAGACATAAACACAACTCAGAGTCCAAACTCAGGGGAACTGTCACACAGACAGTGACAGTCCGCCCACCCACCACCACCCCCCAGCCCAACCACCATCAAGGAACGCCCCCCTCAAGGAACTGATCCCAGATTTTCCCATGTCCAAAGTAACACAGGATGGGTGGTCCACAGGACGGCCAGGACAGCATGCCCGGGGGAACCAGTGGACCGCATGACCGAGCAGCCGCAGGTCATGTGTCATTGCCGCAGGAGAGCAGGTGAGCGTTTTGGGCTGACGTGGAGCCAGGAGAGGAACTGGTAGTGGCTGGCACATGGGCTGAGCTGGGACAGAAACTCAAGGCAGCGGCCGACGCGTAGGCTGAGCTGGGACAGAAACTGGAGAAGACTTGTCCTCAATTTGCCGTGGAGGCGGCGCAAGAGATGACTTTTCAGCCAGACGTGAAGGCGGAGCAGGAGGCAGCTCGTTGGCCGGAGCAGGTGGCGGCTCATCGGCGTGGCATGAAGGCGGAGCAGGAGGCGGAGCTGGATGCGGAGCTGGATGCGGAGCTGGAGCTTGTCGTCGGCCTGGTGAGGAGGCAAAGCAGCAGGCGGCTTGTCAGCCTGGTGTGATGCCGGAGAAGGAGGCGGCTCGTCGGCCTGGAGTGAAGGCGAAGCAGCAAGTTGCTCGTTGGCCTGGCATAAAGGTGAAGCAGCACCTGTCGCACAGCTGATGGTACCAGAACACCCATTCCAACGACAGATTCCAGATGTCCCTCCCGCTTTGACCCCCCCTGGAACAAGTGGCGGCTTCAGACGTGGTGCCAGGATTGGAGGAAGCTTAACCTTGGTCTTGAACTGGCGTGGAGCAGGGACAGGAGTTGACTGGGGTTGATAAGGAGCAGACACAGGAGGTGCTGGAAGCTTAAGATGTAGCCCCGTCACAGGGGCGTCTGAGGCTTGAGACGGCGTGGAGCGGGCACCGGGGGTGTCGGAGGCTTGAGAAGGCATGGAACGGGCACCGGGGGCATCGGAAGCTGACGTGGTGCAGGCTCCTGGAACGTTGGGAGCTGACATGGTGCAGGCTCCAGCAGCATCTGGAGCTGACATGGTGCGGGCTCCGGGAGCGTCGGGAGCTGACGTGATGCAGGAGTGGGTGGAGAGACAACCTCCTGACACTGCAACGGTGGCAGAACTTGTGCAGATGATGAGGACAGTTGGAAGTAATGCAGACTCTGAGCAGGTAGACTGCACTATCGGCCGGCACACAAAAACAGCGTGTGGCTGCTGCGCCTCGGCTTGGCGTGGCGAGGGAGGGAGGGAGTGACTGCACCTTTGAATGCCATGGAGCCTTCACTGGGGCCGGCCGAGATGTGCATCTGCATCGTGGCCGTACTGGTGTGTGAGTGACGGTCCCCGGGTACACCAACTCCACGGGGTCTGGCCCCCACACTATCGTCTCCGGCTCCTCCGGCGTGAACCTCCATTGCCTTGAGGAACAACTGG
Source organism: Dunckerocampus dactyliophorus (assembly GCF_027744805.1). Classification (NCBI taxonomy): domain Eukaryota; kingdom Metazoa; phylum Chordata; class Actinopteri; order Syngnathiformes; family Syngnathidae; genus Dunckerocampus; species Dunckerocampus dactyliophorus. Next base: position 18,462,933 of record NC_072819.1, on the reverse strand, counting down.
GTTCGCACTCCGCAAGGTCATCTTGTGGTTCCAGCATTCTGTCACCGTTTGGTTTGGGCGGTGACCCCAGGATGGAGAGACGGGAACCGAGTGCAGGTAAAAGTCTTTTATTTTATCAAAAGCAGAGCAGAAAAATGTGAGACTTGCAGAGCTCATGGCAAAAACACACATAGACAGCACGAGACATAGAGAAACATGTAACAAACAAACGTACGGAAGACGCCACTGGCTGAACTAAATGATCAGAACACAGTTGAAGCAGTTCAAGACTGCTTGGGACTCAGAAATATCCCACATATGACCACAAAGGATTACAGTCCTAAACAAAAAGGATGCCTGCCAACTGTTATAAGCTAGTACTAGAAATGCTCCAATTATTATATTATAAATTTATATAAATTATATCAAATCGGAAAATATTTTTTAAACACATATCGTTCAGCACAACAACTTACAATTTGTTATGAGTCATTTTCAGCTAAAAGGTACTTGGCTACGGTTATGGGTGGTGATGGTAATTAGTTTCGGAAAAGCTTAAGTTACATTGAGGAACATTACAATACATGAAAAACTCAGCATGTAGGAAAGGCAGTAGAAAGAAGCAGAGCATATTTAATGTTACCATTTCTTCATCTCTCAACAATTAATAACAGTTTGCTCAAGTGATGCTCTAGTGATCGATTCCTTTTACTGACTCAATTTTTGATGAGTCACTCACTAAAGTGAATTGATTACTGCATTCATTCTGCATTAAAAAAAACAAGAAAAAAAAACTCACCCTGAGACTCCCATAGACATATATATGTCTCATTGAGATGTTTGGCTTGTTGCAGTGATACGTTTGAATGTGGTAAATCTGCCCCTTGAACAACACCAAAAAAATGGACCAAACTTAATAAATCGCCTTTTTACTAATTTTTGGAGGGTGGTTTCACTGCGGGAATCCGGGGTATTATGCCACAGTATTATGCCACCACGTAAACAAAATTCTGTTGGTAAAATTATGTTATAACGGCCAAATACATTCAAAAGTTTTTTGAGGCCTTACCTTGAAAGGTAATCCTGTGATATCTTGTTTGGGCTACAAACCGGTTGGTACAGTTCCATGCAGAACAAGAATTAGGCATCTTCCTCTTTCCAAATCAAATATGGCGGCATGATTGAGCACTCAATGCGGCGTCTACGTCACCCGAGAAACTCGCACATGCACAACAAGTCCACCTATCCAACTCACTAAACCCGTGAGCCGACGTCAGGTTCACGATTCACTTGTCTGCCACCTCATGTCGGTGTTGGCAAATGAGTCTAGGTTAGCGAGTTCTTCAAGTGCTCGGCTCAGCTCGGCGTTACCTAGCAAGGAGCTTGGTCAGAAACAGTAAGTGTAAAAAAACAGTTGAGTTAAGGAACTGAGCAGTTCTGCTGCTTTTGCAGTTAGAGTAACAGTTGCGCAATTAATGCCATGTTACCTGGTTTCCTTTTTAATTTAGCTTGCGGCAGCAAGGTAAGTGAATGAGTTAACAGAAGATGAATACCCGCGAGCCCCGGTTGAGTAACTAGGGAGTTTTGTACAACTCGGTCAACAATAAACCAGCAACCAACTAGTTTGCGCAATTGATAAAATATTACGATTTTCTAATAAAGAGATAAAAAAAAATAGAGAATGTGTCCCAAGATAAATGGATAAATGCAGTGATAAGAAAGAAAGAAAAGAAGAAAAAAATGTATGAAAAAAATGTATAAATACATAATATATGTTTAAAATTATTTCAAATAATAATAAAAAGACGACAAATAAATAAATAGATCAATAATTACAACAGTGAATATTTTTTACTTTAGTTTATATCAAGCACTACTTGTACATGGTATAGTTCTACATTTTTGCAGAACTATTTGGAAAACTGTTGTGTCATAAGACCATCTGTTTGGAATATAATATATATTGGCAGAGAGAGGGTGGGAAAGCAAACATGCTTGTTAAACAGCAAAAGCTGCAATTATATGCCAACTTTAATTTGTACGCAAAGCTCTGAAGGAATGTGGATGTGAAGAATCGTGTGTGGGCCTCGGTATGTACCGTGCCAGGCGGTAGGAGACACCGATCCTGCTCTCAGGACCTTAATCTCCCCATCATCCTTTTGTTTTTCTCACTTTTTTTTCACTCTGAAAAAAAACTCAGTGAAATGATAAACAACCCCAAAAATAAAAAAAGGAAAGTGTTCTGTAGAGAAACAAGAAGTTGAGCAGCAGAATGTGGAGACAGGGGAAGACAAGATGGAAACGACCCAGTGGAAAGCATGATGTCATGATTAGCAAGGGGCAACCATCCAGCAGTGGCACCACACAGGCGCCATGGAAAGCACACACAAGCACAACACTAAATTGTCCTTCTTCTGGTTTAAATGCTCACAGGTGCTGCAGGAAACAATGTGCCTGTTGTCACTATGAATGTCCAATATACAGTACTGTAGATCAGAGGTCGCCAACCCGTCGATCGTGAGCCACTAGTCGATCTTTGGGAGTTTGCCGGTCAATCGCGAGAACATTGGAAAAAAATGTATTATCACATTTGTGCCCTCAAATCCCACACAGCGACCAACAGGCACGAATTTGGTCCACTGAACATGCCCGTACACCTCGCCGCTATCCAGACAGCAACCCTCAAGCCCCAGCAAGGAGCCCAGTCCCCAAAACCTCACCTCATAAAGCCACTCGCTCCCCCGCGCTAGCAAAAAGGTTGAGCGAGAGAGGGAGGGAGTGACAGAGTGCATGCGGCGATGTGCCTGCATACACAACAGTAATAATTACACGTTAATAGGGCTCAAAATCTGCCTTTGCTACCCTAAAGTTAAGGCACAAATATAACTCCATAGACATAGGTGATTTTCTTCTTCTGGTATACACAGAAAGAGAACGGTGGAACTTAATGTAATAGCATCTTTGTCTTGGCTACTCAGTACAATCTGGCTAATGTGACAATAATTCAATTATAAAATAAAAGAGGTGGAATGTAATCAAAAACATCAAAAAGTCAAATCTGTTTTGAGTTAATTTAATGAGACTATCCTCATCAGCACACAGGTAATTAGCGTTAGGGGTAGATATGCTATTTATTAATTTCACATTTTACTTTTTCACTTGTTACACTTTAGTCACAATGAATAAAAAAAAAAATACACTGACTCATTGTGGACACACTAGTGGTCATGAAACACCCAACTCACAAAACAAGACGATACATGAGATTAGGTCCACGAGAACGAGACAAGATTTTAACATAAATTTTAAGAAAAGCACTTTTTTATTTAACTGATTCACAAAATAATGCAGATACGTTTTGAAATTATTATTGTCCCACAAATTGACGCTAAATGATTTTTTTACATTTTTGAGACTAAAGAAACCACTAGTGTTATAATGGATAATAAATAATAATTGTATATATATTTATTATGTATTATTATATGTTATTATTGTTATATACTATATTATAATTGAAAAAAATACTGTAATGCAATATTTCCTTCAATTTCATCTTTCATTTTGTAACATTGCGAAATTTGTTAAATTTTGTGCTTGTGCACGGCTGGCTTGTGACGCGATCCGAGAAAGTTGAAAAATGTTCAACTGGCCAATGAGCGTACAGGATGCTATTCAGTACTCGCCCGCAGGTAAACATGGAGGAAAAAAAAAAAAAAAAAACAGCAGCATGGGAAGTTGTTGGTGCCAGAGTAAACATATCATTTAAGTTTACATTAATTAACATGGACATTTATGTAAGTGGGCCGCACGGTGGTCTGGTGGTTAGCACGTTGGCCAATACAGGAACAGCTTGGAGATCGGGAAGACCTGGGTTCGATTCTCCCCTTGGCATTTCTGTGTGGAGTTTGCATGTTCTCCCCGTGTGCGCGTGGGTTTTCTCCAGGTACTCCGGCTTCCTCCGACATTCCCAAAAACATGCATGTTAGGTTAATTGGCGACTCTAAATTGTCCATAGGTATGAATGTGAGTGTGAATGGTTGTTTGTCTATATGTGCCCTGCGATTGGCTGGCGACCAGTCCAGGGTGTACGCCTGTCGCCTGAAGTCAGCTGGGATAGGCTCCAGCATGCCCCCGCGACCCTAATGAGGATGAAGTGGTATAGAAAATGGATGGATGGATTTATGTAAGTTTATCTTCAATAATAGAAGGATCCAGTACTAGCAAGAGTACACGATCAACACCGGTCGCTTTTTTGGAACTAATTGGATACCCCCAAATTTGCTCTGAATGTGAGCGCGTCGCTCACTAGTGTAGCTGGCCACAGCCACTCGTCGCCTATTGCTATTGCTATTGCGTGCTTCAGCGTGCTGTTAACATATACAAAACTTGCCCATAACTTATTCGACGTACGCCAGCGTATTGGCCAAATTGTTCATATGTTGGCGTAAGCTGGCTAAATCGTCAAGGTGTGACAGGCATTGGGCATAAGTTGTGAACGCCGGCAACACGCTACGCATTTGTTGATATAAGTTGTCTATAGGTTATAGAAACGTTCTATATAAGTTACTAATACGTCATGTATACGTCGAACTCGTTATGAATACGGTATGTATACACGCCCAAAATTGCAAAAAAAACGTTGTCAGTTCAACGTATGCCATCAAAATGATCACGTCAGGCATGCGCTGCCTAAATCGTCAAGGTGTGACAGGGCCCTTAGGAACATATACACATAAAATAATAGTACAAATATATTGCTTTTCTGAAATAATAATGTTTAATTCACCTCATAAGCCAATTACCCTGTGTTAATTGGCTTATGAACCAGCAAGCCACATAAATTAAGCTAAACCAATGCTGGGAGCAAAAATGGTGGTACGTGCAGAGCAAAACATTTCTGAGGTGTCACTTAAAAATGAAATTCCAATGCACTGTACTGTACTGTACTAGACAATAATGTTCAGTGTCTGCATTGTCATTTAAATTAGCAGTTGTGCTATAATCTGGTATATTACATCTGTATTTGTTGCAGATATTCATTAATATGCACTATCCCTAATAAATAAATAACTGAAAAGTAAGATTCAAGGTATCATCTTCTATGTACTGTATTAACCCTGACTTTACTGAGAGTAAGAGAAGAAATGAAGCCAGCAGATAAAGCTTGTGTATTTAGAGATGCAGTGAGAGGTCGTTATTGGGATGCTAAAAATGCTGCAGTAAAGAACTCGCTTGCCAACACTGCTGGCACGCCCCACAGGAGCATTGCTCATTAATACCAAAAACCTGGAAGTAGCTGAAACCTCGTAACACACACACACACACACGCACGCACACAGGTTCACCGAACTTTGCTCCTGCTTGTATGGCTCTTTGTTCATTGGATTCAATCAGTGTGCTGAGAAGACAGATGAGCTCAAAGCTTTTGACCTCCAACTCACAAAAAAACCCCACACCTCCACATTAAGACAAAAGAGCCATTAGAGGAAATGACATCATCAGCAGCAGCAGCAACAGGGTCACAAGGGTCAAGGCTGGCTGTGAGCCGGCTCATCACTGCAAAAGATTACACTCAAGCCAATGGTTATTACCAATCCTTATGAGGAATGTCGACCAGGGAAAATGACTGGAAGTACTCCCATCATTCCCACCCCTTCTCACACATCACCCCGCAACTGCTCTAGACTGATAGCACAGGTTATACGTGATAGATGGACGGAGCAGATTAGGGAACGCTCCATTAGCGTCACTTCATATCGTTGGGCAAGATCAGTGGCAGAATCAGTTAAATGGGAAAAAAGGTGAACGAAACAATCCCGGGAATTGTTACATATCACAATGGAGGACTGAGAGGTTTTCTGCTGGAGAACACTGCAGAGGAAAGTACAATGTAAAAGGCACCATTTAACCTGGTAGACATATTAGACAGTATAATTAAGGGAAAATACACCTATTACAAATGATTATTGGGCTGTCGATCATGTGTAGATTGATGATTAATCATGTCTTGAAGCAACTGTGGCAAAATGGTGTGCACTACTTGGCTGCAACCACCAGAGGCACTCTTGATTCAGTTGCAACAGTTTGCTGTCTAAAGAAGTCAATACATCACGTCAGCTGTGGGAGGCCATGTCAGTCAAGCCAAATTCAACTACCAGTGTATCCATAAAGACCTCCGCTATACCACAATTTCTCCGGCACTTGCATTGAAACAGGAGTTCACAACCTTTTGCACTTATAGTCATGGCCAAAAGTTTTGAGAATGACACAAGTACTGGTTTTCACAAAGTTTGCTGCTTCAGTGTTTTCAGATATTTTGGTCAAATGTAACTATGGTATACTGAAGTATAAATACAAGCATTTTTGTGTTAAAAGCTTTTATTGGCAGTTACGTTAAGTTTATATAAAGAGTTAATATTTGCGGTGTTGACCCTTCTTTTTCAGTTCACCTTGGCATGCTGTCAATTCACTTTTGGGTCACATCCTGACTTCTGGCAGCCCATTACTGCATAATCTGTCACGCTCCACATTACTTCCAGTGTGACAGCTTGTTGGTTTCTGTTTTCTCCTTGGTTCTTTTTGTTCTTTCGTAATTTTGTTATACTTCCGGTTTTGTTATGCTCTGTTCTCGTTCGCCTTTACTTCCTTAATTACGAGCATGTGTTGCTTATTTGAGTTTGTGATACTTAGTGCAGCCGGTGGCGTGATCTGGCGTCGGCGTGTTTTTTTTTATCATGCTTGCTGCATGTCATTTTTTGCTTGCTACACGTATCTGTTGCCCGCCTGAATCTCGTTACATGCCTCCTGCGAGCTTCCCAGCTTTCTGTTTAGATTTTGAAGTATAATTAAAGACTTGTACCTGCACTTGGGTCCCGTCTCTGCATCTTGTGGTCATGCCCACACCGCCACGTGACATAATCAATGGCTGACGTTTGTAAGAATTTGCTGGTTTTTGTTTGTCCACCCGCTTCTTGAGGATTGACCAGAAGTTCTCAAAGAGATTAAGGTCTGGAGAGTTTCCTGGCCATGGACGCAAAATGGCAATGTTTTGTTCCCCGAGCCAGTTACCACTTTTGCCTCATGGCAAGGTGCTTCATCATGCTGGAAAAAGCATTGTTTGTCACCAAACTGTTCTTGGATGGTTGGGAGAAGTCGCCCTCAGAGGTTGTTTTGATGCAATTCTTTATTCATGGATGTGTTGTCGGCAAAATTGTGAGTGGGCCTACTCTCTTGGCTGAAAAGCAACCCCCACAGAGGAATTATTTTAAGATGCTTTACTGTTGGCCTGACACAGGACTGATGGTAGCGCTCACCTTTTCTTCTCCAGACAAGCTCTCCTCCAGACGCCCCAAGCAATCGGAAAGGCGATTCATCAGAAAAGAATGACTTTACGCCAGTCTTTAGGAGTCCTGTATCTTTTGCAGAATACCAGTCTGTCCTAATGTTTGTCTACGAGAGAAGTGGCTCCTCTGGTGCCCTTCTTGACACCAGGCCATCTTCCAAAAGCCTGCTACCATTCCCCAGCAAGCACTGCATTGGTGGTGGCCCGACCCGCAGCTAAATCAACTTTCTGAGACAGTCCAACCGCTTGTTGGACTTTTTTGGGTGCCCTGAAGCCTTTTTCACAACAACTGAACCTCTCTCCTTGACGTTCTTAATGATCTGATGAATGGTTGGTTTAGGTTCAATCTTATTAGTAGTAATATATTTGCCTGTGAAGCCCTATTTGTGCAAAGCAATGACCACTGCACCTGTTTCCTTGCAGGTAACCTTGGTTAACAGCAAGTACCACGCCCCTTTTAAAGCTCCCGGTCTGTTATTCTCACTTAACCAGGTCATCTCCAGCCTTTGTCCATGTCAGCACCCTCAAGGGCAGCTGGTCCTTTTGTGGCAAGGCTGAAATGAAGTGGAAATGTTTTTTTTGGAATTAAGTTCATTTTCACGACAAAGAGAGACTTGGCAGTTCATTGCCATTCATCTTATCAGTCTTATCACAACATTCTGGAGGATATTCAAATCGGCATCAAAAAAACTGAGGCAGCGGACTATGTGAAAATTTATATTGTCATTCTCGAAACTTTTGGCCATGACGGTACATTCAAATTAGTGTATATACTGTAATGATAGCCAGGTCATTTATTTACGTAAACCGCAAAAGAAGATGTGGCAGTAATTGGAAGCAGGTGATAATTGAAGAGAGGTTGTTTTTTTTCCAATATGTGTAAACTCAATATATACTTATAACGATTTAACTGTCATGATCTGTGTTGTCACTCTGCTGCCGCCTGCGGTCTGTTCTTTTTAAGTGCATACTGCCTTGCTGAGTCGGAGCTGGCGACACACGCACCTGCAATCAATCACCTGATCTGCTCTTAAGTCATGGGAAGCCAACACTCCGGCGCCAGATTGTTCCCAGCTCTTCTCCTGCAACCTGTGCCAAACCTGCTTCCAGTATTGCGCTTTGCCTCGTTGTTACCTACCATTGTGTTGTGAGTAGCTTTGTTTAGCAGGTGATCTCGCTGCTTGCTAGCACGTACCGCTAGTTATTCCTGCCTGGTTCTCGGCAGTGATTTCCGTCCTTGCCTTTGCTTAGCTTTTTTCTCTGTAACACGTTTGCTGCAGTGTTTTTTTGTTGTACTTTTTGGTTATTACCTTTTGTTCTGGACTCTCATATATATTTTGTATTTTTTGCATTTGGAACTCTGGTTACCTGGAGTTGGACACCTTTTTTTATTAAAGACTCTTTTTGTTATCAACCGTTTGTATGTGTGTTTTTCACTCTGCATTTTGGGGTTCAGACTGACATTAACTTTATTAATGATTTGCTGTGAATGACAGTGGAAAGGAAAACATACCTCTTTGACTAAATGGTCATTTATTACAAAAGAGTAGCAGTAACAGAACCAATGTTGTAATAGCGGTAAGGAGCAATGCTGCTAATGAGTTCATTGTAAATTACAGTACTGCATGTATAATATGCATGAGTTTCACATCAATAATGTAGTGGCGACATTTCAATGTGCCCGCAGAAGTAGATTAAGCTGCTAGGTTGCTGACTACTCACGATACTTCAAATGCAGCTATGGCCATCTTGTTAGTCAATAAAAAATATATCAGGAGGTTGCCTAAAGCCACAGCTGTTAATGTCAATGTATTTTTGACCTGGCGGTAATTAGAGACACGGCTGTTATTTGCTTTCGTGCACCATGCCCCGGTGGTCCACAGTTCTTATTTGGGACATTGAAAGCAACTATGCTGAAAGTGCTAATAACACCAAAAATGTTTTAAAAAAGCAATAATAAAAGGAATGTATTCTCTGACTAAAACATTTTTGTCATAGTGTTGTCATCTGCCAGTAAACACCTACGAGTGAAAATAAATAATTAAATAAATAAAATACGAGTTGTGGTTATCAAACGACTTTTCCGAACCATAGCCATTTTGGCTGTGATGTCACGCCTGGAATACGACAACAACACAATAATAACATTCATAGTGCGTTGTGATGAGTAGTTATTAATACAGGTATATTGTACATTGCTACTACATACACGTATACATCAGTTTTTCAACATTGACAGAATAGCCACTGTCGGACAAAGCAGTTCACTGAGCATCTGCTATAACCCACAGAAAAAATAACATGTATGTTGTTTGACTGGCAGTGATTGACATTGCACAGACTGCGAGATACAAGACGAGTGGACAGCGGCCCCTGTTTAGCTAGCCTTGAAATTTGACACCCATATCATTATTAGATTAATACAATATCTAGTAGAAAAATGTAGCTTCACTTACTGCCACCGTGGCACTTTTTTCTTCTGGGTTTTTGACATTTTGTTTATTTCCATCTGCGTCAGCGCTTGCGTTTTCCCCGGTCTGTGTCGAGGAAAGATAGTCGGGACAGCTGATGGTAGAAGCACCCTCCGGTAATACACATTCAGTCCCAAACTTTCCTTAATCTGAAGCACAGTATCAAAACAATTGTCCTTGAAATGTGCTGAATATAGTAATGAAGAATCAGACGCAGCAAATGGTTTGGAAATGTGAACAGGCTTGCTCCATCTGTTTGAGTGTTCGAGCAAAAGCCTGCCACCAAATGGGCGTGATATAAAAAAATATGTAACAACAACAAAAGACAATATAACATAATTTCCGGTGTATAAGCCGCTACTTTTTTCTTGAACTTTGAACCCTTATACGCTTATACAGCGGTGCAGCTAATTTATGGCTATGTTCAAATCTCGTGACATCTCCTTTACTTCAGAACTACTACTAATCGCTTAAATTTCTGTGCTGCTCGCGAGTCAGTCAGGAAACCTTCTTCTCCAGTCTCCCATAGGATTGTTTTTCAGTGGAGAAACATTTAAAGAAGGTTAAATATGTCAACATTCAAGCACACATCTAACACACACATCTAACAGGAAATATGGCTTTCAACGTTGCTGCAAAAATAATAACATTAACGTGTTTTGCTGTCATGAGCACTTTTATGGTCACTAAAACATCTTCCAAAAGTTTGATGATGGCAAAAGTTCAACCATTAGAACTTAGTATTTCTGTTTTTACCACTGATTAATAACATTGTTTTAATCATTAATCACTGATACAATTTTATTTTTTTTTATTCAATGAAAATGCTTAACAAGCCGGAAAAACAAACAAAATATATCCATTTTGAATGAAAGAAGTAATAGAAATAAAACTTAAAATCCAAAAATAAAAGCAATATGCGTAGCTAACCTGACCTTTGATGAGCATTGTTCATGATAGTACCCTATGTGCTTTTATGAGAGCATGTAGCTTGATTTAACGTAAAATCATGTCTACAAAAGACATCTTCTAATAACATGTACAGAAGAATCACATGACACACTATCATACTCATTTATAAAGTTGACATGGCGTCCCGCTGAGCGATATCAATTTACTGGGCAGGGTTTCGATTACTGCTTGGCTGCTCCCCAGCGTGACTCCCATACATGAACACACACATGCAGTACATGAACACACACACACACACGTACATATATCATATCTGTGCACTGAGATGATGCACGTCATGCCATTGGGAAGACGAGAGTGTTATTAACCTCACGGAGCTGGCGGGAAGGTGACTCACCTTCGTCAAGCTAATGTTGCCTCATCTCTGGGCTAATGGAGCCGAGAGGCGCTGGTTTGATGCAGGATTGTTTTTTAAATCTAGGAGATAAAGATCACTCTATATCATCAGACGTAATTGAGTGGTAGTTCAATGAATATGTTTAATGCTTGGTCATGTTTGGAAAGATACGTGAATGATCACATGAATTAGCTCATATCTGGGAGCTGGAGATGGCTCATGCAAGGTTCTGGTAGGGTTAAAATGACAGTAAAAAGCATGTACAAATGATAAATATGTCAGAGAAAAAAAGGCATTAGACGTGCTGTCACTCTGCTCTGCTCTCTCTCCCTCTGTATGTGACAACGGTATGCTATACAAGCACATTTTAGAAGCTTTTATTAAAATCTAAGACGCGAAATACAGCAGAATATAAAAATTTGCAGCAGACAACATTTTGGCTTTGAATATTTGAGTTAGGACAAGTAACACATCACAGTATCACAAAAGCAGCCCAATCAAGTAATCACTTTATGTGTATGTTCTGTACTGCACAGCTTTTGGCCCCATGACGGAATACTAGCGTAAAGGTAGGCCTGTCATGATAACAAATTTTGCTGAACGATAATTGTCCTACAAATTATTGCCGATAAGCAATATTATTGGCAACATTATTTTGAGACCATTTTTTCATTAATGTAATGATAATAATAGGCATAATAATTGTGAGTACACCATATCAAAAATATAAAAGAAAAAACTTTTCAAGCGTATTTAACATTGTAATTGGAATGACAAAAGCATTAAATAAAAAAAAAAAACACATGAAAATAAAATGGACTCTCAGTATCTTTTAGCAAAAACTGCACTTAAATCAAAATCACATTCATTCATAATATTTCTGATTCAGTGTTACTTTTCATCTTGTTTATTTTATATTTTATTTATCCATCCATCTATCTTCTATGCTGCTTATCCTCCTCACTAGGTATGCTGGAGCCTATCCCAGCTGACTTCGGGCGACAGGCGGGGTACACCCTGGACTGGTCGCCAGCCAATCTCAGAGCACAAAGAGACAAACATCCATTCACACCCACATTCATACCTATGGACAATTTAGAGTTGATAATTAACCTAACATGCATATTTTTGGAATGTGGGAGGAAACCGGAGTACCCGGAGAAAACCCACGCACACACGGGGAGAACATGCAAACTCCACAAGGAGATGCCCAACAGAGATTCGAACCCATATCTTCCCAATCTTTTGACTATGTGGCCAACATGCTAACCACTAGGCCACCGTGCGGCTATTTTATTTTTGTATTATTATATTATATTTTTTTATATATTTATCTTCTTATAATTTGAATATTGACAAGAAAACTGAGAAATAACCTGGGAAGTTCACATTGTATGTCAATGCAGACTTCAGCTCATTTGCATATACACATCCTTGATTACTTTTAGCAACACTCTGTGTTGAATACGCTGTTTACATTTAATGAGGTGTAACATTTTGTCTCAAATTGGTCAAATGCAGCAAAATGCGTTTGGTGCACAATGAGGTGTTATACATCGGGAATCACAGCAGCTGAAACATAAGGTCCACCGTTTTGTATTATTTATTTCATTTTATTTGTCACAAACGTTTTTGTGTTACAAAATAACGATGCGCAAACGAATTGAAATTGACATCAGCTCGTGTTTTATACACAACAGGCACGAAAAAAGGATTTAACACTGTTTCCTCTGTTCATTCAATATGTTTGCAGTATATTTTCACATGGCTATGTCTTCAAATCACTAGTCTGTGCGTCATGACTCTCAAAGTGACTGTCACTGTCACAAGTATTCCTTTCAGGAGAATCACCCGTTTGTGTTTGCTCGCTTGTTACTCCTTATGACGCTCACTTGCAGCAGTCTGTGTGTGTACTCACTAGCGCCACGCCTCCCCCCACTGGGACAAGGAGACTGCATGACTGACAAGAAGGTTCACTCATTCATTCCACTATAGAACCAACATTCCCAGGTGTCGAGACAGATGCACACAGTAAACACTCTTGTAATCCAGCCTGTTTGGTAGAGAGAGAGGATGAAAACAAACACATATGCATATCGAGGCCGGAATAATTATCAAATTTGTTTTTATTTATCATGCGGTTAATTGATTTATTGATTATTGGGACAGGCCTATGTAAAGGCTAACCAAACCACACCAAAGTGTTCACCAAGTATCTTTTTTTTGGTCCGGACCAGAATATCGAACCACAAGTTTGAACTCAGCCTTAGTTAGCAATGATTTGCAGTCAGTGAAGACCAGACCAAAATAATGCTGTTAATGTTAAACTGCATTCCTATACAGAGTGGCTCTCTTTCTTTCACCTGTCTCTCTTCCCGGTGAATAATTCTCCCTGCTCTTATGCATCCATCTGCTTTTAATCTCTCCCTGTTTTCCTTGTTTTTACAATCAGTATTCACTTGCTACACTCTCCCCAGCTGACCGAGGCTGAGTGACAGCGCAGTTAAACTGCTGTAAGCTTCTGCACAGGAAACGAAGCAGCACCTCCACTGTTAAGTTTGTGTGTGCAGCCTGCCACACCTAAAAGTTATCATTCCCACTTTTAACATTTGCCACAGGCCTTTACAGGTAAGTCCCACTTCTGACACCATTTGTCACAAAATTAACGTTAGTACCTTCAGCCAAGGCTTGAATAAGGTCTATATGGTTGAAAAATCTGTACGCTGACCATGACAACATAGAGCCAGACGTTTCGTAGCTAGATCGCATATGGAACCGTAGTAATGTTCCGTCACACACACACACACACGTCCCATACAATACTCATTCCAATCCTCCTAGTGCTCCACCCATCTACAGGGATCACACATGGGTTACCTGTTCTAAGGGTCCTTCCAACAGGCTTCCACAGCAATTTGTCAATGATCCCACTTCTGACACCGTTAGAATTTTTCATAACTTGTCATGTCAAGTCCACCCATCTACAAGGTCGATTGCACACGCGTGATCAGTTCTAAAGGCCCTTGCGACAGGGGCTGGCGGCACCTTAACGTTAATGATCACACTTGTCACACATTTGTCAAATAATTAACCACACTTTCAACCAATACTTCCTTCAAGTCTATTTGGATAGGAAAATATGTACACTGACCATGACAACCAAGAGCCAGACATTCTTGCATTGCAACTACAGTAGATCATGTACACACCTATGGGCAACTATTAGGCCCCATGTGTGTAATATCGTCAACAGCAGCCTGTCCTCTGGTATTGTGCCATTCTTTTGCAAAAATGCTGCTGCTGCACCTTTGCTTAAAAAGACAGGTCTTGACCCTTCACTTTTATCAAATTATCGGCCTATTTCTAAACTATCTTTTGTCTCAAAGATTTTCGAGAAAAGCGTCCTTGCACAGATACTACCCATTTTAGATGAAAATGAGATTTTAGACACCTTCCAGTCAGGTTAAGGAGCCTTTCATAGTAGTCTGCACTTTTAAAAGTTTTTAATGACCTATTTTAAAAGACAGATTCTGGTGGTTCAGCCATTTTAGTGCTTTAAGACCTGACTGCTGCTTTTGACACAGTGGACCATCCTATTCTTTTACCTTGCTTGGAAAACTGTGGGTGTCAGGGGGACTGTTCTTGAGTGGTTTAGGTCTTACCTGTCAGGAGATGCCTTGCTGTGGGACTAGAGTACTCCACCTCATCCACCGGCCCTGTTGACTGTGGTGTCCCCCAGGGATCAATTCTTGGGCCCGTCCTGTTTGGTCTGTACCTGATCCCACTTGACATCCCTTCTCGAGTGCTTAAGGGACGTCAAGGTCTGGTGAGCTCAAAATTTCTTAAAGCTCAGTGAGGGGAATACAGAGGTTATCTTCCTTAATCACAGTGGCACCCTTATGGACTTGGGCCCTCTCATGAACCATGTACGTCCTATAGCCTCCTGCCTTGGCGTCATAATTGACAGTGATTTTAAGCTTAATAAAAACCCAACGTCGTTGTAAAATCCTGTTTTTATCATCTTCGGCTTTTACGTAAAATCAAATCATTTTTATCTTCTAGCATTTTGAATAAGTCATGCACGCTCACGTCTGGACTACTGTAACGCAATTTACTTTGGAATGAGCCACATATCACTCTCTCTCTTACAGTTTAGTCCAGAACTCTGCGGCACAGCTTTTAACAGGAACCAAAAAGAGGGAGCACATCACCCCAATTCTTACCTCCCTGATCTGGTTTCGTGTTTGCTTTAGAATTGATTTTAAAATTTTCTTGTTTGTTTTTAAGGCGTTGAATGGACTGGCCCCTCAATCTCTGACCTCATCCAAATTTACACTCCGGCGTGCTCATTGACATCCGAAGGCCAGCTCCAACTAGTGGTGCCCAAGACCAGACTTAAGACTATGGGAGACCGGGCCTTTTCTGTAGTCGGCCCCAAGCTGTGGAACTCTCCCCCCCTCACGTAAAAACGGCCCCCACAGTTGAATGCTTTAAGTCTCGTCTTAAAACCCACTTCTATTTTCTGGCTTTTAACTCGGCCTGAGTTGTGTGGTCCTCTGTGTCTCTTATTATTTTCTTTTAGTTTTGATTGGTTTTACTTATCCAAGTTGTTCTTTTTACTTATTTCTTTGATTTATTACTTGTTGTTTTGAATGTTCTTGTTTTTATTGCATTATTAGTTTTTACAGTATTAATTTTGTACTTTTACTTATTTATTGTTTTACTACATTGTGCAGCGCTTGTGTTTCTAAAATGTGCTATATAAATAAAGTGGATTGGATTGTACACACCTGTCGTATCCACGTGCTCTGTCACATGACAAGCCAGTTTCGGAGGTGGACACATGTCCTAACCATTCCAATCCTCCTAGTGCTCCACACATCTACAGGGTCAATTACACATGGGCCACCTGTTTTAATGGTCCTTTCCACGGGGCTCACTGCACCTGACAGTACACTATCCCACTTCTGACACCACTGGAGCTTTAAATAAGCCCATCCACCTTGACTAATAAGTCTGTTTGCGCTAAAGTACATGGAGGTTTCTGTAACTAAATGGATTACTCATTATACGCCACTCAGTTAAATTGCTGAATAAGATTTATCTTCCGCATTATTAGTGTCCATACACACAAAATCTTGAAGAAAAAAAAGTGTGTGTCTGTGTGTGTGTGTGCGTGCCCTCATACACAGCAGGACATCATCTCGCGATGTCGCAAATTACCTCATTAAATTCAACTGCATTAAAGACACTTTTATGAATTTCACATAGTCCCAGGCCCATTGTTCCCCTGCAAATGAGATTAAAGCAACATTTGCCTTTTCTCCCTGCTTTCAATTATCTTTCTGGAAGGACAGCTCAGCCAGCCGACTTTAATGAGGAGAGAGGAAAAGGATGGAGCCTGCAATTTTAAGGGGTCCAGAAGAGTTGAGCTTTGTAGTTTACCATTGATTCTGGTTAAACAGATGGAAGATTCTCCCTTTTAATACAGCATTTTAATCCAACATTATACCTTGATATTTCAACATGCCCTAACAAAGATGTAATAAGGTGACGATCAATACCCATCAAACACACACACACACACACACGAACATATTCATAAATTGAGCTAATCATCAGTGACCTCACAACACTAGGTAACACAAGCAAGCACTGCCTATATAGTAAGCGCTTTTGAAACTGTTGAAAAGGTAGTTATAGAAAATTCATAAACCAATGACAGTATTAACTTTAAGATAAGGAACATTTGACAAATTTGGTGCAAACATTTGAATGTTGTATGTATATATATTTATTTTGAACTAAAATATTGTAAAATGGAAATTAAATTAAGAACACTGGCAGACTCATTAACAAAAGTGAGAACCTAATAAATGTGTGTTTTTATACGAATTTAGTAGGAAGTTGAGCAATATACTACAATTCCATCAACGTGAGCAAACTTTCATTTATTGCAAACAAAGTTTAAGTTAACCCAAAAAATATGTTTCCTTGTATTTAAAATGCTTATACTTTTTTGTCAAAACTGACTCAAGGATCATGTAGCCTGCAAATAACATTAAAACAAATTGTATTGCAAATTAGTATATTTATTAGTTCTTGCGATGTATGGATACCCTTAATATCTGTCAAAATTACAATGACATTTCTTGACATGCCTTCAAATTATGACAAAATAAACTTGGGGAAAAATCATGCAATTTAATCTGTGGCACACTGAATCAGTGAAAGTAAAAACAAACAAAAATAAGTGTTTGGATTGAGATATAGTAAGTAGTACGTTGCCAGAGGTTTTATTCTCCTCACTCACACACTCCACTGACCTGGAGAGACGCGCTGGAAAAAAAAGTGTCTCAAAAGTTGTTAGTGACAGACAGGGTTATGATGCAAGTTTTAAGATAACTGCGATCACTGAAGCTGAGTCAAACTAAACAGCCTTTTATTACTATTCATTTATTCAGTTATTTCACCAACATTATAAATCTAATTTTAAAAAACTATATTATTCTTTTTTTGAATTGCAAAAGAAGGATCGTCTTATATTTATGGTCGTCCTACAGTACAGTATATTGGGATTGGAATTACAATAAATGTAGATTCACTTGTCAAAAACACATTGAATAGGTAAAAAAAAACATTATTTTGACTGTATTGAGACGCTATGACAACCCTGGCATGTTGATTTAAATACAAAATACAGTCATCAGTTAACGGTTCCAGACCCGACCGTGATAAGTGAATTTCTGCGAAGTAGTAGATTCAATATTAATAAACAGAATATGTTTGTAGTTAGAGCATAGAAAACCTGTTTAATACATTTTTACTATTATTAGAGCCCTGTAGACATGAAATACACACATTGCACAGGCTACAGGATCACTGCAGGGACATAACAGACAGCTGCCGCGAGCACAGCAAGCTAACTAGTCAGCCTCTCCAATTTATTTACTCTAAAGTTAAGAAAGCCTTTCAAACGGAGTGGGGAAGGAGGACAAAGTAAGAAGCCAAAAACTTACCACTTCCACGCAGAATCATGTCAGACATGCCATGGCTGACTACATGCAGTGTGAAGGTAAATGGCAAATGGTCTTTCACTTGTACAGGCGCTTTGACAGGTCTCATCAATACTACATATAATTTGCATTCATTTGCATTCATTAATTTTCTTCACTAGGGTCGCAGGCTACATATAACTTGTCTTTCAATATTTTTTTTACTAATAATAGGCCATAGTCAACCACAAAACAGAAATCCATCCATCCATCCATCCATTTTCTATGCCCTGTCTCCTCTTTAGGGTCGAGGGGGTATGCTGGAGCCTATCCCAGCTGACTTCGGGCGACAGGCGGGGTACGCCCTGGACTGGTCGCCAGGCAATGGCAGGGCACATATAGACAAACAACCATTCACACTCACATTCATACCAATGGACAATTTAGAGTCTCCAATTAACCTAACATGCATGTTTTTGGAATGTGGGAGGAAACCGGAGTACCCGGAGAAAACCCACAAACGCACGGGGAGAACATGCAAACTCCACACAGAAATGCCCAACAGAGATTCGAATCCAGGTCTTCCCGATCTCTAGACTGTGACTGTGTGGCCAACATGCTAACCACTAGATCACAGTGCAGCCCAAAACAGAAATCATTTATTTATTATTATTTTTAAACACCATATATACAGCATACGAGCAATGTTTAAATCACGATGTAGTGAGGGACGGATGTAATCCTTATGCAAAACCTGGACTGAGAACACATCTTTTGAAATGTCTGAATACATCTTTAGAGCGCCACACACAAAAACACAGAAATACACACTCGCACACACACACACACACACACACACACACACACACAAACATTTATACACAATGCTATTGTTTGAGTCAACAGGCATAGCCACCACAGCCAGCCAGCACTGCATGCACTGAAAAGAAAACTGGTGGCCAGTCAGCCAGCTGCTGTAACAGGACCAATGGGTTGTGTTGAGCAATTGAAGACTATAGAAGGTGCTCCTGAAAGCTTCAGTGAAGAGGCTTATGTGGCTGATCTGCATGTGAAACACACCAGGGCTTCACAAAACCCACCATTCAATGCTTTGACCCTCATGGTGAAATGCACTCATGTACACACACCGGATTAGAAACAAGAGGAGGATGTTGGGAAATACAGAACATTAAAATTTGTTGAGGTACTACAAATAACAGACTGTGGGACCATCGATTCAAAGCCATTATTTATACTATTACCTTTGTACCCCTATGGAACAGTGCAACAAGGCATTCATTTTACATGTGACAATTCAAATTTACTTTTATTTGTTGTATCTAAATGTCGTTCCTACGATGTTCACAACATCCCCTAGCTTATTTTTCCACAAAAAAATCCATCTAAACATCCATTCTTTCTCTTAACTCGCTGGTTTGTTTCTATTTCTGTATGAGCCGTCGATCCTTTTCTCCATGCCTCCTCTTCTTTCCTTTTCATGAACTCTTTGTTTGTATTTTTGTCCTCTCTCTCTCTCTCTCCCTCTCTCTCTCTGTCAAGGAAATCTTCAATTCATTTCAAGAGAAGGTATTTTGCTTTTAGTTATGTATCGATTCTGATACTGATGCAACCGGGAGTTTATGTGCATGACTGTGTGGAAGACAATGCAAGTAGTCCTGCACCATGAAATGCTTATGAGAGAAAGAAACAATTTAGGTGTTTGCATTGTGTCTGGGGTGATCAATTATTTTGTCAATTGTTATATTTTGTGCTCGTTGGTATTTACGCAACATTACCACAGTGCTCCCTCTCTTTGATCACACGCTCATTCATTAACAAGTACCGTAATTTCCGATGTATAAGCTGCCACTTTTTTCTTAAACTTTGAAACCTGCGGCTTATACAGCGGTGTGGCTAATTTATTTATACTTGTGACATCTCCTATACTTTAGTACTACTAATCTGTTAAATACTGTGCTGCTCGTGAGTCAATGAGGAAACAGTAGCTCTTTCTTTGGCAGGAGCCAATTACGAGCTATACAGGAACTCACGACGAGCTTGTCAACCCATCGGAAATCGCAGGAGGTCATTACTCAATTTCACAAAGAACGCTAAAATCCTCGTGCACCAACTTAACACTCAAAAGGTGGCTAAGAAATATACTATAATATCCCAGAATATACAGTAATATCCCAAATATACAATATAAAATAATAGCCCATAATGCATTTCTTCCCAGCAGAGCAGTACTTTAGCCAATGGCCGCCCAGCAGCCATGGCTACCAGGCCACCAGAGGGAGCTCTTGAGCTCAGCTCCAAAGGGAGCTGATTTTATTGTATATTTCTTAGCTACCTTTTGAGGTTGCTGTATGATGAATTTAGCCTTCTATCTAAGATGACGGTCAGACTATTATATCGAGTAATGACCTCCTGCGATTTCCGATGGCTTGTTGTGAGTTTTCTCATAGGTCATGATTGACTCCTGTCAAATAAACATGTGCGGCTGACAGTCCGATGAGGCTTATATACATATACAAATCCGTCTTTTCTCTCTAAATTTAGTGGGTGTGGCTTAAACACCGGTGTGTCTTATACCCCAGATATTACGGTATATTGTACAGCAGCAACAGAACCAATGCTCTAATAGCGGTGAGGAGCCAATTGCATTTGATGAGTTAATTGTAAACAACAGTATGTCAAGTGTGACATGCATTAGTTTAACACCAACAGCTGAGTAGCAACATTTGAAAGTGAATGCAGAGGTAGATAACGCTGCTGGATGCTGCCCACGCATGATACTGTACTTCAAATACAGCTACTGCCATCTTGTGGAGTTAATTGAAAAGGAAACTACATCAGGAGGTTGTTTACAGCCACAGCGGATATTCTGGCAGTGCGGTAATTAGAGAGTTCTGCAGTTATTTGGTTTGGTGGAGGAGTTCAAGTATCTCGGAGTCTTGTTCACAAGTGAGGGCAGGTTGGAGCATGAAGTCGACAGGTGGATCGGCGCAGTAATGCGGTCGCTGTACCGGAACATCGTGGTGCAGGGAGCTGAGCCGGAAGTCAAAGCTCTCAATTTACCGGTCGATCTATGTTCCCACCCTCAGCTATGTGCTTTGGGTCATGACCGAAAGAAGGAGATTGCGGATACAAGCGGCTGAAATGAGTTTCCTCCGTAGGGTGGCTGGACTCACCCTAAGAGATAGGGTGAGGAGCTCTGTCATCCAGGAGGGGCTCAGAGTCGTGTCACTGCTCCATCACATCGAGAGGAACCAGTTGAGGTGGCTCAGGCATCTAGTCCGCATGCCTCCCTGGTGAGGTGTTCCAGGCATGTCCAGCCGGGAGAAATCCCCGGGGTAAACCTAGGACACGCTGGTGGGATTATGTCTCACAACTGGCCTGGGAATGCCTTGGTGTCCTCCCGGTGGAACTGAAAGCGATGGCCAGAGACCGAGAAGTCTGGGCTTCCCTACTGAGACTGCTGCCCCCGCGACGCAGACCCAGATAAGCGGAAGAAAATGGATGATTGGGTGGATGGCAACTATAGTATTTGCTTTTGTAGACCACACTCCTGGCAACTGTAGGTTAATTAAATAGAACCGTTTCAGATGTGGGGATGTATTTCAATTCCAAGTCGGAAAAAAAACACATAAATGACTTAATAGCGCTGATGAGTTTGTTGTAAACAGTACCACAAGTGTAACATGTATGAGTTTCACAGCTGTTACTGTTAGTAACATTTTTTAAAGCACGTGCAAAGATTAGGTTGATGAAGCTGCTGAGTGCTTGTAGTGATGAGAACATAATATACAGTACTAACGCACTTTTTTTTGACAAGTTGTGATGGAACAGTGACCTCACATTTTCCTCCTGTCTTTGCTGTGGTTTTGTCCAATCTGTAAGGGATTTGGTTATGGCCACAGGGTGCCAAAGAGCGGGGCAAATCAACATGTGTTGGGGCAACAGAAGGTGTGTGTGTGTGTGTGTGTGTGTGTGTGCACGTGGACGTGTGCATGTGTGTGTGTGTGTCCATTCGTGCAGGCACAAATCTACTACCGGGGGGTCCACAAGGATTAGTATAATCAGGCTTTTTTTGAGGACTCCCTCTTGGTCACCCCACCTCTTCATCCCTCCTTCATCTCCCTGCTCTTATCCCTCAATCTTCCCTCAAGCTTTTTACTGCCACTCAATTCCTCGTTCTCACTCCACTTTGCCATTCATCCCTCTGACCTCATCCTCTTACACTTATCCTTATCACAACCTTCTACATTGTAGGCATTTAGCTCAGCCGCTTGGAATTACAAGCCTCTCCCCGGATGGAGTGGAGCTCTCCGAGATACTGAGATGCTGTGTTAGCAATGTGACATATCTTAAAGAATGACTACTGAACAAGTCAGAGCAAAGTGCCTGTAAAAGCGATCTACAGTGGAAAAAAAATATTATTATTGGGGTTTTGGGGTATTTTAACAAGCATCCGACCCATGTTCCATGTTGATCCTTGTCAGTTTCAAAGAAGTGCTAAGTTGGAATGATATTTAACACAACAAAGCTAAGTAGCTGAGGTCAAAAGTCAAATGAGTGCATGCTCCTTGTCACCGCTCTTTTCCGATAACAATTTCCATGTCACATTAACAGCCCCACTGATTTGGTGCCCATGAGACTTGAGGGTAGCTGTGGTTCAAAGGTTATGTTGGCTCATGTTTTCATTGCAAATTTCTAACAAAGTTTCCTCACCACTAATCAGTATTTGTTGGGAACTTAACACTATCCGCCTGTGACAGTTTTCAGGTTGAAGCGACACAACTCTGATTTTACCTCTCCCATGTGGTCTAATTTAGATATGAGTCATGGCAGCAGACCGAGGACAAAAACACATGGAATCGGATACCCTTAGTTCGGAGTCAGGCCTTGTTAAAATATAGATAAAATCCGATATTAATCGACCAATGGGACTGTAGCGTGCCGCAAAGGCTCTAATTATAACTGGGGAGCAAAGAGGACAAGGTGTTTATTGGAAGCAGGCATTAATCGGAGAGAGGCTGTTATTTCCCAAATCTTTAATCTTTTCAACTTTAATAATAATTTGGACTGCATGAAAAAGTAAAAGACAAAACATAGCTTTCTTTGACCACATGGTCATTTATTCTTTCACAACATTGGCAGCAACAGAACCAATGCTGTAAAAGCAGTAAGAAGCAAATTTCTCTGCCACCCTGAATACCATTGATTACTTTAATTACAAACAACAATACGGCAAGTGTAACACGCATGACTGTCACACCAACACCTGAGTAGCGCAACATTTTAAAGCGCATGCGGAGGTAGATAAAGCCACTAGATACTGATCACTCATGATACTTCACTTCATAGCTACTGCCATCTTGTGTAATTAAAACTACATCAGGGGGTTGCCTACAGCCATAACTGTTAATGCCATGCTTTTAAAGCCGGCACATATTAGAGACTGGTGGTTATTTAGTGCAAGCTCTAAATTAGTCACTTAGATCTGCAGTGTTATTCCAGCCTTAAAGTCTCCATAAACCATATGCCAATCCCAAAAATCCATGATTCTTAACAGTTGCAAAATGATAATTCTCACTTTAATTGAACAATTTATTCCATATAAGCGGCTACTTTCCTTTAGACATCAGCTTCTTTGCACTGTGGCTCTGTAGAGTATGTGCATGTACAGCAAAAGGACGACATAATACAAGACATATGCTCAGCAAACACTTTCCAGTTTAATAATAGGATGAAATAAGAAAGCGAGGCTTAGATTGTGTCAAAGTCAGCTATTAGTCTACAAGGTAAAGAAGAGGGCTGGATGGCAGCATATGCTTAATGTCAGCCAAATTGCAGCATACAGCACTACTGCTTGAAAATGCATCCATAAGGATGAAAGGGAATTAGAGAGCGCAGCAACACTGCAGCAACACTGGTGACTTAAAGGCAAATCAAGGCGCTTTTTTAGAAGTTGTTTATTTAATTAACCAATATGCTGTACAGCCAACCACAATGTGACCAGCTCTCGAATTCAATGTGACAGTGTTTAGTCTACTTGTGGGTCTGTCTCCATTTCACAGATTAAGCTGGACAAACACAGACCAACCTGTTTCCATGTCGCAGGTCATCGAATAGTCCCTGTGCAAATATTAAACCCAGTTCAAGACCCCTCTGGCTCACAGAGGGGATGGGAGATAACGGGTAACAATGAAGGGAGAAACAAGAGACATGTTACATAACATAACATAACAGCAACATATGCTAGGATTGCCTATCTGGTGAAGAAAAACAAAATGTTCAAACTTATAGCTCCCACGTCTGTAGCTGACTGACGGATAGTTCATCCATTGTGCTAAATAGGTGACCTTTAAGAAAAGCATAATAGGTAAAGAACTTTTCGCTTCCATCTTCAGGCATTGCAGGTCACATTGATTGGTGTTATCAGAATAGACCCACGTTTTAGGATATGACATAAAAAGATGTAAAAGAAATTAAAATAAATCCCAACATCCCCTCAAATCTGCTCAAAACTGTCATTCTGAATCTATGATGTCACCCATATCGCAGCCATTCCGCTTAGTGACTTTGCGTGGTTGATTGAATTCATGTTGCATCTGCTTGTGTTGACATGAAACCCTGCAGTGATGTTATGGTGTTGTCTGTTCCTGTTGGGTCTACGAAGCGGGACACCCAGCCTGTGGAGCCAGGCATGTACATGGCTGTGTGTGTGTGTGTGTGTGTGTTTGTGTTAACTCCTATAGCCACATGGCTAGGGGGTAATCATGTTAGCAGAAGGGGTGACAGGTTCACATCCACCAAACACTCCCATAGACACAAACAATTCTGAAGCCAAATAGACTTCCATCACTAACTATTTGTTAATCTGAAGTATTTGGAATGGCACACTTTGTGTTATTGATGTACACATTGTTGCATACAGTGTAAAGGTTGCGACTAAAGCCCCGGTCCCAACCCGTTGTACTTGCAAGTACGTGCTGTCTACTTGCAAAAACATGGGCAAAATTTGAGCATCGTGGGGACACGTGGGGAGTGTCGCCTTTTGGGAGGATTTGGGAGCACGCAGACAAGCTTTAGCACTTTTGTGCACAAGGAACTTTCGCTGCGTTCGTGCTGTGTCGAGCTACTGAGTCAACTGCAGTACGGGTGCCTCTACAGCCAATGAGCGCACAACGCACATTCCTTTACATTACATTTTTCGGTGACTTACTCTACTTATCACGTGCGCAACACGCACATACTAAGTGCACCGTCCGGGCTTACTCGGCACTTCCCCAGTTCAACTGTCCAATGAGCATGCAGACCTCACGTGGCCCGTACGTTGTGATTTCTGCAATAAATATAAAAGACAAGCTGACGGACGAGTGCCAACATTTCATCTCCAAGATGCCGAATACACAGAAGAAGGGGTCAGCTACGGCCGGCGAGGCCCAACAGAAACGAGCCGTGGAAGATGAGAGGGCCAGAAAGGATGAGGAGAGGAGGAGCGAATGAGAGTAGGTACTGCCCGAAAAGCCTCCTCCCTGTTGCGTCTCTGTTGCCTCACCCTCTCCCCTATCAAGGCAAGTAATGCCACATCGTGCTCATGAGCTGCCACTTGAAGCTCTGCAGTGGAATGGGAGGAAGTGAGTAAGGACACCGTACATGAGCAGCACGTGTAAGTACCGCCTCCATATGATAACGTAGCAATCACACGGAGATCGTGCTGTCGTGGCTCGACGTGGGGAGGCAGACTCAAAGGCAGAGCTGGCAGGCACTTCTCCAGGTAAGGTACAATATGTGAACAGGGGTCGGTACACAAGAAGTCTGTCCAATAAGGCAAATGTATCCAAAAACGGCAGGCAGAAAAAGAAGTCGAAAAACAGGCAAGGGTCAAAAACTAGGCAGGCTAAAAACTAGGAATGCTAGGACATGACATGGGAGTACAAAGAACTAGCAACTAACAGGAGGAAGCCGAGGGTAAAAATAGGGAGCAGATCATCAGAGGTGACGAGGAACACCTGTGCAGAATCAGGCAGGAGGCGGGACCCCCAAGATGAAGGATGGGCAACAGGTGTGACTGGTGGCAGGCATGACACGTACTTTGCAAGCATGTTATAAGCATGGCATTGGCATTAACAACTCACTTACCACGTGCGCAACGTACGCTGCACGCAACCGCTCACAGCCAGGCGTGGCGTGTGGACCACGTACTTAGACATTGCACAACCGTGCGAGTGACGTGCATTGACGTACTCCCTCCCTGCTCTTGCCACTCCCACATTTTCAGAAAACGTGGTGGCCGTGGCCTTCCCAAAAAACATACAGACCAAAAACACGCACGGTGGGTTGTGACCGGGGCTTAAGGGAGATGCATATCAAAATATGTACAAAAAATGTATCTCAAAATCTGATAAAAAAAACTATAGGTTTTACTATAAGTTTTTACCTCATGGAAAATAACATGAAATCAATATTTTTTGTTCCCTTGCTGTTGGTTTTAATGGAGAAATTATGTTTACTTCGTATGTTTTATACATCTATCAACTGATGCCATTGCTTCATAACACATGCAAAGCTGTCAGCACAGTGAATTATAATTCAACAACTGAACTCAGTCTGCCATCACTAAAGATGCAGAAGGCATTCATCAATGCGAGCATACTTCAGGGGGCCAAATGCCCCCAGAGTGAGGAGAGAACTAAAGCAGAGTCAATAAAAAACACAGTTCACAACATGGAAACACGAACACACGCAGTGTTTTGTTGTGAGGTCAAATCAATACAATTAGGTATGTCTTTATTATGCAGTGAAATAGCTACAAAACAAAAAATAGTGTGTTCGCATGAGACATACATTTGTTTAGTTTTTAACTAAACAAACAAAATTACATGATACAGTGCTTCCTCCTTTATTAATGGGGGATAGGTTCCCAAAATACCCCGCAATAAGCGAAATCCGTGAAATAGACAACTTTTTTTTTTTTTTTTTTAATTATTATATTTATTTATTATGTTTTAAGGCTGTAAAAACCATCACCATACACTTTTCTCAGACAGGCATTAACATTTTCTCACATTTCTCTCTTGTTTAAACACTCGCTAAGTTAAAATCTCACTTGAATTTTAAAGACAATAAATTATTCAGTGACTCACGCATATTTCACTCCTCTGATCATCGGCGTTCGGCTGTGGCATTTTTGCATCCTTGTTAAAGCATATTATTACTCCTGTCTCCATGAACCGAAGATTCATTTACCGTATTCCATAATGGCGCCCTACAGCCGTATAACTTCTGCCTTCCTTCAGCATGTCCAGAAGTCCAGCTTTTTGTGTGATGGCTGCCTTTTGGGTGCAGAGCGTTTCATCGACATTGTGGGTTTTGTCGGGGGGAAAGCGTGCCAATATCGAGTTCAGAGTCACACTGCTGTTGTGTGGTCGTTAGCAAACAACAGGAAACACGGCAATGCTTCACGAAGGAGATTGCTTGACAATGGTCTACAGCCAATCAGAACACAGAACATAATGGGCGGGTTCTCCCTAAGCCAATCAGGACTGTTTTGGCTCTATATTTAGCCGGCTACACATTTTGAGACAAGGTGGAGAGACAACAACTTATTCCAGCTGCACACGTCTTCAACAACATACACTGTGTGTTCCCTTAGCAGCTCCTTCAGCAGCAGACTGTTACACCCACGGTGTAAGAAGGAGAGGTTCCGCAGGTCCTTCATACCGACCGCTGTCAGGCTCTACAACACCTGCACCACCTGAACCATGTTGTAGTCACTATGTATTCTTTACTTGCGTATCTTGCTTGCTGCTGTAACAAGTGAATTTCCCTGCTGTGGGATTAATAAAGTACAATACAATACAATACAACACCCGCTACTGGTAGCAGTAGCAAATACAATAACAGACACATACAAAAGAGCACTGATAGATCGCTTTAATACACCACAAGGACGCAGAAAACAATGCACGTTTATACACTGTCAAAAAAAAGAAAAACATGCAAAATTGCACAACAGTCTGGTGAATCGCGAAAGGAAAGAGGAAGGAAAATGTGACATGAGGGAAGAATTTAGCAAGAATATCACACAAAACATTAAATTACTGTAAATACCCCAATCAATGCCTCTTCAGTTAACAGCAGCCTCCTATAGTCGTCAGATGCCTCGTCTACAAAAGCAAACGACTGCAAAGGTCTCTAACTGTCAGAAAACATTGGCATTAACAGCTGTGACTGTAGGCAAACTATTGATATAGTTTTTATTAATAAACGTCACAAGACAGGCAGTCACTGAATTTGATGATTGGTCAGCAATCCAGCAGCTTTACTGCACCCAAAGGACCTCTGCATGTACTTTAAAATGTTGCTCAGCTGTGCTGTGAAACTCATGTGAGTCACACTCGTCGTATTGTTGTTTGCAATGAACAACAATAACCCAACTGTTGTCGAGTATCATGAACATCAAAGCACAAAAATGGTACATGTCCATTTAAAGTACTAAAGTAGTAAGGAGAATCTTGAGTGGAAACTGCAACCCCAGCTTCATATTTTCGTCTATTTTCAATTCCTGTAGGTGTAATGGCAAAGTGTCCCAATACTTTTGTCCATTGCATACTTTTTTGTATATTGACGTTGGTAACGATCATGGTAATTTGTTAGCCAGTATACGTCCTTGACACTAACGCCACACATAAATTACATTACTCCCTTGCTAGACATTTTAATGATATGGTTAGATTAGCAAAACGGAGGAAGGCTATGTCTGACGCATTGATAAAATAGCACATTTCAAAGGAGGTGACACATTCGCTGAACGTTTGGCTGTTGGGTAAAAAGAGCATGAAACGTGTGCTTGGCATCACTCTGACTCCACAAACAAGTTTTTGTTTCTTCAGAGAAGGAGTATGATCACGATGACGTCCGTCTAGACCTCCTTTTCTTGAAGTTCCGCTGAAGGCATCAAGCACGTGCTCATGCATGTGCACAAGGGCTCGCAGGAGGTGGATGGGGCTGTAATTAGCCAACGCTGCCAGCAGGCTCGCCGTGAAGCTCGCTGAATGAGTACGGGCCCAAGCTCACCGCAACGTCAAGATACACATTTGTTTCTGGTTTGCATAAATAAATCTCTACAGTAGACCCCGAATATAACGCGACCAGTCTTTTTGCTGATATTTTTCTGAACACTGTCCTATATTCAAGTTTATGCAGCAATAAGATTTTCCATGTGCAAGTGGTCCATGGGTTACGAATGAGTTCCGTTCCTCCAAGTCATATTTTCGTGTAAAGTCACTCACATTGTAGACAGAACACATGAAGGACAAACAAATAAAAAGACTAAATAAAAGGATTAAATTCAACGGTCATTCAAAAAAAAAAGTGAGAACAGAAAACACTACGCTTCTAAGTTATTACTGTCGCTTTCATAGGAGCAGATTCTTTGCTCAAGGATACTGTAGCAACCTGTCAGTTATGTATGTGTAGTGTTGAAGAGTTTTGTGATTTCCGATGAGGACGGTTATATTATAATCAATTCTATGTGTATATTCATTTGAAATCCACAACTGCCATGAGAACAGGTTCCAGTTTTAAGGGCAAATAGATCATATTTTTATTTGCTGCATCACGGTATGGTTTGTAATAAATAAGACAGTGTGCAGTGAGTGGAGTATAGTTATGACAGAATGGAAAGAGCAAAGGGAGGCACGCACAGACAGGAAACAATCAATCAAACTCTTCCCCTCTTCCACATTTCGCCCTGCCTTTCTTGCTTTATTAAACTTCCTCTTTGTTGCCCTTTGACCTCGCATTTCCGAGCTCTGCAGCAGCAGCTTTAGAAGCGAAAGCTGTTTTTTTTTTAGACTTCTTTTGAACCTTAACTTAAAGCTTTTGCCCCAAGGTTTACTGACAATTTAAGAAATATAACACGTTTTTTCCCTTCTCTTTTGCAGAAGCAAACAACTCATGATGACCGACCTGGGAGCGACACAGCAGATTGTCGGTTCAATCCAAAAAACAATCAAGGGGGGAAAACCCTATACATACAAACACATGGCTGTCCCCCATGGGCTCCAGAAGCTAAGAAGTCGAAGTCGCATTTCCTCCACTCTGAAATCCACTGATTTGCTGTCCAATTTGTGCTTTGGTATAAAAATGTGTTCCCCTTAAGCAATTTGGAATTATAATGGGCCTGCAGTGTAACAACATCTAGTCGGCTGATATACAGACACACACAACAACTAGTGACCGTAAAGAACTGTCATTCGGTCTGTTTTGACACCCAGTAAAAAAAAATTAAGCTTGTGCAACATACCAAGTCTAAAATGTAGACTAGAATATACAAAAACATTAAAGGGCCGCTACTATCAAAAATGTACTTTTTAATGATGTTGTAACATTAATATGTATCCCTAGAGCTTGTTTATGAGCACCAAATGTGAGAAAAATCTATTATCTGTCTCAGTTCTCACATGAGGACAGCTTTGTAATAAAAAGCAGGCTTCACTGCACACCTTAAAATAACCTTTACTGATCCTCCGTCAGGTACAGACGTCGGAGCTGTGATTGTGATCATGTTGTTTTTCTTCTGAGAATAGGCTAACCTAGCATGATGTTGCTGTTAAAATGTGAGTGTAATGTTAGCGCTGTAGCTCACATAGACATGCTAGTGTTGCTAACGTTTGTGTCCTCCTGCCCCACTCCTTAATGTTACGTCGCTGTACGTGATATATGCCATCTATTACGTTGGACAAGTGTACATCACTCACTCGTTTATTGCGGTTCCAGACCTGGCTGCGAAGCAGGATTCAATATTAATAAAGTGAACATGTTCGTAGTTAGAGCATTAAAAAAAACTGTTAATGATTAATATTTAGTCTTTACCATTATTAGAGCCCGTACACATGAAGTAACACCCCTATAGTCACCTTACCAGGCTCCTATTATTTTTTGTTTACACCCAAATGCACAGGCTATGGGATCACTGCAAGGACATAACAGATGGCCACTGCTCATAGCATATAGCAAGCTACCAAGCTAACTAGTTAGCCTACAGTTTATTTGTTATAAAATTATAAAATTTTCAAATGGAGTTAGGAAGAAGGACAAAGTAAGAAGACAAAAACGTACCACTTCCACACAAAGTGGTAGGAGAACTTTTTTCACTCCATAGCTGACAACATGCAGATTGTTAAGGTAATGTAATCTATGTCTCATCAATGTAACATGACTGACATCGAGTGAACAAAATACTTCATATGACTTGTCTTTCAATATATTTTGACGTAACAGTATAATAGGCCATCGTCAAACACGAAACAGCGATCACTTATTAATCAAATTTTGAAATCGCGATAGAGCGAGGGAGCAATGTTCAAGGGATTATGTAATGAGGGAGGACTGTACATGTAAAAAGTGAATAAAGCGCACAATATAGCTTCTTTGGGGCACACATTAGCATTAAAGCTACAGACACACAGCACTTTTAAAATGTTTCAATTCCAGCGTCAAGGTTTGTTTTTTTTTTCCACCACACTTCTAATGAATGCACAATTGTGGCACCTCTGAGGCGTATTTAAAATACTATAGTAAAAATGTAGCATAGCATGAGAACTTTTAAGAAAGATAAACACAATATCCTGAAAAAGACCTCTACACAAAGTCCAAAAACAAATGATTTGCCAGGTTCTTGCAGTACTTTTCCAGCAAATACCGCTGACCTCAGCCCTAAACAGCACCTTTGGGATGGACCGGAATGCGCACCACAGTCCAAACTTTATCAGCTCTCACTTGTGTATAATAATGGTCGAGGGGGCCTAAAATGAAATCTTACGTGTGCAGTGTGGGCAGTGATATTTGGGTGTTCACAGAGTTGCGGTGCTAAAAAGTGCACCAGTTCGTAGACACGAGCACGGCTGCATGCTGTCCAAGAATCTGTTGTCCTTCTGTCTCTCACTCTCCTCCGTAATCCTTCTTTCCACATTCTGTCATCTGTCTGGCAGAGGAGGACAAAGGAAGACGAGGGAGGAGGGAGAGAAAGCGAGACTGTTGGCAACCATACACAGGCTGTTTTTGGGCTGTTACAGGGGGATGTGGAGAGTCTTCTCATCTCTAATCCCGAACCCCCGTAGTCATATGAATCAACTCGTTCACATAACTCATAAGGTCCATTCATTAATTTTTAGCAGATCTGTCACATTGCAGCAGAAAATGACAGTATTTGCAGAGTTCATGATTATTCATTTAATTTCTTAGCAAAAACCATGTCCCCAAAATTGGTCATAAATTTAGACAAACAATTTGAATGAAATCAATATTGAAAGACAGGAAATGTAAAATAGCATTTCATAAAGCAGAGAACCCTACGGTTGGAATTGCATTCAGTAATTTGCAATTTTGCCAGTGATAATAATATTCAAAGAGGCTGGTTGACTTTCAATTTGTTGTCATTTGCAAACATTTTTATTTTTAGGAAGTAATGGAAGTGAATTATGATATTGACCCCAATATAAAACGGTATTTTATTGCCCTCGAAAAAAGACGGGTCATCTTATATTCCGGATCTAGAGATTGATACATATGTACAAGATGCCGCAAAATGCCGTCATCCTGAAGCAGGACAGAGCTTTTCTTCATGTCACTCTCACTCACACCCTCTTTAAAAAAGTGTTTCACGGGTTGTTAGCAAGTCCGCAAACAACACCTCTAACAGTTGTTCTTTCACAATGAAATAAGAAAATGTCTTTTTTTGTCATTCATTTAGTGTTAAACATAGTTTTTCAAATTCAGGCTTGTCTTATACGTATTTGGGTCATTACAGTAATTTGTTCTTGGTTCAAACTGTTGTCAACATAACCTTTATTAGGTGTACAGGCAATTAACATTATTAACAGTCATACAAGTGTAAAAAGAAGTTAACCACTGTAACAGCACTAGCAGATGATTAGCAGCTGCACTAACAGCTACCTTTATTAACTTAAAACAATATTTTAAGGCAGGGGCCTCAAACTCGCGGCCCGCGGGCCATTTGCAGCCCACCAAATCGTGATGCCCGTGACTGGACATCAAAGAGTAGTGTAACTGCAGCCCGCAACATCCGGGCAAGCTCAGTGTTACTTCCATACTTCCAGGGGCAAGTAAACACCAACACTGAACTAACAGTGGTGTTATCACATGGATGTATTGTGAGCCGTATCGTATCGTGAGGTACCCTGAGATTCCCAGCCCTACTCCCAATACTTGATGCGGCCCAGCCTCACCCAGACTCTACCACCACTGGCCCCCAGTGAAATTGAGTTTGAGACCCCTGTTTTAAGGGATGTTAACCACCATATAAAAAAACATTTCAGTCACCTGACCAACAAGTTTGTTGGCAAGCTAGTTTGGTCAATTGTATACCAGTCATTAGCCGTAATGCTTTTAACGTTAATGTTTGGTTACATTCATTTGTAATCTCTTATTGTACTGAGCTGCTAGACCTTTCCCTATGTCATGGTCATTTCTATTTCTGGTTCTGTGGTAATCATCACACTTTTCCTATTTACTAATCACTGTACCTTCTGTGGTTACATAACAAAAAATGCAAAACAAACAAAAACATAAACACACTTGTGGAATTAATCCTTTAGATTTGTACAATGTGTTGACATCTCGTGTGACAACAGTTTAAATGTCACTTTAGCGACAAATTTGGACTGAACTGTGCCACTTTTATGAAATATTGTATTTTGGATTAAATCCAAAATACATAGTTCTCATGAGAAAGGAAGCATAAAATGATGAAAGAAACAAGCCATCTTGTATTTCTAATATGGTCATAATCCAGTCTGCCATTCTTTTCTATGGAGCCACTGAATACTGTGCTAATCTGATTACATGGGTATCCTTGTTTTGCCCCACTGCTGGTTCAGACTTGGTCACTGTTGATTTCTTTTTCTTCTCCATTTTGTCAAATTGACCATGAATTGTGTTACTACTGCCCATCCCTAGGGGGCCGTTGTGTACAAATTTTTGATTGTGTGTCATAATCTGATGTAACATAGCGGATTAACCACATCCCTTTGTCCCATTGTTAAATGGCTCTTTACACCAACAGATGATAATGCAATAAAGTGTCATCAGCAGGTCTGGTTTGATTAATCAGCTATATTACTAGAAAGTTGTAAATTCTGAGATGTTCCAGTCTTACAAACGTTGTTATTTCCCTCTAATACACTTATGCCATCTCTCCTCTCCTGGTCTCATTGGAAGTCGGGCAGTCTGCCCTCTGCGGTGCAATTAGCCATTTATTTTGTCGCCATTAAATCGTGTTTACTGTGAGCGCTGGATAACTCCTGCCAGGCTCAGGAGGTAAGCGGGAGAACAACACATTCTGCAAGATGTGCATTAACCTTCAATTAGGCATTCTTTGAAAAGCCAAAGAGTTTGTTATAAAAATGTGTGTTCGTTTTCCAAACTGATCACGTTTCTCCTGCAAATGAGGAGGCAAAGAAGCATGCAAATGGTCACGAACCTGACCAAATATACGGTAGTGAAAAATGAGACTTATTTTGTTTCATGTTAACAATGTTGTACTTTGCAATTGTTCCCTTATTGTACCGGAAATGAACTGAACCGTGATTATGGTGACGTGCCGTTACACCCCTAGTACGTACCGGACCGGACCGAGGCCCACCAGTTGAGAACCTCTGTTATTGAATGTTAGCCGTCCTGCACGAGGGTCAATGACTGATCATTATTTTTTTAGATGATTAACTACATTCCTTGTCCATCCTCAGTAGCTACTGTAAATGTGCCAGCGCCTGAGATGTCAAACAGTAAAGACAAACAAGGACAAAAGAAGAACACAGAATCCGACGTGATATACGTCTAGCATAGCCACATGCATGAACGGCAGGATTGAATCACATCTCGTTAAATTAGTTTTAATAAAAAGGCTAAGAGGGATGGGCTCATCAAATATATATCCCAGCCATTTAGAAATATGATATCCAAACATATGAAGTGGAAATGCAATTGTGCTGCATTATGATCCACCGGGGGGGAAACACTAACTCCATTAGCTCTCTTGTTCCTGTCTTAATTCCTCTCTATCACAAGCTCATTCACATTCTTCTCCATCTCTCCACACTCAACCTACCTTCACCTTCCTTTTCTCCACCATCACCATCGGCTTCCTGCACCTCATTCAATTCTTCCCTTTGTGTCCCCACGTCATCCCTGACTTCTTCTATTGTCCCCCCACCTTATAGGACTGTAACATGGGGCAGTCTTCCGAATGAGTGCACGCTTCAATTACAGGAAAGACTTCAGACGTCTGCCTGTCTGTGGGCTTTAAATGTTGCAGAGATGTCCACTGCACGTGTCCTCAAGTGCAACTTTGATATAAGCCTCTGTGAGTTAAGTCTTTCACATACAACGGAAGCTCCAGCTCTGCTTGAAGTGCTGTCTCACTATCAACCTGCATTCACTTTCTCTGCAGTTCCCCCCCCAGACTTATCTGTTTGTCTGTCCGACTTTAATATATGTTTATCTATGTGTTTTTCTCTCTGGGTAGAACTGAAAGAGTCACTTTCAAAAAGGCAAGACGCGCTGTGATAGCAGCCCGCCGCCAGGCACGCAGCCAAGCAATTTCTCAAACTATAATCAGGAATTATTTTTTTTTGCTTGTGTACCCAATCAGTTAAAGCAGACCCGGAATAGACAGAGGGGAAGAGTTGAAAAGTTTAAAGGAGAGGAAGGAGAAACAAACACAGAAGATGTGACAGTTACAGTCCGAACAGCAAAAGAAGACTGACATAATTCATATGTCTTTGTGTATGCGTGCATGTACACTATAGTGTATTGCTTTGGCATCAAATATTCAACAACAATGTCCAAACTGTGTCCTGAATAATCGTGTCTTTTAGTTGCGAAGGAAACAAGAATACCCATGGAAAACACACCACCACTGCTTCCCAAGTAAGACACTTGTCATCTTGGAGGTGTGTTTGGGCTCCTTATGTTAGAAAACTGCCATGTGGCCCAGTTTCTGCTTCACAATGTCGATGTCACAATGTCACAATACTGAAATACAATTGGATGCTGAAATGTGAGCGGTGCACTCACTTTTGGGAGACCCTGTTCTGGTGGTCCCCGGGTTATGTTTTTCTGGCCGTCGCCATTTTCTGGTTACATACGCACCCCTGTAGATGAATTACTTCATTTTCGTCCGTAAACACTGTACTAACCTGTTTCAACACATGCGACCGACGAATACATGCTGCATGCTTAACAGATGCCTGCAGCGGCTTGCAGCGGCCAGATACTGCACAGTGTGTGTCTCATTCACAGCTAAACGGTGTGAATACCTGGCCGTACTTTTGGTCTTAGCTGTTCAACTGTGACGTCCGTCATTAAGGATAAAGTTCGTATCCTTGACCATGTAAAAGGATCTGCTCCTATGAAAGTGACAGTGACAACTACGCAACATAGTGGTCTTATTATTGAGATGGAAAGGTGCTTGTGCGCTGGCTGGAAGACCATAAGCAACACTGTATCCCAATGAACCTTATGTTGATTCAGGAAGTGGTCCTGTATTATCTACCGCACCACCTCCTGCAGATAGTCCTGCAACTTCTCTTGCCTCTTCTACGTCCTCCTCCAAATAAACCACAGGGATAAAAGTAAGTTATTCTCTTTTAATAACTATTCCATGCAGTATTTAGTGTATTTTATATCCTTTATGTGTTCTGTGTACAGTGTGAGTGACTTTTATCCTGCTTGACTGTTTAAAAATGTTGTCAAAGTACCTCTGAACTCTGACCCTGGAATTGATTATTGTATTTAATATTATTGTTTACAAATCCAAACAAATTGTAGGTTGACAAGGGTCTCGGAACAGATTGCTTTCAATCTTAGATGCTGATTTGTTGACAAGACGTTGCTGGACTCCGCACCTATTCTTTAAAACTAAATAATGCTTAATGGCTAGTTTTTTAAATGCTAAAGAAAACGTGCAAAAATGCAGAGGAGAATATAATGCATACAAGTAATCATGTGAGAAACTGCAAGTATTTACGTGTTTTATAAGGGTCATTGTCCTTGATTACAGAGTCCACTTGAGACATGAGATGTCCTCTGGTGGTGCAATCACACTGCTCACAAGTGTCCAAATCAGGCGTCTTCAAAAGTGGGGCCAATCAATATCATAAACATAATCAAGAACATTGCTGACTCTCTCTTGCTCTCAACCTCATCTTTATTTTCTTTATTACTTTTGGTTGACCTTCTCTCTAACATCAGTGTGCCTGTCTTGCTGTTGTTAACATAAAACCTGCTGACAAACTGCTTTAGAAAAGTAACATGGTTTTAATTGTCTTTCTGTGCAGGCAAAAGGCATACCTTCATGGACCCTTAACATTAAAATGAACAAATACATGAATAAATATTCCTAAATTGCAAATGGACTAACATGGTTTTGAAAAAAAAAAGTGCAATCAGTAAAAAAAAGTACATAAACATAATTACATAACATAATACTGTACAGTCGTCCCTCTCAATATCACAATTTGATTATCGCTCTCTCGGTATATTGCGTTTTTTCAGAAATTAATCAATAAATGATCCCTGTTTCGTAGTCGACTACGGTCTATTATTAGTCAAAACATTTTGAAATAAAAGTGATATGTAGTAGGGGTGCTCCGATAGATCAGCTATCGATCAGTATCGGCTGATTTCAGTGAAAAAGTACGGTATCGGCATATGCCAATACTTGTCTTTAAACGCAGATCCCCTTTGCCGAGCAGCTCCGCCCCCATTGCTGCAGTCAGCCTATAGCGACCATCTCCCGCCTACTTTCCCTTCACAAAGCCAAAAAAAGCATGGCTGCCAAGTGGGACTTCCTGTCGTTGTGAGACTGATATAAGTTTTGCACCCTGCAAAACACGCCTTAAAAAATGCCTTAAGAAGCTTTAGTTTGGTGCGGCATTTGTGGGGCGGGCCCTTGACAGGATGTGATGAGTTTTCACAGCTCGCGATGTGATCGTCGGTCAGGTGGCGGCTAATTAGCCAAAACATGGGACACACGCCCGTGATAGCCCGAACAGTGGTTGGATTCATCGGACTGGATGGTCGGATGTCGTCAGTGGTGGAGGAAAGCAAGTTTGCCGACTGTCAGTGCTCTTGTATCCAAAGTGTCCTTAATGAAGGCGCCAAGCCAAACTCTTTTGGGGGGGGAGGGATAAGTCACTGTTGATGTACTACACTGCTGATGGGGATGTCATACAACTTCATGTCAAAAAATCCAAACTATCCCTTTCACACTGCATGAAGTCATGAAGTCAACCATGGCATATTCAACATAATTGTGAAAAAAAAGTTGTCCTCCCATTCCGTGTGGAAATGGTACGTTTTTGGCTTCTTAAATTTAGATGAAATAAATTCGAGGCCAACTGATGAGCTCACTAGCTTGCCAGCTAGCGGCCATCTTGAGTCCCTGCATCATAGGAGTTGTGCGATGTGTTGTTAACAATGAATAATAAGAGTGTAAAGGTGGCTATAGGCATGTTATTTCATGTCTACAGGGCTCTAATAATTAAAAAAAAAAACATTTAGAAAGTCATAAACATGTTTTCTATGCTCTAACTACAAAAATATTCTATTGATTAACACTGAATCCTATAAAAATAAATTTGTAAATTCATTTATCGCAGTAGGGTCTGGAACCAATTAACCGCTATAAACGAGGGATGACTGTATACTGCTGGAATTATTCTGATTATTTTTTGTCAAAAAATAAATAAATAAATAACTGGTAATACTAAGAATAATAGCAAAAGACATTTTAAGGTTCCAAGATTACAAATTAATAAAAATAATAATTTATTAATGGAATAAAATTGACTGAAACTGGTTTTGATTTTATAAGAAATACTTATAATACAATACTTACTCTGCAGGTAAAATACATGTTTTGAGGGCCCTAAGTGTGAAACAAAAATATGTGTAAAATATATAACTATAAAATATAAAAATAATTTTAAAAACACCTAATATTTGTGTATTAATATTGTTTTTTTTTTAGATAAAATATGTACATGAAAACTAATGTTCTTCCATCCCAATTGCACGATTATCATTTCAAGTGTTCTTCAGACAAAAATCAAAGACAAACACGCAATTGTTATAAAAGACTCTGGTGATGTGAAGTACGCCATGTGCGTCTGCAATGATGCCAGACGGACCCTGTGTATGTGTCATGTGAGTGTGTGTGTCTGCGGGAAATAAATGGGTAGACAGATGGGGCAGTCTAGAGGAACAGTTGAGAAAGGCTTTACACTGCAGCTGCCCCTTTCCTTTTTTCTCTCTTCTGCAGCAATCACACACACCAAAACCTATTTTGGCACAATTTTGATTTGTAAAAGTCTGTCAATAACTATGTGTCTGTGTGTGTGTGTGTGTGTGTGTGTGTGTGTGTGTGTGTGTGTGCGTGTTAGCAACCTTCGCATCAGGTGGATAGCACCAACTCTACACACACTATTATCTCTATCCCTGAACAATACACACAAATAAATGAACATTCACAAGTTTATTGCACACATGCACAGCATGGCGCGTGCCCTGCAGATGCACCCATTACTTCCTGTATTTGTG
Organism: Dunckerocampus dactyliophorus; assembly: GCF_027744805.1. Lineage (NCBI taxonomy): Eukaryota > Metazoa > Chordata > Actinopteri > Syngnathiformes > Syngnathidae > Dunckerocampus > Dunckerocampus dactyliophorus. The sequence goes on along the minus strand of NC_072819.1, from coordinate 18,423,198 downwards.
AAGACAGACAATGTGACATGAAGGGTGCAAGGGGGGCTCTTCAGCCAGTTTGGATCAAGCCACCGGCACCTGACACTTGTCATCAGCACAACAGTTGTGTGACTAAACTGTTGGATTTTGCCAAATGTCTGCATATGTGCGTGCCTGCAGTGTGTCCACACATGACCCAGAAGAAGGACACTCTTTGCGGGACTCTTGACACTTGAATATTCCTCACTATGAGGTGTCTAGGCCTTTTGCTTATTTTCAAACCTCTTTTTATTGTACTTCATCATATTCATGTTGACAGTTCCTGTGCCTTCAAAACTGTTATGATAATATTCTGACCAATATATAAGACGGTATGTTTTCCTAAGAAAAAAGTCTGAAAGACTGCACATCTTATATTATGGGTCTAAAGATTTGTGTATGCATGTATGTGTTTTTTCCCCTAGTAAAAAAAGAAAGAAAAGACTGGACGCTTTACACTAGTATTCAGGGCGTAGAGATTTATGCAAACTAGAAAGTGGCACTAAACAGCTTCACCCCCCCAAAGCGAGTCAGCGCTTTTCATCCTGTCATTCACACACACCAATGACCAAGAGAGATATAGCCGTGGCACAGAGACCCACTCCAGTCTAATCATGGTCAAATCAAGCAATGGAACCCTGAAATCAGTGGTGAAAACACTAAACTGGTCTGGAAAAAAGTGCATCAAAGGTTGTTTGCAAGTTGTTTCAAAGTTGATTATGCTAATTTGAAGGTAATGGTGATCATTGAAGCATCATACAGAGTCATACAGAGTCATCATACAACTGTCCAGCAGCTAAGAAATAAAATTATGCATTTTAATGTAATCTACCAGTTAAATCTTGGTGTTATTAAAACATACAGTTAGTAAATACTGTAGTCCCTTACAATAACACATCACTTTTTTCAGTGTAACTTATCCATATCACAGTCAATAGGTTAAACTGCCAGGAAGCCTTCCAACTTATCAAAGATTCATTAGCCCGCGAACACATCCATCCAGCCCTGCGTGCACATCAGCAACCCCGCCCCATTAAGGCTGCTGCATATTCTTCCAGTGGGACATCTGATATAATGCTTCGTTCAAGGACACGGGGGGTAATACATATGAAGGGATAGCCCACCTGGGAGTTGAACCCACAACCACAATGGTGCACTCGCAATGGCCGCCTACAGTAAGCCACCCCTCACGCTGTCCATGAGGTTGCAGAGAGCTGCAAAAAGGTCCCACTTTACATGAGTCAATCTTTTAAAACTACTTCAGCCTAAAACATACATATCAAATATTCATTATATTGAGGAATTTAAACACTTTCAAGGCCAGTATGTTTACATAACCGTTTTTTTGCTTAAAAAAAAACAAACACTAAAATAATTTCCACAAAATCCAAAAAACGTATTTGCTTGTCATTATTATTATTATTGTTAGGCCCTGATATGAGACGTTTAACCGTTTTATAAGATTTATGCCACTGGGCTGTTGCTGTTTATTTATTTTATTTTATTTTCTTTTATGATCCAACATCCATCGCAACATACACTTACTTCAGCAAAATGTAAGTGAAAGGTGTGAAATTTTGCGGCATGCTTTGAATAGAAAAAGGTAGCGCCATCTGGTGGACAAATATACAAATTGAAAGTCAGTAGTCAGTAGTCTGTAGTAGTTTCAAAGGATTGCATCAGCTTATGTTAAGATAAATGTGAGATCAAAAACATTTTCAATGAGTTTTAATAGGACATTTTTTGTCACGAGGAGCAATATGTTTCATTTTTCAAAGCTTTGCCATTTTAGGTTAAAGGAACAATTCATATTTTGCTAATTTCACATAAATCCATTCAACACAGCCAATATGGCTTGAAAATAAAAACCTCAACGGCAGTAAATGTCCCCAGGCTATCGGAAGACTTACTGAAAATGACATCATCTCGCTAACTAGTTAGCGGAATCAAGGTGAAATTTGTGCGCTCAGGTGTTGCGCACATCTGCTCATTATGTCGGGAAGTGACACTACGGGTCGCTTCCATTTGGGACGCCACAACACAGAAAACAACAGCGGACTGACTGGAAATTATCAATCATCTTTGCCCGCCTTGCGTTTTTGCCATTTAAGCTGGTTGCACCGCTTCAATCATCATCTGCCAGTCTAAATGCTAGTGCTAATTAGCATTCCCATGCTAAATTACCTCCCCGTTCCATGTTGCCTGATTAGGCTTAATCATTCTGACACGCTAGGTTTATGGCAGCAAGAGCTCAGAGTCTATAGGAAGAGATGAGAATGAAAACTGGAGAGGTGGAGAGATTGCCTTTCATTGCATACTGTAAATGGGCTGAAATGGTAAAGGTAATGTTTTTATTTGTTTTGGACATTCATAACATGTTCAATTAAGAAATGTCACATTCACTCTTGCACATGTCAACATGTTCGAAAAGGAGTAGGAAAAAGCAAAACTTATTTCATGAAATCATGACAAAAAGGTGCAAGAAGATCTGAGAGTGGGTCCTAACTGAGGAACCTTTGGTCCACCTCTGATGTCTGAATTGTGTCCCTGTCTCTGAGCAGCATGGACTCAGTCATTTGGTTGCCATGGTTACCCCAACGTCACCATACTTCAACCCATCTTGTCACTCAAACTAGCTTTCAAGATACAAGAAAGAAAAAAAAAGCGGGGGGGGTTAAATTGTATTTGCTGCCAGCGGGCAAATGATGAAATGGCGTGAAACCATTCACACCTCAACCATCACCACACCTAAACAGCACTCGCTCAAAGTCCATCCATTTTGCTCTTTCTGGCTTGTCTCTTTGTGGGGTTTTTCACACTCTAAAATCCGGGACACTTGAGGCTGTGGAGTGTTCCGCTTCTTCTTGCCTGATGTGCCACGAGTGTCCTGCTCTCCCAGGTACAGAGAAGACAAACTGGAACCAATAAACGGATGTTCAATTTATTTTTTTTTTAAACCAACATCTGAGGACTTCTTTTGCCTAAGGATGTCTCTGGCAAACGTGGGAGATTGGAATGCCAACTAAAACTTTTTATGTGAGACGAATAAGCTATCTTAAGTAATGACTGTACTCCATGTACTAAAATCGTAGACATACATCTTAAAATAAACTACATCATCTGACAACAAAACATAATTTGACAAAAATATAATTTTACTTGTTTCAAACTTTGAAACTGGTTCTGCTGGCAGAATATTTTGCTTATTTTAATTTGATTTTAGTGCATATATTACTTAAGATTAGCAAGTGGTATATCTAACTGACTCTAGTGGTCTCTGGTAAGAAAAATCCTATTTTTAGTCAGAAAAAAGTTATTTAATCTTGCTTAGATGTCAGTTTATGCAGCATGTGGCCGGAAATGACATTGCCTATATCGTCAGTAAAGGTTTTATGATGGTGACAGCTTTGACCCTAGAACGGACTAATGAAATTTCCATGTTCATATTACCATTATGTTCAATCTCAGCCCTGTGTTGCCACACAGAATGCTAATCTGCCTTGAGTATCAAACTAAAACTGAAACACTGTACAGTATGTACAATACGTATATACTGTATGTCATTATGTAGGATGGAAAGTAGCGCAGTTCTGCTATCAGTCATGATTTTTGTCTTGCATCCGACAGACTGTCTGGTTTAAGATGAACATGAGTGATTGCATATTCACAGATTGATCAATACATAAACTGTAAGTCACACTGGAAATCCAAGAGTGTGTGTGTGCTTGTGCGTGCTTGTGTGTGTGTATACATCAATAAAGTGCAGCTCTGCATTTCACTGGGCCAAGAAGTACAGGTTAACTCCCAATGAATAGCAATTAGACCATGCATTGTTCAGCCATTAAACTCCATCTGCCTTAGTCTGAGTACGTCTCGCTTTCTTTGTGATCCCAACTATTCTTCTCCTTCACATGACTATTATTTTTATTCCCAGATCCTTTATTGATGGCTATTCTACAGACTTCTTCTGCCTTAGGGGTGTTTCCTTTATTTATTGTTTAGCTTATTGGGCTTGTATTGCTTGAATCCCCTGTTGATTTATTGAAATTGGTGTCCCGTCTCACTGCCTCTTCGAGATGACAGCGGCAGGCCGGTGCATCCAACTGCATTGATGTACACGAGGACACCGGCTAGCCACCGCATCCTGCTTACCCCCTCTACCTCCAAACAGACCAAGATGCCATATGAGAGGAAATAGGATTCCAATGACCGGGATATCATCCAAAATGTCTATATAGACACACAAATCATCTGTCCATGCACACACACACACACACACAGGCACACTAGGGGGTCATGCACAAGGACTAGTGGGCAAGGTTTCAGTCGACTTGGCAAAACACCACAGACAGGAAGCACTGTAAGGAGGTAAGCTTCTGCAGCAGCAGCATTGGTGTAATATACACTGATACACTCAAATGTCAGCTTTCAGAAACCTTATGGACACAACTCTGGCAATGCCTGGTTGTAGATGACCACAATGTATACCACTGGCAACTGTTTATGATTCTGTATATGCGTCATTAAACTTGTTTAGATGAAAGAATTGTAACTTTAAATTCAACTGCTAACTGAAATACAAAATACACACAAAATAAATAAATAAATAAATAAACTTAGCTGTCCTTCTTCAGACTCAAGTGTAAACATGTGATGGTCCTGAATGTAGTTTGTTCAGCATTTTCACAACAAATAAAACCATTAGCATTGGTGACTGATTGTGTCTTAAAGCAACTGAGGATAAAAGGTCTGCAGTACTTGGATGCAGCCAGCAGAGGCGTTGTTGAATCACCCTCAATCAGCTGATTAGACAAAGAAGATGGGAAGTTGCTGTGGGAAGTTGAGCCACATCCATGAAAACTTTTGATATGTAAATCCCTTCCAATTAATCAAAGCAATAAAAAAACAAGCATGGAAACAGGAGTTCAGAACATTTAGCTTTAGAAAGGGTTTAGAACTTAGTCAAACCTCCATCCCTAATTAATACTAAAGAAAAACAATATCATAACTTTGGCAAAGTTGAAGAAAGAAACACTGTTTGAGATCCAAATTAAACCAGATGACTATCAATCAATACAGGGAAAAGCAATGTTAAATGTTCATTTATCCATTTTATTAGTCATGTATATATACTGTATATTTCCCATTGTTTTCTGCATGTTAAACTATAACTATTCTCTGTAAAATGTATGGACATTTCTGGAACTGATTATTTGATTTTATTTCTTATGGGAGAAATTGATTCGGTTTTCGACGGATGAATAACCGAGGTACCCCTGCACTTGAGAACAGATAGCAGCCAGCCACTAAGACACAAGAACAAACCATATGCAAATTTCTCTAATTATTGAAAACCTCAAGCAACTATTTGATTCAACATTCCTTCCACGGGACACCAAAAATAGACGAGTCCTGCCGGGGAAGGTGATAGATATTACAGAGGTAGCTCAGCTGGATGTGAGATGAAAAAGTGGCTGATTGGCACTGACGACTTGACGTCTACTCAACACACAAACACACACACAGACTTTGAGAGTCCACGCTGTGTGCGTGCCGAACATAATGGGAAGTCTAGAATAAGAAGAGCTTTTGAGATACAAGTCAGACATATACTAAATCAGGGGCTTCCAGAGTGTGGCCCAGGGGCCATTTGCGGTTAGCTGCTGTTTTTTTATTGGCCCACGGCACATTGTAAAAATATAATTTAACAAGAAAACAAAACAAACAAACAAAATGGCCAAAATAAAAAAAAATCTGCAGTTATTTTATAACAATAAAGTCATAATAAATAAAAGTTGTAATCTACCGAGCAGATGTAATCTGATGAGAAAAAAAATTGGAATTATACGAGAATAACGTAATGTTCTGAGGAAAAATAACGTCATTTTAGTAGCATAAAGTTGAAATATTAAAGACATATTAAAGAGATTTTTTTTAAGTCGGAATACTATGAAAACAACAAATTAGGTTTTAGAAAAGTTTTGTTTTGAGAATAAAGTGAAAATATTATGGTAATCAAGCCATAATTACGAGAAGAACGTATACAAGAAGAATGTTGAAATAGTTGGAAAATAAAAAAAAACCAGCTGTAATATTACAATAATAAAGTCAAAATATTAAGAGAAAAAAGTCATATTCTAACGCGGAAAAAAGTTGCAATTTTACGAGAATGAATTCGTAATAACATGCGGAAAATGTTGTTATTTTAGTAGCATAGAGTTGAAATATTAAAGAAAAATGTATATATTTTTTGAAGTCGTAATATTATAAGGCCCAAACAAAACAAAATAAAGGGTGGGGAAAAACTGGGGTGGGGAAAAAGTTAATATTATGGGAATAAAGTCAAAATATTATGCGGATAAAGTCATATTATGAGCAGAAAATTTACAAAGATTATTTGTGAAGAAAATTGAAATACAGTCAAACTTGTCTATAGCGGCCACTAGAGGGAGTCTGTAAACGTGGCCGCTATAGACAGGTGGCCTCTATAGACAGGTTGGCCACCAGTTTGAATGTTGACCAGTAAAGGAAAAAAAAGAAAAAAAAGGAGGGGGGGAAAAATAATAATAATAATGTTGACCAGTAGAGGGTACTGCGGACTGCGGATAAAAGTTGTACAGCACTACTAGGCTTGTTATTATCATGGTTCATGGTTCATTGTTTTAATTCATCCTGAACATGCATATGAGTCAAACAGTAGCACATCACATAGTACAATTCACAATTTTGCATGTCCAAAAAGGAGTAGGAAGAAGCAAAGCTTATTTAATCCTACCCCTCATCAGTTTCACATCAGTTGCAATACATTTATTCACCTCTTGTTCTTCCAAGTGTACTTTGTAGGTCTACATGACAATGTAGTGCAATCATAGCCAAGGTTTTTACTTACTAAAAGGAAGCTAGAGACTTAATAATAACTGATAGAATATATCCACGACCCACAGAACAAAGCTGTGCTAGTCATGTCTTACGCTTGTTTTTAATATTTTACTTTTTATACGGCAGTGTCATTACAGCTTTAGTTCATTAGGAAGTGACGGGAAGTGACGGTGGGCGTCCCGAGCAGGAGAGCTAGGCTCAGTGCTAGCTGTGAGTTTCGAGAGAGTTGGGAAGTGTGTTTATGTTGGCGTGGATGTAAAGTCCTGCAGTGTTCTCCGCTGTTAATAAAGCCATTAAAGTGCATCGGCGACGTGAGTCTATCCTTCCCCACAACAAGCGGCATTACAGTATTGACCAGTGCGCACCAGGAAATAAACGGTGTCATTTCTTACAGGCATTGGCTGGACAGCTATGTAGTGGGGCTTGTTTAACCTTTGCCTTGTGGGCAAGCAAGAAGGAGAGACGATGCTGAGAGATGTGTGTGTGTTCTGAGCTGCTGTCTGGTGGCCGCATTCAATAAATAAAGTTGTCAGAAGCAACAGGAGAAGTTTCCTTCTTTGCTTCGGAGCTGAATAACACTGACAAGTTAACAGACTAGTAGCGAACGGAAAAGAAGACGGCTTTGTTTGTGTCGAATACAGAAGATGAGGACTTTGATGGATTTGTGGATGAGGATTGATGAAAAATAACGTGAGTACATTCTAAAATACTTCAATTAAGTACAACCGAACTCAGTTTTGCTCCCGCTGCCGCATGCACGCTTGCGTATGTTTTTTTTTATTGTAGCGTCGCTGGGAGCACGTCCTGTTCCCAGCCTAATTTGCGGTAATGTTTTGGTGCAAATGCTCTTAAAGTTACACGTTTGACCAGGAAATAGCAAGCTCAAAAGAAGACAGCTTTTTTGTGTGGAACAACTGACAGTTTGTGTGGATCTTGTGAATGATTGTGACTGAGCTAGGACTCAGTAATTAAAGTCTACACACGACGGCGTCATTGATTGAAAAACGAAACTTTTTCGTGCATGAAGCTTCTACTTGAGTTGGTAATTTGGCCGCTATATGCAGTCAGATATTGACCAAGGAAGACAAAATGGGTGGCCGCTGGCCGCGTTGGACAGGTGACTGCTATACACAGGGTCTATAACATGTAAATTTGCTGCGGGGGATTTTTCAGTGGCTGCTATGGGGAGGTGGCTGTTCTATAAAGGTGGCTGCTAAGACAGGTTTGACTGTAGTTAAAAATATGTAAAAAAATGGGGGAAAGAGCAAAGACCAAAGTTCACACTAATAATATGCTTTTTTTCGCCTATATCACGCTGAGATACAATTTCTTCTTGAAATATATATAATACACCTTTCATTTTTGTACTTTTTTTATGTGGCCCTCTGTAGAAAATGTTTGGACACCCCTGCACTAAATAGCCTGGTACTCAGAAAAGCCTCTATGATAGTCTGATGAGGTTCATTTAGTCTAACATTCATGCATTCTAAACAGCTCTTTTTACACACTAGACTTAGCTAGTTTTTTTTTCCTACCTGACAGTTTCGACTGCTCACTTGTCAGTCTTCGTGACCACTCTCAGGAAGACTGCAAGTGAGCAGTGGAAACTGGCACGAAAAAAAAAAAAAAAAAAAAAGCTAACTCTGGTCTGTAAGCCTCTCTGATGTTTAACAGCCATAAGTTCTCACAGGACTGATTCGACAACATCATTTTATTAATATAATTTCATACACCAAAATATGCCATGGACTGCCTTAACATCAACGCATACATGTGAACTTTATTACAGCAAACGTGAATCAAAAAGCCATTTTCTAAATCAAGACAGCTTCTAGCAGGGGTTTGGAAGTGTGGCACAGTGGACATAAAAGCGGCGGATGGGTCTTGCCTACACCCCCAAAGCCTGTGTCTGAGGCCTTTTTTGGGAAAAATATGTTTTTCTTTACATTTGTCAAGCTGATGTGCCTGCCCTGAAGTGTTGTGGCACCTCAGAATTAGAACACAACGGGCTTATAGCATTTTACTACTTCACCACGAGCCTTTTTCACACACAGATCCTGCTGCGACAGTAGGTCTGGCATTTATCCACCTGTGCTATTCATGCAGAACTCAACGAATCAGTGTCTGGTCTGTTGTACAAAATACCTGTCGGACAGCGACAATTGCTTACAACACAACAGACCAGGCAAAGTGAATGCTTCAACCTCTCAGCCACAGCCCCTGCATTGCCGAATACCCAAAGGCAGCATCCTGCCTATGTAACGGAAAATTGTCAGAACAACTTCATACCCCACATTCTGCGATGGTGCCATTTACGTATACAGAGCAGCGACACAGGAACAAGCTGAAAAAAGCAGACTTGGCCTACCTTTTTCATACGTCCGCTTCGAGTGCCCATGAATGCCACCGTGTGTCCCCGGTAGTCATAGGCCGCCACGGAGGTCATACCGTCCTCCTTATCCACATACAGTGAGACGCCCTCGATGGTAGTGGTGCCCCCGAGAGGCTGGTTGAAGTCGTGGCCGCAGAAATTATCATCAATCTGCAACGGCTGTGCGGAACAAAAAATGAGAGAGAGACAACCCATGAATGACTCCATTAACGCTTTTTAACTCCTGTGTCTCGTTAAAATGACATTAATTCTTAAAGATGCAGGAGCCGTTTGGTCTCGCCGGCACTTAGTAGGCAGTTGATGGAAGTGGAGCAAAAGCAACACATGGAAGATTTAGTGAGGGAGGGTGGCAAAGAAATTAATAGCTATCATTGATAAAATTAATGTCGTTCTGCTGGAGTCTTGACAGAGATGTTGAGGAATTAAGATTTGTGATTTACAATCGATATCAAATTTTACACGGCTTCTTTCTTATTTCTTTGTATATTGCATTGGTAATGTAGTTTCTAATGAGAAACAAGCCAATGACGAGCATAAAAGCCTGGCATGAGCACATGACAGGAAGTAAATTATAGGTCTAATTAGCATTTTTTAATCAAAATACTGTATGTCTCTCGTATGCGTGCATAGGCACGGTGATATCATGGTTTGTCACAGCTGATTTACTTGTAAGAGCGTGTGTGCGTGTAGGCAAATCATTAAAAGCAGGTTGTAGCCACACACTCAGCGTTATGCTGACACGAGTAACACCTTTATCTGTATCACATTTCTCAGGAGTCTTTTGTTGTAAACATGGGACCGATTTCACAAACATGACATTTGAAGCACATATAGCATCTCGCAAAAGTAAGTAGACTCCTTACATTTCAGCAAGCATTTGCTCTTGAAACTATTGAAAGAAAACTAGCATGTGTTGCCAAAAGTTGTGCAATGTAAAGTGATAGTTCGGATTTTTTGACATGAAGTTGTATAACATCCCCATCAGCAGTGAACTATATCAACAGTGACCTACCCCCACATTTGATCCCACGAGTCCAGTTCTGTCGGACTTCCGTGACGAGGAACTTAGTTCTGCTTATTTGCTGGGTCATTTAAGTAAAGAGTTTGGCTTCTCAAAACAATATATAATACATATACATATAATACATATAATACATTTTTGAGACCAAATAAACAAATACAATAACATAATAATATATCATAATAATACAATATTTCCTTTAATATGTCATCTTTCACTCTATAAAGTTGCGGAATTGGCATTTGTGACGTATTTTCTCACAGGCAATTCGTACTATCTGTCGCATTAGCTATTAGTATAAACATTTTAGTTTTACATTTTACAGTTATTACTAGGCTGCATGGTGGTCTAGTGGTTAGCATGTTGGCCAACACAGTAACAGCCTGGAGATCTGGAAGACCTGGGTTCGATTCTCCCTTGGGCATTTCTGTGTGGAGTTTGCATGTTCTCCCCGGGTGTGTGTGGGTTTTCTCCGGGCACTCTGGTTTCCTCCCACATTCCAAAAACATGCATGTGACATGCATAATTGGCAACTCTAAATTGTCCATAGGTCTGAATGTGAGTGTGAGTGGTTGTTTGCCTATATGTGCCCTGCGATTGACTAGTAAAGGGTGTACCCCGCCTGTCGCCCGAAGTGCTGGGATAGGCTCCAGCATGCCCCTGCGACCCTAAAAGAGGAGAAGTGGTATAGAAAATGGGTGGATGGATGGATGGATTTATTACTATTCACATTATGTCTTTTTGTTCTATTTTTCCACTTTTGCTGGCTTTTTTAAAATGTTATTTCTGCAATGAGCCATGTTCCACAGATGGCCCCTGCACCACACTTTGGACACCTGTTTGGTGAGCCAGCCAGTCTTAATTTCACCCGGAAGGCGAGGTGTTGCAAGGCTCCGGCTTCTTGGCTCTGTCGAGCTGTATTGTGGAGGGGTTTATGCAGCTTTCAAACCGGCTTCAGACCGGCACTGCACATCGCTACTTATGTAAAATATATAATTACGACAGCTTCTGCTTGGCGACAGCTGTCCCTACTGGCCGTTTTAGGTTCCTGGAACTTTTGACGACAAAGAAAGCAGCCACACATCACTTGCTGACGCTGACTCTGGGAACTCGGAGGTAGGTTGCACTGCAAGGTCTATAGTGTGCTTTAAGCACCAATAATGCCTTGCACACTGCCACATCCATATTACTGTATTATCATTCATAGTAGCAATGCCATAGTTCACAATCTGGTTGGTTTCTAGCTGCCCAGTTCTCGCGAGACAGATTTTCTCCAAACCAGAAATCTCGTCATCATCTTGTGAGATCTCCTGACACCCCTATTTACTACTTCTACTGAAAATGACTCAACACATGCACTGCGACATTGTGACATTGTGCTACGTAGGTAAAAAATTTGGCTATTTTGGTTTCATTCTGAGCATGCCGGGGGATGGGTGAACTTGGGTTGACCTATAAAATCAACTGTTATAACTCAAAAACGAAAGCAGCACAAAGGTTCAATTTAACTGCACAAACCAGCACAAACGTAGCACTAAAAAAATGAGACTATTTGACTAGAGTTTTGAGTGGGCTGGGGCCCAACTTCACTCAGGTCCTGTGGAGCATCCTCAAGAGGAAGGAAGGAAGGTGGATGAGCACAAGGTGTCCACCACATCCATCATCTCCACCAGTGATGTCATCATGGAGGAGTGGAATAGGACTCTAGTAACAGCTGCACAGCTCTAGTGAATTCTATGTCCCATGTTCTAAGAAAACTAAGGCAATGCGAGATAACAATTGTGCGAACTACTTCTAACAATATTAACAGAAAATTTGGACATGGTCACCATGAGGTGTACACACTTGTGTTGCCAGCTACATAACAACAATGACGGTATATAAATGTATACTTTTATACAAGGTGTACACTGACTACTCTAAAGTATATTCAAGTTTCATTTCTATATTATGGCCCTTGAGACCATATATTGCTGCATGTGAGGGCTGTACTCGCTTTTGTGAGATGGTCTATTATTTATGCAAGGAGCCAGATAAAGTAAACAAATCTGCATTCTTAGTGTCTCGCGCTCTCACACACATCCTGCAGAGTCAGATCGCCATCTTCACTGGCAGGCATGCTGAGGATGCTAATGGTTTGTTATGTTTAGACTGACTTGCATCATTACCATAGAGTCAACAGCTCAGATTTGAGGCGCAGCGGAGCATTCAACATCAACGTGTCTGCAGACAAATGTGGCCACACATGGACCTGACATCTGCTCGCAATTGCGGGCCTTGTAGACATGTAATTCCTGCAGTCAGGCCCACTCCATCATTACCAACTCACACAGGAGGAGATGCTACATCACTTTCAGCCACCGAGGTTGTGTTAATGTCCTGGTCTACTCTTTATTTTCAATCTATTTGCAGATGAGATGCATGTCCTAATTAGGGGGGTTTATCAAAATGTTTCATTGGATGACCATGATTTTGCCAGTCGTAAAAGTTAAAAATTCATCATTCACAGGGTTTACCATAAAAAATCCTCTACAAATCATCATCATCATCACCAGTCATCATAATATTATTATATTGTATATTTTAAATTATACAGATTTGACAAAAATCACACATTATTTTAAATAATTCCCATAGAAAGTGTGCAACTCTGAATATTTCCAACATTCCCCTTGATAAACTTCCAATGCAAAGTTTCCAGAAAGCTTCCAGATTTTTACTGGAACATTTCTGCATCTTGTTTTGTTCCACACATCAGCAGGAGAGCAAAAAAAAAATCTTTTTTATATTCACCTCTTGCTGCTTAAAAAGCTCCCAAAACAACATCTGCTTATTTCCTCCCCCACTTGTCTTTTAATTGCTTTATTTTACTTTACTTTTACTCTGAGCTTGGTCAGGAGCAAAAGTCAAGTCAAAGCTGATGAAAAAATATTAACCGTGTTTGAACCGTTGCTATAAAAGCTAATACATTGCAAACAAAGGAGAAGACGGTACTGTTGAGATTAAATTGCGAATGTAAAAGTCAAAGGTAGGTAACGCCATGCAAGTACCATGACAGATGACTTATGGACCATTACGCCACCTGTGCCCTTGCAAAGACATTTTGCTTGACGGGGGCCGTGCTTTTTCAACCAATCTTGCTCAAAGTTTATAGACACCTGCTTGGCAGTTCCCTAAAGGTGTGTACTAAATTTTGTAGTGATTCGTCTAAACACCCTAAAGTTACATTAAAGACGTTTTGTAGAGTGCATTTGACTGTGGGAGAAATTTCAAGTCTATCCGACATACAGTGTATGGGGGTTATACTTTGTGGTTTAACAATAGCGCCACCATATGGTGTATTTGTCAGAAAAATAATAGCACAGGCAACACAGTGGGGGCGCATGTTTTGACAAATTTTCAGCCTTTTGTGAGTATTGGTTCAGGAGTAGAAGAGTATGCTTACACAGACAAATACATTACAGTCTTTGGACACTCCATGACTGTATCAAGACAAATTGAAGGTGCTGTCTGTCATGATTAGGTACTGCAATGAGGTCAGTAACATTCGAACATGCTATATTCTGCTCTGTTCCTGCTCAGAGCATGCAAGCCACACCCGATGTAACACAACCATGTGCAGGAAAAGTTGAAGTGATCAAGTGTCTTTTGAAGGCAAGGAGGGATAGCACCTTTAACTTTAGGAATTTTGATTCAACTCCAAATTAAACGATTGAACTGGGGATTCAACCTTGGACGGGTTCCCTATGTTGGATCCAGCTTACCCGTGACAGGATAAGCGGTAGAACATGAATGAATGAATGAGCGTGAGAATCCTTTCACCTAGATTATCAATGCTTGGTCCAAGTTCTACTATAATCTGGCAGGCTTGACAATGTTGAGATCAAGGCTCAGGGGGTTTGTACCATCTGCTGCAGGACCCCTTGTTCTTCTTTGTGGCCATTTTACTGCTGTAGGACTCTGGCAGCCTGTTTGGGCTGATTGTCACGCTCCGGAATGAATTTTGCATGGTAAAAGAAAAAAAAAAACAAAAAACGTCCGTCTCCCTGATGTTGTGGGATGATGGATAAGAATCTGCCTGCACTTCTCAGCACTCACAGACATTAAACAGACTCTACACTGCCAGCTTCTTCATAGTTCATCGTCTATGTCATGTCCAAGTACGTGAACACAATCAGTCCATTGTTGTTTCTTTACTATAAGCAAGAGGTCATAATACTGGAGTGACACCAGAAAAACAAAAACATCCGGAAAAAGGGTTCATGTAAGTGTTAAATCCAAGAAACAAATTAGGAGAAAAAGTGGAAAATCTACAATGGATGCAGATTATTTTCTACATGTATTCTCTTGTGTTTTTAAGATCGCTCTGATTTTGGTCAATTCTTAGCTAATGTTGCTGTTATATTACTGCCACAATTACTTTACTCAGCCAACCAATGTTTGACTTCTCGAAAAGCTGACAGAATCTTTTCTTTGACAGGTTTCAAAGTGCAAAAGTGACTTTTAATGACATTCTAACAGTAAAATGTGTCCATAGATCCTGTTTATAAGCACCAAATGTGAGAAAAGGGCACTAATTTATCATGCATGAAGAAAACTCACTGCTCACGGACATAATACTGGCTCTGACCTGCCCCTAGCTAGATGACCCGTCCCGTTTATACGCCCAACACTTTGGAAGAAAAAAAAAAAAGTTTCACGACACAGTTTAAATTCCAATTGCAACACAGCACCCACTCTCTACCACTCTTTTATATATATATATTTAATTATAATCTACCATGTATCAGTCTCTTCACGACTTCGCTGGCTTCTTTTGTGATTGTTGTGGCCTAAAATGCGTGACTTTGTGCAACGTTGTGCAAAAGTTTTGCATCTGCTTATTTACGAATTTGTTATCAATGTCTTAAGTGTTCTTTTTAACTGTGACGGAGTGTGATGTAACTGTGATGGACACTGTCATGTGTGGTCACATTAAGTGATGTACTATGTTTGTATTCAAGAGCGCTTATATTTTATTAAATGAACATTTATGTTGGGAGTTGACCACCAGGGTGTAGTCCCATCTCAGTGAGCCAAGGCTGCGGAAAACTTTCAGGCCCAATCAAAAAAAACAAACAATTTTTTTAAATAATAATTTTCTAAATAACTACACTACCAGTTAGGGCTGTAACAATTCGTTTTAATAACGATTCAATTTGTATCATGATTTGTGGTTGCCGATACGATTCAAGGATGATATTGGTTCATTCAGTAACTTTAAATCGATTCAGTAACTTTTTAGCCAATTCAACCAATGTGATACTAGACAGTTCAGGTGAAGTTTCCTAGACTCCTGTTATTTTGTAAGTGAATCAAGTATAAATTATTAATAATGCTAACATTCTTAAGAATAAATGATCAATTAGTACAAAAATGAGTTAAAATGCAATACAAAATCAGGATGAACAGAGGGTGGTATAGCTCGCCATGATGAATTATTTACTTTAAATAATGCAATCCAAACCTTCACTTTGCACCCAAAGGTGAGGGACATTATGCAAACTCCTCAACAAATGAATGTGGTATGGTATCTGCAATTAGGTGTTGAAACTTTCTAACCTGTACGGGCCGATGGCAGCAAGGGAATTTTTTGTGCTGATAATCCTCCTGGTCAGAGCAGCCATTTGAAAGAACATTGCAGCAGCTAGCAAGAATACACTGACAGACGTTTTGCAGTGCACATATGTTAGGGATATTTTAAAAAATTTAATATTTAAAATCAAGTCTGAGTAATTCTGTCTGATAAAACATACTTGAAGTTTAATTTGATACCTCATTCACTTCTCTAACCCAAGTATTAAAGAAGTTAAAGCAAATTTCATAACAGAAAATAGTGCCTTTGGTTCCCATTGCTTTAACATTGAGTCAAGATAAAAGCTGTGATCGATCCACGGGCCTTGGCAAGTACAACCGTACTACAAAATATATCATAACTTAGGCTGTGATATTTGTTTTAAAAGTAGCCGTTTAAATTTGTTTGACAATCAAAAAGTCCTGGGGTGAAAATCAAGTGTCAAGTGCTGTATTGGTTTCCATGCCACACTACTAACTGCATGTACACAGTAATTCCAGGGCAAAATTAACATATTTTGAACAATCATATTTTAATGAAATTTCATCTGCAGATAGATATTAAAGTGAATGTATATCCTAGATACCTCTTATCTTGTCCTGAAGCTCCTATCCATGCGTTTAAAAGACTCAAAAGTTGGATTTAACTTTTCTGTATATGAATGAAAATACACCCGATATCATATGAAAAAGTTACATTTTTAAGGACATCCCCATGGATTGTCTTAATCGAGCGCGCACGCACAGTGTTACATTTTCGCAATGCTAAAACATGGGGATTGTATTTGTAACATTCCTATATACTGTATGTGTTTTGACCTGGACACGCCTCGCCTGATGATGGCGTTACTAAAGGCCCTGTCACACCTTGACGATCTAGCCAGCGCATGCCCGACGTAATCATTTTGATGGCATATGTTGAACTGTGGACGTTTTTTCAATTTTGGGCGTATACATAGCGTATTCATAACGAGTTCAACGTATACATGACGTATTAGTAACTTATATAGAACGTTTCTATAACTTATAGACAACTTATACCAACGAATGCGTAGCGTGTTGCCGGCGTTCACAACTTATGCCCAACGCCAGGCTAACTTATGCAAACCGCACGGCAGCGTATAGGCGACGATGACGTGCCGTAGCCTATAAAAAGGCTGCCACTTGATGACTCACCTCACTAGACATCGCAGTGTCAACATCACCATCATGCCGAAGAAAATTCCGAAGACTGCTGCCAAGAAGTATGAGGGCAGAGGGATCCATCACCACCCACAGCTTCCCCCTCCCACTCTCACGCTGATGGAGATGACGCAGGTTCATTCCCAGTGTCACAGTGCCCTCTACTGGTCAAGCATGTAGCAGTATAAATACTTGTATCCTTCAAGGCGTCGCATAATGTACTGTATCTGTACTTTATCTCCATCTCCTCTGAGCCAACCCTAGCCAAGAAAAGAGCCAAGAAGACACAGTTTTGTCTCAAGGTATGTTGACGTATTACGACTTGTGCGTAACTTACAAATAACGTGTGTCAACGTGCGTCAACGATTGCATAACTTATTGCCCGCGTATGCGGGACGTATGAATCATACGTTGACATACGTCGAAAAGTTTTGTGCATGCACAAAATTTTTGGACGACTTGGACGTACTACGACGTATGCCGGCGTGCTTCAGCGTGCTCTTAACTTATACAAAACTTACCCATAACTTATTCGACGTACGCCAGCGTATTGGCCAAATTTTTCATACGTTGGCGTACGCTGGCTAAATCATCAAGGTGTGACAGGGCCTTAAGCGCCATTGCGACTAGACCGTAAACTACAATCAAGAGGCGTACAAAACATCCTTACTTTGCATATTGTCACCATGTCACTTAAAAGAAGTTTCAAATAAGGCCAAATTAGTTAAATATGAATACTGAATAAAGTGAATGAACTGACCAAAAGATGAAGAAGAGAATCAATTTTTATTTCACAGGTCAACTACAACTCCCATGACCACCACATACTCGGAAGACAATGACGTCACCGGCAGGCAGACTGTAATGTTTCACGTCTTTATCATTAAAAGTGCTAAAAAAAAGCACTTCCAAATAAAGCCTGCCGTGCTTAAATCCAATGCTCCATTTCATAGTATAGATTCAATCGATTGATTACCTTTTAAATGATGTTAGATCAATATATATGTCTACATGAATGGAAACTTGAGAACACATTGATGTAGTTGAATCGTAGGAATTTAAATCGATGCATCGATATAGTGAATGAATCGTTACACTCCTACGACCAGTCCAAAGTTTGAACACACTTTCTCATTCATTCAGGCAGTGTCCTAACTGTTGACTGGTAGTGTGCATACATTTTTATGTAAATGCATATCAACTTTGGGAATATGGGTTATTTTATTCAAAAAATAGTATACAGTTACACAGTAAATACTATAGTTTTTGCACGTTTACATTGTTTTCTTTCATTTCAACGTTATAATCTTCTCTCTGAAAAATAAACTCCAAGCCCGTGATGGTGGGTCTGTATTCATTTTGTGCTATTGATTTGATGTTGTTCCTGTCTTAGTTGTGTACACAGTACATTACAAATAAATAGCATTAGATCACTATAAATTAACAAATTTAATTGGATAACATGATGATGATTGGCCAAAATGTGCAGGGAATGTCACGTCCCACGTGCCCTTCCTTGGTGCCCCTGTCTCCCTTTTGTTTGTATCCTATCCAGATCCCAGGTTCCTGGCTGGAGGCATCAGGCTAATAAACCCATAATGCATACCTCGATATAAGGTAACCTGTTGTGGTCTTTTATTATGTCACTAGTCTCCCTGGGCTCACAGGACCTCTCTTGAGCTATTATTATTTCTAGATGTACCTCACACACAGCATCATTACAACCCGCAAACACATTTTTGCTCTATTTCCAGGGTAGGAGTTGAGACAAGGACACAGTCCCTTGTGTTGTCCTTGGCCAGGACCTCTGTTGTACACTGTCACAGTGTGCCCCTGGCATCTCTCACTTACACACACACACGCAGACCGTCTTGCCAAAGTCTTGAATGATGAATGTGTGTTGAAAAAAAATGAGGATAGGAGGCGGGAAAGAAGGAGGCCATGAAGACAACGGGTCAACAGGGCACTTGTCATGGCTAATGAGCTTCAATGTACAAAAAGAAGAGTTTTTGATTGACTCTGATACGTTGCCTGCAGCACTGACCTTGCTGTACAAACACATTAAACGTATTACCCACCATTACCGTGCAAGCTCACATCTACATTACCCATACAATAATGACGAATATTGCTTGAACCTTGCACCTGTCATGTTGTGTCCTTGGTTACAAAGGACCCTGCCAAGTTAAACAACTCCAAGTCATACAAACCAGAGTTCACTCAATCATCGTGTGTAATGTTATCTGACTTTTTGCACATGATGATAACCATTGACGAGAAAACAGAAAAGAGGCTGAGTACATTATCATATACTGTATACTGTATATCAATTGTATCAAGCTGTAAATACTTAAAAAAGAACATGTTATAAAAAAAACACCCAAAAAACATCAGTAATTCTTCAAAGAGTGAGTAGATTTATTACAAGAGCAGCACGGAGCTTATGTTTTTGCCGGCGTTTATCTGTTTGTTTGTTTGTTTGTGCTCAAAATAACTTGAAAAGTTCTGAATGGATTTGGATGAAATTTTCAGGAATTGTCGGCCTGCACTCTCTGAGTAATTTTCTAGTTTTTGTTGTTATACAGTGGTCTCTAAACAGTTGTCTATCTTAAAATGTTACTTAAAGTGCTCATGACACCAAAAAAAGTTAAAAACAAAAAACAATAACAACATAACAATGAAAGTACTCACAGCCGGTCTTCAAAATAAAAGTGCGCCAGCAAAACATAACAAGGTGTAGACGTCATTTGATCCGCCTTCACCAGAATAATGAAAAATGTTTTGAATGGTGTTTATTTCAATATTTGAGCACACATCTAACAAAAGAAACGTGTCTTTCAATGTTATTTTTTACAGCAAACATAACAAGATTAACATGTATTTTGTCATGAGCACTTTGCTTTGCTTTGCTTTGCACAATTAATGAAGTTTTTATGATGGTACAAATTTCAGCCTATCACAAATTAATTTAAAAAAATAATTAGTAATTAAATGAAAAAGTAATTAATTTCCTATGAAAAAATCACCTGCTAAAAAAATAGAATGGGACCTCAGAGCTTTATGAAATAATATAATTTTAGCCTGTTGGTCTTTGAATAATCTGCTCTTGTCCACAATGATTGTGACCCCTGTGATTGTAGAAGCTACAACCACTTTTAGAAATGTTAAGAGCCATTACTACAGCTAGCAAAAATGCCATACAGAGCTGTGATACAATAAAATGTCAAATTGCTCAATGACGACAACTAGGAAACTACTAACAACATACAAATGTGAGTCCATTTCAGCAACTATTTCATTACAGTATACATTCTCAAGGGACTATGAAACTTGGATATACTTTATACCATAGTCAGTGTAGAGCTTGTCTAGCAGTATAGATTTACTATCCACTGAAAATGAGTCAACACACAGCCATTATTGTCTAAACGGTTGGCAACAAAAATGAGGAGACGGATAATCCATCCATCCATCCATCCATTTTCCTCCACTTATCTGGGTCCAGGTCGCGGGGGCAGCAGTCTCAGTAAGAGAGCCCAGACTTCCCGGTCCCCGGGCCACCTCCGGCAGCTCCTCCGGGAGGACACCAAGGCGTTCCCAGGCCAGCTGTGAGACGTAATCTCTCCATCGTGTCCTAGTTCTGCTCAGGGTCTGGGCATGCCTGGAGCACTTCACCAGGGAGGCGTCTGGGAGGTGTCCGGGAGGCGTCCGGACTAGATGCCCGAATCACCGCAACTGGCTCCTCTTGATGTGAAGGAGCAGCGGCTCTACACTGAGCCCCTCCTGGATGACTGAGCTCCTCACCCTATCTCTTAGTGTATGTTCAGCCACCCTACGGATGAAACTCATTTCAGCAGCTTGTATCCGTGATCTTCTTCTTTCAGTCATGACCCAAAGCTCATGACCATAGGTGAGGGTGGGAACATAGATCGACCGGTAAATTGAGAGCTTTCCCTTCCGGCTCAGCTCTCTCTTCACCATGACGGTCCGGTACAGCGACCTCATTAATGCAGATGCTGCACCGATCCGCCTGTCGACCTCATGGTCCAACCTTCCCTCATTCATGCACAAGACCCCGAGATACTCAAACTCCTCCACCTGGGGAAGGACCTCACTCACAACCGGAGGGAGAAATCCACCCTTTTTCGACTGAGAACCATGGCCTTGGACTTGGAAGTGCTGAGTCTCATCCCAGAAGCTTCACACTCAGATGCAAAATGCCCCAGTAAACGCTGAAGGTCACAGCCCAATGAGGCCATCAGGAACCCATCATCTGCAAATAACAGAGACGAGATCCTAAGGCCCCTGAACTGGACTCCCTAGGCGCCTTGGCTGCGCCTACAAATTTGGTCCATGAAAATTATGAACAGAATCGGTGACAAAGGGCAGCCTTTGCGGAGGCCAACATTCACCGGAAACAGGCTCGACTTACTGCTGGCAATGCGAACCAGGCTCCTGCTCTGGTTGTACAAGGACCAAATGGCATGTAGTCACGCGCCACCAATCCCGTACTCTCAGAGCATCCCCCACAGGACACCGCGAGGGACACAGTCGAACGCCTTCCAAGTCCACAAAGCAGATGTAGACGAGTTGGCCAAACTCCCATGTCCACTCCAGTACCCTCGCAAGGGTGTAGAGCTGGTCCACTGTTCCTCAACCGGGACGAAAACCACATTACACATCCTGTACCTATCTCTCCAGTACCCTGGAATAGACTTTCCCAGGGAGGCTGAGGAGTGTGATCCTCTATAGTTGCAACACACCCTCCAGTCACCCTTTTTGAAAAGGGGGACTACTCCCCCGGTCTGCCAATCCAGAGGTGCTGTTCCCGACTTCCACTTCCAGTGTTGTCCCTAAAAATCCAGAGCCTTCAGGAATTCAGGGTGAAACTCGTCCACCCTCGGAGCTTTGCCACTGGGGAGAGTTTTGATTATCCCAGATACCTCAGCCATGGTGATGGAACTGTCCGAGTTTGTGTCCTCTGACTCTGTTTCCTCTATGGAAGTTATGTCAGTGGGATTGAGAAGGGCCTCAAAGTATTCCTTCCACCGTCTCACTATATCCTCGGTCGAGGTCAGCAGGCCCCCGTTCCCACTGTAAACAGTGTGGACCGGCCACTGCTTCCCCTTTCTGAGGTGTCGGACGGTTTGCCAGGATGTCTTCGAGGCCGACCAGAAGTCGTGCTCAATGGCCTCACCGAACTCTTCCCTCACCCGAGTTTTTGCCTTGTGAAATTCAACATGTACTGTGACATTGTGAAACAAAGCATCTCTAGGGAAACTGGATTGTTGTTTGGAAACATGTTGTCTATTAGTTACTCATGCAACCTCTTTCTGTGCCATTCTTGTGTTTGGAGACATCAACAATATGAAGCAATTTTTATAAAAGCATGTTTTATAATATTTTGGGTAAAAAAAAATATTTAAAAAAAAGCTCCAAACACTTGCAGCAAGTACTCCAAAACATGACTGCAAAGACACACTTAAACATGGTAGCTATCATGATTGTTATTTTTTACAGGGGACCTATTGTCACGTTCTGGTTGAAGCTGTTGGAAGATTGACCCCCAGGGTGCAGAGAGAAGGCGGCGAAGTGCAAAAATAAAAGTAATTTTATTGCACAGGACAAGAAAAAACTAAAAGTGACAGAGGAAAAGCTCTGTGGGAAAAATAATACAAAATATAAACAGGGGACAGCACTGGAAAATCAACGAGGTTCAATGACAGTGACAACCATAATGAACCAGCGCCGTGCATACGACGGTGCTGGTCTTTTAACTGTCACTGATTAGTATTGACCGCAGCTGTGCGGCCACCAGGCGTGGAGTGGCAGTTCCTTCCGCCACCCCGGAAGCACCGCTTGCCAGAATAATGGCGTAGGACAGGAAGTACACGCTCCTGTTCTGCAAAGCGTGACAGTACGTCCCCCCCACGGAACGGATGCCAGACGTTCCATGAGTCCAGGATTTCTAGGGAGGGTGGAGGGAGGACCGGCGGAGGGTCGCCGGGCTGTCAGAGGTGGAGGAGGAGCCTCGGCGGCGAGGGCTTGCTCTCGTTTGTCGGAGGTGAGGGAGGAGCCTCGGCGGGCGACGGCTTGCTCTCGGCTGTCGGAGGTGATCCAGCCTCGGCCCCGCGGGACAGGATTGCGGGCACCAGAGGTGACCTGACCTCAACCTGGCGAAACGTCGTCCCTGCGATCCGCTCCAGAAGCAGCTGTGCAACTGAGCGCGCACATCCGACCCTCGGTGACGGCTTGCTCTCGGTTGTGGGAGGCGAGGGAGGAGCCTCGGCGGGCGACGGCTTGCTCTCGGCTGTCGGAGGTGATCCAACCTCGGCCCCGCGGGACAGGATATTGCGGGCACCAGAGGTGACCTGACCTCAGCCTGGCGAAACGTCGTCCCTGTGGTCCGCTCCGCGAGCAGCTGTGCGACTGGGAGCGCACAGTCGACCTTAGCCCCCCTCAAGGGACAAATTCCAGACGTCACCGAGAGGTCCAGAAGGGTAGAGAGGGGGCTGGAGGTGGGCCTTGCATCCGACTACCTGGTTGCGTTGATCACTGCGGGTTCTCACCTCCCGTAGGCGCTCCATGATCCGACCGAGTGTCCAGTGCTCCCGCAGCAAACACTCGAAAAAGGCGTCCATCTCCGCGAAGCTGCGGGGAGCTGTCTCTGCGGGGGTCGTTGCTGGCTAGTTCATTCTGTCACGTTCTGGTTGAAGCTGTCGGAAGATTGACCCCCAGGGTGCAGAGAGAAGGCGGCGAAGTGCAAAAATAAAAGTAATTTTATTGCACAGGACAAGAAAAAACTAAAAGTGACAGAGGAAAAGCTCTGTGGGAAAAATAATACAAAATATAAACAAGTGACAGCACTGGAAAATCAACGAGGTTCAATGACAGTGACAACCACAATTAGCCAATTAGTCTTTTAACTGTCACTGATTAGTATTGACCGCAGCTGTGCGGCCACCAGGCGTGGAGCGGCAGTTCCTTCCGCCACCGCTTGCCAGAATAATGGCGCAGGACAGGAAGTACACGCTCCTGTCCTGCGAAGCGTGACACCTATTATACTTTTCCTCTTTTCTGATCTATAAATGTTGTTACAATGTTGTATTCTTGTGTTAAACGATGCCAACGCTTCGGATAATGACGATTGCACATTTGGAAGTGAGCCCTGAAAGCAGTTTTGGACGGCTCTGCATGCTGTGTTTTACAGAGTTTTTATTTAACACAGAGTTTCACTGACGTCAACGCAACCTGGGCTTCCTTATATGGGCATGCCCCACTCTGCTTCGCTCTGTTCACCGTAGCAATGGCTCCCAGGAAATGTTTGTTGGGGTGTGCCTAAAGAGGCAAGCATCAGGCAGAAATTTTGGAGTTGCTGATTCCCGGCCAGCAAGACAAAAATCTATTCATCTGTCAATGTCACGTCACACAGGACTGTTTTGTGAACATGGGCCAGCACAAAGCTGGACTATCTGGCAAACTGTTGCTGAAGTCTGACGCCTTTATAACGTTACTTGGTCGTGTTGAAGAATCAGAAGAGCAAGTTGTGGAAGTAATCGGACAAAAGGGTTGCGGCAGCTGTCCGGAAGTCCACGGGAGCGCCTGTGAGTGGGACCAATCACAGCGGAGTGGGCTCAGCGGGAGGCGTACCTGGATGAGGGCCAGGGTGGAGTAAATTACACAGATCGCTTGGGCGGGAAGCAGGAAACCCAAGGAAACAGTGCAGGAAGAGGTGCAGAGTCTGGAAGATCTAGAAAGCTTTCTATGCGGGTTATCATGTGTAGCTGCTCTATACTGGAGGAGTCCAGAACTCAATACAAAGGCCCGAAAATGAGTATAATAGGTCCGCTTTAAATTAAAAAAAAAATATCCCCATTATTTCCAATCAATCAGGGTTAAGGTGTCACGTAATATTTTTCAAACATAGTTTGACTTCTCAAAAGTGGCAAAAAGATATTTTTCCATCAAATGCTGCAGTGAATGTCACATGTTTCTGACTGTGTATGTGTTTTTGCATGTTAAACATACCCTCGTGGTTCATTCCCATGTGAGAATGTTGACATTAAAAACAGAACTGGCAAGGTCGATGCAACAAAATTTGTGGAGTCAAATTCTGCATTTAATTATGTGGGTCCTTTCTAATATTTACCAGAGACAGACTACGAAACTTTGCGTAAAGAAGACAACAACACTCACACACATACGCACGCACATGCACAGACACTGTCATGGCCTGTGTCCAGGTATTTGTTGACATGACTTGTCGCTAGGAGCAGACAACAGAACTGATCGGCCTTTGATTCCCCCCCCCCAGTGAGCCAGTATCAGGTCTTTAATTGGTTGTTAATGAGGGGAATGTGTGTGCGTGTGTGTGTGTGTGCATGCGTGTGTCTGTTTGTACATTGCGACATGGCAGGGGGTGCAGCAGAGATCTTAAACATCTGTCTAACAGATGGGGGCCACTTGAGGCACACTTTTTAACGCGTGTGTGGGAATCATGTGTGGAGTGAAACAGACCAAAGTGAATTGCTTCAACAAGACTGCAGAATGATTGTGCATCTGGCATCCATATCTGCCTTAAAAGCAAGAAGTCACCTTCACCTCACACCAGGGTTACATTACAGACTATGTGTACTTGCTATATGGGAGAATGAACAGAATAAGATTTTCATTGCATGGTATAACTGCTGTTGTACTATGCACATGACAATAAAACTCTCTTGAATCTTGAATCTTGAATCCTCAACCACCGACCCGCGGGAAACATTCAGGCTCAATGATAAAAAAAAGACAGCACTGATCCTCACACTGTTGTGATCATGTGGACTCTATCCGGTCGCTGCTGGATAAGTCCTGAGGTGGAGACTGGAATCGACTATCGGAGTGCCAATATCAGAGATTTTAGATGCAGGCCGATCTAATCTGATCCAACTCATTTTTTGTATCCATCCATCTTCTATGTCGCTTATCCTCACTAGGGTCGTGGGGATGTTCACTCTTCAAGCGAGAGGCGGGGTACACCCTGGACTGGTCGCCAGTCAATCGCAGGGCACATACAGACAAACAACCATTCACACTCACATTCATACCTATGGTATTCAGGGTCGGAAATTAACTTCACATGCATGTTTTTGGAATGTGGGAGGAAACCGGAGTACCTGGAGAACATGCAAACTCCACACAGAGATGCCCAACAGCGATTCGAACCCAGATCTTCTGACTTTGTGGCCTACATGCTATACATGCAATAGTCAAAGAGCCTCTAGTCTTTAACAAACTAAAAGGTAAGTATTAATATTATAGCTGCGTACACAACACAACAACATGCCATTTTTCAGCTTTTTTTCCACAATTTCAAGAGTGAAAAAGAAGGCACTTTGACATGTCACAATGTGTTTTTTGGGTTTGAGTGAAAGAGGGAGTGTTAAGTTGGAAAAAAGGAAGAGAGAGCCTGGCACTGAAGAGATTTTGTGGAAATGGTGGAAAAAGAAAAGCTGCAGGCAAAAGGCAAAATAAATAAATAAACGTACAAGAGAGAGAGGCTTCAGCAAGCCCCTCAGGTCAGATAAGGGAAAAAGCTGGCATGCCAAGAGATCAGCATTTATTTTCCAGCTTGATGTATTCCACAGTTTTCTTGCTATGTGTTCACATATTGCAAACTTGTTTCTGTCCTGTGCAGTACTTGGTTTTGTTTGAATTGCTTCCATCTTATGACTGGAAACAGATGTGGTCTTCATGCATGAAGTTACAACACCATACAGACGCTTTGGAACATGCAGCACCGTGCAGAAGTTAGTTTTAATGACCTTTTTTTCACATTTTGACAGTACAACAATAAATAGAAGGGCAGATAGAGTTAGTAATATTACTAAAAATATATACAATTGATTCCTGCTAAATGTTGTAGACTTGGAGCACATGGGCCAAGTAAGGTTGCTTTCACATTTGTGGTACGGCACACAACTTAATAAAAAAAGATACTTGCATACTTTTGTCATGGGACCAAAGGCTGTGAAGTAAAGAACATATGCATAAAGTAACTTTTGTGACATATTACGTGACATAACCACATTAGGTTTCACCAAAAACGTATATATATTATTATATATTTAATATATTATTATTAATATATATTATGAATATATATTTAATATTTTAAAGAGAGAGAGAGCAGAGCATGGATTATTTTGTCTTCCCCGCCAATGTTGCTAGTTTACCTAGTAGATTAGGTTAGATTAGATTAGATTAGATTAGATTAGATTAGATTAGATAGATACTTTGCAAAATAGCATCCAATACTTTCTGAAAAGTAGTAATTTATTTAAAAGCACACCTACACATGTAAAAGTGGTCATCCGTGCAGTCCAGCCCTGCACACAACAGGGTCGAACCAGCAACCACATAAATCCAGTGATAGATAGGTAAATCCAGCAGCAACAGCCAGCGAGCTAAAAGAAAGTCTATCAGTTCACTACGCTGCATGTTTCTTATGGCGTCAGGTAGTGAAGTTCAACCAACATACAAGTACAGTCAAACCTGTCTTAGTGGCCACCTTTATAGAACGGCCACCTGCCTATAGCAGCCACTGAAAAATTCCCCCCAGCAAGTTATAGACCCTGTGTATAGCAGTCACCTGTCCAACGCGGCCAGCGGCCACCCAGTTTGTCTCCCTTGGTCAATATCTGACTGCATATAGCGGCCAAATTACCAACTCAAGTAGAAGCTTCATGCACGAAAAAGTTTAGTTTTTCAATCAATGAATCCGTCCTGTGTAGACTTTAATTACTGAGTCCTAGCTCAGTCACAATCATTCACAAGATCCACACAAACTGTCAGTTGTTCCACATAAAAAGCCGTCTTCTTTTGAGCTTGCTATTTCCTGGTCAAACATGTAACTTTAAGAGCATTTGCACCAAAACATTACCGTAAAGTAGGCTGGGAACAGGACGTGCTCCCAGCGACGCTACAATAAAAAAAAAAAAAACATACGCCAGCATGCATGCGGCAGCGGAAGCAAAACTGAGTTCGGTTGTACTTAATTGAAGTATTTTAGAATGTACTCACGTTATTTTTCATCAATCCTCATCCACAAATCCATCAAAGTCCTCATCTTCTGTATTCGACACAAACAAAGCCGTCTTCTTTTCCGTTTGCTACTAGTCTGTTAACTTGTCAGTGTTATTCAGCTCCGAAGCAAAGAAGGAAACTTCTCCTGTTGCTTCTGCCAACTTTGTTTATTGAACGCGGCCACCAGACAGCAGCTCAGAACGCACACACATCTCTCAGCATCGTCTCTCCTTCCTGCTTGCCCACAAGGCAAAGGTTAAACAAGCCCCACTACATAGCTGTCCCGGCAATGCCTGTAAGAAATGACACCGTTTATTTTCTGGTGTGCACTGGTCAATACTGTAATGCCGCTTGTTGTGGGGAAGGAGAGACTCACGTCGCCGATGCACTTTAATGGCTTTATTAACAGCGGAGAACACTGCAGGACTTTACATCCACGCCAACATAAACACACTTCCCAACTCTCTCGAAACTCACAGCTAGCACTGAGCCTAGCTCTCCTGCTCGGGACGCCCACCGTCACTTCCCGTCACTTCCTGATGAACTAAAGCTGTAATGACACTCTGCCGTATAAAAAGTAAAATATAAAAAACAAGCGTAAGACATTACTAGCACAGCTTTGTTCTGTGGGTCGTGGATATATTCTATCAGTTATTATTAAGCCTCTAGCTTCCTTTTAGTAAGTAAAAACCTTGGCTATGATTGCACTACATTGTCATGTAGACCTACAAAGTACACTTGGAAGAACAAGAGGTGAATAAATGTATTGCAACTGATGTGAAACTGATGAGGGGTAGGATTAAATAAGCTTTGCTTCTTCCTACTCCTTTTTGGACATGCAAAATTGTGAATTGTACTATGTGATGTGCTACTGTTTGACTCATGCATGTTCAGGATTAAAACCATGAACCATGATAATAACAAGCCTAGTAGTGTTGTACAACTTTTATCCACAGTCCGCAGTGCCCTCTACTGGTCAACATTATTATTTTTAAAAAAAATTCCCCCTTTTTTTTCTTTTTTTTCCTTTACTGGTCAACATTCAAACTGGACGCCAACCTGTCTATAGAGGCCACCTGTCTATAGCGGCCACTTTTGCAGACTCCCTCTAGTGGCCGCTATAGACAAGTTTGACTGTACTAACACAACCCCACTAGTTGGCATCCATTACAGATGCACACTGCACTTCTATTTGTTGTATTCTATTGTTGTAACAGGTACAATTAAGCATGATCCAAACTTTGAAACAGTTATAAGATGTTGTTTTAAACGTTTGCGACTCCAGACTATTTTTGTTCAGTGGGCGAGGGGGCAAAATGGCTCTTTTGATAGTAAAGGTTCCCAACCCCTGGTTTAGGGAATGTCCTTTTTTGTTCCACCATGACTGCTCCACAGCACCAAGCAAGGGCCTTAAAGACATGCTTGGATGAGTTTGGTGTGGAAAAACCTGACAGCCCTGATGTGTATCCCATACAAAAACACCTTTGGGATTAACTAAAGGAGATGTCTTTGAACTCTTAGATGTAAAAATGAATGCAAAGTTTCGACATCCCATGTATTTATGTCTTCCACTCTGAAGTTTAAAGACCTATTCTAAAGTTTACTTTGGTCAAAGAGCCTCATCCAAAACTGCTCTTTCTACATTCCTGTATGTACTGTAACGCAAACCACAGATAATGTTCTTAAAGCCATGCTGCCCCTATCCGAGAAAAGCACAAGCTTAATCTGTGTAATCGGAACTAAAGCCATTCATGACAGGACATAATCCAATTACAGCAGACCGCAACAGGAGCTCACCCAAACCTGCTGTCCTATACAGGTCCAGTGAAGATGGTTGTCACAGTTGATTTTTTAACAAATGGGGTGCGGCGTTACAACTCTGGACATTTGTGACTGTAAGCCTGAAGGTAGTTTTAAGGTTGCATAAGAATAGGATCCCCTCTATATGTCACATTACCTCATAGCAATTACAAGATACCGCACAAATATCCCCCAGTGGCTGTAGGCTGTATAAGGAGGATGTTATTGGATGTTGACTCAGTGCACTGTTGTTTTGGCACTGGCACAGCGTGCAGGACATCATTGCTTTTCTTGCTGTCACCTTGCCTTTGATCTTCTTGCAGATGAAAACAAAAAAAAATAATACATGTTTCAATTGAGAAACAGTACGTACAGGAGATCCCCGCTTTTCGCTGGGGTTAGGGCCCGGTACCACCAGTAATGAAACGTGGCGGAAATCGGCGAATAATTGAGATGTCTATAAAAATGTCTATTTTTGACACATAGCTCGCACCCCTTCCAAAACCCTCCCGCAGCTTGACGTTCCCTTACATTTCAATGAACATTTGTAATAAAAACATGACACTGTTGTAATTATTTGATTAGATTCAGCTCAAGTACCCTCCCCCGTCATTCAATATGCCTCACACACGTATTAAACACATTTTGAAGTACGACATGTATAAGTACTCCCCAATAATGACTGATAATGTAAGATGGTAGATGAAGGCGGTGTAGAAGTTATATATAACTTTCACATTTGTGTCTCACAGGACCTGCGAACAACATGTCAACGCTTGATGAAAAAACATCATCAGTGAAACATGTTAACATGTAAAACACGTAAAATTTGTGGCCTTTTTTAAATTGCCAAATCAGGGTGAATGAGATGTGTTTTCTGCAGGAAAAAAAAGTAAAAAAATATATTATTTTGACCAAAAATCAGCACATTTACAGGGCTGTGAATGTTGAATCACCAATGTGCAGGAATGCACTATTGTGCATTTTTTCTAAAAAAAAGACAGGTTGTCTTATATTTGTGGTCTAGAGATTCACACATGGAAACCATAAGGTGGCTCCAAACAACTCCCCTTAAGCGAGTCAGAGGTTTTCTTCCTGTCACTCACACACACACACACACACACACAACAGTGACCTGAAGAGAAGCAGCCACAATCCAGCCAAGAATAAAGTGTCTCAAAGTTTGCTAGCAAGTTCGCAAACAACAGAAACAAAGTTATGATGCTAATTTTAAGATAATGGTGAATGATCATATGCATAAAGTATCTGGTGTACATTATGCAGTACTATACTAAAGCTCAATAAAGTCATTTCACTGATATTTAATTTAGTTTTTTGTTTTACATTTTTTCTGAAAAAAAAAAATCAAAAAAGAGAGGCTGTCGTATATTCAGGGTCGTCTTATACAGTATTAGGGTCTATATGGTACACTTTAATACTAAAATAGGAGGTACAGTGGAACCTTGGTTAGTGTACACCCCAGTTAGCGTGTTTTTTGGTTAAGGTAAAACGATTATACCAAAATTTTGCCTCAGTTTGCACGCATTTTCCAGCTAGCGGTTAGATCAATATGTTGTTCGTCTTGTCGTGTTGTTCATGCATTGCATGAGTCCAACTGTTTGTAATGAATGTTTATCACAAAACGTCCTTGTTAGCATCTTATTTGCTTGTTAATACATACAATGGTCTCTGAGTGGATTTCGCCGTCTTCAGTCAAGGTAAAACTGATGTTAAATGTTCATTTATGCCTTTCATTTGACATGTATATGCATTTCAAAGTGTTTTCTCCACGTAGCTCTAGAATTATAAAATTAAAGTTGTTTTGTGTTAACATTTTTTGGCTTTCTGGAACAGATTACTTGGCTTTACATAATTTTTCATGAGAAAAATGGATTCGGCCAGTGTACGTTAACAGATTAATGACAAGGTTTCACCAACGTTTCACTGTAGTTGTTAAAGTTGTTATTCTAAAATAAAAACCCTACTGAATATCTTGTTGAAATGTGTGATACATTTCCAAAAACAAACGGGGGTCACTTCAGCCTCAGTGGCACACTCAAAATCCACAACAAGCCGATGCTCTTGTGAGCCAATAGCGGTCATTAATCCATTTTTGTCATGTGCTAGAGTTAACAATGGCCACCACTGTGTGGTCATATTGCTTCAGAGGCGCTATTCACAAATTCCCCCGTGTCCCCCTGTTGAGAATTAACCACGAATTAGGGAGATTTCATAGCACTGTGGGAAACACGTGAGTATGAGGCCTAAGGCTTAAAATACCACAAGACGCAAGCATACAGTATGTCACATTAAAAGGCCTGGAGGTGTGTAACATTATGCTGTGTCATGCTGTGAGATAATAGAGAAAAATAAACTTAACCTGCTATGCACAAGACGGGTGACACTTATTTAACAGCTGTCTGTCAGGGTTATTTCCCCTCAAATAAAAATCTCGATATTGGTTGACTTCCAAGTTGTTCCAAGTTCTCAACAAGTTTTCTCATAGGAAATTATGCCAAGTGAATCTGGGTAAAATATTGCCTTAATAAAGCCTTTCTTTACTGTCATCATCACACTTTTAAAATGAACTTCATTAGAAGTGGTTTGTTTCTTTTTACACTTGTTACACATGTTAAAATGTTACATAAAGGTTTTTTTTATGGTGTTTTTGGTTTGTTTTGTTTTTCGTTTTAGAGCTGATTGTGTTTGACCTTAGCTCATATGCCAAATATTTACATTTTTGGTGGCTGGAGTAGGAACATATGTACTGTAGTTAGTTGTAATTGCTGTATGTTGTCTATCTACACTTATTACCCAAATGCACAATATAGCTGAGGGGTGATCTCGAGGGGAAATATGCCTTGCATGATGTAATAGCAGTCATTGGAGCCATGATATCCCCTACACAGGAGCCGTCAAGCATGATGCAATGTGTGTGATACAAGACAACTCTCATGAGACTGGAGTCAAAATAAGCAATAAACAGGAGCAAGTAACTAAGTCACCAGCTGCCAGGAAGTCAGAGTCAACAAAGTCTCCACAAGAATAGACCGCAATAGAGATAAACAATGATAAATACAACAACTAGAGAGCAACAGAGCGCAGACCTCCGCCAAGTGCTATACCCGATATTGTGATTCACACCAAAATAATAATCTTGCATTTTTTTGATGTTTTGTAGAACCTGTTGGAAGCTTGTCCTGAATTTTCTTTCCAAGTGTTCTGACCATTTTTTGTGGAGTTACATGTACAAATGCCAAAAATGGTCCTATCTCGCAATGTCAAAGAATCGTTTAAAAAATTCCTGTATCCAGACGGTGATCCGGATCAACCCCAAAATTTAGTCAGTTCTTCCATATCCCATTCCCAACAATTCCTAGAAATGTCACTCAAATCCATTGAGAATTTTTCAAGTCATTTTGAACACAAACAAACTGGCAAACAGATAAACGCCGGCAAAAACATAACCTCAGCGCTACGCTTGCGCTTTGCACTGCGCTTGGCGGAGGTAGCAAGAAAAAGGAAGGATTCCAACAGCAGAAATCTCTTGCTTGTTATTGCGGCCAATTTTCCCTTTGACATCCACTTTGCCACACAATAGAGAGATAAAGTGAACCCTTTAAAAAACAGACACAGAGGATAGTATCTCTGTGTCTGAATAAGTCTCATTAGACATTCTGAGGCTGTAACGTCGCTTCTCGGTCGGCCATCTTACAGAGCTGTATAGTGCTGGATGGCAGCCCACAGCCGGCGAAGGTCACCCAGCACTCGTTTTAACTCCCAGCAGAGCAACACTGGCCCTGTCTGTGATAATGAGGCCACGCCAAGGAGGCAAAAAGGGAAAGACCTGACGTTTTGAGTCACGCCCGTGAAATGCACAGACTTCAGGGAGACATCAATGAAACTTCTAATGCCAAAAATTTTTTTTCCTAAAGTTTTTGTAGCTTTTTTGCAACACTTATTCCAAAAGAAGGAGCAGCCTCCTGTAGATGTTCCATTGTGTATTCAAAGAGAGCATTTTATAAAAAAAAATTTACAGTAAATGTCATGCAAATATGTGCAGATCTCACTAGACGCTTTCCCAACGTGTTGCCCGCAGGCACCAGGTAGCACCTCATGATCACGAGGCGCTCGCAAGCCTGCTTTTCATTCAGGTTTTCAGTTAATAATGTGAAAACACTAGAAAGAAATGCATTCTATTTATTATATTTTAAATTGTTTTCAAAGTAATTGTTGTCAATGTGTGCATAGATATACGTATCTAGTGTATATAGCCTATACGTATATCCATTCATACAATATATTATTTAACACTGTTTTCAAGTTTTAAAAAAAACAACTAATTTTTAAGGTGTGGCGGCTTTTATTTTGTTGTGGCGGTGTGTCACAAACAACTACATGTAGACCAGGGGTCACCAACGTGCACCAGGTAGCCCCCCACAACCACATGAGGTGCCCGCAAGCCTGCTTTTCATTCAGGTTTTCAGTTAATAATGAAAGAACAGTAGAAAGAAATGCATTCTGAAATACAAAATGTGAGTTGTGGACACCAGCATTTTGTTAACGTTCTGGTAAAACAAGCATATTTGCTTTGTTTGGGTTTAAAATAAGCTCTGGAAATAAATGTCACAAAAATGAGTAGCTCTTGGCCATTTTCATTTTGTAAAAGTAGCTCTCACAAGGAAAAACGTTGGTGACCCCTGGTGTAGACCCTGACACCTATAATTACCTTTACACTCGTATTATGCAAAATAGTAGATATAATCAGGGAAAATAATATGTTTAAGACGTTAATAAAACTTGTGCTTGTGTGTGTTGCTTATTTGTGTTACAGATGTGTGAACAAGAAGTGACATCAGGAGTTAAGAGTTGAGTTTTAGCTGGATTACGGCCGCAAAAGTAGACCGTGTTGTTATTATAATGATGATGATGATGATGATGATTATTATTATGCTATTATTATTGTGCCTGTTTGAGATCATTTCAACCCAAAATAAAAGTCAAGTTGTTCAGGCCATCAAGTCGGGTCCTTGTCTCACTGAACAATTACTGACCAATGTAGAATGTCACATTTACAATTTCAATGCATCTTCTGCCTTGTATTTGTATTTTTGCTCATTTAGCCATTTTTATGCTTGAAAACGCATAATTAGCAAAAAATATGTATAATTTCCTTAAATAAGCATGTTTTTTTTTACTATTAATAGGCCGTATGCAACCACATAACAGCATGATTTATTAATTAATATATGTTTGAAAAACCGTGACAGACTGACCACAATGTGGCGAGGCACCACTGTGTCTATAATTCCCCATGAATTCATTTTATCCAGACATTTTGGAAAATTGTATGCAGTTTGGGAAAGACCCAACATTAACAAAACTGGTCTAATTACTGTGGGAACATTATGTTAATTATATAATTTAAAAAAATAATGCCAGTATAGTCATTTCCTGTAAGCGGGACCAACCTAAGTCATTACTGGTAAAGCTAATTCAAGTGTACAGGTCACAAAGATGTTAATGAAATGGATATCCCTTGTGTATGAAATCAAAGTGTTACCACTCATGAGACTGGAAGACACAACTGGGAGGTGTCGTGTCATCTCATAGCAAGTGTTTTCTTAAAGCCGCTTTCAAAACTAAGTTCAAAGACAGTTCAATTCACAGAAGGCAAAAAGTTCCAAGAGTGGGCCGCCCTTCAAAAAGAGGACGCTGCGACGTTTCAATCTCAGTGTAAAAAATATGAATGCATCACAAACATTGTGACTTCTTGCAGAGTTTTGATGTGAGTGGCTTTATTTGTCCTTGACGATTGCAAGAAGTAACCTCATTGTCTTTTGAAATAGCTTCAAAAAAACAAATTCACTCAGAACTAGGCTAAGGTAGAGCGGATTGCTCCCGGGATCCCCCTACAGTTGTGACCAGCTATTTAGTGGACAATAGAAATAGACAGCGGTTAACGCACGTTGTGACAAAGACATGGTCAAAAATTAGACTTAAAGATTTAAACACTAACCGCAGAAGTAGTGGCTGAAGACTTCTTGTACAGTACAGTGGATGGCCGCATATTCATTTATTCAGCATTCAGTGTTTTTTTTGTTACATTGTTTTATTATTTCAATTATTTTCTCCAAAAATAGGTCATTTTTCACAGAAATCGTGTCTCATTCATTCATTCTAAGTCTGTAATAATTACTAAAGATGTGACAATAACAATTTAAATGAAGGCCGAGGCAGATAGCGGGGATCTGATGTACCCTATTAACAGCAATTCCACAGCAGAGTCTCAGATTCATTTAAGTATGGAGTCTATGGATGGAGTATGGAGTTTCTAATAAAATACACTTTGATCATCAGCTTGAGACAAACAAATGCCTCCCTTTTCCCATCAGGAAAAAAATGTAAATGTAGTAAAAGTATTTACTTCATAAACCCTAATGTTTACACATTACTGAGCCCATTTAAACTCCGATGCTACCCAAAAAAGCTGCATCCACTGAGACCCGTAACCAGGAGCTTAACTAAAATAAAGTGTGGAGTCTTATCAGAGTTCTTATATAAAATACACAGTGGTAAGTGCTTCCAACTTCTACGTCCATCAATATGGAAGATGACTAAAGAAGGCAAACTGTGGTAAACACCATTATGCAGATTTAAGTCCTGTCAAGGACCATGTACCACCCCTCTACAAATTTATGTTTCTTTTTAATACGTATTATGCCCCAATTAGTCGCTGTTTGCATCATCAGCTTGAGACAAACAAACACATCATCTTTTCCCATCAATTCGTGAGGCTATTTAAATTCAGTTGCTACCCAAAACAGCAGCACCCAATGAGGCACATAAACTGTACTTCAGATGAATCCAAGTGTGGAGTCTTACCTCAAGACACATTGTGGTAAATGCCTTCAACTTCTACACATCTTGATCAAGTTTGATAGCTTCCCTGTTGAAAAGAGGGAGGGGTTTTGTCTGGATGAACTCACTTTTCTCTCTAGAAACGGGCGTGCATGAAAGCTTCCACCTGGCACGGCGGCGTAGGCAATGAGCTGTTGCTTCAGCGAAACACCGAACATGCCTACAAGATGATAAATTCATCACAGCCACGTCCCAGAGCGAGTGCCTCTGACACGACCTTGATCGATTGCCGGCAAAAACGACAGATGGCCATAAAGGACAATCATGTAACTGTACACTCATTTGCATAATTAAATGCAAGCAAGCGAGGACACACACACACTTCAGACTACAAGGCAACATGACGCTGAGCACATTACCATGCGGGCTTATGACAAAGATGTAACGCTTATATTGCCCGGCATCAGCCATGACAGTCTTCAGAAGTTAATGAAATATGCAGAGCTTACAGATGCTGAACATAGAAAGTAAATGTGCAACGATCAGCATGGCCATGGTGCGGGATTTATCAGCAAATACAAACACTTTGAAATATGTTGCCGTTGAATACGTAGGAAGGCCTCAACTGATTTATTTGTGTCAACTAAAGAACAGAGACATGAGTAATTACTCTACGTACAGCATAATTTAGCTAGCTTGCAGCTACGTTTTGCTATGCATTTCATTGGTTAGACACAAGCAAACTTAAGTGTTGACAATTTCGTGCAGGGGTAGAAGCACATATGTGTGCCTTATAACACGCACGGGCGATTAAAAAAAGCATTCATGATGTCCTCCTGGGATCCATGTAAACGTGTGCGCTGATTTGAAAGAAGATGTACACTTCATTGTACAGCTACTGTAACATCTCACTATACTGATGAACACATATACACTGTGTTCCAAATTATTATGCAAATAGGATTTTAGTATCATGTTCTCAATGAAATGAATGGATGGCATTGTGTCTTAGGACTCTTTGGAATGCTGATATCAATCTGGGACAACTGTCATAATTAGTTTGCCAGGTGAGCCCAAGTAAAAGAAAACTGGTGTTCCATTTTATTAAGCAATATTATGAAAACATTCCATAATTTACAAAAAATATCGTACGGTGAATAAATGTGTGGCTGATTCAGATGACAGCTGGGATTGTGCTGATAAAGGCATAATGAGAAAGGTTTCTTACATTCTAAACAGTTCTTTTTACAGAACAGAGTTTGCTAGTTTTTTCTTACCTGACAGAAATGTTTCTGCCAGACAAATTTATCAAATCAAGAGAGCACCTGCTAAAAAAAACATTACAAAGCAGCGGGGGAGCCAGAAATTTTTCATTAGGGTGGCCAAGGTGAGACCATTACTCATAGAGGTGTGGCAACAAGTTGATACCTGAAATGTCTAGATGGCCAGTGGGGTGGCCAGAGAATAACCAAGGGTGGCCCACAGCCGCCATTGGCCACCACATAGCTTTGCCACTGCGTGCAAGCTCCCTGCATGATGACACAGTAATCCGGGCACAGTGAGGGGGAACTACCGATGTAGCTACAGAGCCGAATGTCCATTGTCCAGCGTGAAACAGCGGACATGTCTGCATGGTGGTGTTGCGTTTTTTTCTTCTTGTGGGTGCCGCAAATCGAGTGGCAACCAGCGTTGAGGAGCATTACTGCACCTACCATGTTTACTATTATCTAGGAGAGTTGCTGCTGTACTTTTATTGTATGTTTTGACTACAATGATAACAAAGCTTTTGTACAAGCGCAAATTTTTCTTCCGACGGCTAACAATCTATACAAATAAAAATTTGAATCCATTGTGTTGGTTGCTGAGGTAAAAAACAGATTAATACTTCCATGCTTTTATTTTGAAAGCTTACTTTGCACTGAGCAGGAAGTCACTGTGTGAAAGTTTTAATGTAGTATAACTAGAAAGTTCTATTCTTGTTGTGGGGTCACGAAGCTTTGTGATGAAGAGGTAGATCATACGACAACACACGTTGACATAAACCAGAGCTTCTCAAATAGTGAGGTGGACCCCCCTGGGGGGGACGGTGAACTGTCAGGGGGCCATGAGAGGCAGGGAGTACTTTCAGTGTTAGTGCAGACCTGCCAACATGTACAAATGGATCATACTCAGCATGCAATTTGACTCTTGCATACACTTCTATGCTTCACAGCTCTCCATTTTGTTGCATTTCGCTGGTTATATTTTCCAGTTCAGTCTGTACAGTACACATAAATAAATAGATATTATCAGTTTTTCAATCGTATTCCTAATCGGGGGGGAATGACTAATAACAATAATAATAATAACACCACAGACATAAAATGACTAAATACAAATGCATGGTGGACAAAATGTGTCGACATTGTTGACGTCCACGACCACTTCCAAGTCCACCATGTATGTTGACGTTGACTTAAGCCGGCACTTTTTAGTTATATGAAGAAGACGGTGAGGGGGACTGGGACTTGATGAGTCAGTCTATAGACAGGTTGTTAACATAAGCAAGACTGATTTAAGCAGGTTCCATTGTATACGTACGTTTAAGCCCTTTCTTACCCTTTCCTTGGAGTCCTCTCATGTGCACACTTATTTTACATTCAATCCTCATCCTGTTCTCTATACACCATTTCAACAATAATTCAGCAGTTGCAAGCCCCCACCCCCCACCCCCCACCCACCATATCTCTCTCTATCACCATCCTTTCAGTCTTCATCAGTCTGCATCAATCTAGCCCTTCTTTCATTGCATCAGCTGTTCTGTCAGCATTGTGTTTTCAGATCACATTCAGACGCTGGCTTACACACTAAGTCACTCTTTACCTCATCACTCAGCGGAAAGTCAAGAGGAGGTCACAGCCGGGATGGTGACAGAGCGAGAGCGGAGAGTTTGCAGATGAGAGGGAACAAAAAGAATCAGGAGTGAAGATATGAAGGATGTTAAAGTTTACAATATTCACGAAAGAGGAGGTCAGGGGAAGAAATGGGAAGGTCAGATTGAAAGAAAAGGCAAGGTTTGAATGGGACTGGAGAAATCATCACGCAAATAATGAGGCTAGATTGGAAGACACTAAAGAGAAAGTGAGGGCAGAGGAGGAAAGAGAAGATGGGGCGAAGTGGAGAGTAGTTCAGAGATTTATGGCAGGCTGTTACAGAGAATCGACTGAATAACAGGAGGTGAGACCAGTTGAATAATTCATGAGGATACAGGGCACCCATAATGCTCATCTATGAGGAACGGGGAAGACAAGCCATCGGCAAATTGCACACAGTGTGAATTATTCCAACTGGTGATTACAGCTTCCTATTCTGTCCTTCAGTAGAACACCCTCAGAATTCAAACGCAGTTCAATCAAAGATGCTGTTGAACATTTTCATAATGAATAAGAATTATGTTAAATGTTCCAATTAATGGCTATACTCAATTAGCCACAATCTCTTCCTGTTGCCAGGCACGTGGTCTGCCAATAACCGCCAGGGTCTCTCATTAGCCCCGGTCAAACAACATTGCCATTAACAGCTGTGGCTGTAGGCAACCTCCTGATGCAGGTTTTTTAATTAACTCAACAGGATGGCAGTAGCTGCATTTGAAGTATTATAAGTGGTCAGCATCCAGCAGCTTTATGTACCTCTGCATGTGCTTTAAAATGTTGGGTTGTGCAACTAAGCTGTTAGTGCGAAACTCATACGAAACTTCTAGTTGTACTGTTGTTCACAGTGAACTCATCTCATATTAGTGTTGGCTGAGCAGTTTGCACCTTACACTGTTACAACATTGGTTCTATTGTAGCTGTATTGTGTGCAATGTACTTTTTTAATAAATGACCATGTGGTCAAGTTTGCTGGGTTTTTCTTTCCACTTTCTCATGCACTCCAAAACATGATTAAAGTTTAAAAATTAAGTTGTTATAAGTTATCATGTTATGTAAACAATATACAATGAGTTATATTTCAGTAGTAGCAGCCTCTTTCCAATTATCAGCTGCTTCCAATGAATGACCCTTTCCTCGTGATTTAGGTAAATATATAATATAATCCAGTGCCATGCTAGCAAAAAGTCCAGGGTGTACCCCGCCCTTCGCCCGATGAAGCTCCAACATACCGGCGACCCGAGTGAGGACAAGCGGCACAGAAAATGAATGGATAATATAATGCAATTAAATCCAATATACGTAAAATTCATTATAGGGGTCCAGCGTCTATGATCATACAAGTTTGAAAAGGGTACCAAAAGAGACATAGCAAGCAAAAATGTAAGTTATTTTCTATTTGCATATTAAAATAAAGTATCACTTGTTCTCTTTCAGTTTATGAAGAAAAACGTGCAAGAAAATATCACATCGTGGTATATTTCGTGGCAGCAGGGTACTGTTTACTGAAAGCGCAATTGTAGCATATACATAAAAAAAATTCCAGTTGATTTACTTCTTATTATCATTTTCTGATAAATGCTTGATTTTCTCTTTGTATAGCTAAATAAATTAGCTTTAAGTCAAAGGTTTTGAAAAAAAAATTTTGACATTTTTATATATGATTCAATGTGATTAATAAGTGTCTCACCGTTTTGTTTAGTTTTTTTGTGCATACACATAAACACACAGTATTGTGCATGCTAATTATTACAATTTATGCCGGTGAGGCTTTTTCTGCAAAGTTTTTTTCACCGCTTATCACGTTTCCATCACGTAACACAAAGTTAGATCACGCTACGAACTTAGTCCCAAACTCACCACTGTGTTCTTCAGTACACTGTTAGTTACCACAAGAGTAACGCACTTCACCCTCCAAAAACATGACGTACAACAATAGTTCTCCAAAGTGTATTAATAATGATTAGAAAAAAATAGCTCAGTAGAAAATCGAAACGTAACGCGTACCATGGACATTTCAC
The DNA here is from genome assembly GCF_027744805.1 of Dunckerocampus dactyliophorus. Taxonomy (NCBI): domain Eukaryota; kingdom Metazoa; phylum Chordata; class Actinopteri; order Syngnathiformes; family Syngnathidae; genus Dunckerocampus; species Dunckerocampus dactyliophorus. The sequence goes on along the minus strand of NC_072819.1, from coordinate 18,381,444 downwards.
CATATTTCTGATTTTGAATCATTGTCACTTCCGTCATTCCCGGAATTTTTACGAAACAATCAGACTATAACCAGAAAATACTTTGAAGTTGTTTACATTTAAGGAGGTGTAACGTTTTGTCGTAGTTTGGTGAAAGTACATGTTTTGGATGCAGCAAAGTGCGTTTTGGTGCACAATGAGGTGTTGTACTTCGGAAAAAACAGCAGCTGAAACATAAGTCCCACCGTTTTATATTGTTTAGTTAATCGTCTTTGTGAGAAAGTTTTTCATGTCACAAAATGGCAATGCACAAATGAGTTGAAATTGACTTTAGATTGTGTTTTATACACAACAGACACAAAATTACTGTAAATTCCTGTGCATAAGCCACACCCACTGAATTTAGAGGAAAAATAAGATGTGTACATATATAAGCCGCACCGGACTATAAGCCACATATATCCACATCATAAAATGGCATATTGTGGCACGCACAAGTCTGTGAGGACCAGGCAGCTCTTTTGTCAAGAGCCAATCATGAGCTTTGAAAAAAACCACAATGAGCTTGTCAAACCATTGGAAACTGCAGGAGGTCATTGCTCAACATAACAGTCTGACTCACTGTGTAATCTGACAAAGAATACTAAACTGATCACACAGCAACTTAACACTCAAAAGGTACACCTAAGAAATAGAAAAACAAGTACCAATACGAGTTTAAAATGGAAAAAATATATATTTTAAGGTTTCCCCATAATGTATTGCGTCTGAGCAAAGCATTTAATTGGAGGACAAGCGGCATAGAAAATAGATGGATGGATGGATGCCGCCGCAATGCTGTCTCTGTCCACCCACCAGTGGGAGCCAAAAGAGACAGAGCCCAGAGGGAGGGTGACATCATTGCAGCGCCCCAGCAGGTACCAATGAATGATTTGCTCAGATGCAATGTATTATTGGAAAACGTATATCTTTTGGGTGTTAAGTTGCTGTGTGATGAGTTTAGTGTTCTTAATAAGATGACACAGTGAGTCAGACTGTTATATTGACTAATGACCTCCTACGATTTCCATTGGGTTGACAAGCTCGTCGTGAGTACATTGATAGCTCGTGATTGGTTCCTGCCAAAGAAAAAGCTACCGTTTCCTCACTGACTTGCGAGTGGCACAGTATTTAAATGATTATTAGTAGTTCTGAAGTAAAGGAGATGTCATGAGATTAGGATTTAGCCATAAATTAGCCGCACCGCCGTCAAAGTTTAACAAAAAAGTAGCGGCTTATACACTGGAATTTACAGTATTCCACACTGTCTCCCCAGTTAATTCAATATGTTTGTAGTATGTTTTCTTATGGCTTTAGCATTAAATCACTGTTGTCTGCATCAAGTCCCTCAAAGTCATGGCAGTGCCGCTGGTACCCCCCTGATACCTTCATTGGAGTTTTAGGCCTCCACAGTGAAACTAATAAAAAGACAGCTACTGTACAAACACAAGTGGATCAAAGAGTCAGGATCAGCCACTCACCGAGTTGATGCAGGATAGTTCCTTGTTGAGCAGCCAGGGTAGAGAGAGTATCCCCACTCCACTGTAGCACGACTGAATCCTTATTTTAATCTTCTCCTTTATCTGCTTCATTGTGAACAGGCACAAAGCTGTCTCTTTGGGTGGCTTGGCTCTGTTCTTCTGGCCCTGGGCAAACACAGCAAAAAGAACCGCCTCGTGCTGCGGAATACCAAGCGATTGAGCCAAACGGGACCCCGGTCGAGCCAAATAAGCATCCTGGATCAACCGATACTCCACTCCGTCCTTGGTGCAGCCAATGGGGAACTCGATGTAGGAGTAGAATTTGGGGTCATCCACGCAAAGCCGTACAATCTTTGAAGTGAAGAACTGCTCACTGCCTGCATCTGGGGAAGTGAGTTGGGTGTCAAGCTGTAACGTGAGATAGTAAACAAACTGCTCACTGTTGAAGCCGTAGATGTAGTAGATGTCAAATGCTGGGAATTTGGAGAGGGTGTCTGATGGGATCTTCAACTGCGAAGAGACAAACTCATCCTGGTAGACGAAGCTGAACATGTCTGCATTCTCCTCATTAGACATCAACTTGCGGCTGGACAGGGTTGGAAAGTACTCAGACTTTCCATCAATGGGAGTACCGACAAAAAGTTTCCCGCCTCCGCCGAAGACATCTGGAGAAATGACCACTCCAGACATGGTGCTTGCCTCAGCAACACTAGATAGATAATGCTCCTTACGGTGGTGGGGCTCGCCCAGCTTGAACAAATCATCCAGACGCAGGAACTGGCAAATTCCCTGGGAAGTACTCCCACAGGCAATTAAGCGGTTGTGGGCGGCATCAAGCAGCAGCAGTTTATTGATATTGGGAGTCTGCACGAGCTCGTGGGGGCATGACTGGACGCCAGGCGGAGGGTAACAGCGAGGGTTGTCTGTCACAGGGCCGGTCACATGGCTTCGTAGCTTGGTGAGGTTGCTGGACAGCTTGTAGATCCAGTTGACGGCACCCAGGTAGACCTCACCGGATTTATTATGGACCACCAAATGTGTAAGGCCCCCTTCCGGTGGGGAAAAAGACAGGAGAGAGGAAGGGGGATTAGAAGAAGAGGAGGTGGTCGTGGACAGGGGGAAGATCAGGAGAAAGATGAGAGGTGAGACCATGATGGTAATGGGAGGAAAGAAGAAGTGTAATCCACTTCCAGGTGTTGATAGAAGTGGCTCTCGGAATTGACTCCCTTGCTCTTCTGATTTCCAGTTCTTGTTCTTACAACCTCATGCCTGTTGTTCAGCCTCATATGCCTCCAGCTCTGAGAACGGGAAACAAAGTGGATATTATAGACAAAGTTCAAGTACAGGTACAGATACACTTTGAAAACTCAAAAATGCTGCTAAAGAAAAAGAATGGAATGATCTGATATTCTAAAGCAGGGGTCCCCAACCACTGGGCTGGTTCGGCCCCGCCCACAGACCAGTACCGGGCCGCGGGAAACTTTCAGGTGCAATGATAAAAAAAACATGTTAAAAAGTAAATAACTACATCAAATTGTATGCAAATGCACATACATTTTGGAAATATGGGCCATTATTATATTACAAAAATTATATTTTTCCAAAAGGTTTCCCAAGGTTTTGGCAGCGACTCATCCCACTTTGTTCAACAGTCCTTAAACACACCATTGTGCACGGACAGACTACCATAGTGTATTTTTCCGGTGTTTCTTTCACCTCACATTTGGTCCTAAATGCTGATACTATGTGAGAATGCTTAAAGGTAAGGTTTGATGACGTCATTGAGTGCTGATGTGCACATTTGTTCTGTTCACAACCTCAAGTTAATTCATGCTTGCACACCGCCTGTTACACACACACATAAAACAGTGACATATCTTCTCTCTGAAAAAAAAATTTAAGGCTCCTAGTGGTGGATGGTTGATCTGCATTTATTTTGTGACTTTAATTTGTGAATGTTGTTCCTGTCTTAGTTTTACACACTACATAATAAATAAGATAAATGGAATCACTATAATGTTCTATAATATAGTGTGTTTGTGTAGAATTGATTGCTGATTGGATTGAAGCAATTGAGGCAAAAATGAGTAAAATGTACCAGCTTCAACCAGCTGAGGTGCTGTTGATTCAACTAGTTTGCGGTTAGGTGGTCCTCGGTTTTCCGTGTTCCGTGATTATGAATGTGCTTCCATAAATTAATAAAAAACTTAAATTTGGTCCATGAACACGAAACTCTCTTGAGAACTATGCGTGTGAATATTCTCATTGGAGAACTAGCCCCCTAACTACTGGTTAAACTCTTAACCGACCGTTAAATATGCGTGTTCAAAACATGGTTAGTTACGTCGTTACGGCACCGTCAAAGTTAACCGTGTGGTTGACGTCACTGGTCAGGGCCTATATCCCATAATTCCTCATTTTGTTGAAAAAAGAAGTGTAGTCAGACTGTTTAATCACGTTTAACAGAAGTTGGCCCCCGCTAAGGCAACGGCGTATACGCTCGGCCACCGCTGATGGTCCTGCTCCGAAAGTTTTGAGCTGCACAAAATATTGCCAGCGGTGAGGAGCGGGCAATTTTCCGCCACGGCAAAGTTCATCACCGCTCCAACAACGCCTAGTCAAAGTTTGGCGCCGCTAGATGCAAGTTCGTGGACGCTTGGGTCCTCTAGGCCAACGCAGAAATCTTGAACGCTGGACCACTGCTGCTTCGCCAGCTTTGCCCGGGCGGTGATTAAACGTTGCACAAACTTTGGTGGAGCGGCTGTAAGCGTTTCACGAGCAGATTGCTGGAACGGTGTCAGGCATTGAAGCAGCGATGAAGCAGCGATCCATTGTGGTGATGAACTTTGGTTTGGCGTTGGTATGGAGGTGTCGGAGGGAGACCAGAATTTGGCTATAAATACGGGGAGAAATGGACCAGGAGCACAATAGTCTATTGTGGCATTGCTTTGACTTTAGCGCCCTCTGTTGTACAGTTGCTGAAAATGCTTGTGTTCATCTAATTCCTTTATAACTTATCTGACGGCTGTCTTTATTTTCACACAGTGAAACGATCTCTATATACACTGAAGCTAACCTAAGCTTCCATTAAAACGTTGCAAATGATGTAAATAACAATACAACGTTGGAGTTTATTAAAATTCACACTGAAGCAATGCAGCATTATGTGTTATGTAAAATACATGGATAACTGATCTGCATGCGCAGAACGCCGCTCTATCAACGCTCGCGTCACCACTAAACCGATGTTCGTTACCATTAAACCAACACTAAAGCAACACCGGCTTCAGCGGTGCACCCCTAGGACAACACCCGTGTTTTCGATTTTTTTTCCCATTTTGTGCACGGTTACGAGCGGTGATGAATTTTTTCACTGCTCCAGGGACGCTACAGCAAAGTTCGGGCGGTGTGACAGGGCCTATACATGTCAAAACCTGAATACCACCTGTATAAAGAAGGATAACATGAGATCAACTATGGCAGGTTGAGCTACCTCCATGCAGCCCTGTTCCACACTATACTATTTTGGCGGGCACCAACACTGACAGGGAAACAGGAGTTTAGAACATTCAGAGAACTTAATTCCCCCATAGACAATCAACATTTTAAAGAAATAACTATCAAACTTCGAGATTTGAGTAGTAACCACATTAGTATACGATGTTACAGTCGTGGTAGGATATCGCAAGTTGCACTACTGTTTGTTGATTACCGTAGTCGATAGAAAGATAAAGAAAAGGAAAACAAGCCCTCGGACGATGGCGATCACATAGCTATGCTAATGTTGGCAATGTTTGTGTCCTCCTGTTCCACTCCATAATGTTACGTTCTTGAATGTACAGTATGTGATATATGGCTTCTATTACATTGGACAAGTGCAGAGTTACAGTGTATATGTAAAAAGTGGATAAAGTCCACAATAGAGCTTCTTAGAGCCACGCACTATCAGTAACAGGTGTGAACAAACAGCTCATTAGCATTAAAGCTACAGATACACAAAATGGCGTGTTCCCAGTAAGGATTATTAAAGCACTAAAACTAAATTCCCACATCAAGGCTAGATTTTAGACAACACAGTTCCAATACACTACTGTGGGACCTCTAAGACTTATGAGACCTTTAACTCCATAAAGTCCATAAGGCACGCTTCCTATTCTCCAATTCATCACATTCCTCTCCCTTTCTTCCCTTCAGACACTTCACTCTGTCAATAGTGTCTTTCATCCAGAGCCCAGACATAATTACAGTGGTCCAGAACGCCACACTGTTGCCAATCCCCATCAGGACAATACAGCCCCTGTTTAGAATCCCTGACACACACCCAGACAAAATATGAGCAGGCTACACACACTTAAGAGCATGTGGTCGAGAGCATCTTTTCACCATCACGCACTTATCCCACTGACTTCACTGTCCTACGATATTAAAGGACAACACAGCCCACACACACACACACATACACACACACACACTTATACTGATACTTCCCTGCACATTTAAAAATACTGAACATAATGGAGTATCTACTTTAAAGTGATGAGACAGGAGAGCTATTTTCATCATCACAATTCTATAAATAACAGGGGAAAGAAACGAGCAATGATGAGAGCAATCATTTGATAAAACTGGGACAAGAAGAGGAAAATGCAGATGTCTATGAAGTGGAATCTTGTCCGTTTTAAAAATTGTTCTTTAATGTCTAAATTAGACCAAATGGAAAAGTCTACAGGTCCCACAAATGTCATTACATAAATAGAGAAAATGGGACTGAATATTCAAAATGGGGCACACATTTGCCTCCTCCTGTGCACATACTGCGTCTACAGTCGACTCTAACAATTAGTGTTGAAAAAATGTCTTAAAAAGATCATCCTTGTATAAAAAGAATCTATGTGGATAAATCCTTAGTATTTCTGGTGCCTAAAATTGAGACAAAACAAATTCATATACTCACTTTCTACTGCTTATCCTGTTCAGAGTGATGGGTGAGCTGGAGCCTATCCCAGCCGACTTAGCGCATGAAGAGGATACACTTTGGACTGGTCACCAGCCATTCTCAAGGCACATATAAATGGACAACAATTCACGCTCACAATCACACCTAAGGACAATGAGAGTTTCCAATTAGCCTACCATGCATGTTTTTGGCATGTGTCTCCATATTTAAAAAAAAAATCAATATTGATGTTCATAGTGCATGTGAAGACATCCTGCATCTGTTCTGTTCTGACACGTTTAACGAAGCTCTGGACCACTTCAAGTCGATTCATGTTGATGAATATCTGTCAGCACCTCAATTACACATGCACACTTATACAGACACACACACACACAGTTGCTGACCTTTGCCAAATATTAAGGCTTAATTTATACAAGGCACTTCTTGAGCACGTCCCCTGTCAACTAGAATGAAGTGTGGACATGAGGGAGCACATCCTGCTTCTGTCTGATCTTGTTTGCTATCAAAATTGTCCATACCATGGGCAAATAGTTTTCCTGACATTTTTGAAGAAAGCCTATTTCACATTCGGTATTCTGGTTACTTTGAGAATTTTCTAGAGCAGTGGTGCACAAACCCCGGGCCGCGGCCCGGTACCGGGCCGTGGGTTATTTGGTACCGGGCCGCACAGAAAGAAAAAAATTATTTCCATTATTTCATTTTTTTATGTTTTATTTATAAAAGTGGCTGGATTCTCTCTGTTACATCCGTCTCACTTGACGCATGTCCATTGTGTGTGTGCTAACTTGATCTCATGCCGCACAGATAGACTACTACTGTATTTCTACCATTTTTCTTTCACCTCATATTTGGTGTCAAATGCTGATACTATGTGGGAATGCATAAAGGTAAGTTTTGATGACTTATTGAGTGCTAATGTGCACATTTGTCTCAAGTAAATTCATGCTAGCGCACTGCCTTTTACCACACACGTCAAACAGAGATGTAATCATCTCTCTGGAAATACTTGTCTGGAACTTGAACTGGTGGATGGTGGGTCGGCATTCATCGTTTGCTTTTAATTTCATGTTATTCATGTCTTAGTTTTACACAATACATCATAAATAAGATAAGTTAGATCACTATAATGTACGACCCCCTCCCCCTCTGGTCCGCGGGAGATTTGTGGGAACAAAAGCCGGTCCGTGGGTCAAAAAAGGTTGGGGACCGCTGATCTAGAGCACAGTACGCAGTACACCACAGTACACTAACGTGACATGACAGATCAAGTGTACCATGGGAAATTATCCAATGTAATGACACTGGTCCCAAAATTATAACATCCTACAAATAATGTATATTTTAAGCACGCACAATCTATCGGTGCAGATTTCATTAATTTTGGGGCACCTTAAAAAGGAGGTATATATAAACATATATTTATTCATATTCCTATGATCCAACTACATCAATCTGTGTTCGGCATGTTGCCATTCCGGACGACATATATCGATCTAACATTGTTTAAAAGGTAATCAATTGATTGCATTGATACTAGGAAATAAAGCATTGGATTTAAGCACGGCAAGCTTTATATGGATGTGGTTTTTTTTTTAGCGATTTAAATGATAAAGACATTAAACGTTACCCTATTCAGTCTGCCTGTCTAAATAATTAAGCCACCATTTGCAGTCCAGTGTGTGAAAACACTTTGGCTTTTAAAAGGGAGATGTTCTAAATAAGTCCAAATGAGTCACCTCTTTGTAAGAAGAAAGCTTTAGATGCACAAACAGTGATTCTAATGCGATTTCTTCACCCAAAGAGAAAGAAAAACCACAAGCGAGACAGCCAGAGCAGAGGTGATAAGGTAGCAAGCAAAAGATGTGTTGCCTTTGACTGAAAATGCCATGAAGTGGTGGAGATCTAAGGATAAAGAGAGATTAGTTTCAACCCTTGCTAAACGGTACCTGTGTATTCCCGGCACAGGTGTGAACACACAGAGAAGTGTGCGGCCAGATCATGTTGATCAGTTGATATTTTTGAGAAAAAAAAAATCAGTCATTAAAGTCAGTCATTAAAGAGTAGTTGGTTACACTTGGTGTTTTGTTAAATATTAGTGCATTGCTGTTTGTTTTTTAAAATGAAAGAAGTAGCAGGTTCAACCACTGCTCATTTAACCTGAAGAGAAGTTGGTTTCACTTTAATGTTTATCTTAATGTTGTATTTGCAATTATTTTTATGTTGAAAAACAGCAAAAGTAGCAGGTAAACCTACTGTTAATTCAACATGCAGAGATGTTGGTTGCACTTTATTTTGATATTAATATTGTATTATTTCTATGTTGAAAAACAAAAGCAGAAGTGGCTGGTAAACCTACTGTTGAAAATGTGGTTGCACTTATTGTACTTTTATTGAAAATTTATTGAATATTGAAAACAAGAGCAGAAAAGGTTAACCTCCTGTTAATTCAACCTGAAGTGTTGCTTGCACTTTATTCAAATAAAATGTGAATGCATTTGCCATTAATTGTTGTTTACTTGTGTTTTTATATCCATAATTAATGTATACCTGATTACCTAACAAAAAACAACGGGAATCTCGGAAACTTCATCTGCGCTGTCCAGTATCCAGGTATTTATTTCACAGTCACACTGGTTGATTTTTGGTCTAAAAAGTTGCTACGTGTTGGCCACACAGTCTGGGTTTGAATCTCCATTGGGCGTCTCTGTGTGGAGCTTGCACGTTCTCCCCGTGCGTGGGTTTTCTCCGGGTACTCCGGTTTTCTCCCATATTCCAAAAAAAAACATGCATGTTAGGTTAATTGGCGACTCAAAATTGTATGAATGTGCGTGTGAATGGTTCTATTTCTATATGTGCCCTGCGATTGGCTGTACTCCAAGTCATCTGGGATAGGCTCCAGCATACCCACGACCCAAGGGAGAATAAGCGGCATAGCAGAGGGATGAATCGTTTAGCATTGTATCGTTCTAAAGAAACCAATATCACCCTTGAATCGTATCGGCAACCACAAATTATGATATGACTCAAATCTTTAATAAAGCACCACATTACTGCAGATGCACTGCCCTGATTCATCTGTCAATCTCACACTTCACAGTCTTTCCTCACGTGCAAACAAGCTCCCGAGATACTTGAACTCCTCCACCTGGAGCAAGACCTCACTCCCAACACGATGGATGCAATCCATCCTTTTCGGCTGAGAACCCTCAGATTTGGAGTTGCTGAGTCTCATCCTAGAAGCTTACCACTCAGGTGCAAACGACCTCAGTAAACAGTGAGGGTCACAGCTTGATGAGGCCATCAGGACCACGTCATCTGCAAATAGCAAAATGAGATCCAAAGACCCCCAAATTGCCCCTGCTAATTCTTTCCATAAAAATGATTAACAGAATCGGTGGCAAAAGACAGCTTTGACAGAGGCCAACTTTCACCGCGGGAACAGGCTGGACTTTCTGCTGGCAGTGCAAACCAGGCTCCTGCTGTGGTTGTACAAGGACCGAATGGCACGTAGTAAGTGTGCCAAAGACACCGTGAGGGATATGGTCGAATGCTTTTTCCAAGTCCACAAAGCACATGTGGGGGGGTTGGTTATATTGTCTGAGGGCAGGCTCGCTGTGCCTCACTTTGAAAACTTCCTGTCTTTTGTCACTTTTTGTGTTATTTTATGAAAATACCAAAAATATACACGTTCATCATATAAAATTTCACTTTAACTCAAAATGTGAATAATACTGGGCCTTTCTGCAAAGACACATATAGTCACTTGGGTCATAGGGTGTTTGTTTTTTTTTTACATGACGTAAATGACGTGTGGTTGCTCTATACCAGGGGTCACCAACGTTTTTCCTTGTGAGAGCTACTTTTACAAAATGAAAATGGCCAAGAGCTACTCATTTTTGTAACATTTATTTTCAGAGCTTATTTTAAACCTAAACAAAGCGAATATGCTTGTTTTACCAGAACATTAACAAAATGCTGGTGTCCACAACTCACATTTTGTATTTCAGAATGCATTTCTTTCTACTGTTCTTTCATTATTAACTGAAAACCTAAATGAAAAGCAGGCTTGCGGGCACCTCATGTGGTCGTGGGGGGCTACCTGGTGCCTGCGGGCACCACGTTGGTGACCCCTGCTCTATAGGTTGTAGTCAAAATGCTTTGGAGCACATGCTAGCATACATGTAATACAGATATCCTTTTATAGTTTTGTAATCCTTTAAGTTTTATAATTGTTAAAAAAATCGACAAGTTGACAAGACATTTTGGCGGCAATTTTTTTCAACCAATCTTGCTCAAATTTGTACAGACATGTTCATGTCAGTCCCCTAAAAATGTGCACCAAATTGGCCGTTTTTGTCCAGTAATTCATAAATGGATGTAGCTTAGCTAACGTTTCTATTGGGATGTCAGCCTCAGCACATATTGCTACAAAATCTTCAACAAACTAATTGCATTATTAATGTAAGACATTTTTATGACACCCTTATTTTGTTTGCACAATCAGACAAGTGCTGTATGTTTTATAATGGCAATTGATATAAGCTGGGTGCAAGAATAAACGTGTCGCTCGTGTTTTTTCACGCAGAACCTGCAAATCGACAGTGGGCATTTTAAAATGGTCCTTACATTAAAGCGGTAAAACACAACACAATGAAAATGTACTGTACTCATCCAGCCTGAGTCGCGCACACACACAGCCGCACTGCTAAACTAAGCTAACTCCGGTAGCTTCCATTCACGCATTTGGAAGACAAATTTCTGTTCTATAGAACAGACAATAAACTTCTATTCTATTCTAACAGCTTTTACCCACAGGCCATCAGGCTTCTCAACGAAGCACTCACACCCGCCGCACGCAACACACGCACACCCTCATAGCACTTTATTATTTATTTATCTGTATTAATGTCTCTTATGTTGTTGTTGCTTAATTTATTGGTATTTATGTTTCTTATGTTCTTCTGTTTTTTCTTTCTTTCTTTTTTGGGAGAATGAACAGAAAAAGAATTTCATTGCATAGCAGAACTACCTGTTTTACTGTGCATATGACAATAAAACTCTTGAATCTTGAATCTTGATTCTATTCTGTTCTATTCTATTCTATTCTATTCTATTCGCCGTAACAGAGGAGCTATGGAGCAGAATATCCAATGTCCAAAGTGAAACTAACTTCATCACGGTACACCACGGACATGTCTGCATGGTGGTGTTGCGTTTTTTTCTTCTTATGGGTGGCGGGAGTCAAAGTGGCAACCAGCTTTGAGGCGCATTACCGCACCGACCATGTTGGAGTGTGGCTGAGAGTTACGAGTGTTATACTGCATTTGCTCGATTTGCTGGTTTTGCTCGATCTTGTGGCGGAAGCCAATATTATTCAATCTTCAAAATACACTGGATCGGTAGGCCATCCCGATCCTGAAGATCGTATTGGGACATCCCTAATATGTACTATACAAATTAGCTCTACTGCACACAAAGTGTAAACATTTACATTCCAACCCTTTCCACTTTTTCAGGCCAAACTGCAATGTAAGGGGAAACCATCAGATCAAGAGTAGGATTTGGAACTTAAGATTTCTTTAGATGCGCAAATGACACCATTCTTTATATTTTAGGTTATGAATTTTTAGATAAATTTTATAAAGTGTATTTGTCGCTGATCATTGTTTTAGGTCACTCTGAACATGAATCACGGGAAGGTACCCGTGAGTTCGCAACACATGATCAGCAGCATGAGAAATAATTGACATCACCACAAATGACAGAAGTGGGACTCAAAGCCTCAATGCTTCTGCTTTATGAAAACATCTTTGTTCACTTTATGCATCATGGGACATTACAGAGTCAATGCACTTTTATGCTGCAAAATCAAAAGCCATTTACATTCAATATTCAATCTATTCTATTTAAAACTGGACCCCTTGCAGCAGATGGTATCAGAAGTTAAAGTCGCAGCACAGGTCAGGTGAGGATAACAGAGAAAGCGGGACAGGCACTCAAACGTGAAGAGATTTTTTATTTGGAATCCATTTTTCAGGAAAAGGCGTTTTGACGAGCTGTTAATACGGCAGGATGGAGTCCACTCACAGCCTCTTCATGCTGGCTGAACAGGGTGCAGAAAAGACACACATTTTGTTGAATAGCTGGCAGAGTATGGTGTTCGTCATGTGATGTCATTTGTCAGTAAAAAAAAAAAAAAATGCTACTATAAACTCAGTTAATCTGTTATTTTTCATAGGTCAATCAATCCCATTCACCTAGTAAAAACTGCAGGTTACAATTGTAACTCATGTACTTTGCAGTGCAACACACTCTTGTCACGCCATAAACATGGTGAGAGGTCAACACTGAAGATATACTATGAAGGACAAGTGGAGTGCCAATTCAATTTGGCCACTTTGCAAGAACAGTACCCTCTTGCCCTGGTATATTATCTTTGGGCAACAACAATTTGCACAGTAATGATTTGCGCAACGATTACTGCAACAAGCTCGTACAAGTTTTTTACAGATAGAGTGGAACCTTGAATAGCATCATGCCTGTGAATATTCTCATTCATCAAGGTCATTGTATTCTCGGGGTATTCAATCGATCGCAACTGGACTCTTCAGGTTGTCCTAGAAGACGTTTCGCCTCTCATCTGAGCAGGCTTCATCAGTTTATGCTCAAAGACCAGGTGGGACACACACCAGTCAGACTAGATAGGACAGCTCTAGTCTGAGAGCTTGGTGCAAGATTCAGTCTATTTATGCTCCAAAGGAGGAGTCAGATCCAGAGTGGAATGGTTGGCTCTTTAGTGGTGTCAAATGCCGATTGTTAAGATACAATGGAGCAGCCACACCCGCCAACAATGGTCGTTTGGGTGGTATCACCGTCGTTAGCATCCCATTCAGATGTAATTATGGTCATGGACCCATCTGAAACCAAGGTGGCTATTCCTTGTTTATAGCTTAGATAGCGTCATTAATCATTTCTAGAAGGACCGTCTTCAGCCAAAATGGACACTAACTGAATCAATTTTTCCCATATGAAATAACGTAAATCCAATGAATCCGTTCCAGAAAGCCAAAAATGTTAACACAAACCTTGCAGACAACAATTCAAAATGCATTTAAATACATACAAATGATGAATAAAAGGGATAAATGAACCTTAGGGTCACATTTACCTTCATTGAAGATGTGACTGTTCCCAAAGATATGATGTGGCAGCAAGCTCATCTTCCTCTTCAACACCACCTGTCTGTTTTGCCATAAGTTATTTATTGAATTCAATCGTGTTTCTCAGCTCAATAACCCAAAATGGAGTCAAAGAGAGTTGCAAGTGCCAGCATTTTGATAAAGAAGGTGAGAAGCACTTTTGAATTCAAGATATAACTAATGACAAAGCAGGAAGGTGGTGTTGAAGAGGAGGTGTTGATCTCGGGCCACATCATGTCTTTGGGAACAGTCATGTCGTCACTGAAGGTAAAAGTAACCTTACAATTGTTTTATGCATGTAAAACTATAAAAATGTTTTTTGTGATACAATTTTTGAGAGTCAACCGCTGATGATGTCATAGACAGGCGACACAGCTGACTTCCAGTTCTCGTTGCCATTTTGTTAGCTAGCTAATAGGATGCTAATAAGGACATTTGTGATAAAAAAATATATTAGGAAAACAGTTAGAATCATAAAGTGCATTAACAACATGATAAAGCGCCCGCCACATTGGACGCAAAACGAGGCAAAAATTTTGGCATAAATTTTCAACAAGGTGGACGCCGAAATTGTCCATAAAATTATGACTGACGTGGAGTTTAATGTCCGATATAAAGCTGTTAACACACAGACAAGGGCCCTCAGTCATGAGGGATGCCCACTGCAACATCTGCACGTAAGCATCCGCCGTTTGACGACCTCGCACCACCCGAATCTCCAGTGTTCCACTGAATGAAAAAGCACCCCAGATCATGAAGGACCCCCCTCCACTGTGCCAGGTAGAAAACATCTCAGGTGGGATCTCCTTGTCATGCCAGTAACGTTGGAAGCCATCTGGACCGTCAAGGTTACATTTTTTCTCATCAGAGAATAAAACGTTTTTCCACCTTTCAATGTCCCATGTTTGATGCTCCCTGGCAAAGTCTAAACGGGCAGTTTTGTGGCGTTGAAGGAGACGAGGTCTTTGAATTCTTTTTTTGTTTTTCAACCTTTTTCCCGCAGACACCGTCTGATGGTTATTGTGCTGCAGTCGGCACCAGTAAGGGCCTTAATTTGGGTGGAAGACCGCCCTGTGTCTTGATGGACAGCCAATCAGATCCTCCGGTTCAGCGCAGGTGTGATTTTTTTGGGTCTACCACTTGACTTTTTTGTTCCATAATGCTCAGGATCTTTCAAAAAATGCAGAATGACTGTCTTACTGCGCCCAATCTCAGCAGCAATGGCACGCTGCGAGAGGCCTTGCTCATGCAGCTCCACAATCCGACCGCGTTCAAAAAGAGAAAGCTTCTTATCTTTAGCCATCAGGAGGGCATGACAGTGTGAATGCCTGACAGAAAATGAACATTTTGAGCAGATTTTGGCTTTTATAGCCTGTGGTCTTAAACTTTTGATCAGGTGATAAACAACCTATTTCAGTTTTTTTTGTTTTGTTTAAATTACAAGTTCCAAGTGTTTTTTGTGTCACTCCCCCTTCTTGCTTTTGCATATTGTAGCTCTACTTAAAACCTGATTAAGATCCAAATGTGCAAAATGCAAATTCTAGCAATTTTTCAACTGGTCTTAAGATTTTGATCAGGTCTGTATATACACAATATATGTTTTTTGTTATTATTGGTTGTTAGTTTCAACATCAGCAACATGAGTAATCAAAGGAGTTGATTACTTGGTCATAATTATACTTAATATGGCAATAAAGACAATTACACATAATTTCTCAATAGTTGTGTACATAATATGTCGGTCAAAATAGCTATGTAAGGTTCATTAGGAGACAGAGTTCATGTATTACATCTAGTTAGCATTTGCTATCAAACATTACCAATATACAAGAATTGAAAATGATTATGCAAAAGACAAAAGTCAAGGCAACATTTTAAAAAGGTTTCACCAATGGGAACATTGTCCAGTTCATCATGAAATGGTAATTTCAGAAGCGGACGTGTGGAAAACACTGATTTCTGTAGTGGAGTTCATGACACAAAGCAAAGCTATCAAACAATACTCTTTTTTTCAACGTAACTAGTCGCTAAAAGTGAACGGATTACTTTTGTTACAGATATAGGCATCTTACCGCTGAGTTACTTTATCTGTAATCAGAATAATAAAGATGAAAGTTGCACCTCCGTGTGTAGCTTTAAACCCCACGGGGGAGCAAGAGCGAATCAGGAGGGGAGCTTCATGTCAGCTGACAGATGCCATACGACATCTACAAAGTGACGTTTACGCTATCGACCCAAACTACTTTGGCGATCGACCGGTAGGTCGCAATCGACGTAATGGGCACCCTGATTTAGATCAAGTAAATCAATTTGTCTAGTGGTCATAAAAGCTACACTGCAAATTCCTCAACAACACATGCACACACACACACACAAAACACAACCTACTCTATTGTCTGATGCAACACAGGGAATGTGCTATGAACTGAGTGTGTGTCTGTATTGTATGTGTGTGTTGGCGTGGACTGCTGCACCATGCGGTGGCAACACACTGCTGCGTTTACGGTCGCATTCCACCAGTGACACAATGACCGAGTGGACAGCTGCAGGAGCACACACACACGCACACACACAAAAACAAACGTACCCAGCAGTTTAACATGTGACCCACGACTTGGCCATGTGACAATCATTCTGCAGCCAGTTAAACACGCCCACATTCAGCAAAGACAGAAAAACTGTGGTTACTCTGCGTGGAGGCTACCATACACTGCAGTTAAATGACGTGCTCGTACATATAAATGCTCATTTAAAAGCACAATGACAGGTGCAGTCAGCGGTCATTCACACACACTGCGGCGTAGTTGAGCCGGAATCATTCGTAATCTGACCGTAGTCTCCTCTACAATGTGCTCGTTTCCATCTCCAAGCTCTCCACAGTTAGAGGGATTTAAGGACTTTACAGATAAAGTCCAATCCTGACAAATGTAAAACGCTTATGTTCACACACGGGCTCCAATTATAAGTACAATAGAGCTGCGTCAAGGAAGGTATTACCTTTCTTCTGTCCAATTTAAATTAAAGCAGAGAATACAATAGCTGGATGTTGACAAAAAAAGTTTCTATTTGCATTTTGTAGAGCTGGACTTGAGTGTCAAATTTGAAGCTTATCAATGCCTTTTTTAGGTGTATTTGAGGCTGGTTCTCAACTGGTGGGTTCCAAATGTGAATTGCGGAGCCGTTGTCAGTGGGCCGTAGGTCCTTGCCTGAGCATAAAAAATAATTAATTCTCATTGAGGCTATTTGCTTGCTACGCTGCCACGAGGCGCGTGCCTAGGCAGCCGCGTAACCGATGCAAACATCCATCCATCCATCTATGTTCTATGCCGCTTATTCTCACTAGGGTCGCAGGCATGCTGGAGCCTATCCCAGCTGACTTCGGCCGAGAGGCGGGGTACACCCTGGACTGGTCGCCATTCAATCGCAGGGCACATATAGACAAATAAACAGTCACATTCAATACCTACGCACCCAGCAATTTTGGAAAAAATGTGCTGACAAACCTGCCCTTGATGAGTGGGAGGGTGTGTGACTGTGTGTGTGTGTGTGTGTGTGGTGTAGTCTCCAACAAGGGGACCCTGCAGCTAAAGCCATTTTAGGATTTGAAGGGCAAGTTAAAACTGGGGATTTCTTGGTCCAAGTTCAATGTCTACCCATAAATAATCCAATGGGTTAGGTTTGATCCATTTTAAGATATACTGTAGCCTGTTTGCAAGGAAGCAGTTGGAGAAATTTGGGAGTTCTAAGACCCCACATTCCATTTTGTAACGTTCTGAGACTTATTTGTGCTGGCTTGTTTTTCTAAAGAAATCGAGGAAAAGGCTTCTTGAGACGTCATCTGTACTTCTGTGTAGAAGGTGTCGGACGTTTCGCTCCTCATCCGAAGAGCTTCGTCAGCAAACTAATAAGTGCTGGTAGCTTAGGCCTTAAATACAGTAAGAGTGGGCGGAATTGGTGTGCCAACACCCTCCTCCTATTGGTTCGTTACACTAAGCCTGGGCGGAGCAGTGGTATAATCCTATCCTGTTATTCACACCTACGATAAAAGGGAAGTGTCGCTCCCTGAATTGGGTATGAACGACTCTGATACTGGCTTGTTAGCATCTATTGTTCTGGCTCGGCCCTGCCTTCACCTCATTTGCAAGACTAAGAGCTGTGGGTTTTGGTCTCAGTAACCTGCTGAACACAGGGTCCAAATTAAACCTCAAACCACCATTCCGATTCAATGATGGGTTCTGTTGTTTGACAAAAATAGCTTCCTTAACTCCTCTTTCAAACCATCTGTTTTCTTTGGCCAAAATCTTAACCTCGCTGTCCTGAAAAGAGTGATTGGTAGCTTTCAGGTGTAGATGTACTGCTGATTTAGGACCACTAGCATTGTCCCTGCGATGTTGATAAAGCCTTTTTTGGAGCATTTGCTTAGTTTCCCCAATGTAGTGCTCTTTGCATTCCTCATCTTTACAGTGGATGGAATAGACCACATTGCTCTGTTTCTGGTTTGGAGCCTTGTCTTTAGGATGCACTAATTTTTGTCTCAGGGTATTTACTGGTTTGAAATAGGTAGGAATTTTGTGTTGCCATAAGATCCTCTGGAGTTTTTCGGAGACCCCCGCTACATAAGGGACTACCACTCCTCTCCTTTTTGCTTCTGTGGGCTTTTGGGTTTCTTTCCCTACTCTCTTCTTTTGACATTTGTTAAAAGCCCACCGTGGGTACCCACAGGTTGAGAGCGCTCTCTGGACATGTTGTGTCTCCTTTTTCTTTCCCTCAGCACTAGTTGGTATTTGTTCCGCTCTATGTTGGAGGGTCCTAATAACCCCTAGTTTATGTTGTAGTGGATGGTTTGATTCAAAAAGCAGGTATTGGTCAGTGTGTGTGGCCTTTCTAAAGACCTCTGTAAGTAGCTGTCTGTCCTTTCCTATAATTACCTTGCAGTCTAAGAAGGCTAGTTGGTTTTCTTTAGTGTCCTCGCGAGTAAATTTGATATTGGTGTCCACCGCATTGATGTGATCTGTGAAAGACTGAATTTCTTGTTTTTTGATTATGACAAAGGTGTCATCCACGTATCTAAACCAGTGCCTTGGTTTTGTCCCTGAGAAGGATGTGAGAGCCTGTTTCTCCATCTCTTCCATGTACAGATTCGCCACTATGGGTGAGACTGGTGAGCCCATAGCACAACCATGAATTTGTCTGTAGAATTTCCCTCTAAACTGAAAATATGTGGTGTTAAGGCAAATTTCCAGTAATTGGCAGATGTGGTCAGCACTAAGTTTTGTTCTCCGATGCAGAGTTGAGTCCTCGAGCAGTCTCTTCCTCACCACCGAGACTGCTGCTGAGGTGGGGACAGATGTGAAAAGTGAAGTCACATCATAAGACACCAAAGTTTCCTCTGGCTCCAATCTGAGGTCTTTGATGCTCGCCACAAACCCTTTTGTGTTCTCTATATGATGATCAGTGTTGCCTACCAATGGGGATAAGACTGTTTTTACATATTTCGCTACATTGTACGTGGTAGAGTCAATGCTACAGACAATGGGTCTGAGGGGAAACCCTTCCTTGTGGATTTTTGGAAGGCCATAGATACATGGTGTAGCCTCCCCAGGGTATAACCTATGATACATCTGTCTGTCAATTAGTTCTTCCTTCTCTAACTTTTGGAGACAGTGTATGATTTCTTTCTTATACCTACTGGATGGGTCCCTTTTAAGTTGCTCATATGTGTTGGCATCACTAATTAGACTTGTTATTTTTTCTTCGTAGTCCAATGTGTTGAGAACCACTGTGCATCTGCCCTTATCAGCTGGTAAGATGGTGATGCTCTCATCTTTCTGCAGAGCCGCTAATGCTTTCCTCTCACCTAACGTGATATTGGACGGTGGTGGTTTGGCACTACTGAGAAGGGCCGATATTCTCAGACGAAGGTCCCCTGCCTCTGTTCTAGAAAGGTTATTGTTCCTGATGGCCGATTCAGCTGCTGTGATATAGTCTACTGTGGGTATCGTTTTAGGAGTCACTGAGAAGTTGAGACCCTTGGTTAATACTGCCTTCTCTGTCTCCGAGAGGCTTCTGTCTGACAGATTTTTGATCCAATTTTCTTTAGTATTGGTCTGATTCCCCCCATCCTTAGTGTTTACGACAAGCTGTGGTCGATTTTCCAATAGAAGTTTCTGGAATTTTCCCTTATGCCTTTCTTTGGTTTTGCTATGGTGCTTCATATAACCTGATTTGGTAAATTCACAAACCTCCTGATAGGTTTCGTGCGTAAGCTTGGTTTGCAATCTCTGATAGAAGGTTTCTACTTCAGACTGTTTATTTTTTATCTCTATGTTAAGCCTCCTAATTCTCAAATTCTGTATTTTTCTGATGTAGTTTTGTTGCATTTTTCTTGCCAAGTGTCCTTGCTCAAGGGACGCTTGCCTCATGCATTTGGGGATTAACCTACTCTGCCTGCATCTAAGATTAAATCTGAGGTGGTTCCTTAAATCTGCTAATTTAAGAGTGGCCTTTTCTAAGCTACGTACCAGCAGAAGGATGTCTCTCCCTAAAGAAATGTATTAATATATGAATCTAATGATTTGAACCATGTTATAGAGTGTTTGGTGGGGATCATGGAAAACAGAGAATTAACCCTTGGTAAGATCATCATTTTCACGGTGGATACTCTGCCAATAAGTGAGATGGGAAAGGTTCTCCAACGCATTTGATTGATTTCAATGGTGGAGTATAATTCAGGTCTGACAGGTTGGAGGAAGGCCGCACGGTGGTCCAGTGGTTAGCACGTTGGCCAACACAGTAACAGTCTGGAGATCGGGTTCGATTCTCCCTTGGCCATTTCTGTGTGGAATTTGCATGTTCTTGTGGGTTTTCTCCGGGTACTCCGGTTTCCTCCCACATTTCAAAAACATGCATGTTAGGTTAATTGGAGACTCTAAAATTGTCCATAGGTATGAATGTGAGTGTGAATGGTTGTTTGTCTATATGATTGGCTGGCGACCAGTCCAGGGTGTACCCCGCTCCAGCAATCCCTGCATTCTCTGAATGCAGTGGTATAGAGGAGGTGCTCTGGAAACCCAAATTAATGGGCAATAATGTGGATTTAGACCAGTTAATGGTGCAGTCTGAGAAGGTGCTAAAATTGTTGATGAGTAAGATAGATTCGTAAAGTGAGGAATGTGAATTTTCTAGAAACTTTTTATTATTAAGGAAGACAAAAAATTCATACCTGCATGGCCCTGTGTGAAGGGCCACAAATGGAGAAAACATGGCACAGTGGTGAACCTTCCCAGGAAGTGGCCGGCCAACCAAAATTATCTCAAGAGCGCATCCAAGAGGTCACAAAAGACACAAAAGACCCTTCAAAAACATCCAAAGAACTCACTTGTCTCAGTAAATGGAACCATGAATTCTGCTGTCTACCAAAAAATCTTCAAGGAGAATGTTTGTGACCTCAAGCTGAAACCAACTTGGGTTCTGCATCAAGGCAATCCTCTAAAACACACCAGGAAGTCCACCCCTTTGGAGTGGCCGAGTCAAAGTCCTGAACTGAATCCTATTGAGATGCTGTGGCATGACCTTAAAAAGGCAGTTCCTGCTCGAAAACCCTCCGATGTGGCTGAATTACAAGTTTACAAAGATGAGTGGGGCCAAAATTCCTCCACAGCGCTTTAGGAGACTCATTGCAAGTTATCACAAACGCTTAATTGCAGTTATTGCTGCTAAGGGTGGCCCAACCAGTTGTTTAGTTATTTAGGGGGCAATCACTTTTTCACACAGTAGGTTTTTTCCTCCCTTAATAATCAAGTTTAATTTTAAAACTGCTTTTTGTCATTGACTGTGTTGTCATTGACTAATATTTACATTTGTTTGATGATCTGAAACATTTATGTGCGACAAACATGCAAAAAAATAGGAAATCAGGAAGCGGGCAAACACTAGAGTTGACTACGTTGTGCGAGTGCGCGTTACTTCCGGGAGTTGTGGTCGACAGCAACTCCTGTGTGAATTTTCACTGCATATACATGGTTTCTCCTAGGATTTTTTTAAGCTGTGGTGTTGGGCTTCATGGGAGGGTGGACTACCGCCGCTGCGTCATGCCTCTGATCCGTCTGCAAATTTTTTTTTAAAGACAAATGGCAATTTTTAGGACTTATTTATTCATTCATGCTATTGTTCATTCTCCTGATAATAAGAAACAAAGTGAAAGTCAACACAAGACGCGTCGCGTGACTCGTGCATCTGGTCACACAAATGGGGCAGTGCCAGCAAGGCAGACAGGCGATTCCGGTGCAAGCTAATCAAAATAAAGCACAGTGAAAATTTTTTATTATATTTTAAATCGTTAACCTAATTTTGGTCAGTATGTCCATAATTAATAAGCCATACATTTATCTATATAGCATATATATATCCATTCATACAATATATTACTTAATAATTGATTTAAAAAAAAAAAAACTCATTTTTAAAGTGTAACAGCTCTTATTTTGCAGTGGCGCACCACCACGATCAATTACATGTTGTTGAAACCCTGATATACATGTATGTTTTCTGCTTGTTAATAAAGACATTGGAGTGCATCGTGAGTCTCTCCTTCACCACAAACAGCGACATTATAGTACTGTAGTATTCTACACTGGTCACCAGGTGTTGGTAACACTACATTGATAAAATGTGAGAGTTGAAAAATAAATATCAAACTAACAAGCCAGTTATACAATATACATGCAATTAATCAGCATAACGGTAAAACTGTGTGGGCCCTCTTGTCAGCGCCACCATAGTGCGTATTGCTTAGAAAAATCATTCCACAGTCCATGCAGTGGGGTTGTATGTATTGAAAGACTTGCATGTTTCTGCATGCAGCAGTTCAAGACGAATAGCATTTTGGACCCCTTGTTTTTAAAGTTACTTGAAAATGTATTGTTTTTAGCATCAAGGAACATTATGAAACTGTGTGTCCTAACCCAATCCCAATGGTCTTGGTTTAATTTGAAAACAAAACAGTGTTTTGTGGCTTTAAGCACAGCATGAATCCATTTGAATCCAAGTGAATAGTGAGATTTGTGTTGGTTGATGCATATTTTATTTGAATGTCAACAGCAACTTTTGCCTTCGGTATTCTGGCTACTCTATTTGTTCTAACAAACATTTTTGATGCACCAATGGTCCTTCATGTGTTTGAGAGGCAGTGCTTACCATCCACTCTTTTTTTTTCGGAATAAGTGATTGAGAGGTTATTTGGGGTGCGGGGTACTACTTTCAGGTGAGGATGGAATGAAATTTGAACTGATATAACAACTTAATTTTAATAATAATTTAGACTACATGAGAAATCCGAAAGGAAAAACGTAGCTCACTTTGACAACATGGTTTACTTATTAACAAGTATATTCCACAACACAGCAGCAACAGAACCAATGTTGTAATAGCAGTAAGGTACAGGACAGTATGACAAGTGTAACATGCATGAGTTCCACACCAGCAGCTGAGCAGTAACATTTTAAAGTGCATGCAAAGGTATATAAAGCTGCCAGATCATGATAGTGATGATTGCAGGTGCTGCCATCTTGTGGAGGTAATTTAAAAAATGAGACTACATCAGGAGGCTGCCTACAGCCACAGGTGTTGCCACTGTTTCTTGACTTGACGCTGATTAGAGACTCCCACAGTTATTTGTTCTTATCCACCACGCACCCGGCAATCTTAGAAAAAATGTTGTGCTAACAAACCTGCCCTTGATGAGTGGGGGCGTGCTTGGGTGTGTGTCTGTGTGTGTGTGTGGTGTGTGTGTGCGTGTGTGTGTGTGTGTGGTGTAGTCTCCAACAAGGGGACCCTGCAGCTAAATCCATTTAGCGGGTCTGTAAGTGCTTGAACAGGCCAAAGCCACGCTTCTTTATCAGGGAATTTGGCGTAGATAATCGAAGCTGGCTGTCAACCGCAGAACAGCAATTTTGCTGTTTAAGAAAATGAGAGCGAGTGAGAGAGAGAGAGAGGGTGAAAACAAACAAAAAAAACGCATTATCCCAAGTAGGAATGAAGAAAATCTGTGCAGTCAATGACAAGAGTGGAGGAAAAAAAAGAATTCCCAACAGTGCCTGTTGTAGTTTCATATGTGAAAGGCTTTTAGGGATGTATCACCATCCATCTTTATAGTGGGGCTGCATTAGAAACCTGTTTTATTGCGGCGGCGGCAGCGCTGGCTGTAAAGTGAGCTGTCAGTACAAATGTTCAGCTGCCATTAGGAGGAGCCAACACGTAAACACACTAATTTGGCAGCGGAGTCAGGGTTTTTAACGAGCAGTATTTTTCTCCGTTTTTAAGACATCAGATTAAATCACGTGAGCTGCAGGAGGACGAGGCGCTTTGTGATATAAATAGCAGTAACACTCTCGCAGATATTAAATGAATGATGCATTAAATGGATGACACACACACAGCAGATGTAGAGCTTTGTACTGTTGCACTATGAACAACAGGAATTACCTTTAACCCCAGCATTTTGGATATTTTCCCGATCAAATCCAGTGTTTCCCTTACATTATTTGTGGCGGTCGCCACGAATAAGTATTGACGGCCGCAAAAAAGTCTGTGCAGTAGATGGCATTGTAACTCTGCTTCTTCATACAACTCATACGCACCCGGTGTGCCAGCGAATAAGAAGTAGTGGGGGTCATGGAAAACAGATAATTAAATCTAGCGACTTTTTCTGGTATTATTGGACACGTTTGGAGACGTGTCCAATCAGTCACTCTTCTCAACGAGCAGCCAGTGCTACTGTGAATATTTGAGGATTTACAACTTTTTTTTTTTGCCTTTTTTTTTGTCAATAACAGTCTACATCAACAGTGATGGGGGTAATTTTCATTTTTTGCTGCAGGGGTCCCTTTTCAAGTTGCCCTCAGTCTTCTCTTGGATAAAATCGTTTTCCTTCTGCATGTAGAGAAACATTTACTCTCACCCATACAGTATATTTTGATTTGTTAGCATGTTTTGTTGTTGTTACTATTTTTTAAGTGGAAAACCACCACTCTATTGGCCGGCAGCGGCTCAGGAGGTACAGCAGGTCACCCGGAAACTGGAAGGTTGGCTGTTTGATCCTCGCTCCCTCCAGCCAGTCACTGTTGATGTGTCCCTGTGCAAGACACTTCACCCACCTTGCATCCAGTGCTGCCTACACTGGTAAGTGAATGGATGTTTGGTGGTGGTCGGAGGCCGTAGGCGCGCATTGGCAGCCATGTTTCCGTCAGACTACCCCAGGGCAGCTGCAGATACAGATGTAGTTTACCACCACCAGTGTGTGATTGAGGAGTGAATGAATAATGGGTTCACTTCATTGTAATCCATTATTATTGTCACCTTTTGTTTATAATAATAATAACAGATATAATGGAAGTTATTGTCTTCATCACAAGTATCCTGCATTAACACCACTCTGGCAACACACTTGACATGGATTACTATTGCATAAAGTCAATATGACAACTACAGTTTATAATATTACATTATTAATAATATTACAGCTGCAAAGTGCTCTCACGCCTCTCACAATGTTGAACATAGGCGTTTAACTGTAGGTTGTATATTTAATGTACCTTCTCTGTTGCTATTTATTTATAATCACGCTTTAAAGCAAGCTTTTTTTTTTACCATATCCTACATTCATCTGATTATATGATCAAATGCTGCACACACACACACACAGGAGATACTGTAACATCTCTTTCAGCTGCCTTAATGCACGTGACAAGGCATATCACACTTGATGAAACAGTTGCGTTCCAATCACACACCTACACATGCACACAAATACATATGCATGCCTTAAGGCAAGATGAGACATCACACACAACACAAAAATTCCGCCAAATGTGTCTTCATGTGCATCACAGGGATGAAGTGTGTGTTTCCACGTGCGACAATGTCTGCGGGTATGAACGCATGTGTCATCCATTGGTGTGTCATATCCACTCTGATGTGACCTTTAAACACAGATATTTTCTTTCCGGGCCCTGCAAGCAACACTGCTAACACAATTACACCGGGCTAATGAACAGAGGAACCCGATAAAGTGCTGCACACACACACACACACACGTACTGTACAGTATATACACACATTTTCCTTCATGCTTATCAATCTCTCTGCAAAGGCTACATTTGCATCTTTAATATAAATGAAAGCACTTATTAAAGTTCACAGCGCTGCTGAGATCAGATGGAAGGAAGAGCTGGACTAAATCAAGAGTGTTTAACCTGTCACGTCTCTTTCTGCTCTTAAAATCCCAAACACTCTCTCTTCTCCTGCATCTGTGCACACCAGGACAAGTAAATATTTTTTTTTAGTATCATGTCCAATGAGGAAAATCTCCAACTGCTGGTTCTAATTATGTTATGATTATAACGAAAATGTATGCTTTTAGTATCCAGGTGCATTTGCGGCAATTCAAATCCCTCATATCTTACAACCATCGCATTTCAAGCAATCAAGCAAGCATTCTATGACAGTATATACGATATACATACAACATGAGAGACATGAAATTTGCATATACTTGGAGTAGTATATATTATATGTACTGTATATATGTATAGCAGTTATGGGGAATTCATGGTTCACCTCAGTGAACCGCAGCTCCAAACCATGATGCGACTAACCCTATTATCTTGGCACCCACTTGTGTTGCCAGCTATTTGGACAATAATGGCTGTTTGTTGGCAGTAAATCTATACAGTGGAACCTGTTTATGTCCACTTCCCTTGGACTGGCTGACTCACATCGACATAAGCCGTAATCAAAACCTAATCTGGCCATTGCTTTCACATTTATTTGTGACTTTGGCCAGAGAGACATAAGGAGAATGGGTGATAATAAAGATTTTTTTTTTAACATACGTTAATGTGTTGACATGGTTTTCCTCCATTTGTGCATATTTTTATTTGTATTTGTATAGATATTTTACACTATTACCTAACAGAGCTGCTGCAATAATTGTGTTGTATGTATTGACTACAATAACAATGGCTTTCCTGCATACAAAAATTTTTCTTCCGGTGGCTAACAAATTAAAAAAATGAATGCATTTTGTTAGTTTCTGTGGTAGGATCCAGTTTAACACTGCTATGCTTCCATTTTGAAGCTCACTTTGCACTGAAAAGGAACTCACGGTGTGCACATTTGAATGTCCTGTAGCTACTGTAGACAGTAGTTATGCTGTTGTTGTGTGTTTCACACTGCTTAGTGATAAAGATGATGTTGACAATACTGCAACACATTGACATAAACAGACTCATTTTTCATAAAGTGACCCATTTGACTTTCAAATTTGTCAACAAAAGCAATCAACCATGCACATGGAAGTCGGCACTTTTGAAGAAGAACACAGTGGACGGGGACTTTTTGGGGTAGAGTTTGTCAATAAGACGCGTTGTCAACATCAACAGGCCTGATTGTACTTCTACAATATCTAAAATGTACACTGACTACGCTGAAGTATATCTAACTTTACTTTACTAAGTATTGTCTCTTGGGAAGACGGAAATGGATGGAAATATAAGCGCTAACATTTGTGGGATACGTCTGTGTAGGCTCTCAGTCGTACAGGAGTTGTCCATCGAGGGAAAGGCTTCTTGAGACGTCATCTGTACTTCTGTGAAGAAGGTGTCGGACGTTTCGCTCCTCATCCGAAGAGCTTCATCAGCGAACTAACAAGTGCTGGTAGCTTAGGCCTTAAATACAGTAAGAGTGGGCGGAATTGGTGTGCCAACACCCTCCTCCTATTGGTTTCTTACACTAAGCCTGGGCGGAGTAGTGGTCTAATCCTCTCCTGACATTAGCACCTCCAATCAAAGGGAAGTGTAGCTCCCTGTAGTTGGGTATGAACGACTCTGATACTGGCTCGTTAGCATCTATTGTTCTGGCTCGGCCCTGGCTTCACCTGATTTGCAAGACTAAGAGCTGTGGGTTTTGGTCTCAGTAACCTGCTGAACACAGGGTCCAAATTAAACCTCAAACCACCATTCCGATTCAATGATGGGTTCTGTTGTTTGACAAAAATAGCTTCCTTTACTCCTCTTTCAAACCATCTGTTTTGTTTGGCCAAAATCTTTACCTCGCTGTCCTCAAAAGAGGGATTGGTTGCTTTAAGGCAGGGGTCACCAACGTTTTTCCTTGTGAGAGCTACTTTTACAAAATGAAAATGGCCAAGAGCTACTCATTTTTGCAACATTTATTTTCAGAGCTTATTTTAAACCCAAACAAAGCGAATATGCTTGTTTTACCAGAACATTAACAAAATGCTGGTGTCCACAACTCACATGTTGTATTTCAGAATGCATTTCTTTCTACTGTTCTTTCATTATTAACTGAAAACCTGAATGAAAAGCAGGCTTGCAGGTACCTCATGTGGTCGTGGGGGGCTACCTGGTGCCTGCGGGCACCACGTTGGTGACCCCTGCTTTAAGGTGTAGATGTACGGCTGATTGAGGCCCACTAGAATTGTCCCTGCGGTGTTGATAAAGCCTTTTTTGGAGCATTTGCTTAGTTTCCCCAATGTAGTGCTCTTTGCCTTCCTCATCTTTACAGTGGATGAAATAGACCACATTGCTCTGTTTTTGGTTTGGAGCCTTGTCAACCTAAAGACGTCTCAAGAAGCCTTTCCCTCGATTTGTGGGATACTGTATTTAATCTTATTAGAATTCAATTGTTGCAGTGTCCCACCTATTAAAAGATCTCAAAAATCCCCCCATATGCAACAAAATAATGCAGAAAGTATTCCCAGAGAAGTGAAAGCTGTTTAAGCTGCAATGTGGACAATACATTTTCACTTCCTGTCGGCCATGTTTCCCTATACTTTTGTCCAAGCCTCCCTCAATGGATGCTTCATTGCAGATGACCTCAAGTTTATCCCGGTGTGACAACTTGATTAGACTTCACATCAGTATAGTCATACTTTTGTTTCATTAATGACAATATTGACAGCAATCTCAAAGGGCTTTTTCACAGTATCACTTCATAAGAGTAGATTGGAATAAAATGAGTGTTTTTCGACCAAAGTTTTATACCTTGAAGCACCTTGTAAACTTTATTTTGAAAATGTGTGACAGATGAGTGTGAACACAGCACGTCACTGATAATGGTTATGGTGATGTTTATGCTGAGTGTGCATAACAGTGTTGCATTGAAGGATATCACATTCACGATTGCTCAATTCAACATGTTTGAAAAGCAGCAGGAAGAAGCAGAGCTAATTCCTGTGAGAAGAAAAGATGCAATTGACTTTATAAGTATTGTCATATGCATGCTCATATTTTTTAACGTGTGACACTTTTATGGCCTGCTACAGCACAGAGTAAATGTCACTTGGCAGGAAGTAAATAAGAAACTCATCATCATCAGTTACCATAATTCAGTTCTGCTGCAGTGTTTCTCATGCGGTTGTTTCCCATCATGCGTCATCCTCACCATGATACAACCTCTCGTCTACGCTACAAACATTACAGTACAAGTCCAACACCACACTAAATGAACGACACGCCTCGCTGCTATGCATTGGATTACGCTGCTGGCTCAATCTGTTTGTGATTAACAAGTGTTGGCGCTGACGGCATAAGAGGCCGAAGCTTGAAGGGGGGAAAGGAGGTCAGACCATCCTCTGTTGTATGCGAGTGACCTGTAGTTGAACCTAACCTCTGACCTCCCAATGGGCCTGTAAAAGTACAAAGATGGTTTCCCAACAAGAGGCGTTAAAGTGCAAGAAACAAATAAAAAAAAATAATTGAGTTGGCCCATAATTGCATGAGACGACTGTCACGTTTAATTTGCACCTTTTCTAATTATTTGTGTTGATTAATTTTATTTGAACAAAAATTAGTTTTAAAAAATATCAAATTTAATTAAAAAATATATATAAATATATATAAATGAAAAAAATATCGAAATACACTTAATCATTTTTGGAATTAAAATGTGCCATTGAGTTTGAGAAAATGTCAAAATTAGCCAAAAATAAAATATAATATAAATTGTAAAAAATGTACAAAAAATATTGTATAAAATGAGGTACTTTTTACAAATAGTTTTATAAAAATAAAATATATCAAATATAAAAACACATTTTATGTTAACATTATCTTCACATAGAAAGTGTTATTTTAGAATACAGTCGATCTCCACTATTAGCGGGATTTACGCTCCGAGTCCACTGCGAACAACAAATAAACGTAAGTAATTGGGACACCCATTAAAATGTCTATTTTTGACAGTCTAATAAAGCCTGGGTTATGCTGCTGTGTCTCATTGCCACCGTACACTACGCCAGCTCGCTCCCCCCTCCAAACCCTCCTGATAGCTTGAGGTTGACTTCTCTGATTTTGGATCAACATTTGCAATAAAAGTGACTGTTGTAATTAGTAGATTAGATTCCGCTACAATAACCTTCCCCATCTCTTTAATTGCCAATGTTCTCTTGTCACAAAGGAAGCTAATGCGCTAAATGCACAGAAGCACAATACAAGCTTCAGCCCTGTAAATATGCTTCACACATTGAAATAAAATTAAAAGCATTTTAAATGATAAAATATTTAGGTACTCACTGCTAATAAATGATAATGACGCACAATGATTACATTTACTAAGCACTATGGCTGTGCGCTATGATCACTGGCTTTACTCAAGGACCAAAGCATTCATCCACCACTGTACTGTGGTGCATTATGTGTGACGAAGTACCTTCATAAGATGGACAATTCAAGGCTATACGAATGCCAAGGTGAGGTTAGAAATGAAGGGAGATAACAGGGAGGGGCGGGGTAGAGGCCATAAATCAAAGAGTTCAACTTTGGTCCACTGCAATAAACATGAGAGTGCATACACACTCCTTTATCCCGTTAATAACGTTCCTTTCTTCATGCACCTTTTCTAATTCTGGGCGACTCTTTACAAGCTAAGTACACTATGTGTGAGGCATATGCAAAATAAAAATGAAGCACATTTCATTATGGAAGCCAATCACTGTTTGACGATAAGGAGAGAATTATTATATTATTATAAAGCCTTGTTGATGCATTTCTGTAACGCGGATTTTCATGCACTGCTCTTGTAAACCTTAAGGCGATAGCCTAAAAGCAATCATTCAGCTGGGTGGGTGTGCAACTTGGCAGACATATGGCTTTCATAAATAATTAGCTGGCTTCACTGTCCCAGTTCAAATAGAAGATGTTCCAGAAAACATTTTTGGATGCTACAATATTGGGATTACACCTTACAGGAAGTGAACCCCTTCACCTCGTATATATTTCATGCATATTATTTCCAATACAACTATTTTTAGTTCAAAAAGGTTTCCTGCATACTGCTAGATAGAGCTTGCGTACCACCCGTGGTAGCCATGCCACAGTTTGAGAATCTGTGTTCATTCCAGATGTGCTTAATGAGGTTCGCCCACACCAAACCCATCCAAGCATGTCTTTATGGAGTTTGCCAATATGTTTTGATGTCCGCAGGTGTGATGATAACCATAGATCAGGAAATTAAACTTTTTGTGACCTGATTGTATTTTTGTACCATCTTAAACAGAATACACCACCCGAGTAACCACAAAGCTTTTTAAGATGCTTGTATGGAATACATGGTACCATACTGACCCAAGTAGCATACCACCCTGAATAGATGATGACTCTTCTCTTTCAAGACCCCATTGGAAAAATAACAACATGAAACACTTTTTTTCTCCACAATATATCAGTGACATAAGTGGTCAACTGCAATAAAAAGCAGTACCTTTTAGATCAAAAATGTGTATTTATATTAGGGGTTAACAGTTCACATGGATGTCTTCAACCATTTCAGTTTTGCACGTTCGGTTCAGTCCACTTGTGTACCATTTTGGTTATATTTTATGCTATTTTTCTCATAAAATGTATAACTACAGTGATATAAGCACTTCACGCGGAACTAAAGTCCTGTGGGTGAGTTTCCGTCTGAGTGTCGGACACCACTGAGTGAGGGGGCAGAACGCTAGTAGCTTGCAGGTGTGACAAATGGCATCATGGCAAATGCAAGCGAGAAGCCTGAGCTGGAAGACCCTCCCATCTCACTACGGTCTCCTGTTTGGGAACACTTTGGTTTCCCTGTTAAAATTACGGATGGACAAAGGCACCGAGAACTTCCAGCATATAAACAACCTCTAGCAAGCAACTCTGACCAGGCCAAAGCAGTAACACTTGGTATTGGAGTTTTTATAGCCACAAGATTACGACCATATTCAGTTGTTGAGAGCGCTGGATTTAAGTACAGTCATGGAACAAATGATTAGACCACACTTGTTTCTTCAGTTTCTTGTTCATTTTAATGCCTGATACAGCTAAAGGTACCTTTGTTTGGACAAATATAACAATGACAACAAAAATAGCTCATAAGAGTTACATTTTCTGGCAGTACAATTCTATAGCTATTCATGTAAGAACTTTGTTATCGTCCTTATATTTGTCCAAACAAATGTACCTTTAGTTGTACCAGGTATTACTATGGATCAATAAACTGAAGAAACAAGGGTGGTCTAATCATTTTTTTCCATGACTGTATGTGATTAAAGTTCTTGAACCTCCCTACAAAATACCATCCTCACTTTAGCCAGAAAGTTATACCAGCACTTTATGAAAAAGCTAAAAGTGATGTCGTCAACGAGCTATCACACGTGTCCGCTATTTCACTTACGACAGATGGTTGGACTTCACGAGCAACAGAGATCTATTTAACTGTAACTGTACATTACATTTCGCCACAATGTTTAAACAATTGTTTAAATACAACTGTTTATTTTATTATTATTTTTCTATTTTAAAAAACTCTAGTTTACAGTAAGATATAGTATAATTTATTTGCAATATCACCCAAACGGGCTGCTTTTATTTATTTTTTTAAAGTTTTTTTTATGTCTATGTTTGTCATTTTTTACTCCCTTTTTCGTACCGAAAATTAACCGAACTAAAAATCATATTTTAGTGTACCGTTACACCCCTAATTTATATGATTGTTTCATACATATTTTATGTATGTATGTAATGTCCTACATCATTATTATTATTATTATTTTGTAATCTCTGGTGTTCCTGCATACAACTACTGTACACACAGCTCATGCACAACCAGTGGTACGTGTACCACAGAATTCATGTTCTCATACATCCCCAAGGTGGTTAATGGGGTTCCTCCACACCGTACTTATCCAAGCATACCTTTATGAACCTTGCTGTGCATGCGCTGGGCCTTTGGCAAAGTGTTCCCACTGCAGCTAGAAGCATAAAATTGTACAAAATGTCTTTCTAAGATGAGACATGAGTCAATACTTTTGCCCCTACCGTGTCATCCTATCCTATTCCACAAGAAACCATCACAAGAACCTTAGATGTCTCTGTTTTGGAAAGTATTGATGACAAACAGATGGGAAAAACAACATTCCCGAGGTGCTGCTGACGTTCCCTGGCTGCTGTGGTTCAAGCCAAGGGCACAAGAGAAAACAAACGTCCCACAGCGAACCATCATCATATATCATATCATCCAGACCTGCTGATGCTGCTGAAGAAGAAAAAGAGGTTTCAGTTCTCCCCAATGTTGCTGTTAAGTAGTTTTCCTTCAGGGCATCTTGACTGGACAGGACACCCCCCTCTGGACATGAAGGTCAGCAAGGCCGTGAGAGCATCCAAAGGCCTCCCTCGCGCCAAGAGAACCACTGTGATGCTCTGAAGCAGCAATGTGATACTGCAAACACACAGTCCAGGAGACAAAACCAACCCGCAGGATGCTGAGAGGCCTTCACAGGATGAAGATGAAGATTGACAGTGCTCACAAGCTCCATTCTGACACGTCAAGCACCTCTTAAAACCATAGGCCTTATTTAACAGATTATTTCTACCCTACAACAGTAGCTAATAAGGACTGAAAGGCCTTATTTTGTTTACTCTTTTGTATCTACAGTAATAATGATTTGGAGTGCATGAGAAAGTGGAATGAAAAATGTAGCTCTCTTTGATCACATAGTCATTTATTAATAAGTATATTACACAACACGGTGGCAAAAGAACTGATGTTGCAATAGCAATAAGGAGTAAACCTGCAAAAATTGCACTGATGAGTTCATTGTACACAACACGCATGACTTTCACACCAACAGATGAGTAGCGCAACAAACATTTTAAATCGCATGCAGAGGTAGATAACGTTGCCGGATGCTGACCATTCATGATACTTCAAATGCAGCAACCCCCCCCCCCCAAAAAAAAAACAAATGCAGCTACTGCCATTTTGTGGAGTTAAAGTTTGAAAAACTCGATCAGGAGGTTGCTTACAGCCACAGCTGTAAACAGAAATGTTTTTTGACCTGTCACCAGTTACAGCCCGGCAGTTAATTGCTTTTGTAGACCACAAACCCTGCGACTATAGGAGATTCTGCGATTAATCGAATAGAGGCTTTAATTGTCCTTATTTTACAGTATGCACAGTATATACCCTGAAACTGAACCAAAACGGTACTGAAAACTACTGTCCATCACAAAAAAAAAATTCCAAAAGTAACTTTAAAACACCAGCAGGTGACAACATCCCATCTTCCACCTTTCAAAGAAAGAGTGTTGTTTCATTTTATTTTTCAATACGTGTTCATATAAATGAGGAACATAAATTGCTTGTATACTGTAGTTTGAGCCTGGAACAAATTGACTTTACATGATTGGAGAAAACTGTCTTGAAATTTGAATTAATAATAATTTGGAAGTCAACCAGCGTCATGGAAGTGCTTGTGTTCAACTTTGGAGGTTCCACTGCGTGTGAGAGGAGTAGTCAAGAGAGTTGCACTGCCGTCAGACAGATGTTACACGATTTCGCAACATCTGTCCAAAAATGATGCACGTGTGTGTGTGTGTGTGTGTGTGTGTGCGTGCGTGTGTGTGTCTGTGTGAGACAGAGAGCGTGTGTGAAGGAAATCTCCTAAGGTTGTGAAAACAAGTCCCATTTACGATGATAAAATCTGTTAATCTGGCCTCCTCTCAGTATTAACTCTATTTATTTGCCTAAAGACCTTCTGGAGGAGGTTCATGCTGCACTGTAAGGTTGCACACACAGAGCGAGATGTTTGGAGTAGTGTGTATTTGAGAAGTAATCCACTTCAATGTGTCACCTAGCCTAGCCTTTCACCACGGCACATTTAAACAGTTTAAAAATGTGTCAACATACGTGTTTGTGCTTGTATGTGCACTGACATTGATACAGAACAAGGTAACATAGTGGAGGGGGTCTACCTGAAGGTAACATACAGAACAAGGTAACATAGTGGAGGGGGTCTACCTGAAGGCCCAGACATGAACCAAAAATGTGTTGCAGCTTTGTTCAGGCTCCTTCAGTCCACAAAATGTGGGGAAAACATGAATCCAAGTTTAAATAAAAACAGCCAGAAGCAATGAAAAACACATAAATGGACAGCAGCAGGTTTAGCCTAGAGTTGTACATAATAATTCTATTAAATAATGTTTTTTTATTTTTATTTTATTGGGTTTGGCCTTTTGTACTCAAACATTCAACTCTTTGAGGTAATTAATCAACTTTTTTGTCAAGTTTTGTTTTGAGTTCTGATTGCTATAATGTTTAGTACTTGCCTTAGTGTGTGAGCACCTCTAAAACATTCATTTTCTCTGCTTAACCTGTTAAAGTATATATTTGTTAACATTATACATCTTTGTGTTAAGCCCACGTCAGTGACAGTGGTGTCACAAGATCTCACAAGATTAAAACGTGAGATTTCTATTACACTCGTTCCCAGCGTCACTCATTAGCTCAGATTAGCTCAGATGAGTGAGACATGAGACGTGCGTTCAACAGCTGCCACGGTCCAAGCAGTCCAAGCGGAAGCGGTAATAATTCTACACTTGAACTTGAACGTGTGTGTGTGTGTGTGTGTGTGTGTGTGCTTTTAGTTATTTATTTATTTTTTATTTGTAATTTATCTATTTATTTATTTATTTATTTTATTTTATTCCTTTTAAATGGGGATACACAGGGGTTTGCTCCATGGGGGCAGGTGCTGGGTGTTACATGTCTGCCACTCGGGCCTCCGTCAGGCGAGGAGGGAGGCAATGCCTCCTTCGTCCCTGGGCGGGGCAGTCCTGTGTCGGCAGTCGGGCATGGGGTGGCCCGGGGCGGCATGGGGTGCTGGCGCTTCCACCGTGGGCGGGCTCCTTTCCGGTTGCGGGGCGTCTCTGGGCCTGCTGCTGTGTGGCCCCCGGTGCCCGTCTGCCCTTGTGGGGTGTGATCTCTCGCCGGTCTCAGGGGTTGGCTGTCCTGCGGCCCCTTGCTGGTCTTCACGGGGGGGAGGGCTTTGTGGACTGGCTCTTGTGGGGCTGGTCTCGGTTCCGCTTGCCCCCTGTGGGCCCGGTGGCTTTCTGGTGGTGGGGGCTCGGCCTGGCTGTGCGGGGCGGAGCTTGCTGGGTGGTGGGAGGCAGGCCCTTTCCTTTCATGCATTTGCAGTGGCAATTACACGTTCACACATTCTTGCACCTTTATATATATGAAGACATGCACACATACAGAGATACCTGTACATATGCACACTCACAGTACATACGTACTTCCCCACATTACTCACTGAGTTAACAAGGGTGTTATTATGTTGTTGGTTTTATTACAGTGATGGTGATGTCAGCAATATGATCATTTGATCATTTTACAATGATGTGCAGTTATTGTCATTCTGTTTACTATCATAGTTAATCATTTTATTAGCCGCATAATTGTTTAGAATTGTTTGAAACACAGTGTAACACATACCGGTTTATAGTCTGGAATTTACAGTAATCACTTTTTCGATGTCGCCAATTTAGCTACTTTGTCGCTAATAATAATAATAATAATAATAGTAATAATAGTAGTAATAATAGTAATCAGAAACCTCTTGATCAGTGGTTCTCAACTGGTGGGTCGCAACTCACTTATGGTTCGCAGGGTCTAGCTAAAAAAACTGTACTGACCTGATGTCCATGAATGTGTCTCGCGTCTGTGCTATTTGCTTGGTACGCCACCACGAGGTGCATGCCATGTTAATGGGTGACTTGGGCAACTTGAGTGGGAGGGGAAGGACAATGCGTGTGGCCTTAACGTGCTGTCCGGTCAATACACACCTGCAAATGTCTGCTATTCTGCTGTAGAAGAGCACGTCTGACCGCTGCAGCTCATGTTGTGTTGCATGGGGGAATTACACCCACAAGACTACCAGGTACAGCATGACAGTACTGGGAGGCGTTTCAACCCGTATTTATTGGAACCACCGACAATGGGACTATATGTCTGATGCTGAGATGGCCGATGACAAAGACATGGACATGAAGACTGGTCGGCTTCAAACACAAAATGGTAAGTGTAAATTACCTTGGAGTCGCTTATCCTTCAATTATTGTTTTAAATCGGCTTCTTAATGAGCGTAAAGGGCTCTTTGGAGGCGGGATATACTGTAATGCTTGCAACATGTTCAAAAGTTAGCGCCCTCTAGGCAGCCACATAACCTTTGCAAACATCCATCCATTCATTTTCTATACGGCTTAACCTCACTAGGGTCGCGGGTCGTTGCAAACAGTCCCTTTGAATTGAAAATTGAAGCCAAACCAGTTGAGAACCACTGCTCTGGATACACTTTTTCAAAAAGCAATAAATCTAGTGAAGAGACTTTAGGCAACTCTGAAATTAAAGCACGTATCACTCTCATCAACAAGCAGCAAGTGGTCCTGTGGGCCCCGCCCCTATCTAAAAACACTCACAGGTGGGTCCATCTTGTTTGTGACATTAAAAAAACAAAAAACAAGCGACGGTAGTAGTTCTAAACATACTCGCTTTGCTTTAAAATAAAAAAACTAAATTATCATCGTTAAGTGATAATTCGCAAATATTTAGGGCTTACATTAGGCTACTATTAGGCTACATTAGGTTGATTTAAAATGTAGCAGAGCCTGAGGAATTGAGCTAATTGTTTAATTGTTTAAAGTTAAAGAAAACTCAGAAAATGAAGCCAATTAATTCCCCCTTACTGTGAGAATGTCAACATAAAACAATGCCAAACTCCTGATGTGGACTGACATGCTAACTTTGCCCACCTGAAAACAGTGCTCTCGTCCCATTTATCTTCTGTTTCAATGCCACAGCAGTCCGTTTAGGCAGCTAAAGAAATGTGTCCAAGTTGGCTCTTGCCAAAAAGCTACGATCCATAGCTACAAGAAAAAGACCACCAAACATGTTGTCATAGTTGATATCCTAAGGCCTTCCGTCCTTAAGAGTCTACATGTTTTCAACAAGACAACATGCTTTTTGCAACTTTCAAAGTCTTGTTTTGATGCGCTCCCTTCATTTCCCCCTCTCCCTTTCCTTCTGAGCGATCCGATTTTGGGTTCTGGAAATGATTACTGTGCCAGACGGACCAATCAGATAAGGCAATTCCAGCGACCGCAGTGGGTCACGGGCAAGGGTGAGGGGTCGCATTCCTCGCTCCCTGATTAAAACCAACCCTTTTGCAATTTGACATGGCTAAACCGTCACAGCTGTGTGTGGGACTGCACAAAACCTAAGTGTTGCATATGTCACTTGCGTGGGTGATGTCACAGTGAGTCACTGCCTGTGTCGTATCTTTTTACAATTGTTCAACAGAAGAATTAAGAAGATATCCATCGATCAATCTGGATTGACCTTTTACTGGAACGCAGATAATTGGACATAAATACAATTGGAGAAGTGTTGAAACTTGGAACTTGAAACAAGGCAGCTCATGTTTAATTGTTGAGAAAATTGCTGAAACGTCATTACACGCTGGAATAAAGATTTCATTGTGAAAAACACACTATAATTTAACTATAAATAAAGTTACAGTAAAATGACTATTAAATTAAACAACCAAAAAAAGACAGAAAAACCTCAATGAACATACATTTTAGGAAAAATTGCACTTAAATTATCATAATGAATCACAATATTTCTGATTTTGAATCAGTGTCCCTTTCGTTGTTGTCTGGAAGTTGTCTGCCAACTTGGTGATTTTGTCACCAGATCTGGTGACGCTACAACCCCCCTCTGACTTTTTCAAAAGCAGCTAGCGACAAATCTAGCAACTTTTCCTAGTGTCATTTGGGAGTTTTTTGGTATTTGGGGATTAAAAAGTGAAAGTGCGTATTGTTCTGCATTTTGTGTTCTTATTGAGCAACAGTGGGTGCTGATGACAGGTCCGCCCCACCCAAGGGAAGTCACAAGCTGGCAGTGTACAGTCAGCTTCCGAGCCACGATGTGGTGTGCGTGGAGCTCGCCCTCTTTTACACAGCGAGATCTAAAACACAAATTTTTCTTAATCTTCAGTAAGCCTGGATAAAAGAGGAGGGTGTATTTATATTTTATTGTTAGTCTACTGCTACTCATTATTTGTCAAATTAAGTGGATTAGCTTACAATTCTTTGGGTAAATGTAAGTACAGTGTTCCCTCGCTGTATCGCAGTTCACCTTTTGCGGATCAGTGTTGAGCCAGAGGCAACAGCTAGCGTTAGCAATTAGCACTACTGTTACCGACAGTGCTAGCAAAGTTTGCAAGTTTAAATCAGATTAGATCAAACTCTCCTCTTGGCTAGAGTTTGAGAACAACCTCATGTTCTGTAAATATTGCAAAGGACTGAAGCAGGCAGGTAAAAAAAAAAAAGACAGCCTACCAAAAAACAACCACAGCAACACAATACCTGCAGAGACAGCTGTCTGTCATGTAACTAGTTGCATGATGCAACAAAACTAACCAACCTCAACGGTGACCGCTACCCTGGATACCCGCTAACCGCTACATTGGTTTGGTTTGGTTTAATTTTATTTGAACATGCATGCAGGTTACAATGGAATACATCTCATGAATCATTCTTTGACAGTTCCACGTGTCCAAAAGGAGTAGGAAGAAGCAAAGCTTATTTAATCCTATACCCCCCATCTATTCCACATCTAGTACAGTACATATTATTCACTTCCTGTGTTCCATGTCATTTTATTCCATATAATAATCAGTGTAATAATAAATAATACAAAATAAAAACAAGCATGACAGAACAATAAATATAATAATCAACATAATAATAAATAAATAAGATGAAGGAAAGCATAATAAAGCAAGTTCAAGACTCTTCTGCCTTATATTTAGCAAACAACTGCTTGTATTATTTTTTTTAATTCGCTCGTCTTGGTACATTGTTTGAGTTCCTTACTCAATCCATGTGTGACATTTTTGGGTAACAAGTTATTGTTAACTTTATGCAGTTTGAAATTAGCAAATGTTTAGAACTGTGATTTTAAAAATTAAGGGTTTGTCTGTTCTCAATACTTGGCATTATGAATGATCCTCACCGATCTTTTTTGCAGTACAGTGAGTGAGTGAAGATTGCTTTTATAATTATTACCTCATATCTCCACACAATAAGTTAGATATGGTAATACCAAAGAACAATAAAGAGTGTAGAGTGATTTTTGTTCTTTTGATCAAGAACAAATTTTGCTTTAATCTGTATTGAAGTATTTCTCGCCACCTTTTGTTGTATATTTTTGATGTGAGATTTCCAACTCTTTTTTTTGTCTATTATGATCCCCAGAAATTAATTTTCTTTCACTCTTTCAAGGTCCACGCCGTCTATTTGTATTTGATCGTACGTATCCTTTCTGCTACTTCCAAATAGCATTATTTTAGTTCTACTTAAGTTCAGGGATAATATGTTTTTTATCTAACCATGACTTTAATATGACCATTTCATCCTTGACCTTTTTAATTAGTTCTTGTGAGCTTTCCCCAGAAAAAAAGGCAGTGGTATCATCCGCAAATAATACCAACTTTAAGTCCTTTGTCACTTTACAAATGTCGTTGATATATAAATTGAACAGTTTTGGTCCCAATATTGACCCCTGGGGTACTCCACACGTGATATTTAACCTATGTATATATATATATATATATATATATATATATATATATATATATATATATATATATATATATATATATATATGTATGTCTATTCTCCTAGCTTTACAAATTGCTTCCTGTTTGCTAGGTAGCTTTTAACCCAATTCAAAACTAATCCCCTGATTCCATACCTTTCTAATTTTGTTGTTAAAATGTGATTAATTGTATCGAAGTCTTTTGTAAGATCCATGAATACTGCAACTGCACACTTTCTGTGGTCTATAGCATTAGTAATGTCCTCCGTGCCATAGAATCAGTGCCATAGAAGTTGAAATGTTGGCTCTTTATCCGTATTCACTATCTGCTAGTAATTCGTTGTAAGGAAACTGGTCAGTAATTTGTAAATTTATGTTTATCTCCATTTTTGAAAGTTGGAACCACTTTAGCTATTTTCATTTTGTTAGGAAATTTTCCAGTCTGAAAAGATAAGTTACTGATATATTTTAACGGTTCTACAACCTACATTGATAAGCTACAACCTACATTGATAATGCTTTTAATTGTTTCCATTTTGATTCCATTACAATCAGTTGATATTTTTGCTTTAACATTTTTGACAATGTCAGCGATTTCCTTATTAGTTTCATCAGTGAGAAACATGGAATTGAGATTCCTATCTATAGTTTCATTCCATTCGCCCATTGTCCAGAGTTTTGGAATTCCTTCTTCCAGTTTTGGTCCAATATTTACTAAATAATTGTTAAACATTTCAACTACCTCATTCATATCATCCTTATTAGTGTTTCAAACCATAAAATAGTGAGGGTAGTCTGCTTTCTTAGTGCTGTTCCTTATAATACTATTTAAAATGTCCCAACTTGCTCTCATGTTATTTTTATTCTTATCTAGTAAATGACTATAATTCACTCTTGCAGTTCTGTTTGGGATGTTTGGGCTTCTCTGGATCGGTGTATACGGTATTTGGTGGTCACACAAGTGGTGGTCACACCAGATACTGACTGGTTTTCGGACCCCAAACTAAGGCACACCTGTGAAATAATCATGTCATCAGCATCTTGATATGCCACACCTGCGAGGTGGACAGATTATGAATCATGAATGATGAATGCTCACTAACACAGATTTAGACATATTTGTGAACAATATTTGAGAGCTAGGCCTTTTGTGTTCATAGAAAAAGATTAACATCTTTGAGTTTAGCTCATGAAAAATGGGAGCAAAAACAAAAGTGTTGCGTTTACATTTTTGTTGAGTGTAGTAAACCAAATTGAAATACCATAAGAAAATGATAAGGCTATATCACATTGTGTTAAGGGTTAAGGGTTATGATATATTGATAACTTATGTAACATTGATAATAAGTATGTACAGTAGTACCTCGCATAACATAAACCTCCTTTTACGTAAATTCCACTGAACGTAAAGAATTTATGTAAAGTTTTTGCATCGTATTACAGAAGAAATTCCATATAATGTA
This sequence comes from Dunckerocampus dactyliophorus, assembly GCF_027744805.1. NCBI lineage: Eukaryota > Metazoa > Chordata > Actinopteri > Syngnathiformes > Syngnathidae > Dunckerocampus > Dunckerocampus dactyliophorus. Next base: position 18,339,344 of record NC_072819.1, on the reverse strand, counting down.
AAGCGTAAAATTTTTTTGTTTTTTTTCAATCAACTTTATTAATGCCTCAAGTCGGTGCAAGTTCAGACTAACACTTGGTGACGCCTTCTGACACTCCACGCTCTCATTGATTTGGCTGATTTTCGGGGCACTGCCTCCGCTCTCATCTCATTGGCTGATTATCGGGGAACCGCCTACGCTCTCATCTCATTGGCTGATTATCGGGGCACCGCCTACGCTCTCATCTCATTGGCTGACTTATACAGCACATACGTGAGTTTGTGTGAGAGACAGGCTTCTCCCTTCAACCTCCCTTCTTCTTCGTAGTCGCCCTTAAACTAACTGAAACGATTAAGTGAAGTTATAAATTAAAGTTTTGCACACAGCATTATCGTGTAGCGCATGTGCATTTGTCTGTGAGAACAGCTGACTCCTAGACTCTTTGAGTCGTGTTTCGACTCAGGCTAGTCCTCCTCCTCCTTCCTGCCTCCACTTGCGCTCCTGATCAAGACATCTCGTGAACGGTAAGATTGTTTTTGTTTTTCAGTTTTATTCATTTACAGAAATCTTATTTATTACCTTATTTTATATTGGAATGTTACTCTACTATGTTTATGCTAACGTTTTCTTATATTTCCCCACCATATTTGGTGGACTTTTAATATTTTGAAGTGCCAAAGGGGTGATTTCGGGAAGATCTTGGAACAGATTAGTCTATTTACATGTATTTTACGCTTCGTATAACATAAAATCCCTATAACATGGAGGTTCCCGGAATGGATTATTTACGTTGTAGGGCCGTCTACTGTATATATATATACTGCTCAAAAAAATTTAAGGAACACTTCGAAAACACATCAGATCTAAACTGGGGGAAAAATGATCTTGAATATCTTTCCTGATAATAAGTGGGTGATGTATTAGTAACAAAATGATGCCACATAATTTGATAGAAATGAAAATGATCACCCTATAGAGGGGGGAAATCAAAGACACCCCAAAAATGAAAGTGGAAAAAATGATGCAGCACACTGGTCCATTTTGCCAAAATGTCATTGTAGCAACTCAAAATGATTCTCAGTAGTTTGTGTGGCCCCCACGTGCTTGTACGCATGCCTGACAACGTCGGGGCATGCTCCTAATGAGACTACGGATAGTGTCCTGGGGGATCTCTTCCCAGATCTGGACCAGGGCATCACTGTGGTACCTGGACGCATGGAGGAGATTCCAGGAGACAGGTAGTTACTCCAGGAGAGCTGGACAGGGCCGTAGAAGGTCCTTCAACCCTCAGCAGGATTGATATCTGCTCCTTTGTGTAAGGAGGAACAGGATGAGTACTGCCAGAGCCCCACAAAATAACCTCCAGCAGGCCACTGGTGTGAATGTTTCTGACCAAACAATCAGAAACAGGCTCCATGAGGGTGGCCTGAGGGCCCGACGTCCTGTAGTGGGCCCTGTGCTCACTGCCCAGCACCGTAGAGCTCGATTGGCATTTGCCATAGACCACCAGAATTGGCAACTACACCACTGGTGCCCTGTGCTCTTCCCTAATGAGAGCAAGTTCAACCTGAGCACATGTGACAGATGTGAAAGGGTCTGGAGATGCCGTGAAGAACGTTATGCTGCCTGCAACATCATTCAGCATGACCGGTTTGGTGGTGGGTCAGTGATGATCTGGGGAGGCATATCCCTGGAAGGACGCACAGACCTCTACAGGTTAGATAAAGGCACCCTGACTGCTATTAGGTATCGGGATGAAATCCTTGGACCCATTGTCAGAACCTACGCTGGTGCAGTGGGGCCTGGGTTCCTCCTGGTCCACGACGATGCCCGACCTCATGTGGCTAGTGTATGCAGGTAGTTCCTGGAGGATGAAGGAATTGATACCATTGACTGGCCCCCACGTTCACCTGACCTAAACCCAATAGAACACCTCTGGGACATTATGTTCAGGTCCATCCGGTGCCGCCAGGTTCCTTCTCAGACTGTCCAGGAGCTCATTGATGCCCTGGTCCAGATCTGGAAGGAGATCCCCCAGGACACCATCCGTAGTCTCATTAGGAGCATGCCCCGACGTTGTCAGGCATGCGTACAAGCACGTGGGGGCCACACAAACTACTGAGAATCATTTTGAGTTGCTACAATGACATTTTGGCAAAATGGACCAGTGTGCTGCATCATTTTTTCACTTTCATTTTTGGGGTGTCTTTGATTTCCCCCCTCTATAGGGTGATCATTTTCATTTCTATCAAATTATGTGGCATCATTTTGTTACTAATACATCACCCACTTATTATCAGGAAAGATATTCAAGATCATTTTTCCCCCAGTTTAGATCTGATGTGTTTTCAAAGTGTTCCTTTAATTTTTTTGAGAAGTATATATATATATATATATATATATACACAGTATATATTTAAAAATGGTAAACATGTTGAATACAGGAAATGCTTTTTTTAGAAAAACACTGGTAATTTTACAAGAACAAAGACGTCATTATGAAGATGATATAATTAATTAACAACAGTCTTCCCAAAAGAGTCGAAGCTACAAATGGGGTGCAAACCAAACCCCTTTCAAGTGAACCCTGACATCTCCAATTTCTGTAATTCTACTATTGCATAAAAAAACACATGAAAACCACATTCACAGTTGCTTGCACAGTATATGCACACTACTCGAGAAAAAATATGACTTGAACTCATGCAGGAGACGTCCACCAGCGCACACGGGGGGAAAATGAAATGCTATGCTCAAAACTTTCCACTATTTCACCAGAAGAATGTGCTTAAAAGCAAAGCAAAGCCCCCTATGGCTACACACAGAAAGTCGCTGACTCAAACACACGCACACATTCACAAAAACAATTAGACTAGATTGCATACACACAAAAGGGATGCTGCTATGGACACACACGCACACAGGCGCATATACACAAACACTAATGTAGACAATGCTTCCTGTCATTTTTCCAAGGCTATATCCTAGGACAAATGTAACTTGGAGAGCATGAATGAGAGAATAAAGAGACAAAGGGGGAAATTCCATATCAAGTAGCAATTCCATAACTGTGGAGAAATGAGGAAGACAAACAAATAGCGATTAAAAAAAAGCTCCAATAGGAAGACTTTATATAACTCATGAATTTATTCATGCATCTTTAATTTTTTAATTTATTTTATTTTCTATTCTATTTATTGACTTATTTTTATTGATTTTATTATACATTTCTTACTTGTCTTATAATTTGTTTTAACACTTTTTCTTCTTTGCCCTCTTTCATCGCTGGATAAGCCCTGTTGTTATAATCTGTTATTACATATTTTCTACTATTTTCTCTCCCTATTAGAAAACGGTAACACTTAAACAAAGGAAGTGAACAGGGAGAAGGGTCAGGATTAAATCAGCACTGCATCTTCCTACTCCTTTTCGGACATCTGGAATTGAGCAAGCGTAAACATGCGACGTTCCTAAATGTAACTTGTTAAGTATGTTTGAAATAAATAAAACCCTGCCCATTATTGAGTGCCGTTGTCGTACTAAAAAGAAAAAAAAGCTTCTACTCCAGTGTAAAACTCCACTTTCAGATTTGTCTGTGTCGCAATGATTTCCCATGCATCACCAGCTTGTAAAGTTGGTGATACATGGGACAATTTCCACATCCAAGTCGCAACACTGCCAAAAAAAAAAAAAGTCAAGGTGCCTCGGATACGTTTCATCATTTTTTCTGAACCTTGCACCGGAGAGAGGTTGAGAGAATGGAAGGCATTTACTCGCTTATGTGCTCCATCATCCGTATCTTTCACTTTAGCCTCTTTCACACGGCATGTTGGCCAATTAAAGGGGGACAGCACACGAGGCAGTAAAAGTAAAGGTACTACAAAGTAAGACGACATTTCCTTGATCAACTAGGATGCCTTCATCAATTAATTCTTACTTTTGGGATATGATAATCTCTCCCTGAATGTTCTGAACACCTGTTTCCATGGTAGTGTTGTATTTAGCGGAATGCAACTGGATGAGTGGATGGAGCCCAACTTTCCATTGTTGACGTCATGTTGTCCTTTTTTTAGACAACTGGGCAGAGAAAAAAAAGCAGTGTACCGTTCTGCGATGTCGTACTTTTACCAAATATAAATACTGTAAATACGTTGTATAACATTACAATCATTTAGTAATTTTTTGAGTAATTTTTTTGACTAATTTGTTTTCTTTTCATACAAAATAAATATAAATAACAATATTAATCCAAATAATGCTGAAATAAATTTAGATTTTCTTTTTAAAGAAAAATTAATTAACTTTACAAGAAGTTATCTTTCAAGAACTAAGTTGTATTTTTGGGGCAGGGAAGGGAATTTTGCAAGGACAAAATATGACAAATCTTTACAACAGGTTTTTCTGAAAATAAATGCACATTTTTCAAGAAAAAAATCATATAAGAATTAAAAAAAATAATTAAAAAGTAACTTTGCTAGAGTAGTGTATTTTTTGTAATAAAAAGTCTGAAAATAATTGTTTGTAAATTGTACTTTTGAGAGAATTAAGTTTTATTTTTTGAGTAAATAGTCAATTTTCCAAGAATACTCGAGATTTTTTTTCAAGAAAAAGTTGTAATCTCACGAGAAAAGTTTTTTAATGACAATTTGTATGAGAAGTTATCATTCAAGTACCGTACGTCTTTTTTTTAAAACGAGGATCAAATATTTGTTTTTATAAAGAAGTAGTCCTATTGTTTGTAATTTTTTTACATCACGTATGAAAATTTGATTTTTTTCAACAAAAACAACTGTAGTTTTATAAGAACAGCATGATGTCAACTACAGTATGTGAAGTTGAACTCTTACTTCTTTAGACAGTAAACCAGAGAGACTGAATCAACAAAGCCTCTGCTGGTTGCAGCCAAGGAAATGCACTCCATTTTGCCTCAGTTGCTCAAAGATGTAATTCATCAACAATGTCTAAATGCAAAAATAGGCACAGACAGACAGCAACGGTAACCTTTTGTCGTGTCAAAATGAAACATCAGTTACACAAACAAAAGCCCAAAACAAATCTAACAAAAGTGCATGATGAAGTCAGTTGTGAGCACACCTTGTGTGTCCTTGTGTTACAATACACTGCACCTAAACGCTCCACTCTTCATGAGTGATGAGAGGATGCACCACACGGTTCGCTAATCCTGTTCCTCAAAGTCAGAAGCAACCTTACATTCACCTCTCTCTCTCTCTGTCTCTCTCTCTCACTGTGTGTGTTTGTGTTTGAGTGAGCACTCAACAAAATGAGTTGGGTCTCAATTTGTGTGTGAGATGATCAGAGGGAGGGTCACTCTTCTTCTGACTCAGCGGTTATGATACTTTTAAGTCATTCCATCCTCAGCACTGAGCCAAGTGGGATTTTGCCAGGACGCCAAATGTTTAAAACTCGACTGCAAAGGCTGACAGCAGCAGGAACACAACTCATACTTGTTTTGTTTGTGTTGATAAGTAAGATATGAGTATTGACTGCGGTCTCTGCATGTCTTGGTTGGAAGAGATGACTAAATCCTTCTCACAATGGAATCAAACTTGACATAAAACAACCATAAATGTCTGATAATTATTTACCGCAAAGAGGAGGAGGTGTTAACAGGAAGCGGGTGATGATTGGAGAGAGGGCACGTGGTATTTTACAAACAAGTACATTGCACAACACAGCAGCAACAGAACCGGTGTTGTAATACTGGTAATGAGCAAACTGCACAGATAGCATTAAATAGCGGCAATGAGTTCATGGTAAACAACAGTATGGCAAGTGTACCACACAGAGGCGTCCCAATACAGCTTTTTCACTTCCAATCCGATACCAATATTGCAGCCTTGAATGTCCGCCAATACTGATATCAATCTGATACCAGCACGAATCATTAATACTTTTAATACTTATTTTGTAGAGTAGAATGTTAGAAAATACGGAGGCCGAGAGGGGACATTGAGAAAAAAAAATATGATGGGGAAGGGTAAAAAAAAAAAAAAAAAGAACAAGCTTTTGCGAGATAACGCAAAACTTTTGCAACAGAACACAAAACTATTTAGCAGTTTACAGTTTTGCGTTCCCTCGCAAACCTCTTTTGCGGGATAACGCAAAACTGTTAAGAGACTGCAGTAAATTTCGAAACATATTCACATATTCAAACTTCCGGGATCAATAACTCCCAAGTGAATGTTTCTAACACAGCAAACCACACCTCTTCCCAACCGTGGCCACACAGACAAACAGCTACAACCCAGTTTTTATCAAAACCAGCCATCTTCTCAACAGTCTGATTTATATTGATCTCTTTGAGAAGCTGACAGCAAGACCAGAGAGCAGGGACCGTCTACAAATGTCTTCTTCTTCTTCTGTATTATGGCGGTTGGCATCAATGTTGCTAATTCCTCAGTCAGAAAAGTAGCTTTTTGCTGTCCTGGAAGGCCATAGATGACGTCGTTGGCTAGTTTACATATTTTCTGCATATGATGTTGTAAGAGATATACGAAAAAAGTAGTTTTGCGCTTTCTTGCAAAAGTTTTGCGTTATCTCATAAAAGTTTTGCGAGTTCTCGCAAAACTTCGTTTTTTTTTGTTTTTTTTTACCCATCATTTTTTTTCTCCATTTCCCCTTCAGGGCTCCGTAAGAAAAGGCTTGATCAAGCAATGTTACTCAAACATAGAATAATCAGCCACAGTGAATACGAGAAAAACTGACCTATTTACTTCTTTATGCATCTCGGTATACGTACATGTAGTTTTATCAACAATGTAGTGGCAGCTAGACATAATATAGTGAGGTTCGTGGTGCTGGACTAAGCATTTAAAAGGGGGCTGGTCATCTTTTCTATTATAGCTAATGGCTTTTTGTCGTCCCGTGGAAGTTTCATAAGCATGATGACTTTGGTCATAATTAACTTCCCCGATTTTGTTTCCCATCACGGAAAACTTCTGCAACAACTTCTGCACTCAGCTGCAATGTCTTTTTCAAACTTTAACAAAAATTACACACAACCGTCATCACTCCTACTCCTTGCTACACTTTCAACACGTTGGCACACGCTGTTGTTGTGATCACGTGGGCTCTATCCGGCCGCTGCACTGGAGGCAAGGTGGGTGAAGTGTCTTGTCACAACAATAGTGGCTGGGTGGAGGGAGCGAGGATCAAACTGCCAACCTCTACCTCCTAAACAACTGCCGCCCAAGTATATTGTATAAGTATATTTAACAACTATATTGCACAACACAGCAGTAACAGAACCAATGTTGTACAAGTAATAGCGGTAAGGAGCAAACTGCCGAGCCAGCATTAATAGCACTTATGAGTTCATTGTAAATAACTGGATGGCATGTTTCACACCAACCTTTGGAGCACAACCAACATTTTAAAGCGCAAGCAGCGGTAAATAAAGCTGCCTAGAGCCACAGCCATATGTATCTGTCTGTGACTGCAGTTAGTTGAAATGAGACGTTAATTGGAGCATATAGGAAAAATCTGACTCCTATGTAAGAACACTCATTTGTCGTACTTCTCCTCTGAGTATGTTCAACCTTTTCTCTTTGCTTCACTGCTTATGGATGATTTTTCTTCTCTCATTTCCTTCACTTTGTCACATTTTTCCTCATCTCTCGCCTCATTTGTTCTCTTCAAGTAGGTTGACGCGCCAATGCTTTTTCTCCACTCGCTCACTTTGACTTCCAGGCGCTTAAAAGGAAAAGTAGAGGACAGACTGATCCAAAGTGTGTGATATGCAAGTATCTGGAATCAAGCGTCTTTGAAAATAAATAAAGCTAGATAAATCATTCCTAGCAGTCCGACTGAAGATCTGTTGAAAATGTACACCTGTAGAGCCCAAACGAAAACATGTACCATATGATCCCATTTGACCTTCGCTACCTCCAACAGTCTCCAACCAATATCATTCAAGATAAGTCAGGATCTGACCCTGACAAAAATAATAAACCATGAAGGACCTAAACATTTCAACATAAGCAGATTAAAGAGTCAGTCAATTATGTCAAAATGTTTAAATGTAGACAGTTTAAAGGTGCTTCTAGTAACCCTACTGGGAACACGCCATTTTGTGTGTCTGTAGTTTAATGCCAATGAGATGTGGTGGTCCACGCCTGTCTCCAAAAAGCGCTGTGCACTTTTTACATATGCACTGTAACTCTGCACTTGACCAACGTTATAGATGTCATATATCACATACAACAACGTAACATTAAGGAGAGGGACAGGACGACATAAATGTTAGCAACACTAGCATAGCTATGTGAGCTACATTACACTTGCAGTTTAACAGCAACATCATGCTAGGTTAACCTATTCACCGAAGAAACGCAGAATGGTCAAACTTACAGCTACCAGGTCTGAAGCTGACTGACTGACTGATAGCTTTTATGATGTGTAGGAAAGCCTTTTTTTTTTTTTACAAGGTGTTCTTCATAAAGTGGTGGACAAATACACAATACGACAAAAAAATTTAATTACAGTAGTACCTCACATAACGTAAACCTCCTTTTACGTAAATTCCACTGAACGTAAAGAATTTATGTAAAGTTTTTGCATCCATCGTATGACGTAAGAAATTCCATATAACGTAAAGCGTCAAGTCGGTGCAAGTTCAGAAATTCGATTTGAATAGCTCGCGCGACAGAGAGCGGGAAACATTTTCCATGACTAACAGAGTACACTTGGTGACGCCTTCTGACGCTTCACGCTCTCATTGGCTGATTATCGGGGCACGCCTACGCTCTCATCTCATTGGCTGACTTATACAGCGCGTATGTGAGTTTGTGTGAGAGACAAGCTTCTCCCTTCAACCTCCCTTCCTCATCGTAGTCGCCCTTAAACTAGTTGATTGTTTTTGTTTTTCAGTTTTATTCATTTACAGTAATCTTATTTATTACCTTATTTTATATTGGAATGTTACTGTACTATGTTTATGCTAACGTTTTCTTATATTTCCCCACCATATTTGGTGGACGTTGAATATTTTGAAGAGCCAAAGGGGTGAGTTTGGGAAGATCTTGGAACAGATTAGTCTATTTACATGTATTTTACGCTTCGTATAACGTAAAAACCCTATGACGTAAACGTTCTTAGAATGGATTATTTACATTGTAGGGGTGTCTACTGTATACTAGAAAACCAGGAGGTAGTGCATGTGTTTTTCTAAGAAATCTCTTGAGTAATATTGCAGCAGAATACTGCACCAAAAAAGTGTGTGTAAGCTGAATGAATACTGTATACTGTAGTTTACACGTGCATTTACACATACACACACACACACACACACGTACAGTACACTTATTATTCTGCTGCATCAACTGTTCACACAGCAGAGAGCATAAGGCCTAAATTGGTCTTTTGGGACTACACAACGCAAGCTGTATACTCTGCAGACACAAAAAAAAATGAAATTCTTTTAATTGCTGACTAAACAACGGCAGAATTATCCACACTCATACACACACACACACACACACACACACGGAAAGGAAACCACCCCGTTTACAGAATTTGACTTAAACATACAAAGAGCAGATGTTAACAAGAATCAAAAAGGTCCCCGACAAGTTCACGGTTTCATCTTGGGATGTGAGCGTTTGCATTTCAAAAGTGAGTACAAAAAGCGTGTTGCACTTACTCGTCACATCTGTACAAGCTGTCTAGTCTTACAAGAGGAACTATTTCCATCATTGGCCTTCCAAAACATCAAAATGATAGTGAAAACTTAAAAGTCCCTTCACTCTGTATTCTTTTTTTGTGTTTAGATAGCTGGCCACCTTGCTTCCTGTTTATTTTTGATCTATTGTCCTATTCTATTCTGCACTGTTGACTTTTTAATGACCGGTAAGGTGTCCATACAGCCTGTTTATAAGCACCAAACATGAGAAAAATATCATCTCCCTCAAGTTTGTTCCACTTTTGACAGAAGAGTCACTAAAAAGGTTGCTTTTGAGGGTACGGCTTTTCATGACACCCGCCATGAAGGAAAAACCTTTCACATGGACGTGATACCACCTCTGACCCGCCCCTCGCTAGATGTGCCCACCACATGTATACGCCCACCACTTCGCAGAGGACAGCTTTGTAAAAGGAATTTAAAAATAAGCAGGCTTCGCTACAACTATCTGTCAGCCAGGTGCAGACGACAGAGTTGTAAGTTTGATCATTTTGTTTTTCTCCAGTGAATAGGCTAACCTAGCATGATGTTGCTGTAAAATGTTAAGGCCCGGTCACACCGCCCGAACTTTGCTGTAGCGTCCCTGGAGGGGTGAAAAAAATTCATCACCGCTCGTAACCGCACACAAAATGGGAAAAAAATCGAAAACACGGGCGTTGTCCTTGCAGTGCACCGCTGAAGCCGGCGTTGCTTTAGTGTTGGTTTAATGTAGCGAACGTTGGTTTAGCGGTGACGCGAGCGTTGATAGAGCGGCGTTCTGCGCATGCGGGCTGCTGGCATCCTCATGAAGTGTTGGAAGGCTCCACCATCAGCTCTGTCTCTCCTTCTTCTCTCTCTTCTCCTTCTGTCAACAGCTTGTTGCAATCTGAGGAGGTTCTGATTCTGCTGCTGGACTCGTGCACCAATCATAGCAAGTCTCTCAGTATCCATGGTAGTACCGTTTTACTGTAACTTTGAGCAAATTCGATATAACTGAGGACTGCACTCAACGGCTATTCCAAATGGGCTTTTGGTCCATTCTCCCCGTAGTTGTAGCCAAATTCTGGTCTCCCTCCGACACTTCCATACCAACGCCAAACCAAAGTTCATCACCGCAATGGATCGCTGCTTCATCGCTGCTTCAACGCCTGACACCGTTCCAGCAATCCCGTGTCCGCTCGTAAAATGCTTACAGCCGCTCCACCAAAGTTTGTGCAACGTTTAATCACCGCCCGGGCAAAGCTGGCGAAGCAGCAGTGGTCCAGCGTTCAAGATTTCTGCATTGGCGTAGCAGACCCAAGCGTCCACGAACTTGCGTCTAGCGGCGCCAAACTTTGACTGGGCGTTGTTGGAGCGGTGATGAACTTTGCCGTGGTGGAAAATTGCCCGCTCCTCACCGCTCGCAATATTTTGTGCAGCTCAAAACTTTCAGAGCGGTAGGAGGGACCATCAGCGATGGCCGAGCGTATACGGCGTTGCCTTAACGGGGGCCAATTTCTGTTAAACGGTGGTGCGCGGTTATGAGCGATGATGAATTTTTTTCACCGCTCCAGGAACGCTACAGCAAAGTTCGGGCGGTGTGACCGGGCTTTTAGTACTGTAGCTCACATACTGTAGCTATGCAAGTGTTGCTAACATTTGTGTCCTCCTGTCCCACTCCTTAATGTTATTGTATGTGACATATGGCATCTATTACATTGGACAAGTTCAGAGTTACAGTGTGTATGTAAAAAGGGGATAAAGTAAACAATAGCGCTTCTTGGAGACGCACACTCTGTCGGAGACAGGCGTGGACAAACACAGCTCATTAACATCACAGCTACACGTGAAACATCATGTTCCCAATAGGGCTTACAAACATACATGACTGTGGGTCCTCTGAGACTTATTTCAAAATGCTTAAAAAACCATAACATGGCACCTTTAACATCATTTTGTGAAACAAAGTTAAACTAGTGTTTTGCAATGCCATGCTGGTTGCCATCTCAGCTCTAAAGTAGAAGAGCTGTGGTGTGCAAGCTCCCACTGCGGCCGCCCAAACCGCATTTAAATGTCAAATCTGAAAATGGCCTGTCTGTTTCATCCTGCGACGTGTTGCAAGGCGCACACACACTAGCGACATTGCCATACAACATATTGCAGGGGCCGCTCTACACTCACAGACACACATGCAGACCACAGGGGTACACATGGTCGACTGTCAGGTGAGTGAGAGCGCCGACCCCCCTCCCTCTTCATTCAACACACACAAACTAAAGCTGTCGATGCTTTGGCCAAAACAGGGCGAGGTTTTGAAAAGCCAGTAGAGGACATGTGGTTATTCATAGTCAATGTCCAAAAAGTCTAAGAAGACATAATATACACCATGAACGATAATAAACATCTTATGAACCATGCCTATAAGAAAAGAATTAGCGTATTAAATTCGTTTTGTGGAATTAATTGTCAGTTAATTGTCTTGAGGCAATCTGAGGTGAAATGGAGTGCACTACTTGGCTGCATCTCCTTAAAATTCCATCCATCCATCCGTTTTCTATACCACTTATCCTCACGAGGGTCGCGGATATGCTGGAGCCTTTCCCAGCTGTCTTCGGGTGAGTGGCGGGGTCCACCCTGGACTGGTCATAAAAATAACTGATTTGACCATTAATCTAGCAATCAATGAAATTTAGCCCAGTCCCGAGATGCATCATGTTCCAAATTTTACGTTCACATCGCAGTGGCATATTTAACGTTAATAAAGTGTGCTATAATTGCCGTGACGACCAAAAGCCAACATTCATTAGAGTTTAGCAGTAAATCGTATCAGAATTTAAGCACCGCATACGTTGGAATGCTGTCTCACAACAAGGAGGCTCTCAACAAACTCCAATTAATAGCACTGTTAATTTACTGCCGAGTCTGCTATTGAAGCTGGTTGCTTGGTCTGCAAAAGCAAATAAACACCAGAGTCTCTAATTATTACCGTGTCAGAAACATTAACAGCTGTGGCTGGAGGCAACCTCCTAATGTATTTTTATGAGGAACTCCACAAGATGGCACTAGCCGCATTTGAAGTATCATGAATGGTCAGCATCCAGCAGATGTATCTACCTCTGCATGCACTTTAAAATGATGCTGTCAGTGTGAAACTTTCGTGTTTCACTTGACGTACTGTAGTTTGCTCCTTACCAGAATTACACCATTGGTTCTGTTGCTATTGTGATGTGCGATATACTTGTTAAAAACAAAGCCAGAAATGCTTTTTTCCCCCCATTACAACAAAGCATGATTTTTGGTAACAAAAGTCCAAATCTTGTGACAACAGCCACATTGCAGAGTCTCCGCAGCGACATTGCAGAGTCCGTAAAATAGCATGACTTTGATTTTGTGATTAGAAACCCACAGACAGCATCTACAGACTGACCTGTGTAGACACCATACATACACACTGGCTACAACCACTAGCAAGGAAGAAATTAATTTATAATAAAAGAGCGGGAATAAATTGGGTAATTGGGTTAGAGGCAGCCAGAAGCAGACAGCAGCAGCGTCTGACTCACTTTGGAGTATAAAACAGGAAAGTATCACAGTCATGATGTCACTATGCAACACTACTTGGCATGTCAACGCGTGTGTCTTAATAACACGTCAACAGTGTTTCTCCCACGTGCTGCTGCGATACTCAAATGCACACACGGCAAGTCACCAAGTCAACAATTCCTAAAGGTAACACACAAGCTTATGTGAAAACTTGATGAGGTCAACCCTATCAAAAAACAACACGTTACACACTTACTGCCTATTTTAAGTCTTGCATATGTTCACAGTCTTACACACACACCTATACACACACACTAAAAATAATAAAATGACACATATATTGTAGGCACTCCAAGACGCTGAACAATAAATTAAACTAAATATATGCATAAATAACTTCGAAATAATTAAATAAGTCATTTTGTTTATTTATTATTATTGTCATCATAATTGTATTATTATTTTGTTACTCACACCAGATTTATACAGCAATAGTACACGTACTCGGACTGTGAACAATAAGTTATAAAAATATACAAATCACTACGTAAATAAAAACGTTCATAGCACCTTTCTAGACACTAGGCCTGCCACGATAATCAATCAATACATTTTTGGTTTCCTCCTCTCTCTCTACCAAACAGGCTGGATGACATGAGGCTTCACTCTGTGCATCTGTCGCAACACCTGGGTGTGTTCGTTCTATAGCAGAATGAACGACTGAGTGAACCCTCCTGTCAGTCATTCAGTCTCTTTGCTACGTGCAAGCGAGTGCACTACTTGCTAGCTGTGTGTGTTGTGCGCCGCACGCTCGCTCAAATTCTTTCTTCGTGCCTGTTGTGTGTTAAACACGATGTGATGTCAATTTCAACCTGTTTGTGCAACGTCGCTTTGTGACATGAAGAAGTTTGTGATAAAGGCAATTAAATAAATAATACGAAACGGTGGAAGTTATGTTCCGGTGATCCCCAAAGTATGACACCTCGCTGTGCACCAAATGCATTTTTCTGCATCTAAAACATGTACTTTGACAAAACTCCGACAAAATGTTACGCCCCATTAAACATAACAGGGTATTCCACACACTATGCTGATAAAAGTGAATCAAAGAAGTGTGTATGCAAATGAGCTGACATCTGCATTGGCACGCAAAGTGAATTTCAGGGTATTTCCGGGGTATTTCTCTGTTGTTGTTTTTTTTGTTGTTGTCAATATTCATACAATAATTAAAGTGACACTGATTCAAAATCAAAAATATTGTGACTGACTGATTTTTACTTAAGTGCAATTTTTCAATTTTATTCAAGTGCAATTTTTGCTAAAAGAGTCCATATTTTTATTTTCATTTGGTGTTTTTTGTCCTTTTTTGTTTGTTTATTTTATTATGTTGTTTGATTTATTTTTCATTTGCTTTACTTTACTTACATTTTTAATTAAAAACTCTTGACATTCCAATTAAAATTTTAAATACTCTTAAAAAATTAAGTTTATTGCTTTTGATTTCGTGTACTTTATTTACTATGCCATATATTATCATTATATTGATAAAAAAAATATTGGCAATAATTTGTAGGGCAGTTATCGTCCAGAAAAATTAGTTATTGCGACAGGCCTACTGGACACTCAATAATTTGATCATAACTTAACAAATAAATACATGAATGATGATATTGTGCTACTGAAAGGTGTTCTAATGATTTGTCTACTTTAGTTATGCTACATGAAAGGGTCCAAATATTTGGAATAACTGCCAGTATGATGAAGTTCATGTGTTCACCACAGCAAACCACACTAATGAACAGAATGACACTACACACTATGTAAACAAACAGTGGGCTGGAGGAAAAAGTGGATGCTTTATGGCGGTATGCTTTATGGTATAAAAGATATATTGCAAATTATGCGTAAGATTGATTATTTGGAACAGGCCATACACATGAACAATGTGATTGTGACTGGGCTCTACATTACACGCAAGATGATGTTGTCGCAACAAAGCAACAAGTTGCCAACATTCTGCAATCACAAAAGGTGGATATGGATGTCAACAGCATCTATGCACGCATTCCAATGTCTGGCAGGAGTAACACCACCACACCATCACAAGTTCATCAACAAAAAAACAAGGTGTCTTTAATAAGGCAGAGAAGCAAGCTGAAAGGAACAAATGTTTACATTAATGAGCGTCCGACATCGCCAAGAAAGCACGCAACTTCAGGGAAGCAGCAGAAAATTTAAGCCACTTGGCGTGCCAACTGCAAAATCTACATCAAGTTCAATGGCGAACCGGAGGAAGCCAAAGACATCAAGGAAGTGGACTGCTGAAGATGACATCATCTACACTGACTACAAGGAAATTAAAGGCACAACTCACAAAGACTTGATGCAGCTTGAAGTCATCGACAATCGACTATATGTGCAACACACTTTTACTCCAGTATTAGCCCTCAGTGTTTTACGTTTACGTGTCTGTATTTAATGTCTCCACTTATTCTAACTAAGTTTGTATTAACAAATATTCCTATTTTATTTCACTAATTAAATGGGACTTACTGTTATCCTTATTTTTATTTTACACTTGAATTCCTTCCTTTCCTTAACACCGCACATGCTACTGTATATGCTGTCAGTTTTTTAAAACTCTAATTGCGTATTCATTTTTTTTCAACACTTCAATTTTCTTTACACACGAAGTGGGCAAAATTGAAATGACAAAATGTAAGCAAGTGAAATATTGTGTCAACATGTAAAAGTTATGAATATGAATGAATTGTCACAAATACAGAGGGGAAGGAGGAGAATTAAATAAGATCTGCTTCTTCTTACTGTCTTTTCAGACATGCTGAATAGAGTAAATGTACCCCCATGATGTTCCTTAATGTAAATTATTAAGGATGTCTAAAACGAATAAACCACCTCTTATCTTTGTGGAGGATCTCAATGTATGGTGTGCAGGTGTCCCTAATGTTTTGGCCGGTGGTTGGAGGAGACTAAGTGGTACTCTACTTGGATCGCAAGGCATAATGCAACATTGTGTAATGGACCACACAGATGGAAAAGCGCAGTCTTCGAACCAAGAAGTCTGAGTAGTGAGTCGGTCCATTTGCATAACCTTTTGTCCATTTGTGCAATCCAGACAACATGTGATGATCATAACACCAATGGGAAGAAATCACATTGATGCTCATCCGCACCTCACCGATAATAGAACAAGTGCAAAAAAAGTTGCGTACTTACTGGTTCCAAGAGTCCTTGACACACAAAAATATTCAATCTTCAAATAATCATTTACATCCAGGCCGAGAGACAGAGAGAGGTGTCAGTCTGCAGGAGAATAACCACCAGCAGCAGCAGCGCTCCAAAAATGTTCAGCTCTCCACAGCAGCTCCCTGTGCACAGGAGAGCAGCAGCCAACATGAATGAGACGGAGGTTGTTGCACTCAGACATCCCATAATGGAGAGAGAGAGGGGGGAGAGAGAGAGAGAAAGAAAGAGGAGAGAAGAGCGAGCGAGCGATCGAGAGACAGCGATAGGCGTCCCCTGGCTGCGTAATGGTGTTACAGCACATCAGCAAGAGCACCACTCCCTGTCGCCTATAGGTGGCAGCATTGCTACCTGCCAACCACCATCACTTGAACTTACTAGAATAAAATTATTGGTATAAATCCATAAAAAAGAGCTTTTCTTCACATAAGCCACTTCATTGGATGCACCTGCACACTGCTCAAACTGCTCAATTTTGGCTGATTTTAGCAATGGAATATCAAATGTTCATATAATAGTCATTTTCAACCATTTGAAATGAGTCTCAGAGTTCCCACAATAGTGTATTGGAAGAGTGTGGGCCGAAATCTAATCTTGATGCTGGAATTTAGAGCGTTTAAAAGTGCTTTTGGTAAGCCTTACTGGGAATGTGGTGTTTTGTGTGCCTTTAGCTTTAATGCTAAAGAGGTAACACTAGTATAGCTATGTGAGCTACACAGCTAATATTGCACTCACATTTCAACAGCAACATCATGCCAGGTTGGCCTGTTCACTGAAGAAAAA
The DNA here is from genome assembly GCF_027744805.1 of Dunckerocampus dactyliophorus. Lineage (NCBI taxonomy): Eukaryota > Metazoa > Chordata > Actinopteri > Syngnathiformes > Syngnathidae > Dunckerocampus > Dunckerocampus dactyliophorus. The sequence goes on along the minus strand of NC_072819.1, from coordinate 18,322,117 downwards.
ACAAAATGGTCAAACTTACAACTCCCATGATTTTCAGATGTGTCACGGAGCCTGTTTATCCTTATGTTTACACAGCTGACAGTTAGTTGCCTGTACAGTTACTAAAGGTTTTAGCTTGGAATTGATTATTTACCTATTGAATAGAATATGACACTGACCACTCCTTTTCAAAACTCCTCTTGCAACCCTACCCTGACTAGTCACAATAATCGATAAATCAATTAATCAAACCATTTAAAAATTCAGACGTCGCTCATTTTCGCCGGCCTCAATAAATTGACATGTGCATGCATTCGTGTTGGTATTCCTTGTCTCTCTTTCAGGCTAGATGACAAGAGGGTTCACTCTGCAGCTGTCTGTGCGCGTTGGTGCTACAGTGGAATGAACGGAGAGGGTGAACCCCCCCTGCGGTCTCCGCCCGTCTTTGTCCCAGTACGTGGAGGCGGGGCTACCTTGGCTAGCAGCAAATTAGCCTCGTGAGCCAGCATACGCGAACATGAATTATGGCATAAAATCAAATGCCACATCCCCAGTGTGGGAATATTTCTGTTTTAAAGAGAATGAACAAGGTGAGCGAATGAACTCCGACGAACTGAGATGTCGCATTTGTTCGAAAGCAGTGACAAGGAAGCAGGGGAATATGACCAACTTGTATGCACACCTAAAACGGAGCTGGAAAGGAGCCATCGTCCTGACAGTGAGTCAGTGTCGCTTGCTACATTGCAAAAGAAATGCAACATTTTAGGAAATGTTAAAAATGTTTGACAGACCGTACAAATTGCCTGGGAGAATGTACATGTGCATTATTTCACAAACAGCAATTCCTGAACTGTATAACCGAGTGAAAGAAGACGTGTTGAAGGACATCAAAAACATTGCATTTTCTCTGCCACCACAGGTATGTGGCCAGCTCAAATATGACCCCTTACATTAGTTTAACAATACACTACATAACTCACTAACTCACTCATAACTCTGTGTGTGAGGGTAAGCGGCATAGAAGATGGATGGATGGATGGATGGAACTGTGTGTGTGTGTGTGCGTGTGCGTGCATGTGTGTGTAGTTTTTATTGGAGTGTTTCTTTCTTTTTTTCATCTGTTTTTATTTAGGTGTTTTTGTCTTTTGTTGTTTAATTTATTATGTTGTTTGTTTAATTTATTTAAAAGCTCTTGACATTCCAATTACAATGTACTCCTCAGAAATTAAAGTTTATTCCTTTTGATACGAGGTACTCTCATTATTATGCCATATAATTAATGAAAAAAATGGTCTCAGAAATGTTGTCAATAATATCGATTATCGACAATAATTTGTAGGACAATTATCGACCAGCAAAATCTGTTATTGTGACAAGCTTGACCATGACCTTTAAAGGAAAACTGCACTTTTGGGGGAATTTTGCCCATCATCCACATCATCCTTATGTGAAACATAACCACACATGTCTGTCTTTTCTGTGCGTTCTAAAGAAAAAAACAGCTAGCATGTGGGCGCTAACAATGCACCCAACAGGACACACCTATTTTGACTATAAAGCCCTAAAAATACTCAGTGCAGCAGTAACACGCCATTTCTGTCGGCATGGTTTGACAAGCTCCACATTTACACCACCAAGTCATGCAGATGTAATGACTTGCCCCCCATCTGGTACAAAGTTTCACTCTCTTTGCGGGCTCAGCTTTGAAAACCTGTATGTAACTCATCTTTTGTATATTCAGGCTCAAAAAGATAAGATTCTGGATCCTCATTTGTCCAAAAGTAGTTTCGGTACTCGCAAAGTCTGCCATGTTTAGTAGTAGCAAACAGACAAGTAGCAATGGATGTGAACTCAATGCCCCCCGGTAATGTTTAAAACGATCAAAATACGGCAAAACACTGTAAGTATTGCATGTTATCCTGACTGTGCCTGTTACTGCATGGTCACAGCATGTATATAAAACGATAAAACATTGTTGGGGGGTCTTTAGAGGGCTTTATAGTCTAAATAGGTGTGTCCCATGACGGGCATTGTTAATTCCCTCATGCTAACTGTTTTTCTCTCTTTTGTACGCACAGAAAAGGGGAAGACGTGTGCTCATGATTCACATAAGGATTGTGGATGATGGGCAAAATGTATTAAAAAAGTGCAGTGTTCCTTTAGCTCATTCAATCCCAGCCATTTTTCAAAAGCTTCAGTACCGGTCCTTTTAGACGATTTTAACTGATCTTTCAAGGCACACAGAATATTGTGTTCTATGGCTATGTAAACATGGACCAAAAGAAAGATTAGACTCCTGTCTTTCAGAAAAAAGAGTTTGTTTCTACCTTTTTCCATTCTTTAGTAATCAGCAGTAGAACATAAGTAAGTTTCAGGTAAATATCAGTTCCTGACTAAAAAAGGCAGAAAACTGCTTTTTCTGAAAAGATACATTTCAAGCATAACTTTCATTTTGATGCAAATATTTTTTGCTTTTGTGACAAATGAAATATCTAAACAACGATACCAACATAAACAACAAAAAAAAGGGGTTTTACATCAAAATAACAATTTATTTACCAATATAACATTTATAATTTTCACGTTTGGAACTGAACTATGTGTGTGCGCTCAAGTGTGTGCGTATGCATGCGTTAAAATTTCCCTACAATGTGTTACCTTCTGCACGCTACACTCATCCACACTCTCTCACTTCCTCCTCCCTGTCATATGTGATTCTTCCATTGCAAGCTCTTATCAAATGCACTTCTGCCACCTTGTGGCCTTTTTTATATCTGAAATGTTAATGCATTAGGGCAGAGTTGCATCATCACCTCGTTTTCCCTCTCACGCAAAAAAACGTAAAAGACGTATAAATACTGTACGTTGTTGGATCGGATGTTTGGATTATAAAAACATATAAATACATCTTTGGTATTGAATGAGTTAGGGATCCCCCACACAGTTCCATGTGAATATTATTTGTTGATATCCACACCCGACTTTGCCATGATTCTGCGGTTTTCACACAGGGCAGCAAGGTTTTGGGCTCCTCCACTTTACAGGGAGGCAGAGTATGAGGCAAAGTGGGATGATAGCGCACTTCTCACATTACTGTGCATGTGACTTTGTGTGGATAATCTCGTGTTATTTCCCTTATGTGGCACGGCTCATTTGCTTTATCAACTGAGCTGCATCTTAAGGCCATAACATTAAAACAATAATATTTACTGGGACACATTGGAATTAAAGGGAGACCAGGAAGAAAACATGTGCTAGCTTCATCATAATTACATTGCTGCAGTGTTTTATTCAAGATTCAAGATTCAAGATTCAAGAGTTTTATTGTCATATGCACAGTAAAACAGGCAGTTATTATACTATGCAATGAAATTCTTCTGTTCATTCTGTTCATTCTCCCAAAAAAGAAAGAAAACAAGAAAATGAATAAGAACATAAGAAACATTAATACCAATAAATTAAGCAACAACAACAGAAGAGATATGAATACCAATGAATGAATGAATGAATGAATGAATGAATGAATGAATAAATAAATAAATAAATAAATAAATAAATAAATAAATAAATAAATAAATAAATAAATAGAGTTATGAGTGTTGTGGATGTGTGCTGTCCTTGATGAGGTTGTGTGTTCTGCGTAGGACTCTAGATTTATAAATGTCTTGCAGTGAGGGGAGGGCTGCCCCAACAATGTTCTGTGAGGTCTTGATCACCCGCTGGAGTGCCTTCCTATCACGTGTTGTACAGTTACCATACCAAACAGTGATGGAGGCGGTAAGGACACTTTCCATAGTGCATCTGTAGAAGCAACTCAGGATTGTGGTGGACATACCAAATTTCCTCAGTCTTCTCAGGAAGTACAGTCTCCTTTGGGACTTCTTGATGATTTGTTGGGTGTTGTGAGACCAGGTGAGGTCCTCGCTGATGTATGTGCCAAGGAACTTGAAGGTTTTCACCCTCTCCACCTCAGTCTCATCAATAAACAGGGGTTTATGCGGCTCCTTTTCCCTTGTTCTTGGGTCGATGATCATCTCTTTAGTCTTATCTGTATTGAGAAGGAGATTGTTATCACGACACCAAGCTAGGAGGTCCGCCACCTCTCTTCTGTATGATGTTTCAACACCACCAATGATCAGGCCGATGACTGTAGTGTCATCCGCAAATTTAATGATGCTGGTGTTGTTCTGGGAGGCCACGCAATCGTAGGTGAAGAGCGTGTAGAGGAGCGGACTCAGCACACACCCCTGTGGGGTCCCAGTGCTCGCAATTCTTGAGCTGGATGTGCGATTGTGGATTCTGACTGACTGTGAGAAAGTTAAACACCCAGTTACAGAGGGAGGGAGACAGGCCAAGTGTGAGGACCTTATCAGTGAGTTTGTGGGGGCTGACTGTATTAAAAGCAGAGCTATAGTCTATAAATAGCATTCTGACATATGTGTCCTGGCCCTGTAGGTGAGAAAGGGCTGTGTGGATGGCAGTGTTGACTGCATCATCCGTGGACCGGTTCTGGCGGTATGCAAACTGTAAAGGGTCCACAGTTGCCGGGATGCTCTTTTTGATGTGGGTCATGACTATCCTTTCAAAGCACTGAATTTATGCACCATAAATGAAAGATAGTGACTGGACACTTGCAGCAAATATCACATACTGTACCTCCAAACTTTAAATATAAAATAGACAAAGAAGAGCTTTTTCCAATAAGTCACAGACTTATAGACTCCTTGTCAGGATTCCCCCCCAAATCCCTCCTTCCCCTCCTCCACTTCCGGATTAGTCATCCAGCTCATTCCTTTATGGCAGCACCCTGTTGTATAACACGTTTAATGGCTCTGATGTACAACCATCGTTGCATCATCCTTGATGGCTTCCCTTAAGGGCCGACCGAGAGGAGGAAATGTCACCATAACAACCCTCTAGTGCCTAGGCTCCTAAAGTGGGCTACGCGTACCCCCAGAGGTACACCAATTGTCATAGGGGTACGTGATTAAAATTTAAGAAATTAACGCCTAACATTCAAAATAACGAGTTCAAGGAGAACGGAGCAGAAAGAAGACAGAATATGAAGTTGTTCATTGCTCTGTGTGCACTATGAACAAATAAGTACGTTTTGATGATTATTTTGTGCATTAAGAGTGTTTATTCTTGATCGCAGATTATGTTCAATATTTAAAGTTAATGAAGACAAAATGTTTATTAAGTGTGCAAGAGTAGGGGGTACATGGCTTTAGTCGGGGGTACATGGCTTTAGGTCAAATGTCTGAAGGGATACGTGACTGTAAAAAGTTTGGGAAGCACGGCTCTACAGGTAACATTGGCTCTCTTCAGTGTTCAAGGAAGTGTTTTTGCGAGTCCTTTTCACCACCTGTTTTTTCGTGCACTTTTTGCTGTGACATTCATCTTCCTACCTGCCTGGCCCTGCTGCTGCGGTGGCTGCCCAGCCGTCCCTGCACTGCCCTCCGAGGATTCCCCTCTCCCCTATTCATAGAGGAACTCTGAGCATCAATAAACTCTCATCTTTTACTCACACAAAGATGTCTGCATTTTGGAGTTCAGCCCACAACCTTGAACCCTTCCCTGACACTCCTGCTGCTCAATCCGTCATGCACATTCATTCCTTCCTTAAGGGAAGTCCCAGTACAATAACGGCTAGGTTCTACAGCAATAGAGTACATAGTTTTCTTGTAATATTAACTGTGGCAATGCTGACAGACTCTTTTATTATTTAGACAAGCTTTTGCACTTTACCTGCATTTTTTGCTTTTCCAAAAAGTAAAAAAACGTTCCTCGGCGTGACAAAGCATCTCTACCAGTATCACATCGTTTGATGATGCCAAATTATAATGAAAAATCTCCACAGATGGGGAGGCTTTAAAAAAGAAGCTCATTTGGCTATCCAATAAAGAAAAACATGTTTTTTTCTTTTAGAAACAAATCATAATTTAATACTGAATACTTTAATAATAGTAGCTTAGTTATTGCATCCATGCCACAACCAGAGGCTTTGTGGCATTGTAGTTCACCATGACAATAACACATACACGCACCATTACTACCACAAGCAGATATGATGGCAAGAAAGAGAAGAAACAGGAGTGGATGATTGGAAGAGGGGGCCAGCTATGCTTTTTTATGTTGTTTCATGCAGCAGCTTAAAGGACATCCCTGGCATCTGAGCTTGTTTTGTCCATGCTTGATCTCTATCACACGTCTCACAAAAGGCACACACATTGGGATGAAAGGACATGCAGTCTGCTTTTAAGACACCCGCTTGTGTCTCTTGAGTCTGCATCCATAATTACAGCTTGGCCCATAATGACTCCAGGGGACGGATGCTTTGGTTCTATAGAGAACTGGTGGGCTTTCGAATTTGAATCCACGCATGTGTGTTTTCATGTATAAAAAAACTAACAATAATTGCAATTTCTCTCACAATGGCAACTTTAACAAGACAGATGTGCATAATTCAGTTATTTAAAAAAACATTGGAACTAATATTCATAGATCAACAGAATTACTTGGATTTTCTTGTTCCTAGACAGAATTTGTGGAGACGCGTAATTTGCTATGGACATCACAAGTGATGATCACAGGCATCAGGGTTGCTTTCATCCATGACTGTAACTGTCATTTGTGGTGCCCCCTATGGATTGATGGGTTGTGGTCAAAATGCTTTGGAAGACATGCTAGCATGTAATACAGATATCCTCAAAGTTTTATAATCGATACATTAATGGACAATGACTTTTTAGACTTTTTAATGAATTGCTCAGACCCGCCCTTGCCCATGCGAAACATTTTGCTTGATGGCGGTCATGTTTTTCAACCAATCCAGCTCAAATGATACAAACTTGTCAGTCCTCTAAAGATATATGCCAAATGTTGTGGTGCTTTGACAAAACAACCTAAGGTTACACTGGGTGTTTTGTATAAAGTGTATGACAATCCAACTTACAGGGTCAGTAACCCCACCACCATGTGGTGTATTTTGTCAAAAAAATAATGGCACAAGCAACACAGTAGGGGTGCATATTTTCATCCTTTTGTGTGCAGCGATTCAGTCGTAGTGCTGTAGTACTGTATGCAAAGACCATGTGTACACGTCATATACGATACTGCATCATTAACACTGCAAAAACCTGATTTTTGCATGCTCAGGATCAGCTTCAATGAATATATTCATCTGAAATTTCCTCATGTGTCAAGGCTCAACATCTGCAATTATTTCTCCAGAAAGGCATCGGCTGAACTTTGATATCGCATCCTTCTCCTCCTCCCCCTTTCTTTACCCAACCCCCCTCCCTCCTCCTCCTCCCCTGCTCTGGACCAATTTAGGGTGGTGAAGCGATGGTTATCTAAATGCAAAGTGATGCTGTAATAGGGATGCTGTAATAGCATGCACCGAGGAGGCGTAAATGCCTGGCGAGACCCGGCGATGGAGGGGAAGGGTGGAGGGAGGCAAGGGAGGGGCTCTCTGGTTGAAAGAGGATACATGCATGAGAAAAGGAAGACTTTACTTCAATGAAAAGCGGAAAGCAAAGGAAGGGGAAATGACATCAAGCAACATGAGGAAAATTATACACATTATTTTTTAAAGGTCCCTTATTATGAAAAAGTTTCTTTTTAATGATGTTCTTGTCATGTTCTGCTGAAACTGCTCTGTCTGCTTTCTCTTGCAGTGCACTGCTGGTCCTTCTTAAGCCGTGCTGGGAGACTCACTCTTTGCCAGATTGTTTCATGGACTTCACTTGCTCCTCGCGCCACCTTAGCGCAAGTTGTGCATTCTCATGTTCCATGAAGCTCTATCTGGTTGATTGCTCTCCTTGCATTCTCGTGTTTAATTACAGTAGTTGCAGCAGCTCTTTGTGTTAAGTGTAGTATCAGCTTCACTGCTTGAATTTTTTCAGCAGCACCTTGTGTTCTCATTTTTGTGTGGCTTTGCCCAGGCAGTTTTGGGTTTTCTGGTTTTGTGTTGCATGTTTTTGCTTACTCATTTGGAGTATGCTTTTTGTATTAAAGTTTTTCTTTACATCTTGGTTTTCCTCTCTCTACTTTGGGGTCCAACCACCGGCGGTACGCCAGACTTAAAAGTTCTAACAGTAATGTGTCCCTCGCGGTGGTGTGGGGACTTAACAGGCCAGAAGTTTTCCAGTCCCCATATCTTCGAATACATCGTTGATATGCCTGACTTACATTACTGCTAGTAACTTCGAGCATTAGTAACTTTCCACCTGCGTTGATGTTAAACTTGGCCAAATGTAACAAGCGTAAATGAAACAGCTTAATGATTTTGGGTTCACACAGCTCCAAACATCTACCCTAGGAGCGGTTCAGAATATTTATCTGATAACATGACAAAAATATAAAACCTTTTAAATAAAACACACTACTCACCAGAGATGTGAATTCCTCTTTTTCATGCAGCCATTATGGGTGTAACTTGGCTTGTCGAACAATTTTGCTCTGATCAATCAATCAGAGGACGAAACATGCTGATATCACTGCGGGCTGGCCCTGAGAGGTGAATCTAAAATCTAAAACAGCCTCATTGCTAATAGTGCGCATGCGACATGGACCACCACTCCTGATTCTGAAGGCCATGGGCATTTTGATTGACAAGGCAACACATAGAAGCTGAAATCTGATTGGACAAAAAACACACACACTACTGGAAGCAGTGCAGCCAAGAAACACACTGCTAAAGATAATTGACTGAACACCAAATGTGAGAAAATCTATAATCTCCCTCACTTGTTTGCTCCACTTTTGTGGGAAGAAGGACTCAAACGGGCGCCTTTGAAGTTCTGGGTTTTTATGATGTGTGAAGGAAAAGCCTCCTTCCATATGGACATGGTACAACCATTGAAAAGCCCCTAGCTGGACGAGCTTGCCCTGTATATACCTGTATGCCCATCATTTCTGGGAGGACAGCTCGGTAAACCAAAAAAACAAATAGAAAAGCAGGCTTTGCTACACATCTTAAAGCCTGGAGCTCTGCCAAGTATCCATCAGTCTAGGAAGTATTGATCATATTGTTTTTCTTAACCTGTTATTCCTATATATTGAAAAAAATGATTGAAAATAGTATTTTTTCTGTTTTTTTCTTCCATTCGGGTCCATTGGGTAAATAGAAATAACTACCTCCAGAGTAAAATTGTCGCAATTATAAAACCTTATGGAACTGCCTTAACTGTCATATCAGTGTAAAAATAAGTTAGCCACTGTAACACTCACACACTGGAACATGACACCACCTCTGACCTGCCCCCAGCTAAATGAGCCCGCCTGGAGGAAAGATTTGTAAAAAAAATAAACGTAAAAGGCTTCACTGCACATCTTAAAATATAGAATGATTTTTAACACATGCAACATAAGTATCTTTTGTCTTTCGCAAAGCACTACATAAATGACAGACTTCTGTTTGATTTTAACCAATATATTTAAGCCCCCACATTGTAAAGATGAGTGGAGATGAAAGTGGAGAGACACGTAGAGGAGTGAATGTGTTATTAATTGCTCAGACGTGGATAAGATGTGCGTTTGGCGTCCATCCCGACAACAAACTCTCCTCCAATTACATTTCAATTAACAACAGTCAGCCAGGCGTCGCTGCAAGACGGGCGCCGAAGATGATTGCTCTGTCAGTCAGAGCTGTGCGAAGGAGCATTTGCAATTTGTCAACGGACGGCTGTCGCTCTTTTTTCTGTTGCAGAATCTCTTCCAGTATTAGTACATCTTGAAAACACTGCAACAAAATCTCCTCTCGTGTTCTTTTTCACAACTATCACATATTGTTTTCTAATTGATTTTAAATCACAAACATGAAAAGAAAAAATAATTATCTGGTTGATACTGGGAATTTTCCTCAAATTATTTACATTTATTACTAAATCCTAAAAGCAGATTTAAGTCATGTCCACAAAAACATAGCTATTGTTAAATACTTCATTTAAAAAAAAAATGCATGTTGGCCTTGGTCCAGACACAAAAACTTGAGGGCTTTGGGTTTTCCATCATAACTATTTTTTTGTCATGTTTTTTTTACTATTCTGTAAGTATGTATTTTATGTTATATGTATGTTTTATGTATTTAAAAAAAAAAAGGTTTCTGCAGATATACTGTAGCTTTTTCCTATTTGTGCCCATGTCGTTCAAGAGTCATAATAAATGTATTTAAAAAAAACCTTACCCTTATATAACATGTATGCATAAATGTTTTGCATTGTGGGTCGGCTCAAATGCTCTGGCTGGCCAAAACACAGATTGCCCACCCCTGTCTTAGAACAATCAACAATGTCTTATGTCACAGAATTTGGTTGTGTTGTTGAAATTGCATCTGCACTAAGACTAGCGGCATCACCCCACCACTCTCCCACCTCCAGCAATCCAACAAACACAGTCTGTAACAAGAAGTATGACCACTTTTGACAAGTAGTTATCCCACCAGACATGGTTGCCGGAAATTGATTTTTCTTTTGCTCTCAGAATGCGGCTGACAAGGAGGTGAATCCATTTATGTTTTTGTTTATTGGTACAATTGATTCTATAGTCTCCCATCTCCACACATTTACCAGTGAGATATTAAAACGCAAATGAGCCACAAGGGAATGAGGCTTCATTCCATTTTGCCAATGTTGTAGCGCTATTATGTTCTAAGACGTGGCTTTGCATTACTGGGGGTGAGAGAGAGAAAAAAGAACTTTGTAAAGGTAGACTGCAAAAGCTGGAATTGTTTTAAGTTGACTGTGACGGTGACGGAGGAAATAAACGAGAGGCACGTTTGCAAATGGATGAACACTCACACTGGACCACTGCAACTGTGCAGGAATTGTGCACAATTCAGTTTGGTTATTATTAATAACTGGCAGGAGGAGCGATCACATTAATTATACTAGTCATACTCATACTACTCCGTAGACTCATCTAAATTGGGTGAGTGCATGTGCTCATGCATGAGCAGTCACACCTTGGAGTTTAGTTTGTTTCTGTAAGGTGGCAGTGGACAACTGGTGGGAGGAGAGATGAATGAGCATGAATTGCATGACATGTATAAATCAGGTGCTTGTGTGTGAGCAAGTGCTCTGATTTTGCGGATTATTTTTGATTCTTTCTTTTTACTAGTATAGCTGTTAGACAAGGTGACGGTTATTACTAATTGTCGGGAGTGAACAAGTACATTGAGCAAGTGTAGACTTTGCCTGGATTATTTTGAGTTGTTTTGTTTATATCTATTGTGCAAGGTGGTCATTATCGTGAATAACTGGCGGGAGGACTGATTTCATTAATATATGACACATCTATGTTGTGTGTGCATGTGCCCACGTGTGAGTGAAAACGAGGTGTCTCTGATATTGTGGATTATTCCAAGGTGTACTGGTTCTCTATTGTGAAACGTGACGACTATCATGAATAACCGGCGGGGCGAGTGATTGCATTAATTATATGACACGTCTACGTTGCTTGTGAATGTGCTTATGAATACGCAATCATATCTTGAACTTTCACTTTGTGCATAACTTCGAGTGATTCTGTTTATTTCTCTTGCCCAAGGTGGCAGTTATCTTTGATAACTGCCAGGAGGAGCCATCGCAGTAATTATGAATCGTCCAAGCTGCATGGGTGTATGTGTAGTAGGTTGGAACTATTACATTCAGAATTGTAAATTAAACAGGTGCCCCCACACAAATATTGTTAATACATTAACCTGAGTGACCACTATTTTCAATGTATTTCATTCTGACAGTGTGATGACAGGGGCGTTATGGTGTGGAGTGAGGAAGTGGGGGGAGTGCAGCGGTGAGGTTTTGCAGTGTTGCCAACTTGGCGATTTTGGTGCGAGATCTGCCGACATTCCAACCGCCCTTGACAACATATTTTCTCATGTGTCATTACTTAATTTCATGCTGTGTTGATAAAAAAATACAATTTAATACAGAGTGTAACAATGGAGGCTAATACAGTAAGTACCAACTGCACACTTCTAGCTGTGTGTTGGGGCACATTATGTGGGAAGCCATGTTGTGTTTGTATATATCGTGTAGGAGCCATTTTGTGTGTATCAGCAGGTGTTATAACTGTTTATGTGTGTACATTGTCATTAAGACATTTTGTGAACTATTGTAGATGTTTTTCTACAATGTATTATTTTTGGGGGTTATGTCATTTCTTCTAAGCAGTGAAATACTGTTGAATGTGAATGGGAATATCCATGTGCACCGCTCATTAATAAATAAGCTCAGGCATGAGAAGATGCTAATTTTGTCTCTCTCTCTGTTGTTCACAGTCATTGTGTTGGCTACACAGCGCTCTCTAGCCTGTGTAACCTTTGCTGCTGTTCCAAATTTCCTAGATCTGGTGCATCTTGAAGTGCATGAGCGAGCCCACACGAGGCTTGACTTTAATTATTTGGACTCTTTATATTTACTGATAATATGCAAGTTAGGGGATATAATTACAACTGGTGGAAGGAGTGATTGCATTAATTAAATGACACGTCTGTGTTGTGCATATGACTGTGTGTTAGCGAGCGTACCAATGACATTGCATGCATGTGCTCATGAATGAGCAACCACGCTTGGCCCACCTTTTCCAAGCGTGCTGGATGCATGGGAACTGGACTTTAGGTGTCAAGTGTCCTCAAGCATGGCCTAGCTTCCCTAGCGTCAGTCCACCCATAGTCTTATCTGGAAAAAGATGTGGAAATACTCCCTGATTGACAATCCCTGCTTGGAACAGCAAGTACACCGCTGAGCTTAAGGAAGCAAGAATGTGAGAAAAAATGAGCAAAGCCTCAGCATATCTTCGACCGGTCGAGTGGCTCCGCTCTCCTGCATGTCTTTATTAAAGAGAAACATGAAGCATTGGGGCGGCCATGTATGAAATTCAATTCTCATCCCTACAAACTGTGCTTTCATTAAAGCTCTTACTATCACAGCAAGCAGGCGGGCTAAGACAGAATCTTGCATGGCTCGCCACGAGTACATATTGTTCCACAAGGGAGGGAAAGGACGGCATTAATGGTGGGGTGGGTGGAGTGCCGGAAGGAAGGAAGCAGTAGAGAAAGAGTTGGAGGATTGAGTGTTAACTAGGTGGCGGGGAAAAGATTGGGTCAGTCAGCTGCAGCGCAACAGAGGGGCTTAATATCCCCAAAAGGCATTTCAGCCTCTTATGCAATTTTAACAAGAATATGCTTGATTTGAGCCCCCCAACTGTGGACCACTGCACAGAATCAATTGCATACTGGACAGAGTTACACTTGTGGTCTCGTTTGTCATCGTTGTCCTCGGTCATGACAACAGCCTCATTCCAAAATGGAATTAAGAGGGGAGTTTGTGTAGAAGAACTTGCATAGAACCCCGGCCTCAAACCGAGGTTGAGAATAGAAATGGTGAGTTAGCAGGCCGTCTCTCAGATGATTAACTCCAACATCTTGTAGGAAGACTATACCGAATATAAGACAACCCTTTATATAAGAGGAACCCTCTTTTACCAGTCCTGGTTTTGGACATAAGACACCCTCTGGTATCATGGCTACCCGGCGGCAACGGAGCTCAAAAGCGTGGGAGCAAAATCAGAAAATTGTGCAATGCAATATCTTCAAGACAGAACTTGCCTTCCATGGCAGCACAACTGCGATGCACGAGCACCTGAAAAGGAAGCACGTTGTAGCTTGTGACAACAATGAAGAGGGACCATTGTCTCGGTAAGCTAACTAGCTAGTTAGCTGCTAATATTAGAGTAAACAGAAAGCTAACTTACTACGCATATAGCTGTAAAAGTTAACATGACGATGTGATCCATTAGCTGCCCTTAGCACACAAATTTCATGTGTTTTCTGTAATGTTACAACAGTGATGTGTTTGAATAGGAAATGTTGTAACACTGTTTTCTAATGTTATGTTTCAGTGCTAAAAAAGTAAGTTCTTCAATGCACGGCTGTGTTACAAAGCCAGCTACATGCACTCCTCAGCAAGCAAATGTCCTGTCCTGAAATATCATGCTAGCTCCAACCCATCGGAGCGGATTTTCTCAGCAGCAGGGAACATATGCTCTCAAAAGTTAGCAGTTCTCCATACATGTAGAACTGCTAACTTTCCTGGCTATGAACAAGAGCCTTGTGCAGTTTGGGATTATATCGAGTCAGAGTGTAGTAAAGCGGAATACAGTTGTGAGCACTAAGCATAAAATGCTTAGACCAAAACTTAGGCCTGTCATGATAATCGATAAATCAATTAATCGAACGCTAAAAAAAAAAAAAACGCCGGCCTCGATAAATTGGTATGTGCATGTATTCATGCTTGTATTCCTTGTCTCTCTTTCAGGCTGGATGACAACCGGGTTCACTCTGCAGCTGTCTGTTTGCGTTGGTGCCACAGTGGAATGAACGGAGAGAGTGAACCCTCCTGTCGTCTCCTCCCCTCTTTGTCCCTTTAAATGGTAAATGGTCTTTCACAAAGTACTAGCTTTTCCACATTGTCAAAGCACGTAGACACTGTTAGCAGATTTACCTACATCAGGAGCAAATGGGGGTTCAGTATCTTGCCCAAGGATACTTCGACATGATCACGAGAGGACGGAGGAGATGACCACTCTACCATCTGAGCCATGCCTCCCCTGTACCTGGAGGCGGGGCTACCTTGTACCCTCGTGAACCAGCATAGGCAAACATGAATGACAGCACAAAAGCGAAGTTTCTCAGGCGAATGCCACATTCCCATTGTGGGAATATTTATGTTTTAAACAGAATGAACAAGGTGAACGTATGAACACCGACAAACTGAGATGTCCATTTTATTTCCATTGAGTTTTTTTGTTTGTTTAATGCATTATGTTGTCCATCCATCCATTCTATGTCACTTATCCTATTAGAGTTACGGGGATATCTTGGAGCCTATCCCAGCTGATTTCGGGTGTACACCCTGGACTGGTTGCCAGCCAATTGCTGGGCACAAATAGAGAAACAATCATTAACACATTCATACCTATGGACAATTTAGAGTTGCCAGTTAGCCTAACATGCATGTTTTTGGAATGTGGGAGGAAACCGGAGTACCCGAAGAAAACCCACGCACGCACGGGAAGAACATGCAAACTCCACACAGAGATGCCCAAGCGGAGAATTGAACCCAGGTCTTCCCATTCTCCTGACTGTGTGGCCAACATGCTAACCACTCAGCCACCATGAGGTATTGTTATGTTGTTTGTTTGTTTGTTTTATTTTATTTAAAAGCTCTTCATATTCCAATTACAATGTTAAATACTCTTCAGAAATTAAAGTTTATTGCTTTGATACAATGTATTATGCCTTATAATTCATGAAAAAAATGTTTCAAAAAATGTTGTCGGTTGTATCGATTATCGACAATAATTTGTAGGACAATTAGCGACCAGCAAATGTTATTGTGACAGGCCTGCCAAAACTTTATGAATTCCTTAGTTACAGTTGCCGACCTCAGACAAATTAAGGAAAGAAAAACCTAAAAGATAAACCTGAAGTATTTATTTTTGTTTTGTTTAGAGAAGTGACTTTTCATTATGTTACTCAGCTGTTGCACTTTATGCTACACGGTTAAACAAGTGTTTGCTGCTAGAAGCATATTCAATTAAAGATTTAACTATCATCTTAATTGTCTTTATTTTTAGTTAGCATATACCTTAAACCAGGGGTCACCAACGTTTTTTCTTGCGAGAACTACTTTTAGAAAATGAAAATGGCCACGAGCTACTCATTTTTGTAGAAATGATTTTCATACCGTATTTCAACCCAAACAAATCAAATATGCTTGTTTTACCAAAACATTCACAAAATGCTGGTATCCACAACTCACATTTTATGTTTCAGAATACTTTTCTTTCTAGTGTTCTCACATTATTAACTGAAAACCTGAATGAAAAGCAGGCCTGCGGGCACCTCATGTGGTTGTGGGGGGCTACCTGGTGCCCGCGGGCACCACGTTGGTGACCCCTGCCTTAAACACTTCAAGCTGGTTATATAAGAGCACCTTTATGCTGATGCGATAAGCTGTATGTTTTACATTCAACCATACGTATGATCCGATTAGTCGACTAATCGAAAAAATCATCCGTGATGAGTTGACTATCAAAATAATCGTTTGTATCAGCCCTAATCAAAGGCAAAAGTCAAAGTTAATCTTTTATTAGTGAAATATCATATTTGTTAAAGGCAGTTGTTAACATGTTGCTAACTAGCCAACAACCGTTCAGACGCAGGCGCCGTATCTCAGGCAGGAAGAAAAAGCACTGACTTGTTGGGTTTGCATGAAGTATATCTCTCAACACCAGATATAAGACGACCTGCCTTTTTCAGACTTTTTTCCACAAAAAACACTGTCTTATATTCGTGTCAATATGGTATATTTTATACAATAGGTCTCAACTGAAACAAATCAGTACATTCCAACATTGTCATGTAAAGCCACTGTTAAATCTTTATTCTTGGACTCTCCTCCTTGACAGTGAATGTACCGCCAGGGTCAGCTGACTGTCTGTGACCCCCCCCCAAGGGAAGAATGCAATGTGACTAAACACATTGTGACAGCCTTGCCCTTTGTGCACAGGAGGAAGATGAGGTGGGATGGTTGGATCATGTGAGGAAAAAAACAAGTATATTCAACCCCAGACTGCTGGCGGAAAGTGCCTCAAAAGTGTTTGAACCTCATACAAGACAAAATAAAAGAGCAGTATAACTTTGCCTAGCAACAAGTGGCCATGTAAACACAACATGACCACATTGAGGTAATTTTTTTTAACCAGATCCGCAATGTCGCACTGTTATACGTCACCAAAAGATGCATACAGTGGTGTGAAAAAGTCTTCCCGATTTCTTATTTTTTTGCATGAAAAAATCCAAAATCCAAACCTACATGGCCCTTTGTGAAAAAGCCAGCACGCAGAGGTCACGATTTCAGGATTTTTTGCAGTGTTACTTTTACGGCAGATGTAATGGGACACTCACTCGTCTCGGCGACTACGGAGTATTTTCCCAAAGGTCTTCAGGATCATCAAGATGTTTTCTGGCAAAATTGAGACACGCCTTAAAGTTCTTTTTGTTCAGCAGTAGTTTGTGTGTTGGAACTCTGCCACGCAGGCCATTTTTGCCCAGTGTCTTTCTTAAGGCGGAGTCATGAACACTGACCTTAACTAAGGCAAGTGAGTCCTGAAGTTCTTTGGATGTTGTTGTGGGGTCTTTTGTGACCTCTTGGATGAGTTGTTGCTGTGCTCTTGGGTAATTTTGGAAGGACTCCTGGGAATGTTCACCACTGTACACCGCATTCACTTTTTCACACAGGGCCATTTAGGTTTGGACTTGTTTTCTCCCTTAATAATACAAATTAAATTTAATAACTGCAATTTGTGTTCAGTTGTGTTGTCATTGACTATTGACTATTATTTAGAGTAGTTTGATTTGAAACATCTAAGTGTAAAGAACATGCAAAAAAATAAGAAATCATCTTTTTAACACCACTATATATTCTTAACATAGCAATATTTGGGAGAATGAACAGAACAAGAATTTCATTGCATAGCAGAACCACCAGTTTTACTGTGTATATGACAATAAAACTCTTGAATTGAATTGAATTGAATGTCAAATTCATCCCAAAATGTTGTCATATCCTGGCCCATTTTGTAAGTGAAAGTGGATTTTTTTATTTGTTAAATGTGTATATTTTTTAACAGTGTATTTATTTCTGTGTTTATTTTTCTTGGCTTTTCTTCCTAGTTCTTGTGACTGCATTGCTATCGGTCAATTATCACAAAATTTTAAATGTTTTCAGATTGTATGAAAAATGGAAAAAAGGAAGAATGAAAAACGAAAGTACACAGAATATATATAGCAGTTACCACACCAGTCTAGAAAGTGAAAATTAAGACTGTGTAGAAGTGAGAGTTAAGGTTGTGTGAGTGAGAACAATGCATCTATTGTGTCTGCGTCTTCCAGTATTTTTCCATCAGTCATACGTAACTGTTGCGCAACTCTGATGGTGCTATGTGAGTGTTCTATGAGAAGCTGTTAGACTGAAAATGCACTGAGCTAATAGACTGAAGGTGTAATAATAATATCTAACAACAGGAAATGGCAGAAAAAAGGTACAAAAATGACCTTTTCTATTACTTTTTTTTTGATACACACAATGTTAAAAATTCATATGGCTACAATTCCCTATTTCAGCCTTTTCAGCTCAAGACCTAAATTAGATATAAGGTTAATTCCCAAACTTAAAATATGTCATGTATTACCACAATACTGACATATGTTGTACATACACTAATGGCAAATAACAACTATCAGGATTTTATTACAAAAAACTTGATTTAAATGTTGCCAATAAAATTTGTTAAGGGACCCCAAAAAAATATTGCTTGCGACCCTTTTGAGCCCTGACCCACAGTTTGGGAAAATCGACTGTAAAGTTACCAGAAACCATAAGAATGACACATAAGATTGCATTTCCTCAAAAAATACTGAGGGATATGAATAATTTTCCAAATGCAAATAAATGTTCATGCCAAAAAAATGTAATAATATATCAGTTATGGCTATGACCCTGAAATAATAATATTCTACTTTCATGCGCCACAGTCCCTTGTTAAAGCCCTTAAACTTCATCATCGCATTAGAGAGCAAAGCATCAAGAAGCACTTTCCAACTAAATCTGAATCATTTCCACGAGCGTGCCGAGAAAGCAGGATACAGGTCGTATTCTCCCTACTACCCATTCTTAGAAGCTCACGATCTTTCAACATTAATTCCACATGAAGTGCGGAGTTGTGATGTGGAGATTTCCCCTGTGGCGAGACGGAGAAGCCACCATGCACACCAGACCAGAGACAGTCGGCTCAGACAGCAAGAGCAGAGACGGTAAAATGAGGACATTTTAGTGGAGGGGAGATAAACAATGTCCAAAAAGGGCAAACACATTTCAACCAGGAAATATCACAACTCAAATTAGTACACAAATATGAGGTGTCTTCTCAAGAGACTACTATAGAAAGTAAACTTTAATATACTTGAGAGTAGTCAGTGTACAGCTTGTATGACAGTATAGATTTACTATCCACTAAAAATGTATCAACACAGCTATCAGTCTAAAGCATGGCCGTGGTAGCGTCATGGTTTGGGGTCACCTAAGTGCTGGCACTGGGGGAGCTGCAGTTCATTTAGGGGACACATAAATTCCTGTTCTGTGACTAGACAATAAATTGATACTGCTATACAAGCTCTACACTGATTACTCTAAAAGAATATCCAAGTATCATTTCTATAGTATTGTCCCTTTACAAGCTATGCACTCAATAGACAGCAAGGCTATTGCACAGGTGTGTCTTACACTGGCCACAATAAAAGGCCACTCTAAAATTTGCACTTTTATCACATAGCACAATGTTGCATTTCATATTTTCTGAAATGCTGGCTGGTTTCAGTTTGGCAGTACACTCAACCAGTGTCACAACTGCAGACCTTTGTGTAACCACACCAGCCCAGGACCTCCACATCCAGCATCTTCACCTCAAAGATCATCTGAGACCAGCCACCTGGCCAGCTGCTGCAAAAATAATTTTGCAAAACCAAACTACACAAACTGTCAGAAACCGTGTGAGCTAAGCTCATCTGTTTGTTTGTCGTCCTCATTGAGGTCTCGACCTGTCTGCAGTTTGTCATCGTAACCGACTTGAGTGGGCAAATGCTCACATTCAATGGCATTTGGCACTTTAGAGAGGTGTTCTCTTCATGAGGTGTTCTGATTTATCATGGTTTTCACTCTACAGGGCAGATGGCAGACAGCGTGTATGGCATTGTGTGGCTTGTTGATGTCAACACTGTGGATCGAGTAGTTCATGGCGGCGGTGGGGATATGGTACAGACAGGAGTATGTTATGGACAATTAACACAACTGCATTTTATTGATGACATTTTGAATGCACTGAGATACCGTGACAAGATCCTGAGGCCCATTGTTGTGTCATTCATCCACAACTATCACTTCATGTTGCAGCATGATAATGCATGGCCCCATGTTGCAACAATCTTTATACAATTCCTGGAAGCTGAAAACATCCCAGTTTTTCCACAGCCAGTATACCCACTGGACATGTCACCCATTGAGCATGTTTGGGGTGGGATACGACAGCATGTTTGAGCAACTTCGCACAACTGTTTAAGAGGAGTGGACCAACATTCCACAGGCCACAATCAACAACATGATCAACTCTATGCAAAGAAGATGTGTTACACTACGTGAAGCAAATGGTGATCACACCAAATACTGACTGGTTTTCTGTGACCCCTGAATGCAGTAAAATGGCACATTTTGGAGTGTCCTTTTATTGTAGCCAAAGGAACACGCGTGCAATAAACATGCGGAGGTGGATTATGTTGGCTCACTTACAAAGATTTAGAGAGATTTGTGAACAATATTTGAGAAAAATAGGCCTTTTGTGTACATAAAAGAAGTTATATCTTGGAGTTCAGCTCATCAAAGATGAGAGCAAAAACAAGTGTTTTTATTTTGTTGAGTGTAATTAAAAGGCTTCCTGAAATGTGAGGAGTGCTTGAATACTGGTTTGTAAATAAAGCTGTATACCATTAGTAATTCCTCAAGTCTATTGTAAACATCAAAAAATCCTCTGATAATAGGAGACAATGAGGACATCACAAGTTTGGACGGAAATTTTCCAAGTACTTTTGTTTCTTGACCATTTTTTAAGGCCAGTGCTTGTGTGCTAAGTAAGGCACTGAAGCGACCTGCCATGGGGAGTGGGAGAGAGGGGGGGTGGTGTGCTCCAGGAAAATGCCAGGTTGTGTTTTCAGCCTGAGTGGATGGGATGTGCATGGTGCGACCATCAGTGTCAGCAGAATACAGTACCTGCAGTCAAAAGACTGACAGGATGGAGAGCGAAGAGGATGCATAAAGCAGCCAACCAGTCAACCAACCAGTCAGCCAGTCAAAAGCAAGTCACTTCAGGTTATTTTTTAATTTTTATTTATTTTTCCTTATTTTGCTAAGCTTAAAGATAAATGGCTTGGTTGAGTGCACTTAAGTTTAACTTCAATAGCTATTACTATAATGAATAATTTGATTTGACAACTCTTACATAGCAAGTTCATTTTTAAACATTAATAATGATTTTGGAGTGCATGAAAAAATAGAAAAGAAAACATACCTCTCTTTGACCACATGGTCATTTATGTATATTGCACAACACAGCAACAACAGAACCAATGTTTTAATAGCGGTAAAGCCCCGGTCACACCGCCTGAACTTTGCTGTAGCGTCCCTGGAGCGGTGAAAAAAATCATCACCGCTCGTAACCGCGCACAAAATGGGAAAAAAAATAGAACACACGGGCGTTGTCCTAGCGGTGCACCGCTGAAGCCGCCGTTGCTTTAGTGTTGGTTTAACGGTAGCGAACGTTGGTTTAGCGGTGACGCGAGCGTTGATAGAGCGGCGTTTTGCGCATGCGGGCTGGTGGCATCCTCATTGTTCTGTGGGTGGTGTCGATTAAACAAGCCTACTAGTTATTTATGACTTTAATCGCCAGGTCTGCTCGCATGCATCATACAGCTCCACACTCACACAACTGTTGGTCCCATTCGCAGTCCCACAGTGCCCTCTACTGGTCGACATGTAGCAGTATAAATATAATGTGTCTGCAAACACTAAACTCATGAAGTGCTGGAAGGCTCATTCCACAGCTCCACCATCAGCCTGTCATATCCATGGTAGTACAGTTTTACTGTAACTTTGAGCAAATTCGATATAACTGAGGTCTGCACTCAACGGCTATTCCAAATGGGCTCCTGGTCCATTTCTCCCCGTATTAATAGCGAAATTATGCTCCCCTTCCGACACCTCTATACCAACGCCAAACCACAGTTCATCACCGCAATGGATCGCTGCTTCAACGCCTGACACCGTTCCAGCAATCCCGTGTCCGCTCGTAAAGCGCTTACAGCCACTCCAACTACGTTTTTGCAACGTTTAATCACCGCCCGGGCAAAGCTGGCGAAGCAGCAGTGGTCCAGCGTTCAAGATTTCTGCGTTGGCGTAGCGGACCCAAGCGTCCACGAACTTCTGTTTAGCGGCGCTAAACTTTGACTGGGCGTTGTTGGAGCGGTGATGAACTTTGCCGTAGCGGAAAATTGCCCGCTCCTCACCGCTGGCAATATTTTGTGCAGCTCAAAACTTTCGGAGCAGTAGGAGAGACCATCAGCGGTGGCCGAGCGTATACGGCGTTGCCTTAACGGGGGCCAACTTCTGTTAAACGGTGTTGCGCGGTTACGAGCGGTTATGAAATTTTTTCACCGTTCCAGGGACGCTACAGCAAAGTTCGGGCGGTGTGACCGGGTCTTAAGGAACAAACTGCTCAGCCAGCATTAATAGCGTTGACTTCACCAGTCAGCGAGAGCCAGACTACCCCCAACCCCAAAACCAACTGCGCACTGCCCACCCACCTGAGGTACACCCCCCAAAAGCCCGCAGCTAGATAGGGGAAAGACAAAGACACAGAAAACAGCCCAGCAACAAACACCCAAGCACCCAGCAGAGCACCACACCCCCGACAAACCTGGGCCCAAGATGCACACCCCCCACCCCCTCTGCCCCCACGAGCGAGATCACACCCCACCCCACCCCACAGCTCAGCTCCCACAGCAGCCACTGCAGTGCAGCATCCCCAAGCCACCACGACGGCATGCAGGCCAGCAGCATGGGCCCTGCCCCCTAGAGACTACCGGACCCTACCCTAAGCGCACAGCAGTACCCACGGCCCAAGGGCAGCACCGCCAACCGCACCACTGGCGAAAATTCTGCCCCCAGTGGGCCTCCCCGGGAAGGGCAGGTGAGCCAGACTAAAACACCACACTATGTGCCTAGGGGGCGTATGTGTGTGTATGTATGTGATAGGGATGTATCCCCCAAACCCGAAGTGTCTACTGTGCAGTTAAAATTGAGGGACGACTGAATCTGAGGCACGCCAGGGGCAGAATCCCACGTGGCAGCTGAGCAGGAGGGCCACGCTGAGGGAGAACCAGCGCCACCGAGCACACACGGGCCACCCCAGCAGCAGTAGGTGCCCCGCGCCCCCAGAATGAGGACGCCAGACAACACCCCCGGACGGCCACCATGCCCACTACCCACCCCCAGATCTGGACACCTCCAACCTCTGCCCAAAAGACTGCCCAGCGGGCAGCATCAGTGAGCTAAGTTTGTAATCACATTTTTGTGTCCTCACACACTGCTCTGCTCTCATTCAAGCAAAAGTACATCTGCCTGTGCCATTACTTCATAATACAACACTTTACTGCAGTAACGTTCCTGACTTTGTGCATTATTTTGAGTCCTTCTGTTGATTCATATTGTGCAAAATGGTGTTTATCAAATAACTAGTGGGAGGAAGGCTCACACTAGTCAGACAGTCAAACACACCTGACTTTCAGGGTAAAGTAATCCAAAAACCACATTTGCGCACATGTAAAAAAAAAAAAAAATCAATCAAGCCTAGACAATAAAATGCTGCGACAAAAATTCACATGCATTTGGTACATAACAACCACAATCATCACTGCGTTTAGTAGAAGTGGTCTTACTTTCTCTTGCAACTCTTCGGTAAAATGAAGGTTGACACAAATACAAGATGGCCTCCCAGTGTTATCATGAAAATAGTAGCGCTTCTTTCGTTCCTTTCTTCTTTTTGTTGACCTTTGTTGTGTTTGACTTCAATGCACGATGAGTCTCCACGCTTTCCTTGCAGACAACTTTGTCTTAAATGTCACCTGGTGAATCAGCAGTGATCCAAAAGCCAGTCAGCCTGTTTCCTGTGGCTAAAACTACTTAGTTTAACCTCCTTACCAGTGTTGCCAGATCTCGCCACAACAACAAGCAATTAGCTCTGTGAAAACAAGCCCAACAGGCAACCCACCACTGTGTGAAAATTATATATACATTTATTATTACATTATGCATGCACAACCGCAAATTTATAATAAACACAGTTAACATAAATACTTTCAATGACGTATTATTTGAATAACTTATATTTTGAAACGGTGATTAATGTATGACAGGCTACATTCCTTGAAGAGAACATGTCCTAATGTTTATTCTAGTTTTGTTTGTATTTTTCATATACTTATATACATTTTATTCCTATTATTTGAAATATTTTTTCTTCTTCTGTCTTTCTCAGGTTTAGTCAGACCTAGCAACAGGGCTAACATCACACGTCCATAAATCCGTCGTGAAGTTTATGTTCTTATGTATATACAGTATGCAGGAGAGTGGCGATCATGTCGTAAATTGCTGGCAAACATGCATTCAAAAAATAGCGGCAGCTCGGAAGTACAAACTGTGGCGCTAGGTGGTTTACCAGTTGACAAAAGCCAGTATCTTCAATGATGGTGCAGGGCTGCTTGTCAAGTGTGGCTAGCTTTGTGGGCGCTTCTTTAGCAACACTGGCCTTTTCGTAGGCTTTCAAAACACTGTTGTCGCGGTACTGCCGTTTAGGTGGCTGATAAGGTTTGATGTGTTAAAGGTCAATGTTTTTTTTGGGGGGGGGCAGAACATTTGGTGAAAATTGCACACAAAATTACTTCCACTGAAACAGTAAAGAAGTCCCACACGATTGACGCCATTAGGGTTTGAAATTATGGTTATCATTAATGGTTGAATTTATTTGAACATCCATACAAGTTACATTGGAATACATCACATATTACAATTCACAGTTCCACACGTCCAACAGGAGTAGGAAGAAGCTAAATTTATTTAATCCGACCCCCCATGCGTTTTACATCAATTGCAATACATTTGTTCGCTTCCTGTTTTCCAAATGCACTCTTGCTGGTTTAAAATACTCGGGAAAATAGTAAGGTAATGTAATAATGTGGTAAAATAGATAATAAATAGTAAAAAATGCATTTCTTTGTTAAAGAAAGGCATCAATTAAAGGAAACAAGGGTGGCTAATGTATCACTGACTATGATAACATATCCATATAAATCTTGCCTGTTTGCAAATGAAACATTGCATTTATATTGATCCATGTCCTTTTTTCAATTGTGTTTCCTTACAAGCGTTAGCTGTGGACATGTTCATAGAATAGTGCAAAAACTATCACTATAGTAACACGCACACCTCATTTACCTCAGCGTCACCATAACTACTTCACATGACAATCATAATAAATAATAAGTATAAAATGGACATAACAGAACATAGTTGGATGATGGTGAGTACTGACAATGAACTCACAAGAATGAATAGTCAATGATAAGTGGAGTAGTGATTAGTAACCACAGTCACCTCAATGTTTGTCGACTAACTTGATGCAACACACAAACACACACACGCACACATTGAATGAGTCACAGTAATGGGCTTCTATGTCTCTGCCTGCTAATCAAGCCTCCATTAGTCTCTACATGCAGGTTTGGCTATTCAGGGTTTACATTTATAGTCAAGACAGGAGTTGACAGTCTTCCATATAAACATCAGTGTGTGTATTGTGTCACATACACACTGCAAGGCCAATGCTTGTGAATGACAGCAGTCACTAGTTAGGCTAATGTTGTGAATGTACAGTACAGGCCAACAGTTCGGTCACACACAAGACAACTGATGGTTAATTGGCGTCTCTAAATTGTCCATAGGTATGAATGTGAGTGTGCATGGTTGTTTGTCTATATGTGCCCTGCCATTGGCTGGCGACCAGTCCAGGGTGTACCTCGCCTGTCGCCCGAAATCAGCTGGGATAGGCTCCAGCATGCCCCCTAATAAGGAGAAGCGGCATAGAAAATGGATGGATGGAAGACAACTGATGGTCCCAACCCCATTAATAAGGCAAGAAGTTCCACTAAGTAACCCTGACAAGGCACACCTGTGATGTGAAAACCATTTCAGGTGGCTAAGTCATGAAGCTCATTGAGAGAACACCAAGGGTTTGCAGCGCTATCAATAAAGAAAAGGGTGGCGGCTTTGAGGAATGTAAAATGTAAGACATATTTTGATTTATTTCACACTTATTTTGTTAAGTACACAATTCCACATGTTTTCATTCATAGTTTTGAGAATCTACAATGTAAATAGACATGAAAATAAAGAAAACGCATTGAATGAGAAGGTGTGTCAAAACTTTTGTACTGTATGTACAGTGTATGTTGTAGTAATGTTGGGAGAAAAGTATATTATAGTGGGATATAATTACAAGTTTCCAGTTATTTCATTGGTTTCAATGCACAGATGAGCTTAAATAAATTAGTCTTGTTTTATTATTTATTGAGGTTTGACTGTTAAATTAAATCTCTGATTTTGTTGTACTGTATGTGTTCTTTCATATTTTAATCTAGAAGTGAGACCACTGAAGAGGTGAAAGTGTGTGCAAGACTGCCCTCTGTTGTTCGCAGATATAAGTTGTGTTCATGTTTTATAGCATTATCTCATAACACCGTGCATGCTACAGGCAAGCAATACTGCACTCTTGTTTGTTTTCTCTGAGCGACCATTTTTAACACAAACAACTGGCTTTTGCTGTTGTTTTTTTTCATTTACAAGAATAGTATATCACATATGTTAAAACGCTTTACTTCAGCAGGAGGAACGAGGATGACATTCACCGGTTATATTTATCATGAATTGGGATGCATTATTAATGCAGTCTTCAAACCATGGAGATGTTCAACACAATAGCTCCAAATAAGGTAGTAGAAATCTAAAATGTATTGCTGACTCAAAATACTAAAGAAAGGAATGAATTAGGGACAACCAAGTTCACTGTAAACCTACAGTAAATTAGAAATCATTACTAAAGCCATGCATGGTAAGTGATCGCACTGGGATGTCTACTTTTTACAAAATCAAAAACCAAACAAATCAAGCTCTGCTTACATAAAGTTTTATGTTCAAGTTAATCCATTACTACCATTAAAACTAATGTTTACGACTATAATAATCATTACTTATGTTTATCCGTGTTTCTCATGTTTAGGAGTTTTTAATTACCCATGTTTATTAATTCCAGTTATTAAATGTAAATTATAATCATATTTATATTAGGGCTATCAAATGATTATACTTTTTTATCCGATTAATCACGGTTTTCAAATTAATTAATCATGATTAATCACCATGTCACACTTTTACCTTACAATCCCTTATCATATTACTTGATCATTTTCCTATGCATTTTAAACAAGCAAAGAGTACATTTGTAATACAGGAAGTGAACAAATTTATTGCAATTGATGTGAAACGGATGGGGGGTAGTATTAAATAAGATTTGTTTCTTCCTACTCCTTTTTGGACACGTAGGACAATAAATTGTATTATGTGATGTATTCCAATGTAACTTGTATTCATGTTCAAAATAAATTAAACTATTACCATTATCATGTGTGAAATATGTTTTTACTGTATTTTATTGAAAGAAAGATAAATGACCGGGCAGGATTATATATATTTGCATGTATTAACAGCGCCAAATTAACTTCAAATTGAAATCAAGTTCAGAGATGGCACACATGTCTGAAAATCTATTTACCAAACACTGGTTTCTTTAATAGCAGAATATTTGAATCAGACTTTAACTGTGTTGTATTGAGCAATGAGGAGTTGCGTTCAAAGACACCGCGTCATTTACGTTGCATTCACGTTTTGAGTGAATTTTCTGGGATTCCCGAGCACACTTAAATGCAGCAAATTGTACTTCCGCATTACGAGTTACAAAGTGAGTGATGAGAAAATCCACTTTTCTTTGCATTTCTGTTTATTTAGACCACACATGCACGCATAATAAAGACGTTATTGTAATGTCTCGAGTGTCCATGAACGCATCTCGCGCTCTGTCTCCTGACAATGAGGAAGTGTTGTTGCAATGAATGGACGAAAGACATGTTCGTTTGGAGGAGGAGAAACATATATGGTGCTGGCATTGCACTGCTGCTGATGTGTTCAGGTCAGAATAAAGTTATAAAAGAGCGTCAGACACTGTGTGACTCTGTGGGGAGCTACACTGTGCTGCCACCTGCCATCATAATAGAGAGCCATGGCTTGCCATGATGTGTGTGTGTTATTTACGCAAAAAAAAATTTACATAATTAATTCAATATATTAGTTACCGCCATTAACGCGTTATTTTTGATAACCCTAATTTATATAGATATTTTTTACATTAAACAAAAATTGTCTGTATATTACCTGTTCCTTACATAAAATGACAATGCGATTTTATTTTCATTTTCAAATGCATTGCAAAAATAGTGCAATAGTAACATTAGGTATAGTGACATTAAATTTTTTTTTAAACCTTTATTTAATGAAGTGGAGCTTATTGAGCTTATTGATGTTTCAAAAGCAACCTGGCCAAGATGCAGCAAAATTACAAATACAAAAAGTAATACAAATAAATAACAATAGTTCAATAAACAACAGTAAAATTATCAGGGATCAGTTAAAAAAAGTGTAAATTCTGATTTAAAGACAGTAACAGTGTCCAATTCTTTTGGGTTTCTTTGTTTCAAGAATTTTAACAAAGTTATCAAGGGGGATCAGGTCCACCAATTTTAATTCATCTTGCAGAGAGTTCCTTGAAAAGGGAACAGCAATACGAAATGCCTTTTTCCACAGTCCTGTGAAAACAGAAGGGCCAGTCAGAGTAAAAAAAGCCATTGAATTGTAGCCTGCAATGTCCATGATCCCTAACGAGACACCCTTGATGATTATTGGCACCCCTGGGTAAGATGTGTTCCTCAGCTTTAAAAAAAAATAAATTCTCAGAAATATAGGACTACAATGAAAAAAAGAGGAAAATCAACCTTTAATTCAAGTATGTCTGTGTAGGCTCTCAGTCGTACAGGAGTTGTCCATCGAAGGAAAGGCTTCTTGAGATGTCATCTGTACTTGGTGTCATCTGTAATGGTGGTTTGAGGTTTAATTTGGACCCTGTGTTCAGCAGGTTACTGAGACCAAAACCCACAGCTCTTAGTCTTGCAAATGAGGTGGAGCCAGGGCCGGGCCAGAACAATAGATGCTAACAAGCCAGTATCAGAGTCGTTCATACCCAACTACAGGGAGCTACACTTTCCTTTGATCGGAGGTGCTAATGGCAGGAGAGGATTAGACCACTACTCCGCCCAGTCTTAGTGTAAGGAACCAATAGGAGGAGGGTGTTGGCACACCAATTCCGCCCACTCTTACTGTATTTAAGGCCTAGGCTACCAGCACTTGTTAGTTCGCTGACGAAGCTCTTCGGATGAGGAGCGAAACGTCAGACACCTTCTTCGCAGAAGTACAGATGACATCTCAAGAAGCCTTTCCCTCGATGTTTAATTCAAGTAATTCAATTTATTCAGTGGGGGGAAAAAAATCCACTTTAAGAAATAATTATTTTATATCAAATCATGTGAGCCACAATTTTTAGCACCCCTGATGTTAATACTTTGTACAATCCTCTTTACCAACAAAACAGCATCAAATCTTCTTCTATAATGCTTAACAAGATGGGAGAATACAGAAAGAGGGCTCTTTGACCATTCCTCTTTGCACAATCTCTCTAAATCATCCAGCGACCTGTGTTCTCTCCTCTGCACTCATGAGGCAAGATGCCTGCAGCAGGGTTTTTTTTTTTTGGTCTTTCAAATAACAAATAAATACACTTCAGCAATTAAAGAAGGACTACAGAGACCAAAAGAAAGACCTAGGCAGTGGTCGGAGAAGAGTAATGCCTTATTTTGAGGAGCTCGACAAGGTTTTGGGCTACAGACACCGCCGTGTCAGCTTGCCGGTGCTGGTGTGTTTGATACCACACTCAATGCTGTACTTCTCCGAACTCCACCGAAATCCAGGGAGCTGTTACAAAAGAAGACTCAGGCACAAGTGAGACCTGCCTGGACTCCCGTAAGTTGTACTTGTTGAATTGAATGTTCACAGCACAGTTTTGGGTGTAAATACCAGCCTGCTGCTAACATTAGCATGCTAGCTTGCTATTGTCGAATGAACAAAGCCTCGTTACTAGGGGTGTAATGATTCGTTTTAATGATTCGATTCATATCACGATTCATGGTTGCCGATACGATTCAAAAACGATACTGGTTCATTTAGAACAATACGATCCGAAACGATTCAGTAACTTTAAATCGATTCAGTAACTTTTTAGCCAAAAATTCAACCAGAGTGACTGTGAAATAAATACCTGGATACTGGACAGTTGAGGTGAAGTTTCCTAGATTCCTGTTTTTTTTTTTAAGGGAATCAGCTATAAAACTGGACGGGGGCGCCTTATAATGCGGCACGCCTTATGTGTGTACCGAGTTCCAAAATCTGTAAGTGTTGTGTGACTTTGATGAGCGCTCCGCTTGACTGACTGTAAGCATTTCCTGCCGACACGCTGCTTTTATAGACGAAAGGCGGACGTGACTGAGGACAGCATGCAGACGTTAAAGGGGGAAAGGTGCACCTGGACGAGGACCCTAAAGGCACGCCCCCAGTAGTTATATAGTAGTTACACATCCAGCCAAACAACATCACCAACACGGATGAGGTGCCGCTCACTTTCAACATCCCGGTGAACCACACTGTAGAGAAGAAGGGGACCAGCACGGTAACGATACACACAACGGGGCACGAGAAGTCGGCTTTTGCTGTTGTGCTTGGTTGCCATGGTAATGGACAGAAACTGCCACCTATGGTGATTTTTAAGAGGAAGACGCTGCCTAAAGGGTTTCCAGCCGGAGTCATCGTTAAGACCAATCAAAAGGGCTGGATGGACGAGGAGCAAATGGCTGAGTGGCTGAGTGACGTGTACGTAAAGACACCGGATGTTTTTTTTCCACCCATCACCGTCCCTGTTGATCAGGGACTCCATGCGCGCCCATCTCACAGCTGCTGTGAAAAAACAAGTGCAGCAAATGAACTCGGAGCTTTCCATCATTCCGGGAGGCTTGACGAAGGAACTCCAACCGCTGGACATCGGTGTAAACAGGGCGTTCAGCAGCAGCTAGCAAGAATACACTGACAGAGGTTTTGCAGCGCACATATGTGAAACTCATATGAAATTTACAAAAATTTGCCAGGACAGCCATTGTGATCGATGTAGCCATCCCCAATGATGGCAACATCAGGAAAAAGGAACACGAGAAATGAGAGAAATACCAAGGGCTCAAGGAAGAGCTGGAGAGAGCCTGGAAGGTGAACGCAACAGTAAGAGCACTGGGGGACGTGTCCCCCACACTAGAGAAATGGCTCCAGCAGATACCTGGAGAAACATCAGACATCTTCGTCCAGAAGAGCGCAGTCCTAGGAACAGCTAAGATACTGCGCAGGGCCCTCAAGCTCCCAGGCCTCTGGTAGAGGACCCGAGCTTGACATTAACAGCCACCCACCCTACCAGGGGAGATGGTGGGTGGGTGAGGGAAGAGTTTATATATATACAGATATATGAATATCTGTATATATATCTTTTTTTAATTGCAAAATGCAAACAGTAGTACAGAACAGTACATACTAAATCACATGTCAATTTAAAAATGCAGTTTTACAAAACACATGGAAACACGAACAAAAAAGAAAAAAAACAAGTATGAAGATGTGCGAGGGATAACATTTGAAAAAAAAAAATCTAAATAAAAAAACAACATATCACATGAAAGGTTCTCATTGCCTTTCTGTTTTAATGATCAACTTCAGTGATGCATATAATATTTTTAGTTCAGAAGATGACACGTGAATGTTTGGTTTATATGACAACACTGTGGATTTATGAATATGGAAACTGCCCAATAAACAAAGAAATTTCACAGCATTCTTCAAACCATTACGGAAGTTACATTGTAGAAACAAGACCATTTCCTCTTATATATCAATGAGTGTATTAAAGGAAATAGACAGTAAAACAGAAACTTCTGTCCAGAATGATTGAGAAATTGGAGTTTCATAAAATAAGTGGTTTATTGACTCCTCTTCAATTTTGCCTAAATGAGATTTGTGATGACATCCCCTCAATGAATTTGGCTAGACGTGAGTTGCAAGGGTAGAATTTAGGAATTGTTTTAATGTGTATTTCTTGAACTTTATTTGGAATGAAAACGCTATTGTGCTCATTCCAAATCTTTTCAAATGGAATACAAGGGAAGCAGTTTCTACAGAACACAAGAGCTGTAGGTGGGCAATTTCTATCTAAACTCAGTGTATTTCTTTTGTGTTTATTATCTTTTTATTAAATTCTTTTTTCTCAAACTTAGAACCCGTTCAGCTTATACATCGGTGCGGCTAATTTATGGCTAAATGCTACTTCCCATGATGCTTGGTGTGGTCATGTTCTAATCTCGTGATATCTCCTATACTTCTATACTCCGATACTACTTATCATTAAAAGATGTATTTCAAAAAACGCTATTACTAAGATAGTCCATCATAAGGAAAAGCACACCTTATCTTATAGTTAGTGGGCTGCCTTGCCACTGTACCGTGGTTCTTATGAAGTATACAATAAAGCATATAAAACAAAACATAAAATGCCGTGTTGTTCTCTTGGAGATTAATGAAGTATCTATCTATCCATCAAACACAGACTGCCAAAAAGAGGCAACCGGATGTAGACATTCTTCTTCTTTTTGTTTATGGTGGGTCGTTTAGGTGCATACTGCCAGCTACTGTGCCAGAATGTAGACGCGTTGTGTACATTTGCAGTGACCACCCGGTATTGACAAGCTTCCGTCGTAAAAACAACAAATGAATATGATGCTGCTTTAAAAGGCAATGGATTTGAGGATAAGCGGCATAGAAGATGGGTGGAGGGCAATGGATTTGGCTGTCAAGACAAGGAAACATGGCTGCTTTGCGTGGGACTACTGCCAGATGAAGGAGGACACAAACCACACCGAAAGAGAGAGAGAGCCGACAACGTGTGTGATGAAGGAATTAGGACTAGGGATGAGTGAGTACACCACTATCTGTATCTGTATCTGTTCACCAATCTAAATTATCTGTATACAAATCGGCACTAGGAGTGGGAGGGGTACAAACCGAAAGTGGGCGTGGTTTAACCAGAAATCGGTGGGGCTTGAATCAGTACATTATTTTATGTCTGAAATTGACATGGATTGATCAGAAGCTGCTATATTTATTGTTTATTATTCAGTACTGTGTATGTGTGTAAATGATCGGTAAGACTTTATTTTTTAATGATCTGTGTGAAGTTGGTGGTTCATGCAAACATCCACTGATGGTAAACAGGGAATCTGTCAGCCTTGTTCACTGTATTGTTCTCAAAAGCACCGCGGTCAGTACTACAAAATTTTCCAATTTCATTCACCAGCCAAATTATAAGCAAGCAGGCGAAAACCCCAGCAGTGACGCACGAGCCGTATACAGCTGTGAAATGCACCGCATACGTTACGAAACAAGATTAAGATTGCAACATGCATAGAGAAAAATATTGAGAGGGGTGTAATATTTTACCAGTGTTTAATTAGCAGTGTTGCACCACTGTCTGGTGTGCACTATTTGGAAAAAAAATACTAATCACCATATCAACGCGACAACATGGAAAAGGCCAGCATCATCAGCAGGCCACAGGGAAGTCATCAACAAGAAGCACTGGATCTAGGAACCCATTCGTCTACATTTAATGATATTCTAAACAAAACACTACAGCTTGCAGGACAGAAAGATCTACAATTGGATACCTTTTGCCTTACAGATCACAAACAACTGGAACTGGAAAAAGATATAAATCCGGACACAATTTTTTCTTCTCATATCAGGAATGATTGCTGTTCCTATACGGAGGAACAATACAACAACATTAATATCGGCAATAAGTTGTTAATTATCCACATAAACAGCAGAAGCATGTATGCAAATTATAACAACATCAGACAATATTTGAATCAATTCAAGAAACCTTTCAAAGTAATTGCAATCTCGGAAACTTGGATTCATGCTGACAAGGGCATGGACTTTGAGCTGCAAGGTTATGACATGAACTGCGTCAATAGGAACAACAAAAGTGGAGGAGGAGTGGACAAACATCTGAACTACAAAAGGGTAAAGAACATGTCATTTGCTATTGACAACATTTTAGAACACAAAACAATTGAAATCTATAAAGAAAAAGGCAAAAATATACTAATAAGTTCTTTATATAGAACTCCAAAGTCAAGCATTAAAATGTTTGTGGATTGGAACAAAACAACCTTCACAGACATCAGGCAAAAAAATAATCTTTGTATATGGAGACATTAGTTTACTTAAGTTTCTATCCTAAAATCACCAGACCAAGCACAATAACAGACCGCTGTGCCACTCTAATTGATAATATATTCACCAATGACTTTGATAACAACACAACTAGTGGCCTGCTAATCAACGACATCAGCAACCATCTTCTAGTGTTTACAATTTACAATGAAAACTACAATAAAAGAAAGATGGATGACAAAAAGACTTTCCAAAGACTACGCACAGAGGACAGTGTCTACGCTTTTAAGAAAGATCTACAAGAACAAAGATGGGAGAGTGTGTACAGCGGAAACGATGTGGATGAAGCATATGAACACTTTCCAAACACTTACTGCATATGAAGCTCTATGATAAGAAAAAAAAAACAATCAGCCATGGATGACAAAAGCACAAAAAATGCCTGTAAGAAGAAATTAAATTATACCTTGTTTATGTGTGTTCCACAGCAAAAGAAAATACAAGCGTCTTCATCACATACACACAAATGGAGAGTGCGCAGGGACACGGCGGGAGACAAATATAACGCAGAGCGATTTGTAAGGTCTGATTTTGTTTTTGAGGAGGCATTTTTATGACGCAAATGTATTACTCTTTTGAACGCATATTGTTTTTGGTAGCCAAACTCTTTATTTAAATGACCCAGCAACTAAGCAGAACTACGTTCCTCGTCATGGAAATCCGACCAGAACAGGACTCGCGGGACCAAATGGGGGGGTAAGTCACTGTTGATGTAGTCCACTGCGGATGGGTATGTCATACAACTTCATGTCAAAAAATCCCAACTATCCCTTTAAGGGCTGTGTGCAGTATAGGTTGTTTGTCTATATGTGCCTTGCGATTAGCTGGCGACCAGTCAGCTGGGATAGGCCCCCACGACCCTAATGAGGACAAGCGGTATAGAAAATGGATGGATGGATGGATGATAATAATATATAACAATAAATATCTGTCATTAGATGAAAAATAAACAATTTGGGGCACAAAACAGTATTATTGCTTGATTCTCTGCATTTGTTGCATCTGTAGGGGGCGCCCCTAGAGTACAAGAAAACCTTTACGAACATAGTAAGTGCAGAAAAATCCAGTACACACACACACTTTTTGCTTATTTACGCTGCATGGTTGTTGGTTGATGAGCAGGCAGGAGTGTTGTGTCAAGTGCTCATGTGTCAATCATTGGGCCTGAGGGGGAGGCACACCAGGAACTGTGCCATGCATCATTAAATCGGGGTTTGGCTTCAGTCTCGTGCATGTAGCCATACAGTAAATACAAAATGTAGTGTTGCTGTGGTTGAGTAAATAATGATGTCCAGGGGGTAGTTTCAGCCAGAGACTGACTGCTAGAAAATAAATGTACATTTTGCCCCCGGCTCATTGTTAATAATGCATTTTTTTTTTAGTTTGCAGGTGAGCACCAACTCTATTCGACTAATCCTCTAATAAATACCACCCACAAGGCTTTTTTATATATCACAAATATGGCTTGTTGGATAGAACAAATATGTGCTTGTACATGTTACACACAGCACAATAAAGTTCATTGTTTTTGAATGACACAATACAATGTGTTTGTCTCACAACTCTCCCAAGAAGTTTTGACACGATGCTAAATAAATATTTTTGTCATAAAAACAATGTTTCCATACACAGTGCCTTCTCTTCTTTTTAAGTAAAAATCTAATTTTACAAGTACAAAATGAGGAGGTGATGCAGCAAATGGTCAGCGGATGGGCACATCCTTTTAAAATAAAATAAAACACAAACACAAAAAAAACACAAAAAATTAAACAAAAGCCTTTAATAAAAATATGGTGGAAAATATAACAGAAAATAAAAATACTCAATAAAAATTAATAAAATATAAAATCAATCAATAAATAATAAAATACAAATTGAAAATAAAATACAATACTCCTCTGCGAATCACCACCTTATCTCGGTGGAGGGTCAGATTAAGAGTGATTCCGAAAATGCCATGCAAAACACCGCAAGGAGAGCCTGCACTTTGCCCAGACATGGGACACCAAGGCCTCACCCTGGAGCTGGGTTCCAGGGAGGGACTCGCAGGTGAGGCAGGCCCGGCCCCGCCCAGCCCTGAAAAAGCCTGTAAAGGTTCTCCACAAACATAAGGGTCCGGTCGTAGGCGGGCGCCTGCATGACCAGGGGCCTCACTCATAAAAATGTGCATGGCCATATATTTGTCAATGCAAAGTGACTCATGAATGCGTCCTCCATTTTTAATGTCCCTTGATTGCATTTCGCTTGGTTCCTCTGAATCTTGGCTGCTGTGAAGACAAAGAAGCAGAACTTCACCGAAACTGAGGTGGAAATCTTAGTTGGAGAGCTGGAGGCCCGTAAAAACATACTATTTGGAGTAAACAGCAGTGGCATTATGAACAACAGGAAGATGAGTGAGTGGCAGCAAGTAGCGTCCGCTATCAACAGCGGTAGTGGACCGGGAGGCGCTGTGACAGAACTTTCAAAAAAGTGGTCGGATATCAAGGCACACATTTCCACATTTAGTGAGCATGTTTGTACATTTTTTGTAATTGATACACCATTTTAGATTAATAGAAGCTTGGCAAAATCTGTTCAATTTAAAGGACGCAAAGACTCCAAACAGGGATGATGTTACATTGAAAACTAATTGCTGCAATTCCAGACGGATATTTTAAAAACATTTAACGTAGTGATGACATTAACACCATCAAAGTATTACGTATAGTATAATTATTTTATGAGGAACTAATGTGTGTTATTTTAAAGCGCAACAAAAGAAAAGCCCATCATTTGTGGAAAAAGAGAAAGAGAAAGTTTACACACACGACCCTGACACTATCCTCGGTCATGCATGGTAAGTAAATGTTGCTATCGATAACATACTTGACATATGCAACGAAAAACTGTCTTTTTTATAAACTGTCCAGAGAAAAGCGAGAAACGGAGAACTTAGGCCATATTAGCTCTGCGTCTTGTAAACTTAACCTCTAGAATTATTTCATTGACAACCTGATGTGGAACACATGATATTATCATGATTCTAAAACAAAATGATAAAGTATTGAAGCGCTGCGTTGTTTTTTATTTACCTTTTAGTGTGGATACTATACACTCATGTGTAATGGTGACACATGATATCCATCAGTGTCATGTAAAATAACAACACTTTCCACAAATGTTTTAAGTCAATAATGGAAGAAGGGTACAACCGTTAGTCGAACCTCAGCTACAGGAAGTGCAGTGTCCTGGTTGTGGAACAGGGGACCGGGAGGGACTCAGAGTAGAGCTCTGAACACCTCCCCAGTGAGGTGTTCTGGGCATGCCCAGTTGGGAGGAGGCCCCCCGGGTAGACCTAGGACAAGCTGGAGAGATTACAGTAGTGGAACAGTGGAAGAGGTGGCTGGAGACCGGGAAGTCTGGACTTCCTTACTGAGACTGCTGCCCCTGCAACCCGGATAAGCAAGAAAAATGGTTGGATCGCTTCACATTTAAATGGGGATTTCCATGTCCAGTAGGTTACATGGTGGTCGTCTTCCACCATGTGCATCAAGATACATATGCATTCATTTTATTTTTGTGAGAATGTTTGATTTTGCTGTGACTGTTTTGGCAAGATAACACAAAAAATGTTAACATTAAGAAAAAAAATTATAAAACTTAAAAATTACATAAAATACAATGAAATAGCACACCACATAAAAATGTATTAAAATAAAATAAAATATACTTAATAAAAAAGAAAAACATAAAATAAAATATTCAACAAAATAAAAATTAAATAATAAAACATGTTAGATGTCAAATCCAGAAGATTTCAAGCGGCATACATGATGGTCATCCCCCATAATGCAACTGTCCCTCTACTCTTGTGAGCATGCTGGATGTTGCTGTGATAATTTTAGCAAGATCACAAACAAATATTCATTTAAAAAGCAATGCAAATCCCACATAAAATGTCTAATTACTGTTTGTTAACTTTGGCCTTTTTGATGACAACAGTTCAGTAATTATTCACTGTTTTTATCTTTGCATTATTGCTGCAGGGGATGATGTGTGTTGCATGACAGTCTCTCACTCATGTAGCGAGACACACGGCTGATCAATAGAAAGACGAGGCTTTTCTCTCCATAAATGAGTGTAAAAATGCGTCCAGAGAGGTCAAATCCAAAAGATGAAGAGCGTCTGTCTGTGGTTAGATCTGCCTGAGGAGCTCCTCTGTGTTGATGCTTTACGATAGTCGCTGCAGATATGATATTTTTCAAGGCGACACCACTCATGTGTGATGCCTGTTAGGGAGGCTAACAAATGCTCAATGTCAAC
The DNA here is from genome assembly GCF_027744805.1 of Dunckerocampus dactyliophorus. Classification (NCBI taxonomy): domain Eukaryota; kingdom Metazoa; phylum Chordata; class Actinopteri; order Syngnathiformes; family Syngnathidae; genus Dunckerocampus; species Dunckerocampus dactyliophorus. Next base: position 18,283,562 of record NC_072819.1, on the reverse strand, counting down.
AACTCTTTGCAGAGTCCATCATCATGTGTCTGGCTCCAGTGGACATGGCCACATCCTTGACTTGTGCAATATTTCTGGCCCACATAGTGGAGGAGCATGCGACACGGCGTGCACTTCATCCTCTCTGCTAAAGACGTCGTGACAACGCCCCACCATGACTCCACTGGTCCCTTTTTGGACATACACACCGCAGGGTTTTTATATTGAAAATATTGATGAGCGCACAGGTGCTGTCAGCTCTCTCAGACATCCATCTCGGGACTCCTCTGAGCGACCGCTAGAGCGCTAAATCTTCTTCTTTCCACAGAATAGACCTCAAAGATGGTCACTCCTCTGAGAGAACTCAAAAGGTGAAGAGAAATGGGAGAGGAGTGAGGGGGACAGGAGCAGCCTGTTGGTGCCAAATTTTAGTAGAATGTTTGAAAAATAAAACAGAACAGAATGAATATAGCACAGCATAGCATAACATAATCAAAAAACAAATAATCAAAATGCCGCTCTAGGTTGTTTTTGTCTTGGCTAATTATTGTTTATGTTTATTGTATCCTTACTGAATTTTTATTTTTTGAATTGCAAAATAACTTGAGTTTATAAGAGACTGAAAAGTAATTCTTGCAGTCAAACCAACACTTTTTATTGTCAAAAAACACTTTTTGATACAAGATAACAAACAAATGTTGATTAAAAGCAACACTTTCTAGAGGGCGTCAACCAAAGATGCTAGCCCGATAAGACTGTCCGATAAGTCGCAAAGGCACGTAACAGAGTATAGTACGCCATGGAGCAGAAAGTCCAACATGACGGTGAGCAAGAGAGGTGGGCGGGGCTAGGCGGACAACAGCGTACAATGTATTCACTAGCTCTAAGTTGAGTGCAAAATAAAGTTAGAGTATGTGCAGTGCGTACACTTTGATGAAATGAAACAAACAATCGTAGACACGAGTACAGCAGCACCACTACTGTCAGTGTCAACCCAGGAGAGACGAAGCTGAGAGTGGCGCTTGTCATCACAAAGCACGTATTAAAACGGTAAACTATGTTACCAGTTGCTTAACGTTCTTATCAATTACAGTAAAAGCATTGAGATGGTTGACTTGTTAGGTTTATCTACTTCAGGAAATAGGAACATTTTCTCATATCTTCTAATCATCTTGTAGGAAGATGATAAATATCAATATTTCAAATCATTTTTGAGGGCGTATATAAACATGGCATGACAACTAGCAACTTTAGCTGACAGATAACTGTAACAGATTTCAAAAGCTGGAAAAAAGTGGCCTAAATTACATACTCACATTTTGTCAAAATGTTAAAAAAAAAAAAAAAAGGACGTGGAAGGCCCCAATGACTAGGTTTGCCTTGGGCCCCCAAATGACTAAATACGCCCCTGTCTGCGTATCCATTGCTGGGTATGTGTTCCACAGTGTTTACATGCGTGGATGCGAAGCGAGACTCATCCAATGTGGAAGACATACACAACAAATGACGCGCAGAGACACGACAGGAGAGAAAGAAAACAGATTTTTTTCTAGGAGGCATTTTTGTGATGCAAATGTATTACTCTCTTGAACGTTTATTGTTTTGAGAAGCCAAACTCTTTACTTAAGTGGCCCCACCAACTAACCGGGACTACGTTCCTCATCACGGAAATCCGACCAGAACTCGGCGGATGTCACACAGCTTCATGTAAAAAAAATCCAAACTATCCCTTTAAATTGATGTCTTTGACATGATAACACGGTGTTCACGGTGTGATTCACATGTGCTGCTACTGTTAGAGACCGGTGTTAGACAAATAGATTTTCTAAAGTGTAGTAGGAGCTCTGTTCACGACACTGGAAATGTGCACTATTTGGTGCTTTGCTGACTACACTTCACGAATACAAGATGAGAACTGCTTGCTGACTCCTTCAACTTTAACTCAGGTAAGGGAGAGGTACACATTTCTTGAAATAAACTACCGTCGTTACAAGTGCTGCTAGCTGCTAGCAAGTCAAGCTAACTCCCTAAATGCTAAAGTTGGTTATGGTTTAATTTCTTTCAAACATGCATACAAGTTACATTACAAGACGTCATGTCACAATTCCACATGTCCAAAAGGAGCAGGAAGAAGCAAAGCTTATTTAATCCTACCCCCCCATCTGTTTCACATCAATTACACTACATTAAGTCACCCCCTATATTTTAAATGTAATCTTATAGGGAAATAATGAATACATAGGGAAATGATAAGGCAGTACAACAATGTGGTCCAATAGGAGTAAAGGTTTGAAGTCACTGTAAATAAATTATAACAATCATAAACAATATGTACATAACACTAATAACTGATGAAAGGGTTAATAGTTCAAGTACAAACAATGTCTTCCATTAAAAAAAAAAAGAAGAATTAGTAGCAAGTGCAAGAGTGACTGGACAGAGAATATGGAGTGATTTTTGATTCAGAAAAAATGTTGTATTATTGAGTATAGAAGTGTTTCTTGCCACTCTATGTTGTATATTTTTAATGTGGGATTTGTTGTAACACCTAGAAATGTATTTTCATTCACCCTGTCAATGTCTGCGCCATCTATTTTTATTTGTGCATAAATGTCCTTTCTATTACCAAATACCATTATTTTAGGGATAATCTTGTCAGGGTTCGACCCAGGGCCGGAACTAGGATCCCAAGATGCGTGAGCCAGCAACTGGGTGTAATAATATTTATTACAGAAAAGAGCAAAAATACAGAGGATGCAAGAGTACAAACAAGGAAAACTGCAACTAAAAATCACCCGAACATACACGGGGAAAAATACGAGTACTAACAAAAGGATACCGAAAAAGGAGTGGTAGAACGGCAAGACTATAGCCTAAGCTAACAATGCAGCACTGCAAAATACAGGGCAGGCTGGGAACAAAAGGACAAAGACACTGCAGCAGGCAATTGTGGCAAAAAAACTGAAAACGCAGCGCAAGACTAGAGAGGAATGCTGAGTGGCGCAACGAGTAGACGACACTGTGGCGTAGAGCCTGAGTAGACGGGTTGTTGGCAACAATCTGGCACCACCATGCAGGAGCTTGCTGCTTAAGAGGAGAGCACTCCTGATGGGCTGCAGGTGTGTCAATTAGGACCTCGGTGGCGGAGGAGGTGAGAGAGAGAGAGAGCGGCAGAGCAGCGCACGGAACCTAACAAACCAGTTTTTATCAAACCATTTTTTTTAGTACAGCCATTTCTTCTGTGACTTTATTTATTAACTCTTGTGCACTTTTCCAGAATAAAATGCAGTAGTATCGTCTGCAAATAATACTAGCTTTAGGTCTTTTGTCACTTTACAGATGTCATTTACAGTATATATAGGTTGAACAGTTTTGGTCCCAATATTGACCCCTGAGGTACACCGCAAGATACATTTAAGCAAGCAGATGTATATTCACCTAGCTTCACATATTGCTTCCTATTTGCTAAGTAGCTTTTTACCCAGTTCAGTACTATCCCTCTGATTCCATACCTTTCTAGTTTGTTAATTAAGATATTATATAAGATATTATATATTATATATATTATAAATACTGTGGCTGCACACTCTCTGCGGCCTATATAGCATTGGTTATTTTCTCAGTTATTTCGATCAGCGCCATGGAAGTTGAAATGTTAGTGCTGTATCGGTATTGGCTGTCCATAAGTAATTCATTCTTAGTTATACATTTCTATAACTTGTTGAATAGTTTTTTATTGATTTTTGGAAAACAATTTAATTTATAAATTGATGTTTTGGTCCAACTTTAGCAATTTTCATTTTGTTTGGAAATGTACCTGTTTGAAATGATAAATTACTGATGTATGTCAGTAGTTCTGCGATTTCCTTAATTACCGTTTTTATCATTTCCATTCCGATTGCATTACAGTCACTTGATGTTTTTGCTTTACATTTGTTCGAAATTTCAATGATGTCCTCTTTTGTCACATCAGTGAGGAATTCCTATCTTTTCTATCATTGTCTTCCTCTATTGACAAAGAATTTGGGATCCTTTTTACTAAATTGGGACCAATATTTACAAAGTAGTCATTAAACCTTTCGACTACTTCGTTCATATTATCATTTTTGCCATTTTCACCTATAAAATATTGACAGTACTCTGCTTTCCTGAAAGCATTTCTAATGATACTGTTTAGGATGCCCCATGTTGCTCTACTGTTGTTTTTATTCTTGTCTAATTTATTCGTTAACCTGTTCTTATACGTCTTGTTCTTATTTTCTGCTTCTTTAGTTTTTTGTATTATAAATCTCCTATATAACATATTTTTCTTCTTATAAGCATTTTTTAAACCCTTTGTCATCCATGGCTGATTTCTCTTCTTTTGCTTATTAGACACAATTCTCTTAATGGACAGTGCTTATCGAAGAGCTTCATATAAATATTTAGAAAAGGCTTCCTCTACATTATTTTCACAATAGACACTCTTCCAACTGTGTTCTTCCAGATCTTTCTTAAAAGCATGCATCATTTTGTCTGTGCGCTGTCTTTGAAATGTCTTTTTATCCTGCATTTTCCTCTTCCTGGAGTTTTCGTTGTAAATTGTAAACACTGGAAGATGGTCACCAATATCAATCATTAGCAGACCACTTATTGTGTTACCATCACGATCACTGGTGAATATATTATCAATTAGCGTGGCACAATGATCTGCTATTCTGCTTGGTCTGGTGATTTTAAGATACAGTAGTACCTCGCATAACGTAAACCTCCTTTTACGTGAATTCCACTGAACGTAAAGAATTTATGTAAAGTTTTTAAGTTTAAAGTTAAAGCCTCAAGTCGGTGCAAGTTCAGACTAACACTTGGTGACGCCTTCTGACGCTTCACGCTCTTATTGGCTGATTTTCGGGGCACCGCCTACGCTCTCATCTCATTGGCTGACTTATACAGCGCGTACGTGAGTTTGTGTGAGAGACAGGTTTCTCCCTTCAACCTCCTTTCCTCACCGTAGTCGCCCTTAAACTAACTTATAAACAATTAAGTTAAGTTACAAATTAAAATTTTGCACACAGCATTATCGTGTAGTGCGTGTGTGTTTGTCTGTGAGACCAGCTGACTCTTAGACTCTTTGAGTCGCGTTTCGACTCAGGCTAGTCCTCCTCCTCCTTCCTGCCTCCACTTGTGCTCCTGATCAAGACATCTTGTGAACGGTATGATTGTTTTTGTTTTTCAGTTTTATTCATTTACAGTAATCTTATTTATTACCTGATTTTATATTGGAATGTTACTGTACTGTGTTTATGCTAACGTTTTCTTATATTTTCCCACCCGACTTTGAATATTTTGAAGGGCCAAAGGGGTGAGTTTGGGAAGATCTTGGAACGGATTAGGCTATTTACATGTATTTTACGCTTCGTATAACATAAAAACCCTATAACATAAAGGTTCTCGGAACGGATTATTTACGTTGTAGGGGCGTCTACTGTATAGACTCAAACTGTACATTGATTTTTTTTTTAGAAAATCTTTTACCCCAAAACGTCAGTGAAATTGCATTGCATTTTTGACATTAAATGTGATACACATACAAAAGACTATATACAGATAAGATGGGCAGGAAAACAATCACAATAAATGTACTCTGCTGACCTGCAAGTGTGGGTAGGACCACACATGGCATCATTAATTACCATTCCACTAATCATTAATTACCATGCTTGTCTTCTTCCCACTCCTTTTCGAGCCATATTATCTTTATAGTGTATTTTGATTTTGTTCTGTGTATCTGCCGTATATGTACAAATACACATTTGCTTTCCCATCATGGCGGCCAAACCTGTGCAGGGCGTACTACGGAAGTGGATGCCGAGTGGACATTCCTAGCCATTTAGCGTCGTGACGCCAACCTTTAAGCATTATAGTACTGTATATCCTATCTCTCTTCCTGCTCTAAGCATGTAAGCTACGCCCCACATAACACACACACACACACACACGTGCAGGAGCTTTTGCTAAGCACTGGTGGTGTGAAGGTGTAGATGTCAGAACATCCTTATTGTAGTTTTTATATCTAAGGCAAAGGACAAGTGCAACATCACACTGGAGTTAATGTCGCTTCTGTGAGACTGCCTTTGTGTATGTGCACGCTCTACCGTCACGTGCGTGTGCACGAGGCAGCCGTGAGTGACAGCCATGAACGGCAGTCATCTTATTCGGGTCAAACATTCAATTTCATTTGTAATTGTCAAAAATATTGTCTTTTTTTTTTTTGGTTTTAATTTTTTTTTTTTATTTATTTTAAGCCAATTGTAAACAGACCCCTTGAATTTATTTAATTTTAACCAATACTGCTTTGTAATCTACCTCTCACCCGTCACATACACTCACACATAGTAGTACTATTTTGAGCTTGACAAAACCTTCACAATAAGAGCCCTTTTGTCGTAAAGAAAGCAGTAATGACAATAGGCAGATAAACGAAAGCCAGCGCATTATGGAGCATTAAGCCACTCACTACCAGAGGAAGCATTACACAAAGAATAAAGAGCAAACAGAGGGAGAGGAAAAAAATGTCTAGAGAAAAGAGCCAGTGGTGATATAAAAAAAAGGAGCGCTAATCCAAGCGACTACACAGAGCTTAAAATTGTAGAGGTTAAGCAGGCCTGTCCAGTCCCTGAAACACCTCTTCTCTTTCTCTCGTCCCTTCTAATTGCATTACAGACGTGCAAGTCTTTAATCGTGTGTGTGTGGCCTCTGTGCAACATGCACACACACACACACACACACCCAAGCATGACTGGCTATGTAACAGTAGTATAGTGGTGCAGCCTGTTAAAAGAGGGTCATATTCTTACTACAGAATCAGCCATTTCTTCATGAGTTGAGATGAGATATCTCATCTATTTTAAATGGCTAATAAACATATTTTGCTAATGTTTCATTTTTGTGGGACGCCACAATAGATAGCGAAGCGGAAAACATGATGATAACCATAGAATCAGAAATGACGCTCATTGCAAATTTGGGGGAGCTCAGCTTTGTCTCTGTCCAGGGTGCTCAGTGCAATATGGCTAAGTCAACAATAAGTTGTCTAGTACACTGCAAAGTGAGCATTGTGTACTATTATTATTATTATTGTGTTCTGATGAGTACAATAACACAAAATAAGGCCACAAGTATGTTTTTGACTGCCAGTAAGTGACACAGACAGCTGCAAAATAAAAGAAAACTGCTTATTTAGCCCTGGAATGAAACCCCATACTATTATTCTAAGATTCGTAGAATAGATCTCGTAAAAAATACGGATTTACTAACTGAAATCATCAGAATTCCACTGCAATTTCACTGCAAGATAGGCTACTTGTTCAATCTCAGCCTGAGCCTGGAGAAAGTCCCGGCCCTGTTGAAGACCTCCTGTGTGGTCCCGATACCAAAGACACCGCGTCCCAAGGAGCCTAACCACTTCAGGCCTGTTGCCTTGACCTCTCACCTGATGAAGACCATGGAGAGGATTATCCTGCAGCACCTGCGACCCCTGGTGGGCACTCAGCTGGACCCCCTGCAGTTTTCTTACCGGCCTCGGATCGGAGTGGACGACGCAGTGATCTACCTGCTGCACAGATCACTGCTACACCTGGAGGACAGCGGGAGCGCTGTGAGGGTCATGTTTTTTGACTTCTCCAGTGCCTTCAACACCATCCAGCCGTCACTACTCAGAGTGAAGATGGAGAGTGTGGGAGTAGACCAACACCTGACTGCATGGGTTATAGACTACCTCACCAACAGACCACAGTATGTGAGGCTCCGTCACTGTGTGTCTGACATGGTACTCTGCAGCACAGGTGCCCCTCAGGGTACGGTGCTCTCCCCTTTCCTCTTCACCCTCTACACCTCGGACTTCACACACAACTCCACACAGTGTCACATCCAGAAGTTCTCCGATGACACAGCCATCGTTGGTTGTGTTTCAGAGGGGAATGATCTGGAGTACAGGACGGTCATCAGGGACTTTGTCAGCTGGAGTGAGCTTAACCAGCTGCAGCTCAACACCAGCAAGACAAAGGAGATGATCATTAACTTCCAGAGGAAAACATCCCACTTCACACCGGTGAACATCCAGGGAGCGGACATAGAGTTGGTAGACAGCTACAAATTCCTGGGTGTTCACCTTAACAACAAGCTGGACTGGTCCGTCAACACCCACGCCCTCTACAAGAAGGGCCAGAGTCGCCTCCACCTGCTGAGGAGACTGAGGTCCTTTGGTGTGTGCAGGACTCTTTTACGGACCTTTTATGACTCTGTGGTGGCCTCAGCCATCTTCTATGCTGTGGGCTGCTGGAGAGGGGGCAGCACGGACAGGGACAGGAGCAGGATCAATAGGCTGATCAGGAGAGCGAGCTCTGTCCTGGACGGTCCTCTGGACTCCGTGGAGGAAGTGGGGGAGAGAAGGATGTTGGCTAAGCTGACGTCCATCATGGACAACACCTCTCACCCGCTACATGACACTGTGGGTTCCTTTAGCAGCTCCTTCAGCAGCAGACTGTTACACCCACGGTGTAAGAAGGAGAGGTTCCGCAGGTCCTTCATACCGACCGCTATCAGGCTCTACAACACCTGCACCACCTGAACCATGTGTCACTATGTATTCTTTACTTGTGTATCTTGCTTGCTGCTGTAACAAGTGAATTTCCCCGCTGTGGGATAAATAAAGTATAAAATAAAGTACAAATACGAATACAAAGACATGTGACAACGATCCATGTTTTGCAAGCAATTCACGTTGAGAACACTTGCAGGTGACACCGGGAACCAGGTGCAAACACAGCCATGAACACACACAAAGTAAGACATTCACAGCAATAATAACATTCACTAATATTGTGTTGTGAGGAGTACGATATGTTTTACTGGCAGTGATAGCTACAACAGCATTACAAGATTAGCCACCTAGCTTCGGCGTCAGTTAGGAATTACGACTGCATTAGCCACCATGAGCACTAGGCTAGCTACTGTGGAGCATATTAGCAGAAGAAATGTGGATTGACTTACTGCCACCTAGACACACTTTTCCACGATCCAATGTCTTTTAACTTTTTATTTCCATCCGCGGGGCAGTATTGAAACATCTGTCCCACAAAGTTTGCAGATCATCTGATGAGGCTAATGGCGTCTTTTAGAAATGTGAACAAGCTTACTCAGTCTCCTCGAGTGCTCCAATCTAGATCCAATCTATTTATGCTCTAAAGCAAAAGTGTCAAACTCAAGGCCCGGGGGCCGGATTTGGCCCACCATATCATTTTATGTGGCCCGCGAAAGCCTTGAAATAATGCATGTCAAAAGGACACTTATTTTAATATTATTAAAAAAAACAATTCTATATACATTGTATTTTAGTTATTAATATTGATTTTGTCTACTTTTTTAATCTATATTTTTCATTATTTTACTTTTACAGTATTGTAAAATTCTATTTATATTATTGCATTTTATATGTACTCTATGCTGTATGCTGTAATTTAATTTTGTTTTATTTAATATAAATATATTTAAATAAGTAAAAATTGTAATATATACAAAATATTTTTACAATAAAATAAAAAATGTAATATTTAAAACATATTGTTACAATAATTTAATAAACATTTACTGTTACATTTACAATAAATAAAATAATAAAGTACAAACAAAATTAACATTACTAACAAAAACAACTTTAAAATATATATTTTTTTTTAATCAAAAAGACAATCTTTCTTGCTAAATGTATTTGTTGTCAATATTGACAGAAAACCTTATATTTTTTGGTTGTCAAATCCAATTTAAAATTACTATTTTTTTATTGCTTATTAATGTATGTAATAATTAATGAAGGAATTTCTAAAACAGAATTATAAAAAGTGGCCCTCTGAGGATAACCATAATTGTGATGTGGCCCACGGTGAAAACGAGTTTGACGCCCCTGCTCTAAAGGATGAGGCAGGTCCAGACTGGAATGGTTGGCTCTTTAGCGATGCCAAATGACAATTGTTAGGCTAGAGCATCCGCCGGCCAACGACGGTCGTTTCGGTGGTACCACCTTCGTTAGCTTCCAGTTCGGATGTAATGATGGTCATGGACCAAGGTGGCTATGCCTTGTGTATTTCTTATGTGGGAGAAAGGTGCTGTCGTAACCAAAGAGGCGGCTCTTTGGCCTGCAGGCTGGTGGGAACATTATCAGCTCTGTGTTGTAGAGTTCTGATAATGTGTGAATGAAAAAGTAGGTATCGGTCAGTGTGTATGGGTTTTCTGTAAACACCAACATGGAGGCCCCTGTTGTCTGCAATGTGGATGTCACAGTCCAAAAAAGCCAAGTTATTGTCTTCGACATCCTCACGTGTGAACTTGATGTTTTTATCCACTGAGTTAATGTGCTCGGTGAAGGCTGGCACTTCTTGGCTTCTAATTTTGACCCATGTGTCATTCACATATCTGTACCAGTGACTTGAGGAGTTCAGAGCCCTCCTTTACATGTCCTCCATGTAGAGTGTAAATTCTACTGTAAACGTCACTTGCTCCTCCTCCTCCAGACCTGAAAGAAGTGACGAAAATGGTAAAAAAAAAAAAAAAAGATAAATATTTCAACATCCGAGCACATATCTAACACAGGAAATATGCCTTTCAATGTTTTTTTATATAATAAATATAATATATAATAAATAACACAATTGATGTGTATTGTGTATCTTGTATTTGGTATTTAGCATTTTATTACTGTATTTTATGTCCTTCATGTGTTCTGTGCCTAGTGTGAGTGACTTAAGAGGTAATGTATGCCCGACTTACACCAAAACATAAATCACAGTCTAGGAACGGAGCTTGTACTGTATGTAAAACGAGGACCACCTGTATTCCTAAAGCTCAAAAAGACGTGCTTATGGCCATCCATATTACTAACAAAGCAGTAAATTATCCACAAATGATGCAGGTGGAAAAATAAGGTGTGGAACTCTTTCTGTATGCAAAGCCAGGTGTCAATATGTGTGTGTAATCTCTGTCCAACCCCCACCTACATACTCTCAAACCCACCCCACCTCCACCCCCCTGACTGCAGTGGTAATTGGGTATGACATGGGATCAACAGGGAAGAAAGCGAGGAAGCATTTGAATGCGCCGAACGTTGCCTTCATCACTTTCTCCGCTTACCACGCTGTTGCCTGGGCAACATCAGCATCCTCCCCCCAAAGACCGTGTGTCACTTCTTTTATTAAGAAGCACCCATATGTGTGTGAGTGTGTGTAAACGAAGGCAGCAGAGTGCCGCAAGCCTCACTCCGCGCTGCAAACCAATTATCACAACCATGCCAAAGAATTCCAACTGGCCACAGAAGAATAAGAAGAGGAAACGCGGTTACTTGAGTAAAACGTGTAATGTGAAGCCGGTAACGTACACGTGCGCTCACCTGTGCACACCTGGCTGCTCACAAAGGTATTTTTTAGACATTTATTTCATCAAGTATGTATGTTGTTAGCTTTCTGGTCATTTGCTCTACTAGCATTGCGTGAGTACTTGTTTCTCCTTGGCTTTTTCCAGCAGCACCTTTTAGTTACTACAACCCCTGGCAAAATGATGGAATCACCAGCCGCACAGGATGTTCATTCAGTCGTTTAATCTGATCACGGACATGACACACAACTAAAGTCTTTTCAAATGGCAAATTTCTGGCTTTAGGAAACACTAAAAGAAATTAAGAAATTAGTCAATAACAGTTACCTTTTTAGGCCAAGCAGAGGGGAAATAAGTATGGAATCACTCAGTTCTGATGAAAAAATGTATGGGAAAAACTAAAACTACATCAGATAAGATCTGCTGGATAGTCTGCAGTTAAAAAGGAGCGATCACACCTCGGAGAGCTGTTTTACCAAGTGGACTGACATGAATCATGGCTCCAACATCAGAGATGCCACTTGAAACAAAGGAGAGGATTATCAAACTTGTTAAAGAAGGTCAATCACCACGTAATGTTGCAAAAGATGTTGGTTGCTCACAGTCAGCTGTGTTTAAATCTGGACTAAGTACAAACAACATGGGAATGCATACTGGTAACATACTGCTAGACCAGGGAAGACATCAAAGAGTAAAGAAGAAAAGTTAAAGCAGTATGTCTTGAGAACAGAAAATGCACAGCAAAACAAATGAGGAACAAATGGGAGGAAACAGGAGTCAGCGTCTTTGACCGAACTGTAAGAAAGCGCCTAAAGGAAATGGGATTTACATACAGAAAAGCTAAACCAAAGCCATCATGAAGACATAAACAGAAAAAAACAAGGTTACGATGGGCTACGGAAAAGTAATGGTGGACTGTGGATGACTGGATGAAAGTCATATTCAGTGATGAATCGGGAATCAGCATTGGGCAAGGTGATGATGCTGCAACTTTTGTTTGGTGCCGTTCCAATGAGATTTATGAAGGTGACAGGTAAACATGTCAGGTAAAGGCACTGGGGAGATGGCCGTCATTACATCTTCAATAAATACACAAGTTTACGTTGACATTTTGGACACTTTTCTGGTCCCATCAATTGGAAGGATGTTTTGGGATGATGAAATCTTTTTTCACTCTTTTTCAAGAGTGATTCCATAATATTTTACATCTGCTTGGTGTAAAAAAGGTAACTGTTACTGAGTACCACATTCTTTTTCTTAATTCCTTTTAGTGTTTCCTAAAGCCAGAAAGTTGCCTGTTGAAATTACTTTAGTTTTGTGTCAGGCCTGTGATCTGCTTTCTTTCTACAAAATTCATCAAGTGAATGAGCATCCTCTGAGACTGGTGATTCCATCATTTTTGCCAGGGGTTGTAGCAGCAGCATTAGCTTTACCTTTCTGCCTTGCTTTTTCCAGCGGCACCTTTAGTTACTAGCAGCAGCATTAGCTTTACAGTCCTGCTTGACTTCTCCAGCAGTGCCTTTTGTTACCCGTATTTAGTATTTTTTCTCCTGCTAGTGTTTTCAGCAGCACTTTTTGTTCCTTGTTTCGGAGTGGTTTCGCCTAGCTATTTCAGTTGTACTTTGGTTTGTTTCTTGCTCTGTTGGAGATGTATTTTTGTATTAAACTGTTCATCTACATCTGTTTTTTTGTCCTCTCTGCTTTAAGGTCCAACTATGGTTTGTGCCAAAGGGTTTTGTCATATAACTGTTATTATTGTCTCCCTTGAGGACATTTTCACAGCTGTTTGTTTTAGTTTACTAGCAAGGTTACGCAATAACAACGTAACTAATTTGCATACTGTACACAGTAAGCCCCTGTTCAGCGCGCTTAATTGGATCCAGACCCAATAGTGATAAGTGAATTTCCGTGAAGTAGAATTCATCGTTAGAAAACCGACCTTCTAAATATGTTTTTTAACATTGTTATAGTCTTCTAGACATGAAATAACACCCCTATAGTTACCTTTACTTTCATATTACCCATCTAGTAGATATAATCAGGGAAAATAAGCCATTTAAGACATAAATGAAAGTTGTGCTTGTGTGTGTCCAGTAAATGTGTTCCAGATGTGTGCAGGATAGTGAAGTGACGTCAGGGATTCAGAGTTGAGTTTTAGCTTGGCATGGGTTACGGCCACAACAGTGGCTCGTGTTATTATGATTATTGTGTTATTATTATTGTGCCTGTTGTGAGATAATTCAAACCTACAATAAAAGGCTTGTTCCGGTGATCAAATCTGGTGATTGTTGTTACCGAATATGAAAGTAACATTAGTGACATAAAGTAATCAGTGTAGAATACATTCACAATTTGAATGCGTCTTGCCTTGTATTGGTATTTTACTTCATGTAGCCATTTTTATGCTTGAAAATGTTTCAGTTAGGCAGTTACTTATTTTTTTAACTAATAGACTGTATTCAATCACAAAACACAATGATTTATTCATTTAAAAAAAAAATCATGATAGAGTGAAGAAGTAAAAGTGCTAAGCAAAGTAGCAGCATCTACGGAGTCTCATAAACAGATGAAATCCAAAAGAAATAAGGTGTGGAGTCTTACCTTTTGTTGTGAACTCCCTGCACTTATGATCTTGCAGTACATTTATGGCGTCTTCTTAAACAGCAAACAGTGTCCCAGTTTAGTCTTGTGTGTGTGCTCCAGTGTTGTGTGGAGTGTAAACTACACTTCGTATACACACACACACATTTTATATGTATATGTATATATATATATATATATATATATATATATATATATATATATATATATATATACACACACACACACACACACACACACACACACACACACACACACACACACACAAACCCATACATGTACTGCTCAAAAAAATAAAGGGAAGACTAAAATAACGCATCCTAGATCTAAATTAATTAAATATTCTTATTAAATATTTTGGCCTTTACGTAGTTGAATGTGCTGACAACAAATTCACACAAAAATTATCAACTGAAATCAAATGTATTAACCCATGCAGGTCTGGATTTGGAGTCACAGTCAAAATTAAAGTGGAAAAACACACCACCTGTTGTCTATTCCATTTGCTCAACAGCATGTGAAATTGATTGTCAGCCTGTGTTGCTTCCTAAGTGGACAGTTTGAATGACAGCGCGGCAGTTTTGACTGAGTGTGAAGTGAGTGTTCCCTTTATTTTTTTGAGCAGTGTATACTAGAGTCTCTGGCCACCTCACGATTCGATGCAATTACGATTCAGAGGCCTGCGATGCGATCGATAAAACGATTATCGATTATCTTTTTTTGTGATCAATAGTTGGTCAATTTTTTATTCGTCATTTTTTCTATGTATAATTTATTTTTACTGACTGTGTACTACTAAAACAAAGCATATTTGTAATGATCCACAATTAAAATAAACATGAAACAGATTAATTTACTTCCATTATCTTAATAATTGGAAGGTTACGTCTACCAATATAATTCCCATTGTACAGACCCAGCAGGAAAAGTAAATTGCGGCGGTAGTAGCATGTATAATAATTAATAATTAACACAAACTTCAGCATATTCTGAATAACCAACATAACATAAAAACAATCTGCCATTATTCATAAATGAATAATAAAGACTTCTGAATTCAAACAAAAATCCTGAGCATAGAATATCTGACAAAAATAATATTTTTGCTGTATAGCAAAGTCAAAAACAGCTTTCATGCAAAATATAGATTACTGTACGAGCAGCTCTCATACAAGAATGATGCTTGCAGACTTCAGTATATTATGAATAACCCAAAAAAATAGGCTTCCCTTATTCGCAAATAATCAAAAAATGCAAATGAATAGGCAAGAAATCAATATGCCACTGCAACATCATTGAACAGCTCAACCATATTCGCACCCGTATGGCTCTCATTCATACCTCTCGTTTGTAGCACATGAGACGCTAGCTTCCAGTCATCAGTAATGAAGTGCACTGTTACGGTGACATAACAGCGGCGTTTCCAAGTTGGGTGGAAAATTAGTTATCACCTGCTCGATGGTTCTCTGGTTGGCAGCAACTTTAGCTGGCTGTTTTTCCTCCTGGTTTGGGTGGAAACGTGCTATGTGGTTTCTCATATTTGTTGTGTTCCCAAAATATTTTAAGCTTGTATGACAAAGCTTGCATATTGTTTGGCTCTTGTCCAGCTCATTTTTACCTTCAACTACGTGAAAGCCAAAGTGCTTCCAGAAGCTCCCTTTAAATCCAGCTGGTGCGGGTCAGCGTTTACGCCCAGCCATTCTGGTAGCGCCTTATGGGCGCCACAAACGGGAGGCACATTTATGTTTATCTTCATTACCAGCATGATCCAGTACTAGCAAGACAGCCAATCAAAACCGTGGGTAACTCATACAATTCACTCTGGATGTGAACAAGTCGCTCACCCGTGTAGCTGGTCACAGCCAATCATCGCCTCCCGTGTGCATGGTTTTCTACGCGTTGACTTGTCGCTTGTTGCCTCCTGTGTGTGGCACCCATTACACTTAGGTGCACCACTAAAAACTGTCTGGGCGGCACTTCAGCTTTGCCGTCTTTTTGTTCCGTCCGCATCGATTATTGACATTTATGAATCTGTTAATAATTGTCAATGTCGGCATCACTATGCAGCTAAGAATCAATTATTTCCCCAACCCTAATACATACTATATATAGACACATATTGTACATATACTGTATATGTGTCTATATATACAGGCATGGAAAAAATGATTAGACCACCCTTGTTTCTTCAGTTTATTGATCCATTTTAATGCCTGGTACAACTAAAGGTACATTTGTTTGGACAAATATAATGATGATAACAAATATAGCTCCTAAGAGTTGAATTTAAGAGCTGATATCTAGCAACTTCCATGGTTTTCTTGATAATAACCAAAATCACTTAAGTTCTTACATGAATAGCTATAGCATTGTACTGCCAAAATAATTTAACTTTATGAGATGTTTTTGTTGTCATTGTTATATTTGTCCAAACAACGGTACCTTTACTTGTATCAGGCATTAAAATGAACAAGAAACTGATGGCCATTTCTATAAACTTCCCTTGCCATCCATCCCCAAATGTTCTCTATGGGATTTAAATGGAACATGCAGGATGGTCCAAAAGAGTGATGTTATTTTCCCTGAAGATGCCCTTGGTCAAGCGAGCATTGTGAACTGCAGCGTTGTCCTTTTGAGAAAACCCATCTGCCGTTTGACGACCCTGCACCACCTGAAGCTCCAGTGTCCTACTGAATGAAAAAGCACCTCAGATCATGATGGACCCCCCCTCCACTGTGCCGGGTAGAAAACATCTCAGGTGGGATCTCCTTGTCATGCCAGTGACGTTGGAAGCCATCTGGACCGTCAAGGTTACATTTTTTTTTCCTGCAAATTCTAGCAATTTTTCAGCTGGTCTTAAGATTTTGATCAGGAGTGTGTGTGTGTGTGTGTGTGTGTGTGTGTGTATATATATATATATATATATATACTGCTCAAAAAAATTTGAGGAACACTTGGAAAACACATCAGATCTAAACTGGGGGAAAAATGATCTTGAATATCTTTCCTGATAATAATTGGGTGATGTATTAGTAACAAAATGATGCCACATAATTTGATAGAAATGAAAATGATCACCCTATAGAGGGGGGAAATCAAAGACACCCCAAAAATCAAAGTGAAAAAATGATGCAGCACACTGGTCCATTTTGCCAAAATGTCATTGTAGCAACTCAAAATGATTCTCAATAGTTTGTGTGGCCCCCACGTGCTTGTACGCATGCCTGACAACGTCAAAACAAAAAACAGAACAAAAAAAAACTGAAATAGGCTGTTTATCACCTGATCAAACGTTTAAGACCACAGGCTATAAAAGCCAAAATCTGCTCAAAATTTTCATTTTGTGTCAGGCATTCACACTGTCATGCCCTCCTGATAGCTAAAGCTAAGAAGCTTTCTCTTTTTGAACGTGGTCGGATTGTCAAGCCGTATGTGGTCCTCTGTGGAAAATGTTTGGATACCCCTGCTTTATACCATTGTGGAAAAATAAAGATCATTCCACTTGTACTTGATGAATTGCAGCCTTTGTTGCCAGTCGATCCACAGTTCATGTATTTTTAACAAATCCATCCTGTCTTACGCTCAGCTTCTTATACAGTGTGCCCTCGCCGCCCCAGATGATTAATGTTGAAACAGAAACACCAAGAATTGTTAATAGCAAAACATTTCTTTTCTCTATAGATAAAACTGCAAAAGTTGAATAATATAACTATATACAAAAGGTTTGGCAAAATGAAGCTGAGCTGGAGGTACCCGGCTTCGTCAACCTGGGTTAGCTGTAAATGCCCGATGTTGGCGAGTCGAGTTGGGGTTAATACATTTATACAAATGCAGTTGGAGTTGCACAATTAATGACATGCTACCTTGTTTCCTTTTTTAATTTAGCTAGCGGCAGCAGATGTACGTGAACGACTTAAAACTGATGAATACCCGTGAGTCCAGGTTCAGTAAAAAACTTGAGTTTTGAATGACTCGATCAAATCTCGACCATCTCTACTTCATATGCCGATTGCATGCAGTCTCATTTGTCGCACACGTGCTGTGTACCCTTTGGCTATTTTTGTTAAACTTCGATATTAATCTTTTGTGGATTTTATTTTGTGCATGCTACTTTGGAGGTTCGTCCCAGTAGTTTCTGGCATTCAGTCACGTCTCTTGTTTCCACCTCTCTTTTGTTGTTTGCTTCATGTCACTTGTTTTTTTGTACCTCAATTTTTGCACCATCGCCTTTTGTTGCCACTCAGGACTGAATAAACAGTATTTCATCCCATCTGCTCTTGCCTCTGCATTTGGGGTCCAGATTAGCACAACAGTTTGGGTATGATTTTCGAGCTCCAGTCTGGATTTTTGACGAGATGCGAGAAAGAAGATACATGCAAACACCATAGTAAACCATGATTATTTTTTAATAAAAATGAAATAACACATTACACCTCTGATGTATTTAAATCATGTCCACGAGGACCTAAAACTGCTGTGTGAGATATAAAACCACAAATCCTGAAAACAAAAAGTCCCCATGCATTCTTCTTTTTAGCTTGACACAAGCAGCCGAAATTAGGACACAAAGTGAACTCGACATTCGGTGCATGAAGGAGCCTTGGATGCATATTTACAATATAAATTGGACAAATAGTTGAACATCTTTGAACACTCTTTCTTTGTCCTGTGTAAAATTTGCAGTGCAGAATTATAGCATGATTTCAACAGATAATACTGCAAATAATATGCTGACTCGACAATAGACTCTTGAAATAAATAGTATAAAATGATATTTTTTAAAACAAGCCATGCTAACAGCAACTTAACTGTCCCATAATTCAACAAAAGTTGATGACAGAAAATGATGCCTTTGTGAGAAAACGTTTTATACCTCTTCTTCAGCCGTGGTTGACCAGGTTGTTCTAAGAGAAAATGAGAAAAATTAATTGAGAATAAGGTAAATCTTTTATACGTCCATTCAATCTAGAAATTGCATGTGGTAAAATGCATTTCAATGTTACCATGTAAGTAATACACTCCTGATCAAAATCTTAAGACCAGTTGAAAAATTGCTACAATTTGAATTTTGCACATTTGGATCTTAATGAGGTTTTAAGTAGAGCTACAATATGCAAAAGCAAGAAGGGGGAGTGAGACCAAAAACATTTAGAACATGTAATTTAAACAAAACAAACAAACAAAAAATCTGAAATAGGCTGTTTATCACCTGATCAAAAGTTTCAGACCACAGGCTATAAAAGACAAAATCTGCTCAAAATTTTCCTCTTCTGTCAGGCATTCACACTGTCATGCCCTCCTGATGGCTAAAGCTAAGAAGCTTTCTCTTTTTGAACGTGGTCGGATTGTCGAGCTGCATAAGCAGGGCCTCTCACAGCGTGCCATTGCTGCTGAGGTTGGGAGCAGTAAGACAGTCATTCTAATTATTTTTAAAGATCCTGAGCATTATGGAACAAAAAAGTCAAGTGGTAGACCCCCAAAAAAATCACACCCGTGCTGAGCCGGAGGATCCGATTGGCTGCCCATCAAGACACAGGGCGGTCTTTGACCCAAATTAAGGCCCTTCCCATCACACGGCATCTGCGGGAAAAGGGTTAAAAAACAAAAAACTCATTCAAAGACCTCGTCTCGCCACAAAACTGCCTGTTTAGACTTTGCCAGGGAGCATCAAACATGGGACATTGAAAGGTGGAAACATGTTTTATTCTCTGATGAGAAAAAATGTAACCTTGACGGTCCAGATGGCTTCCAACGTTACTGGCATGACAAGGAGATCCCACCTGAGATGTTTTCTACCCGGCACAGTGGATGGAGGGGGTTCCATCATGATCTGGGGTGCTTTTTCATTCAGTGGAACACTGGAGCTTCAGGTGGTGCAGGGTTGTCAAACGGCACAAGGCATCCCTCATGACTGAGGGTCCTCGTCTGTGTGGTAACAGCTGGGTTTTTTAACAGGACAACGCTGCAGTTCACAATGCTCGCTTGACCAAGGACTTCTTCAGAGAGAATAACATCACTCTTTTGGACCATCCTGCATGTTCCCCTCATTTAAATCCCATAGAGAACATTTGGGGATGGATGGCAAGGGAAGTTTATAAAAATGGCCATCAGTTGCAGACAGTTGATGCCCTTCATGAAGCCATCTTCACCACTTGGAGCAATGTTCCCACTAGCCTCCTGGAAACACTCGCATCCAGCATGCCCAAACTTATTTTTGAAGTGATTAACAAGAACGGTAGAGCTACTAATTACTGAGTCCTACTGAGATAATTTTTTGTTCTGGTTTGGAGAGTTTTTTGTTATTTTTTGGGCGATGGTCTTAAACTTTTGATGAGCTGATAAACAACCTATTTCAGTTTAATTGTTGTTTTCAATCAATTATTTTTTCAAAGTGTTTTTTGTCTCACTCCCCTTTCTTGCTTTTGAATATTGTAGCTCTACTTAAAACTTCATTAAGATCCAAATGTCCAAAATGCAAATTCTAGCAATTTTCCAACTGGTCTTAAGATTTTGATCAGGTCTGTATCATTGTATTCACATAAATTTGAAATTTTTTGACAAAACCTTGAATTTGTGTATTTTACAAGTTAAAACACACAGTATCTCACAAAAGTCTGTAGGCCCCACACATTTCAGCAACCATTTTTATTACAGTGTCAGTCTCAGACTACAATACTAAACTTGAATATACTAGAGAGTAGTCAGTGTACTTGTGTAGCAGTATAGGTTTAAAATCCTCTGAAAAACACAGAAATAGTTGTCAAAATAGCTGCCAACACAAGTGAGTTGCAAAATAATTGTATATTGCCTACACTCAAGCATGCTGGTGGTAGCATTATGGTCAGAGGCTGCTAGCATTGGGGAGCTGCTGTCCAAGGAGAAGAAACATGAATTCCAACATGTACTGTGACATTGGGAAACAGAAACCTGTGTGTTGAGTCAATTTCACTGGATAGTAATATGAACAAATAAGTAACTTTGCTAATGATTTTGTGTATTAAGTGTGTTTCATCTGGAAGTTTTGATTTATATTGGGGTTCCAATCCTCGCACGGCGCAGTGATGAAAACCTGTCACTGTGAGTAGGGATTCCCCCGAAGAGTAGGCTTTATCGTTGGTTGTATGTATTTTTGTATTTCGCACACTGCTTTATCATGATTGTTAAACTTTCCTTTCCCTTCAATTTAAACCATAGCCATCGTGAGTGGACAAAAAAAGTGAAGCTTAAATTCAACCTATTCAAAATGGAAACATGCATCTAACTGGAATAAAAGATATGTAGGATGATTATCTATTTATCAGTGCTCATGTGAGACATTATCCAAATGTGACCATGAAAAATAAGCATTTTTGACCCAGAATTATTATTAAAATTAATTAACCAATTAATTATGTTCAGGCCAATACAGGAACAGCCTGGAGATCAGGAAGACCTGGGTTCGATTCTCCCCTGGGCATTTCTGTGTGGAGTTTGCATGTTCTCCCCGTGTGCGCGTGGGTTTTCTCCGGGCACTCCGGTTTCCTCCAACAAAAAAAAAACATGCAGGTGAGGTAAATTGTCCATAGGTATGAATGTGAGTATGAATGGTTGTTTGTCTATATGTGCCCTGCTGGCGACCAGTCCAGGGTGTACCCCGCCTGTCGCCCGAAGTCAGCTGGGATAGGCTCCAGCGACCCTAATGAGAATGAGGCGGTATAGAAAATGGATGGATGTTATGTTTTAAGTGTGCAGGAGTAGGGGGTACATGGTTTCAGGTCAAATGTCTGAAGGGGTACGCGACTGTAAAACAATTGTGAATCAGTGATCTAATCTATAGTTATACAAGCTGTACACTGACTACTTTGAGTTACATCCCAGCTTCATTTCTATAGTATTGTCCCTTGAGTGGTGCAATAAATTGTGAAAGGGGGTCTACACTTTTCAGAGATATTGTAGCAAAAGTGGCCTAAACAACAGGCTATGCCAGGATCTCAAAATGAGTGTCGGCTAAAACAAAAACTCTGTTCAAGAGAGGGAGAGATGACAATTTCACAAGACAAAAGGCAAGAAAAACAGAAAAAATGTAAAGACGTTATAAATAACGATCTAGCTTTGACAAACTATCGGAAAGTACTACAGAACAAGTTTAATGGAGCCATTTTAAAGTTCCAGATAAAAGTCTTCAAAACAGTTATGAAAGCACAGAATAATGCAATGGCATTTGTTTATTTATTGACAAAAGGCTAGAGAAGAAAGAGAAATTGATCTTCTGGGAATACAGGTTGGAACTGCGGGGAAATCACAAAAGAGCCATTTATAAAAAGGAGACAGATGGAGTGAGCAACAAAAGGACTGTGGTTTAACATGGAGTGCACTGATAATGCATTGGCGGCTTGGAGGTAACAAAAGCCAGCGAAAAACCCCGCTGTTGTCCTCTCTTATCTCAGCTGGAGACCTTGAGTTACAAAGCCTTTTCCAGCGCATCAAAGTGGGAATGGCAAATGCATACCGGAATATTGGTGGTAAGTGCAAGTGAAAGGCTTTCAAAAGAACACAGCGCCAGCATGTTGAATTCTTATCAGGGAGGGCGTCAGAGGAGGTCAGAGCCGACTGCTATTGCAGCACTCTGAAAGATCAAGGTTCACTCGGTGATGGGTACAAAAATGCCTCCCTCTGGAGGCTATATGGAGTACCTTCCCTCCATGTCTCTACACTTCTGGGCCCGGTTCTTGAAAACTCGGTTATTTATTTAACCACCGGTTAAGTAGACTTAACTGACCGTTAACTTTAACGGCACCGCTATCTTGTTGTCCAAAACTTGGTTAACTTTAACCGTCTGTTAACTTGACGTTAAAGTTAACACACCTAAGGACAACGGCGAACTTTTTAACAGGTGGTTAACTCTCAAGATGGAGTTGGCGGCTTTACGTGCATTGCTGATGTCTGGGTTACGCATTACTCACACTTTACTGTACATTGTAGCTTTTTTTTTTTTCTAGAAAAACATGCTTTTAACTGCCTAGATTTTAAAGCAAACTACTGTATTTTATTGAACCGTGTTAAGCTTGTAAATTCTATCTTAGTCATGTTTAGGAACAACTATTTTGATGGAATAATTGCACATAGAGCTATTTGAGGCTCTATCGGCGTCAGAAGATTGTATTTTTATGAACATGGAATTTGAGGCGATA
Source organism: Dunckerocampus dactyliophorus (assembly GCF_027744805.1). Lineage (NCBI taxonomy): Eukaryota > Metazoa > Chordata > Actinopteri > Syngnathiformes > Syngnathidae > Dunckerocampus > Dunckerocampus dactyliophorus. Next base: position 18,260,409 of record NC_072819.1, on the reverse strand, counting down.
GTTGCATTATTTTTAAAGCTTTCCAGAGGAATTCTAAGTATAGTGTGTCTGATGGTGTACATAGTCTTGCCTTTGCAATGTTTTGAAAGCTGTGTTCTGTAATCGTGTAACAATAACAAAACATACATTTGATAAATATTGCTCACGTGTCGTTCATACATGAATAGCAAATAGCAATTTGAACATTTTTAAGTTAAGCGCATTTGGGCTCTTACTTTAAAGGCTGGTTAAGTAGTTCCGGTATCTGGCTTAGGACCCAAGGTTCATTTTGCTGTAGAGCTGGAAACTATGTTAAATATTGCTTACTTTTAATTAATGATATATTTATCTAATATATTTTTGTTGAACTTTTTTTATTTTGTTAAATCGTTTCGCTATTAATTTTCACAAAATCACTAAACCGGAAGTCAACAAAATGAGAAATTATGGTATATATTGGCGCTAACCAGTGACATCAACCACACGGTTAACTTTGGCGGAGGCGTTAACTAACCATGTTTTGAACAACGTATATTTAACGGTCAGTTAGCTAACGACGGGTTAAGAATTTAACCAGTGGTTCGGGGTTAACCAGTGGTTAAAATAACCGAGTTTTGAACAACCAGGCCCTGAACACTTTTTGTATAGGCTGAAAACTGTGAGGTGTTTCATAAAAGAAGCTCTAGATGTGGCTGATGCACGGCGGCACAGCAACAATAGGCTGAACAGGGAAGGTGGGCGAGAGAGGAAAAAAAGTGATAATGGTGGCCACAAAGATGGTTGGCTGATAAATAGAAACTGATGATGAGATGGAGTGGAAGTTCTGTATGTAACAAATCAGGGGTTATGGTGAATGTACAAGGTTTATTTACAGTGGTGTTCTGTACATCCTAAAATTAAATAAAGAATGGTGCACCTTGACTTTTTTGTACACTTTTCCTGGCACAAGTGCTCCAAATGTGTCACTGTTCATTCATTCGTTCATTTTCTATGCCACTTGCTAGGGTCAAGGGGTATGCTGGAGCCTATCCGAGCTGAACAGATGGCAAGAGGTCGCCAGCCAAACGCAGGGCACATACAGACAACCATTCACACTCACATTCATCCCTGGACAATTTAAGGTCTCCAATTAACCTAACATGCATATTTTTGTGGGAGGAAGCCAGAGTACCCGGAGAAATCCCACGCACGCACGGGGAGAACATGACACCGTTCGGCCCTGTGTCAGATTGTGAGGGCATCAATTTACACAGCGTCCCTCAGCTCACATTAGACATTCTTATTGGTTTTAGGTCTGAGCTCTGGCTCGGCCATTCCAAAACATTACATTTTCTTCTAGTGCATGGAAAAACGGATTAAAAAAAAAGTAGATACACCCAATTGAACGGTATATTCAGAACACAGAAAGTAAAATAACCACAATGTTTTGCATCCCAAGGTGCCTTGAGGGTTAAAAAAAGTCACACGTTGCAATCCATTCACCCTAACCATATTTTGATGAGTCACTGATGTTATTATGCATCTTTTCTGGGAGTGACTTCTTCCAGTTTCTAATTGACTTTAATAGTGTTAAGGATAGTGGTTATAGCACCACCTGTTGCATCAGCATACATTTGACAGCCTTCAAATGCATATTTCATCAACTATGTAGACAGTTGTTTTTCAACCTAGAATGATGAAAATATTGTTACCTCTGCCGAGCGCAGAGTAGGTTTATGTTTTTGCCGTTTATCTGTCTGTCTGTGTTCAAAAAGTTCTGAATGTGATCCCACTGACATACCTTCTATAGAGGGAGCAGAGTCCGAGGACATGAACGCGGACAGTCCACACTGGACCAACTCTACACCCTTGCAAGGGTACTGGATGGTATATGGGAGTTTGCTCAACCGGTCTACATGTGCTTTGTAGATTTGGAAAAGGCATTTCACCGTGTACCTCATGGTGTCCCGTGTGCCGTGCTCCAGGAGTACAGCATTGGCGGCACGCTACTACGTGCCATTCGGTCCTTGTGTGACCGGAGCAGGAGCCTGGTTCTCATTGCCAGCAGTAAGTCGAGCCTATTTCCTGAGCCTCAATGTTTCCTGAGCTTGAGCCTGAACGCTGGCCTCCGCCAAGGCTGCCCCCTTTGTCACCGATTCTGTTCATAATTTTAATGGAGAGAATTTCTAGGTGCAGCCAAGCCGTCAAGGGAGTCTAGTTCGGGGGCCTTAGAATCTTGTCTCTATTTGCAGACGATGTGGTCCTAATGGCCCTTATCGGGCTGTGACCTTCCGCATTTACTAGGGCGGTTTGCAGCTGAGTGTGAAACTTCTGGGATGAGACTCAGCCCCTCCAAATCCGAGGCCCAAGGTGGAGGAGTTCAAGTATCTCGGGGTCTTGTTTATGACTGAAGTTGGAGCAGTTGTAGCGTGAGGTCTACAGGCGGATTGGCGCAGCGTCTGCAGTAATGTGGCCACTGTACCGGACCGTCATGGTGAAGATGGAGCTGAGCCAGAAAGAAAAGCTCTCAATTTACTGGTCCATTTATGTTCCCACCCTCACCTATGGTCATGAGCTTTGGGTTGTGACCGAAAGAACGAGATCGTGGACACAAGTGGCTGAAATGAGTTTCCTGCGTAGGTTGGCTGGACTCACCCTAAGATAGGGTGAGGATCTCAGTCAGCCGAGAGTGGCTCAGAGTAGAGCCGCTGCTCCTTCACATCGAGAGGAGCCAGTTGAGGTGGCTCAAGCATCTAGTCCGGATGCCTCCCTGGTGAGGTGTTCCGTAAGAAGGCCCCAGGGCAGACCTAGGACACGCTGGAGGGATTATGTCTCACAGCTGGCCCGGGACCGGGAAGTCTGGGCTTCCCTACTGAGACTGCTGCCCCCGCGACCCGGATCCGGATAAGTGGAGGAAAATGGATGGATGAAATTTCTGAATGGATTTGGATTAAATTTTCAGGAATTGTCAAAATGGGATATAAAAAAACTGATAAAATTTTAGGGGTGATCCAAAATTAAAAATTTTCACAAAATTCACCCTTTTCCCTACTACGGCCAACCTTCACAACCGATTCAAGCCATTCCAATATCAAAATGTTCAACATGTTCACATTCAGCCTACCTATATTTATACTGCAAAAAAATTCAAAATTTTCCCAAAATTCACACTTTTCCGTAAAACTATTAACTACTACTACTTCAACATGTCTCAACCGATTCACCTCATTCCAACATCAACTCATTCAACAAAGTCAGTATATTCGTGCCTCTTAGCCACAGCACAAAAATTTCAAAATTTTTTCTTCCAGAACGCAAAATGCCTTTGATTTGAAGAGTTCTAGCTACTTCCACATTTCTCAACCGATTCAAACTGCTCCAACATCTAAGCATTCAACTAATTAAGGACATTAATGCCATTTTCCACATACCAAGACTTCCCACTTTTCTTGACATTCCAATTTTTTGAAATACCTTTGATCTACAGAGTTCTAACTACTTCCACATTTCTCAACCCACTCAGTTCGTTTTAAAGTAAAAATTCAACTCATTTGGGACATTTAACCTTCCTGGTTCATTGCGCTATCATGCTTGGTGTTAGCATGCTAACGTTGGCATGTTAGCATTGCTACCATGTTAACATTAACCTAGTAGCATTATTTTAGCCATTTTCATCGGTATACATATATACACTCCTGATCAAAATCTTAACCTGACCAGTTGAAAAAACTCTCCAAACCAGAACCAAAAATGTTCTCAGTAGGACTCAGTAATGAGTAGCTCCACCGTTCTTGTTAATCACTTCAAAAATTGGTTTGGGCATGCTTGATGCGAGTGTTTCCAGGAGGCTAGTGGGAACATTGCTCCAAGTGGTGAAGATGGCTTCACGAAATGCCGTTTGACAACCCTGCACCACTTGAAGCTCCAGTGTTCCACTGAACGAAAAAGCACCCCAGATCATGATGGACCCCCTCTCCACTGTGCCGGGTAGAAAACATCTCAGGTGGGATCTCCTTGTCATGCCAGTAACGTTGGAAGCCATCTGGACCATCTAGTTTAAATTTTTTCTCATCAGAGAATAAAACTTTTTTCAACCTTTACTGTCCCATGTTTGATGCTCCCTGGCAAAGTCTCAACGGGCAGTTTTGTGGCGTTCAAGGAGACGAGGTCTTTTAATTTGTTTTTGGTCTTTTAAACCCTTTTCCCGCAGATGCCGTCTAATGGTTATTGCGCTGCAGTCGGCACCAGTAAGGGCCTTAATTTAGGTCGAAGACCGCCCTGTGTCTTGATGGACAGCTAATTGGATCCTTCGGCTAAGCGCAGGTGTGATTTTTTTGGGTCTACCACTTGACTTTTTTGTTCCATAATGCACAGGATCTTTCAAAAAAAAATTTAATGACTGATTTACTGCACCCAACATCAGCAGCAATGGCACACTGCCAAAGGCCTTGCTCATGCAACTCAACCATGTTTAAATAGAGAAAGCTTATTAGCATGAGCCATCACGACGGCATGACAGTGTGAATGCTTGACAGAAAATGAAAATTTTCAGCAGATTTTGGCTTTTATAGCCTGTTGTCTTAAACTTTTGATCAGGCGATAAACAACCTATTAAATTTTTTTTTTTTGTTTTAAATCACAAGTTTCAAATATTTTTGTCTCACTCCCCCTTCTTGCTTTTGCATAGCTCTACTTAAAACTTCATTAAGATCCAAACGAGCAAAATGCAAATTCTAGCAATTTTTCAACTGGTCTTAAGATTTTGATTTTGCTAGCATGAGCACAGTAGCATTTTTATCCATTTTTATAGCGAGACACATATATAAACACTTAGCACTATTATGTTACATGTTAGCATTAGTAGCATTTTTAGCCATTTTTATAGCTTGGCACTTACATAAAAAACACTATTACGCTAGATCAGGGGTGGCCATTACGTTGATCATGAGCTACCAGTAGATCGCAAAGCTAGTTTGGGTCAATTGCGTAAACGTCACTTTGTAGTTGTCATATGGCATCAGTCAGCTGATATTAACCTCCCCCTCCTGATTCACGCTTGCTCCCCCGCAGCGTTTCATGCTACACACGAAGATGCAACTTTCATCTTTACACCACCACCATAGTGCCCGTACCCAAGAAGAACAACGTGACCTGTTTAAATGACTGTCGCCCTATAGCACTCACTGATCACTGTTGGTGTTGAACACTGGAACACACAAAAATCCTTAGTTGCTTCTATAGATGCACTATCAAAAGTGTCCTTACCGCCTCCATCACTGTTTGGTACGGTAACTGTACAACACGTGATAGGAAGGCACTCCAGCGGGTGATCAGGACCTCACAGAATCAGTCCTCCCCTCAGCAGTCCTCCCCTCATTGCAAGACATTTATAAATCTAGAGTCCTATGCAGAACACACAACCTCATCAAGGACAGCACACATCCACAACACTCATTATTCACACTCCTACCGTCAGGCAGACGCTACAGGAGTTTAAAGTCCATGACCACAAGACTGGCAAACAGCTTTTACCCACAGGCCATCAGGCTTTTCAACAAAGCACTCACACACGCCGCACGCGCACACACTCATAGCACTTTATTTATTTATTTATTTATTTATTTGTATTAATGTCTCTTCTGTTGTTGCTTAATTTATTGGTATTAATGTTTCTTCTGTTCTTATTCATTTTCTTGTGTTTTCTTTCTTCTTTTTTTGGGAGAATAAACAGAACAAGAATTTCATTGCATAGCAGAACTACCTGTTTTACTGTGCATATGACAGTAAAAACTTTTGAATCTTGAATCTTTATTATTCTGATTATGGATGAACTAACTGCGGTAAGATGTCTATATCTGTAACAAAAGTTATCTGTTCACTTGTAGCGGCTAGTTACGTAGAAAAAAAGTGTGTTGTTTACTGGCTTTGATCGTGTCATGAACTCTACTATAGAAATCTGTGTTTTCTACATGTTCGCTTTGTAAACTATTATTTCATGATAAAATTAAAAATGTGCCCATTCCTGAAACCTTTTTAATATGTTGCCTTGACTTAGGCTGCATTGTCTTTTGCATAATCATTTTAAATTCTTGTATATCGGTAATGTTTGATAGCAAATGCTAACTGGATGTAATACATGATGTGTGCCCTAATGAACGTTACATAGCTAATTTGACTGACATATTACCAGTACTCAGGTTATGTACACAACTATTTAGGAGTTATGTGGAATTATCTTTATTTCCATATTGAAGTGAATTATGATAGCAACTATTTTGATTACCTGTAAACTTTGAAAATGTGAACGTGAAATACTAAACATTAATATTTACAATAAAATTTCAGAGTTTACTGGTTACATTTTGTATATGTTATGTTTCATTTCATGTACTTGCATGCTGAGAAAGTGCGTACACTCCTGATATACATGTATAACGTACATAAATACCTACTCATATTTTTTTTTTAAATAAATATAGTAAATATACACTGCTGAAAAAAATTAGAGGAACACTTCGAAAACACATCAGATCTAAACTGAGGGAAAAATGATCTTGAATATCTTTCCTGATAATAATTGGGTGATGTATTAGTAACAAAATGATGCCACATAATTTGATAAAATGAAAATGATCACCCTATAGAGGGGGGAAATCAAAGACACCCCAAAAATGAAAGTGAAAAAATGATGCAGCACACTGGTCCATTTTGCCAAAATGTCATTGTAGCAACTCAAAATGATTCTCAGTAGTTTGTGTGGCCCCCATGTGCTTGTACGCATGCCTGACAACGTCGGGGCATGCTCCGAATGAGACTATGGATGGTGTCCTGGGGAATCTCCTCCCAGATCTGGACCAGGGCATCACTGCGGTACCTGGACGCATGGAGGAGATTCCAGGAGACACTCCAGGAGAGCTGGACAGGACCGTAGAAGGTCCTTCAATCCTCAGCAGGATCGGTATCTCCTCCTTTGTGCAAGGAGGAACAGGATGAGCACTGCCAGAGCCCTACAAAATGATCTCCAGCAGGCCACTGGTGTGAATGTTTCTGACCAAACAATCAGAAACAGGCTCCATGAGGGTGGCCTGAGGGCCCGACGTCCTGTAGTGGGCCCTGTGCTCACTGCCCAGCACCGTAGAGCTTGACTGGCATTTGCCATAGACCACCAGAATTGGCAACTACACCACTGGTGCCCTGTGCTCTTCACTGATCAGAGCAAGTTCAACCTGAGCACATGCGACAGACGTGAAAGGGTCTGGAGATGCCGTGGAGAACGTTATGCTGCCTGCAACATCATTCAGCATGACCGGTTTGGTGGTGGGTCAGTGATGGTCTGGGGAGGCATATCCCTGGAAGGACGCACAGACCTCTACAGGTTAGATAATGGTACCCTGACTGCTATTAGGTATCGGGATGAATTCCTTGGACCCATTGTCAGAACCTACGCTGGTGCAGTGGGACCTGGGCCCCCACAGAGTGCACCTGAGCTCCCCTAAAGACACTAAATGTAGCGATATTTTATCCATGGCCAACATTCATTATTCTTATTGGAATATATGACATTTTTCATGTAAAACAGTACTATTCATGTTAATATACTTTTTATTATTTGTGGATGACAATACTGACGTATGTTTTCAAGGTGATTCCACCTACCATGGTGCAATTGTTTCTTTAGTTTCTTGGTCTTAACTTTATTTCATTTCAAGATATTTATATCATAATTTTCCTCATATTATTTCATACTTGTTTTGACACGTCACCTTCACATGTATTTCTCTTTTAGGTGTATCTTTTTTCCCATCTATTTCTCATTACCGTCCATCCTGTGACTCCATTTCATACAGTGTCAAGACTTCTTTCGTTTTGATTGCCTCGTTATCGACAAGAACAGCAACCTGCTGATGTGATCTTAGTAACAGCATGGCTTCCTGAATGTAAACGAAAATCAAAACATTTTGATGAAGTTTCCTACTGCTGTCATTTGGTGAAAGTCAGCGTGCACACAAACAGCATGTGAATATACTGCATGTGACTGATCAGCACTTAAGTGAACTATTTTCCAGTGTCCTCTGGTGTGCACACAGCAAACAATCATAGTTTCCCATACAAGAAAGTGAAGCTTTAATTGTACCGGTCTATAAAGATGTTGTACACTCCCTCAGCATCCCATGTTAACTCACTATTTGATCAACATGTAGCAATTGCAAGTAGTCACAACTGGCCAAAAAGACAAAAACCCTCAGGAGATCACAGGGTTTTTCGTTTTAAAAGGTAGGAGACTCAACGTTAGGGAAATGTCTGACAGCATAGTAGCCGACAAATGTCATCAGCTAGTCCAAAAATCTCATCAGCCAGTCCTCCCATTACAAAATGTGCGACGTCGTGGTTGTCAGGGAGCCATACATTTAATTGCTCAGACAACTAATAAACAATCCATTCGTGACACCCCCTATGGGTTGTGGTCAAAATGCTATGGAAGACATGCTACCATACATGTAGTCAGTGGTGTGCATTCAGGGCCAACCAAGCACATATTTCATGAAATTGTATTAATTTATCCCCAACGGTTGATTATCTTCATTCAGTAGTCTGTCGCTTAGCTGAGCTGCTTCCAGTAGTATATGTTAGACGTTTTGTCCAATCAGATTTTAGCTTCTATGTGTTGCCATATCAATGTAATCTGCCCACGGCCTTCAGAATCTGGAGTGCTGGTCCATGTCACATATACACTATTAGCAATGGGGCTGTTTTTTTGTTGTTTTTTTCTTTTTAGCCAATCAGACTTAAGACTTGCCTCCAGCTACCGGTGCACAATGACATCAGCACTTTTCTGTCCTCTGATTGGTTGATCAGCGCAAAACAGTTCAACAAGCCATGTTCTGCCCACAGTGGCTGACTGAGGAAGAGGAAGTGACATCTCTGGTAAGTAGATGTATTTTCCTTTTTATATTTCTATGTTATTAGTAGGGCTGTTAATCGATTAAAATATTTAATTGTGATTAATCACATTTTTTGACCATAATTAACTCATAATTAATCACACTTAATCACAGATAGAAATAAGTTTTTAGAATAAGTGGGGATGTAAATCTCTTTGTGGTAAACAATTAGGTAGGCAACAATACCTACATCAAATTTTCAAAAGGAATACCAATTTTGGAAATATGGGCCATTATTTTATTCCAAAAATAATATACAGTTAGAAATCCCTCAGTTTTTGCATGTTTAATACGAGCTGCGTTTTGTCCCACTTTGTTTGGTGGTCCATGAACGCACCTTCTAACTTTGCCCCACGCTGCACAGATATACAACTATACTATATTTTTACGCTTTTTTTGGTCCCCAATGCTGATACTATGTGGTAATCCATAAAGGTATAAAGGTAAGATTTGATGACCTTATTGAGTACTATTGTGTATATTTGTGTGCACTACAAACAAACGTCTGGTTCGTACTGGTTGGTGGCTGGTGGCTCTGTATTCATTTTGTGCTTTTCATTTTATGTTGTTCCTGTCATCGTTTTACACAATACATAGTAAGATAAATTAGACCCCCTATAAAGTACGTATGTTTCACTGTGTTGAAAATCTTTCCCGTGACTAGCTAGTGCGCTGCTAATGCTAATGCTAATACATCCATTCTCGTCTCGAACCATGATCACACTGACAAAAGCCCCCAAACTGTCCCTCGACTATGTCAGCCATTAAATAGCAGCTCGTAACCCAATTTTTAGCCGTGCACGTTAATTGCGCATTAAAAAAAAAAAGTGCTGTTAAAGGAAACGTCCGTTAACTTTGACAGCCCTAGTTATTAACTGCTTGAACTGCTTGAGATGATGTTTGATAATCACCAAGCCATTCTATTTATGCTCGTCATATTTGCCAACATTACAAGCACCGGTGTATCGCTGGAAATTAGTCATTAACTTTAAGTTACTAGTAGCACATCTATGGAGTTATGTTTGTGCCTTAATTTTGAGGTAGCAAAGGCAGATTTTGAGCGTGCAATAACTACTGTTGTGTGCGCAAACTCTCACTTCCTCTCTCCCTCTCTCTCAACCTCTGCACGCTTGTCGCTCAATGCTTGTTGCTTGAGAGGCAAGGCGAGTGGGTGTGTGTGCACTGGTACCTCTGACCGGGTTTTGGGGACTGGACTTCTGGCTGGGGCTTGCGCGTTGCCTGCCTGGAGAGCGGCAGGGTGTAAGGGCATGTTCAGTGGACAAAATGCGTCCCTGATGGTCACGCACCGGGAGGGGAGGGCACTGATGTAATAATTTTTTTTTTTTTTTTAATTAATCGCACAATCGACAGGCAAAGTCCAAAAGACCAACCGCGATCGACATGTTGATCACCCCTGCTCTAAAGGATGCTATTCTAGTTGACTATATGTTTAAAGAGTCAACATTTAAAGGTCAAACCTACACAGTACTGGGAAATGAAAGCCATCAAAATAACTGTGCTGTAAAGCTTCACATTTTAGCCAACATTGTCAAAAGTACGGTGGAAGCCTCAGTGCAGGGTGACTGCATGAGCACATAAGGCAAAGCCAGGCTGCTGTATGTATGGCCTGATACTACTGTGCAAACTTTGAAACAGTAAGATTCCAATAATCCATTCTCTTTACATATTCTCTCCTACTTTTTATGAACTTCTGTGAGTGCGAGCAGTGATGCGTGTACATGCCTGCTTTTGAATAATACAACACAAGCTTCAAAATGAGTAATGAGAGAAAAGCTAAAAGGAAAATTTACAAAGTGTAGATAGGACTTTGAGCACAGGCATGTGTGGCTTATTCATGCTGTGTGGGTTTTTTAACAAAAGAAAATAAAGCTAAATATAAGAATGTAAGATCAGTTGACCAGTGGAGGCATGCACAAGAAATTGGTCAAATGCTAAATACCGTATAAAAGGTTGACAACTGCCGTAAATAATTTATGTAAAAAAAAAAAATTTTTAAAGATAACTACGTAAAAAAGATAGAATGATACGATTCCAAAATCATAGAAATGTATGTAATAAAATCCAGAACAATTAAAAAATATATTCTATAATTCAAATAATAAAAATACTTGTACAGATGTCCCTCACTGCATCGCTCCTCACGCTATTGCAGTTTTTCAAAAAATAATTAATAAATGACCGCTCTTTCGTGAGTGACTACGGCCTCTCATTAGTAAAAAAATATGCATATTAAGCAAATTTTAAATATTCTTGGGCTAAATTAAGCATTTTCAAGCATAAAAACAACAAAATGAACTAAAATACAAGCGTAGCTAAGGGATTAATGGACGTTAATGAACTGTAGTCTACACTGGCCACTGGACTTGTGGAGCACATCGCTGGAACAACAGGCTTTTATCGCAGGTTTGAATTATCTCAAACAAGGCACAATAATAATAATATCATCATCAGCATACTAATAAAACGAGGTACTCTTGTGGCCATACCCCAGCTAAAACTCAACTCTGAATCCCCTATTCACTTCCTGTCCACACGTCCGGAAGACATTTATTGAAACACACACGACCACGAGTCTTATTTATGTTTTAAATGCCTTATTTTCTGATTATATCTACTATATTGGGTAAGATGAGTGTAAAGGTGATTATAGAAGTTTTATTCTATGTCTACAGGGCTCTAATAATAAAAACTATGTAGAATGTCGCAAACACTTTGTATGTTCTATTGAACAAAATACAGTCAAACCTGTCTTAGCGGCCACCTTTATAGAACGGCCACCTGCCTATAGCAGACACTGAAAAATCCCCCGCAGCAAATTTACATGTTATAGACCCTGTGTATAGCAGTCACCTGTCCAAAGTGGCCAGCGGCCACCCATTTTGTCTCCCTTGGTCAATATCTGACTGCATATAGCGGCCAAATTACCAACTCAAGTAGAAGCTTCATGCACATAAAAGTTTAGTTTTTCAAACAATGAAGCCGTCGTGTGTAGACTTTAATTACTGAGTCCTAGCTCAGTCACAATCATTCACAAGATCCACACAAACTGTCAGTTGTTCCACATAAAAAAGCCGTCTTCTTTTGAGCTTGCTATTTCCTGGTCAAACATGTAACTTTAAGAGCATTTGCACCAAAACATTACCGTAAAGTAGGCTGGGAACAGGACGTGCTCCCAGCGACGCTACAATAAAAAAAAAAAAAACATACGCTAGCATGCATGCGGCAGCGGGAGCAAAACTGAGTTCGGTTGTACTTAATTGAAGTATTTTAGAATGTACTCACGTTATTTTTGATCAATCCTCATCCACAAATCCATCAAAGTCATCTTCTGTAGTCGACACAAACAAAGCCGTCTTCTTTTCCGTTCGCTACTAGTCTGTTAACTTGTCAGTGTTATTCAGCTCCGAAGCAAAGAAGGAAACTTCTGCCAACTTTATTTATTGAATGCGGCCACCAGACAGCAGCTCAGAACACACACACATCTCTCAGCATCGTCTCTCCTTCCTGCTTGCTCACAAGGCAAAGGTTAAACAAGCCCCACTACATAGCTGTCCAGCCAATGCCTGTAAGAAATGACACCGTTTATTTCCTGGTGTGCACTGGTCAATACTGTAATGTCGCTTGTTGTGGGGAAGGAGAGACTCACGTCGCCGATGCACTTTAATGGCTTTATTAACAGCGGAGAACACTGCAGGACTTTACATCCACGCCAACATAAACACACTTCCCAACTCTCTCGAAACTCACAGCTAGCACTGAGCCTAGCTCTCCTGCTCGGGACGCCCACCGTCACTTCCCGTCACTTCCTGATGAACTAAAGCTGTAATGACACTCTGCCGTATAAAAAGTAAAATATTAAAAACAAGCGTAAGACATTACTAGCACAGCTTTGTTCTGTGGGTGGTGGATATATTCTATCAGTTATTATTAAGCCTCTAGCTTCCTTTTAGTAAGTAAAAACCTTGGCTATGATTGCACTACATTGTCATGTAGACCTACAAAGTACACTTGGAAGAACAAGAGGTGAATAAATGTATTGCAACTGATGTGAAACTGATGAGGGGTAGGATTAAATAAGCTTTGCTTCTTCCTATTCCTTTTTGGACATGCAAAATTGTGAATTGTACTATGTGATGTGCTACTGTTTGACTCATATGCATGTTCAGGATGAATTAAAACCATGAACCATGATAATAACAAGCCTAGTAGTGCTGTACAACTTTTATCCACAGTCTGCAGTGCCCTCTACTGGTCAACATTATTATTATTATTCCCCCCCCCCCTTTTTTTTTTTCTTTTTTCCTCTACTGGTCAACATTCAAACTGGATGTCAACCTGTCTATAGAGGCCACCTGTCTATAGCGGCCACTTCTGCATACTCCCTCTAGTGGCCGCTATAGACAAGTTTGACTGTAGTTGATTTATAAATAAGTAATCCTACTTTGCGGAAATTCATTTATGGCTGTCGGGTCTAGAACCCTTAATCGCGATACTCAGGGGACTACTGTATTAGCACCAGATTTAATATAAAATAAAAAAATCTTAATCTAGTATACTTTAAATTCATTTGTTCTTGTGCACTAAATAAGAAGACCAAATACAAAATGTTGGGAATTGTTTGATTATAATGATGTATGTTTCCTATTTATGTATTCATATTTTGTTTTGTTAGTTTTGCTTCTTCCTAATGCTTTTCAAACATGTTGAATTGCGCAAGGGTGAACATGTGATGTGGTTTAACTTGGTGACCATGAAACAAATAAGCCATAACCATGACCAATTAGTTAAGCTTTCCAACTTCATCGGAGACTCAGAGAATGTTTAATATCAATTCAAAATTTCAAGGATTTCATTTTTTTTTTTTGCGATTACGCCTCTTCTAAATTTAACATAGTACTTACCCTCTTTGCAGTATTGATGCACCGCATGTATTCTTTGGCCAGTTCTGAACACCTTAAAGTCTGCTGTCCATTCTCCTTGTAACAGGCCAATATCTGCGATTGCAGGCCAGAACACACGGGGTCGGTGTTGCGAGACCTGTAAACATACGCAAAAAAGAGAAAAAATATGTTTTTATAATTCAAATCACTTCACAGAGACAATGACAATAATAGCAATAGTCAGGAATCATTGGCAACCTATAGTCACAGAAAAAATGTTAGACCACCCTTGTTTCTACAGTTTATTGATCCATTTTAACGCCTGGTACAACTAACGGTACATTTGTTAGGACAAATATAATGATGATAACCAATATAGCTCATAAGAGTTTAATTTAGGAACCGATATCTAGCAACTTCCATGGTTTTCTTCATAATAGCCAAAATCACTTTTTACATGAAAAAACATAAATAGCTATAGCATTGTACTGCCAAAAAAATGAACTCTTATGACCTATTTTTGTTGTCATTGTTATATTTGTCCAAACAAAGGTGCCATTAGTTGTATCAGGCATTAAAATGAACAAGAAACTAAAGAAACAAGGGTGGTCTAGTAATTTTTTCAATGACTGTATTGTGGGAAAAAAAAAAGCAGCGGGGCATTCAGAAGCAATAATTAAAAACAAAACTAAACAAAAAAATTTTGGTTAGTGTCATTAATTTGTTCTGGAAGGTCTGACTAACTGAAACAGACGCTAACCAAATCATTTTTTCCCATAATTACGTAAAACCCATGAATCCGCTCCAGAAAGCCAACACAAAATGCTAACACAAAACACGTTTTTATAGCTTTACAATTATCAACCTTTTTTTGAAACCTTTTTAATATGTTGTCTTGACTTTGGCTGCATTGTCTTTTGCATAATCATTGTAAATTCTTGTATATCGGTAATGTTTGATAGCAAATGCTAACTGGATGTAATACATGAACGGTGTGCCCTAATGAACGTTACATAGCTAATGTGACTGACATATTACCAGTACTCAGGTTATGTACACAACTATTTAGGAGTTATGTGTAATTATCTTTATTTCCATATTGAAGTGAATTATGATAGCAACTATTTTGATTACCTGTAAACTTTGAAAATGTGAACGTGAAATACTAATCATTAATATTTACAATAGAATTTCAGAGTTTACTGGTTACATTTTGTATATGTATATGTTTCATAGAAAGAGGTAGATCATTTTGACTTGTACTTGCATGCTGAGAAAGTGCGTGCACTCCTGATATACTGATACATGTATAACCTATGTACTACCTACTCATTTTTTTTTTTAAATAAATATAGTAAATATATACTTTCTATATTTATAGTAGTAGGTAGATCTTTGGGACTTGGTCATTTTAAAAGTAGCTCACAGGTTTAAAAAGTGTGAGCATCCCTGACGTACACTATACTTGAATACCATCAAGTGGTTCAAATGTGCAGTACACCTCTCATGACAATTGATGAAAAAAGTCTAAAAAAATTTTATCAATAAAATAGATTATTGCCGATAATTTATAGCACAATTATCGACCAACAAAATTTGTTATCGTGACAGGCCGAGTGATGTATTTCAGTATGCTCGGAAACCCCAGAAAATACACCTCCACTCAAAAATCACAAAAATTCTTTCTCAAAAACTCAAAACTCACAAAACGCATGTGAATGTGACGAAGACATTTGCATCTTCTTCCGCTGTGGAACACATACGTACACAAGATGGCCCGCGGTGCTCCGTCGCGGAAGTAGGTTCACCTACACATGAACGCACAGGCGACAGTGCGCAGGAATACTGCGGGGGACAAATATATAACGCCAAGCGTTTTGTGAGGTAGGTCTGATTTTTTTTAAGAAGGCATTTTTGTGATGCAAATGTATTAATCTTTTGAACGCATATTGATTTGAGAAGCCAAACTCTTTACTTAACTGTCCCCAGCAACTAAGTGGAACTACGTTCTTCATCACAGAAATCTGACCAGAACTGGATTTAGGAGACCAAGTGGAGGGGTAAGTCACTGTTATTGGACTACACTGCTGATGGGGATGTCATACAACTTCATGTCAAAAAATCCAAACTATCCCTTTGAATGACTTGGTGTCTTTGAACACAACTCTTCATGGCTCATAATAACACGGTTAAAGTGTGATTCAAATGTTGTGCTACTTTTAAAGAGACTAGTGTTGGCAAATAGATTTTTAGACATGCGTGCTGTCTTTTAGCTTGAGTTAAATTTTCTGTTCATTTGGAGCATTTAATACATACAAATGTCATACAGTATTTTCCAGACTATAAGTCACTTTTTTTTCATGGATTGGCTGATCCTGCGACTTTTACTCAGGAGTTATATATGGGGGTTTTTTTCGCACTGGCCTTAACAGACAGTGGCTACAGCGTCCCCCTTACTTTGGCTTGTGCATGACAGCCACAAATACCGCCAAAAAGAAAATCATATCCTACAGATTACAAGCTGCAAGCGGTGAAATATGCAGCTGAAAACGGTAATAGAGCAGCAGAAAGAAAGTTTGGAATTAATGAAAAACTTGTGAGGGACTGGCGAAAAGCGGAGGATACTCTAACAGCAATGCTGCCGGGAGAGGCTTGTCAACACTGTAGTTACGTCTCCACGCCCAGGTAGGTGCCTGGGTGATGAATATAGATGACTAACTATGAATAACTATATGTTACGTTAACATACCACCTATTCACGTTACATTAACAGACGCCTATTTAGCCTGTTGTTCTCCATTTTATTGTTATTACTATAACTTGCCTTTCAAGATTAAATATCTGTTCTTAGTCTCTGATTTTATAAAAGAAATTTACCTAAAAAAATACAACTTATTGTCCAGTGTGACTTCTATATATTTTTTTTCCCTCTTCATTGTGCATTTTGGCTGGTGCGACTTATAGTCCGGAAAATACAGTATATAATTGTGTCCTGTCATTTATCTTTTTGATCATTTATCTTTTTGTTCATAAAATACAGTAAAAATGGGCATATTACACACATAGTTGCAAATGGTGATTAATCATGATTAATTAAGTGAAAACTGTGATTAATTTCATTAATTTTTTTTATATTTTCACAGCCCTAATATAAGTACATATAAATACTGAATGAGAGGGCTAAATTAATATTTAACGTTACTTTTACCCTCACCGAAGATGTGATTGTTGATGTGACTGTTCTCAAAGACGCGATGTGGCAGCGAGATCAGCAACCTCCTCTTCAACACCACCTTCCTGTTGTGCCACGAGTTATTTCTTAAATTCAATATTGTTTCTCACCTCAGTAACCTAAAGTGGAGGCAAAGAAAGTTGCAAGTGCTAGTATTTTGATAAAGAAGTTGAGAAAAACTATTTAATTCAATAAATAACATGACAAAACAGGAAGGTGGTGTGGAAAAAGGAAGGTGTTGATCTCGCTGCCACATCGTGTCTTAGGGAACAGTCACATCTTCAATGAGGGTAAAAGTAACCTTCAATGTTCATTTATCCCTTACATTCGTCATTTATATGCATTTAGAATGGTTTTATGTATGTACAACTGTAAATGTAACACAATGAAAACGTGTTCTGTGTTAACATTAATGAACGTCAACCACTCATGACATCATAGACGGGCGGCATAGCTGACTTCTGGTTCCATTTACCATTTTGTTAGTAAGTTAAGGGCGCTAACAAGGACGCTTTGTGATAAAAAAAAAACATTAAGAACACAGTTGGACTTACACAGTGTATTAATAACACAACGAGACACCCGCCATATTATAAGCTACAAAAATGTGAGCAAACCGAGACTAAATTTTGGCATACATTTTCGATGTTAACCAAAAAACACGGGGCGAACGCTGCCCGAGGTTCCACTGTAACTTAAGAAAACATTAAATAAGTCTAATTACTTTGCATGTTAAGTCATAGTCATACATTACAGACAGTAATTGGTAAGAGTAATGAATATTTAAAATGGCAAGGTTTGTTACATATTTTATCTTGTTTTTTTTTTCATTGTAAATATCTACCCGATCAACCCACCTGTCAGTACCACTTCATTTTCAAAGGATGAGTAGATTTACTTCATTATAGCTAAATTATACAGCTAGTTAAGAGTGTAAAACTGTTACTCAACGAGCATTACTGCACTGAGAAAAAGAAAAAGAAAAACATGAGCGAGTGAGCCAGGGGTTGTATAAATTGAGGTCAACGAAGATGAAGAGAAAAATACCGACCGTTGACGCCCACCGCAACCCAATATAGCCACTGACAGCGTGGATGGTACAGTATGTGCTTAAATGCAAATCACGCAATTAGCACTAAATCACATTTAATTGAGAAGAAAGGATTATTTTGATCAAATATAGCAGAAAAGTGTACTTTGAGTGATTAAATTAGCCACACTTAATTACCTATTTGGGTTGTATTATAATTGGTTTCGGCCTGTCTATCTGTGTGATTGTTAACTATGACAGGCTTGCTGCCCAGTGTATGCCTCTAATGGAAGCTGACTGATTGAAGCAGAGACCAGCAAGTTATGGACACCCACGGATATTATAGCAACACGTGCATACTGTACACAATAACATGAAAGACCAGTCGTGGTATGTGCACACAAAAACGACTTAACTCCAAATTTAATTGGAAAACAAATTAAAAGGCTTTCATATCCAGGGGAGGCTTGAATTAAGCATTTTAATTACAGCACGTCCAGACATACGTATGTTATCATCAGCAACACAACTGTGGATGCAACAGCTGAGTTTATCTGATCGCTTGTGATATCGCTTAAAGAGGAAAATGAAGTGACAAACAGACGGAAGTAAGATAAAAGATGAGAGAAAACAAAAGAAACCTCAGAGCGTTTTTTTCACATTTTTATAGATGACCAGATTTCGCTAGCAAAGACAGTTTTTTTTCTTTAGTCTTCTATTTGAGTTCTATTTTCTTCAATTTTCACATCACATTTACAACAGAAAGGAAGGCACCAAAGGGCCATCTTTATCTCTTACAAGGGTTGAAGCTGCCAAAAGATAAGAGGCCATCCTTTAATTTGAAATAAATGGCCTTCATCAGTGAAGCCAAAGCCTCCCAACAGCTGCAGGGGCTCATTAATAATGGCGCCTGAAGATAAAAATTGGTTCGTTCAGGCAGACGCTAAAGTTTTGTCTGTTCTGAACCAACACCACCTAGGACAGGGGCTGGCAACCTGCAGCTACCGAGCCACATGCAGCACTTTGCCGAGCTTGGTGATTTTTTTTTTTTACGCCAAAGTGGAGGAAATGTGCATTTTCAAAAAAAGTTTGAAATATCCTACTCATCACAAGTCTGTGAATGCATCAAGACTGCATTGTGACAGTTGATTGGACGAGCAAGGGAAGCACCTGAAAACCACCTGTACAAAGTTTTTATTTGTTTGTTTTTTTTAAATACAAAGAATTACATCATAATTAATTGGCCATGACAGACATTAAAATTGCACTGAGGTGTCATTCCTGTGTCTAGCGTCAAATGTGGCTCTGATGTCTTGTTACAGTAGTGATGGTTACATTTTTCCAAATGGAGAATTGTTTAGATTCAAATAGCAAAAATCTAATATAAGACAAGTCAAGCTGTTGGACACATACTTGACATATGGACATTCCTACTTTGATGCCACTGTCAAAGAAATATGCTTCTTTATTAACATCCAGGACAAAGACAAGATAAGAAATTGGACCCAAATATTTTTTAAATCTGTAGACAAATAGAAGCACTTTTCAGGCATCAGCTATGATTTGATGTTGTCTTCTGATCAGTGCACGTCATTCTAAATGAATCAGAATTTATGTTTTAAAGACATGATTGACAACCCAAGTTTTGCACGCACCCCTCACCTTGTGTCTCTTTAGGCAAGCTTAAATTTGAATTAAATGAACAGTAGCAATATTCACATGCAACATTCACTTTAGATGACTTCAGGTAGAGCAAAAATAAAGGAGCAAAAATAAACAGAAATAAAAGAAAAAGAGGCATTGGCGTTTTAGTTAGAATGACGTTCCAACTGCAAATGGCAGCTTGTCAGGCTATAAAAGTGGTGGTTGCTGCAAAGTGTATGTATTCTTTGTGTGAGTGAAAAATCTGACAAAAACAGTAAGATTAGTTGCTTAATTAAAAAAACGTTTCCCATTATTTTTAATCTCTGCCAGTGACGGCAGAGGCGGGCAGAACACAGAGGCCTCAGACTTGTTGGACAGAAGAGCTTAGGGAGACAAAAAGAAAAATTAAAAATACAACAACAAATAAAAGAGCAGAAATTGAAAAAATAGTGAAAGACGCAAAAATACATACAACTACAAAGAGCTTTTCCCACAGTAACATGACTGATTATTAAGATGCTCTTATCAGCTCCAAACCGCATTTCTCTCTGTGTTTAAGTGAGGGATTTTTGTATTAAATTTGATTGCTTTGGCTATAAATGCTATATAAATGCTAGAAATATTTTGTGCTACATGTCGTTTTTGTTCAATGACAAATTCTTGGGTGTACATCTACTGTGTCACAGACAAACCATTAAAAAGATGGCTTAAGTTATAAGGTCGAAGAGTCGAGACAAACTCATGGGTGAAATGAGGTTGACAGTACAAGTGAAACATATGCTTACATAAATAGTACATACTTTTTTCACCCTTTTTTTTGCAAGTGGTGTAAAAATTGACATACATCCAACGCTAAATGTTCACAGGATTTGCATGACATCACAAATGGTGGTTTGAAACCAAAGTCTGGGTTCAAAGCACAGATATGTGAGGAATATCCCATGGGAAGTGCTAATTTGACTGTGCTCCCCATGGGCTGTAGTCAAAATGGTTTGGGGGACATCTAGCATACAGTCGTGTGGAAAAGTTCCCCTTTCCTGTTTTTTTTTTGCATTTTTGTCACACTTAAATGTTTCAAATTATCAAACAAATTTAAATATTAGTCAATGACAACACAACTGAACACAACATGCAGATTTAAATGAAACTTTTTATTATTAAGGGTGAAAAAAAATCCAAACCTACATGGCCCTGTGTGAAAAGGTGATTTTCTGGAAAAGGTTATAGAGCCATTTCTAAAGCTTTGGAACTTCAGCAAAAAACAGTGAGAGCCATTATCCACAAATGGCGAAAACATAGAACAGTGGTGAACCTTTCCAGGAGTAGCCGGCCAACCGAAATCACCCCAAGAGCGCAGCGACAACTTATCCAAGAGGTCACAAAAGACCCCACAACAACATCCAAAGAACTGCAGGCCTGACTTGCCTCAGTTAAGGTCAGTGTTCATAACGCCACCATAATAAAGACACTGGGCAAAAACGGCCTTCATGGCAGAGTTCCAAGAAGAAAACCACTGAGAACAAAAACAACATTAAGGCTTGTCAATTTTGCCAGAAAACATCTTGATGATCCCCAAGATCTTCAAGAAAATACTCTGTGGTCTGATGAGCCAAACAAAACTTTTTGAAAGGTGTGTGTCCCGTTACAGCTGGCGTAAAAGTAATGCCGCATTTCAGAAAAAGAACATCACACCAACAGTAAAATATGGTGGTGGTAGTGTGAAGGTCTGGGGCTGTTTTGCTGCTTCAGAACCTGGAAGACTTGCTGTGATAAATGGAACCACGAATAAGGCTTTACCTTAAAAGGCGGTCATCTCGAAAACTCTACAATGTGGCCGAATAACAACAATTCTGCCAAGATGACTGGGCCAAAATTCCTCCACAGCACTGTCCGAGACTCATTGCAAGGTAACACTTGATTGCAATTGTTGCTGCTAAGGGTGCCCAACCAGTTTAGGTTTTAGGTTTAGGGGGCAATCACTTTTTCACACAGGGCCATGTAGGTCTGAATTTTTTTTTGTCCTGTAACAATAAAAAGTTTCGTTTAAAAATTGTATTTTGTGTTCAGTTGTGTTGTCATTGACAACTATTTCAATTTGTTTGCTGATCTAAAACATTTAAATGTAACAAACATGCACAAAAATAAGAAATCAGGACGGGGACGAACACTTTTCACACCACTGTACATAGGCCTGTCACGATAACAAAATTTGGTGGTCGATAATTGTGCTATAAATTATCATCTATAATCGATAGTATGGACTTTTTTAGACCATGTTTTCATTTGAACCACTAGGTGGTACTCAAGTATAGTGTACCTGTGTGAAGTTGCCTATTGTGGAGCTGCCAAATCGGTGAGGAAGAGGTAACTATTTTGCAAGCGGAGGAACAACACAGCTCACAATGAACTTGTCAACCCCATTGAAATTGCGAGAGGTCACCACTTCACATATGAATCCTACTCATGGTGTCAAAAGAGCTAAAACATCACACAGCAACGGGATAGGTGGATAACAGCAGACAAAACATTACCAATGAATAGTCAGAACATAACCAACAGCTGTCCATCTAGCCATCCATCTTCCTCCACTTATCCGAGTCCAGGTCCCGGGGGCAGCAGTCTCAGTTGGAACTTTCCTGTCCCCAGCCACCTCCTCCGGTTCCACCGGGAAGACACCAAGGCATTCCCAGGCCAGCTGTGGGACATAATCCCTCCAGCGTGTCCTTGGTCTGCCCCGGGCCTTCTCCCACCTGGGCATGCCCAAAACACCTCACCAGGGAGGCGTCTGGGAGGCATTCGGACTAGACGCCTGAGCCACCTCAACTGGCTCCTATATGTTAAGGAGCAGCGGCTCTATTCTGAGCCCCATCCCGGATGACTGATGACTCTTAGGGTGAGTCCAGCCACCCTACGGAGGAAACTCAATGAGATGAGATGCTAAGTCCCCCAAACTGGACTCCGTTGACCCCTTGGCTGTGCCTAAAAATTCTGTCCATGAAAATTATGAACAGAATCTGTGACAAAGGGCAGCTTTGGTGGGGGCCAATGTTCACCAGAAACAGGCTTGACTTACTGCTGGCAATGCGAACCAGGCTCCTGCTCTGGTTGTACAAGGACCGAATGGCACCCAGTAGCGCACCACCAATCCCATACTCCCGGAGCACCCCCAGAGGACACCGCGAGGGACACGGTCGAATGCCTTTTACAAGTCTACAAAGCACATGTACACTGTGTTCCAAATTATTATACAAATTATATTTTTCTCCGATTTTACTAAATAGTCAATATAAATTACAGTCATTATAATTTTCAAGTCATCCACCTTTAGAGTACAATTTCAATGTTATTGAACAAACCTCCCAATGATAACGGTATTTTTTTAATGGTCTTCTTAAAATGCACTGTACCACATTATTATGCGGAAAAGAGTATGAAAGCATTTGACTGGTTGTAAAGAACCAAAAATGGTCATTTGTGTAATTTACGGCATAAGGAGGCTATATTTACTGAAAGCAAAAGCTATTCCAATCACTAACATTTTAACAGGCCAAGTTACATGTTAATATAAGATCCCTTCTTATTCTTGTGAACTTGTGAGTTTTTGGAGCGCTTCTGCTTGAATTTCTTCGTAAGATGTCAGAATAGCCTCCCACAGCTGCTGTTTTGTTGTGATCTGCCTCCCACACTCATAGATTTTTTGCTTTGCGATGCTGCATAGGTTCTCAATTGGGTTGAGGTCAGGGAAAAAAGGAGGCCAAACCATGAGTTTCTATCCTTTTATAACCATAAAAGCCAATGACAGAGAGGTACCGCATTTTCGCGACCATCAAGCGCACCGTATTACAAGGCGCAGTCTAAGTTACGGGTTACCTCTATTTCTCTATTTAACACATACATAAGGCACACCGTATTATTGGTCGCAGGCATGGTAAAACATACGCTAGCATGCATGCTAGCGTATGTTTTTAAAAAGGCAGCTGGAGCAAAACTGAGTTCGGTTGTACTTTATTGAAGTATTTACCAATGTACTCATGTTATTTTTTGATCAATCGTCATCCACAAATCCATCAAAGTCCTCATTTTCTGTATCCAAAATGAACAGCTGAGCAACTTCTCCATCAAACACGCCAGGTTCCCTCTCGTCATTGTCAGATTCAGTGTCGTTGCCGTGCGGCTCCTCAGAAATGATGCCTGCCGGCTTTTGCGAAAGCTCGAACAACAGTGCAAGCAGACACGTTAGCCTAAGCATCCACAATCCATTCACAAATTGTGGCGTAACTCATACAGCGCTGCCTCCCAGTCTTAGTAAAGCTGTGTTCGCCATCTGTCATCCATCGCTCCCACACCGCTCGCAACTCCAGATGAACAGGGACGGTAACGCGTGGAAAAAAAACATCCGGTCTCTTTACGTACACGTCACTCTGCCAGTCAGCCATTTTCTCCTCGTCCTTCCAGCCCTTTTGATTGGTCTTAACGCTGACTCTGGCTGGAAACTTTTCTTCAGGCAGCGTCTTCCTCTTAAAAATCACTATAGGTGGCAGTTTCTGTCCATTACCATGGAAACCAAGCACAACAGTAAAAGCCAACTTGTCATGCCCCATTGTGTGTATCGCTACCGTGCTGGTCCCCTTCTTCTCTACATTGTGGTTCACCGGGATCTCGAAAGTGAGCGGCACCTCATCTATGTTGGTGATGTGGATGGGCTGGATGTGTTTGTCGGCAATTTTTTTACTGCAGTAGGAGCGGAAGATGGCCAGCTTTTCCTTGTAATCCGCTAATGTAATCCTTGCCCGGATGGATAGATGGGGCCGTTTCGTTGATCTTTAATTCTCTTGCGGCTGCTCGATTCCCATGTTGCTCTGCGTAACTGATAGCTTGCAGTTTAAAGTGCGCTTCATGCATGAATGTCATTTTGCTACAGAAGGTACGGTTCTTCATATTGTACCATGGAAGAAAGTGGTCGGTCAGAAACTCTACATACTTTGCTGAGGTCATTTTCACACCTCCAATGACCATAAAGAGCCTACCAGCTCTCTCCCAATAATTTCAATCGAAAAAATGACTCAGCCACCTCCTTGCTGACATCACAGTCTTGTTGAGATATGCTGGCCATACGCTACCTCACCCATCCGGACCACCCAAGGTTGCATAGCCCTCATCAGTAAACAGGACTGTTTGAAAATTAATCTTTATGTATTTGTTGGCTCACTCCAACTGTTTCTGCTTGTGAGTATTGGCTAGGGGTAGCCAAATAGTAGGTTTATGCATAACTGCAAGCCTCTGCCGGATCCTGAACCTTGAGGTTCATGGGACTTCGGAGGCACCAGCAGCTTCAAATACCTGTTTGCTGCTTTGTAATGGGTTTTTGGCTAGCTCAGCAATGGAGGCACAGAATACAGCCCATTCAGACTTGATATCCTTGTCCTCCCCCGGAATGCAGGCGAAGCTCTGCCAGAGTTGAGAGTAAGACTCGACGAATAGGAGACTCTGCCAGATGTTCCCAGCACACCCTCATTAGACCTTTGGGTCTCCCAGGTCTGTTCCGGCATCCTTCCCTGCCATCTAATCCATCTCATCACCAGGTGATTATCAGTTGACAGCTCAGACCCTCTCTTCACCCGCGTGTCCAGAACATTTGGACGCAGGTCTGATGATATGACTACAAAGTCGATCATAGACCTGCGGCCTAGGGTGTCCTGGTGCACTTGTGGACAACCTTATGTTCGAACATGGTGTTGGGTATGCAAAAACTGAACTGAACAGAAGTCCAATAACATCACACCACAAACAAATGGCTGAATTTGTCCAGAAAATATTGGCACAAATTGTTGGGGTTTTTGACTTTGGAGGTTCCACTATTTACACAAGACTCAGATCTTTCTAAACAGGATGCATTTGTCCATTTGTCAACAAGCACACTCCTCCCCTTACATCTTAATCCGCTCACTACACTTTGCCAAAGGCAGAGGTTAAACTGGATTAAACAATCAGTGGTTCTACCTCACATCCACGCTCTACAACCTATAAAAGCAGCATATAATTGACAGTGAATAGGGTTTATCTTTTTTTCTGATAGAACATGCTCTCCTCTCTCCTTTTTACACGAATGCAAATATTCATACAATCCAAGGATTAGTGGCATTAGAGCACACGATTCCACCTGAGGCAAGATCACCTGGTGTTCAGCCTCAGCAACATGTTAGTCTTGCTTTAAATTTAAATTAACTGGGATGTTGTTTTTTTTTACTTCTAAGAAAGTTAAGGCATTCTATTGCACCATGTAAGATACACTACCCGTCAAAAGTTTTACAACACGTAGTACTTCAGAACTCGGAACACCTGTAGGAATGAGTTTCACCAAATGCCAAAGCTTGATCAACCTCCATTTCTGCAGCTATAAAATTGTTGACCCATTTTGTGGTCCCTGAAACAGGTCTTTTTGTGTATTTTTGAAATACACATTATTTTTCAGTTTTGGGTAAACTTACCTTTATTTTAACCTCTGGCACTTCACCAGTTACCTTTGTACCATTTCAAGTTATTCATTGGACTTGAACAACTTACATTTCCATAAATAACTGGAAAAATTGGAGTGCTCTATAACTTTTGACCCGTAGTGTATGCTGTAACTTTAGGTCTTGCATAACAAATGGTGTATTATACAGACCCTTTCCAAAAAAGAATGTAATGGAAAAGTTGTTTAATTTCCATAATTCCATTCAAAAAGTTAAACTTTCATAGATTATAGATTCAGGGCCCACAATTTAAACGATTTCAAGTGTTTATTTTTTTATTTTTACGTAATTTGGGCTCCCAGCTCATAAAACCCACGAAAACAGGAATTCCAAAAATTAGAATACTGTGAAGAAATCACCATTTACTTCTCAGTTTTTGCAGGAAAAAAAAAAAAAAAATTAGGATCACATCAAATCAATCAAAATATGGTACTTTCAAAACGATATGTCAATCTTCAATACTTGGTTGGGAATCCCTTTGCCTTAATCACTGCCTCGATGCGACGTGGCTTTGAAGCAATCAGCCTGTGGCATTGCCTGGGAGTTATGGAAGCCCAGATTTCCTTGATGCTTGCTGTCAGCTCTTCTTTGTTGTTGGGTCTGGTGCCCCTCATTTTCCTCTTGAGAATACCCCATAGATTCTCAATGGGGTTTAGGTCCGGCGAGTTGGCTGGCCAGTCAAGCACTGTGATGGCATGGGCATCAAACCAAGTTTTGCTGCTTCTGGCGGTATGGGCAGGGGCCAGGTCCTGCTGGAAGATGAAATCTGCATCTCCATACAGATCCTCAGCAGAAGGAATCATGAAGTCCTCTAAAACATTCTGGTAGACTGTCGCGGTGACCTTGGATTTAAGAAAGCAGAGTTTACCAACACCTGCACCGGACATTGCACCCCAAATCATGACGGACTGTGGATATTTCACACTGGACCTCAGGCAGCTTGTGTTCTGTTCCTCAACCGTCTTCCTCCAAACCCTTGGACCTTGATTCCCAAATGAAAGACACACTTTACTTTCATCGGAAAAGAGGACCTTGGACCACTGGCCAACAGTCCAGTCCTTCTTCTCCTTGGCCCTTTGGAGACGCTTCCTACGTTGGCTCAGGTTCAGAAGTGGCTTGACCCGAGGAACCCGACAGTTGTAGCCCATCTCCCGGATGCGTCTGAATGTGGTGGTTTTTGAAGCTGTGACTCCCGCCTCATTCCACTCTTTCTGGATCTCGGCCAGATTCTTGAATCTTCCCTGATTGATAATCCGCTGAAGCCCACGATCATCTCTTTTGCTGGTGCATCTTCTCCTGCCACATTTTGCCCTTCCTCTAGACTTTCCATTGATATGCTTGGACACAGCACTCTGTGAACAACCAGCCTCCTTAGCTATGAACTTTTGTGGCTTACCCATCCTATGGAGGGTATCAATGATGGTCTTCTGGCCAGTTGTCATGTCTGCAGTCTTCCCCATATTGAACCGAACTGAGACAATTGAACCAAACTGAAGCAGCAGGTGATTTGACTTTAGTAGATGATTAGTGTGTGACGCTCAGTTTAAAACATTCATGCCCTGCAAAATTTGGGCTGATTTCGTCACAGTATTCTAATTTTTTGAATTCTTGTTTTTGTGGGTTTAATGAGCTGGAAGCCCAAATTATGTAAAAATAAACAAATAAACACTTGAAATCGTTTAAATTGTGGGCCCTGAATCTATAATCTATGAAAGTTAAACTTTTTGAATGGAATTATGGAAATTAAACAACTTTTCTATGACATTCTAATTTTTTGGAAAGGGTCTGTATATCCACTTGGCTTTCTTTGGGATTACGAGCTTTGTTTTAAGTCTGTACTCAAGTAGGCTTATGTAGAAGACAGTTGCTTTGTAGAATCAGGAGCAGTAGTAAAGCCGACAGTTTATTAATTAATTGTACTTACTGAAGTTATTTGTAAGATTTGAGGGCACACTTGGGAAACTTTAACATCAAATACCCCTCTGTCACAGGCCCTGTCACACCTTGACGATCTAGCCAGCGCATGCCCGACGTGATCATTTTGATGGCATACGTTGAACTGTGGATGTTTTTTTCAATTTTGGGCGTATACATAGCGTATTCATAACGACTTTGACGTATACATGACGTATTAGTAACTTATATAGAACGTTTCTATAACTTATAGACAACTTATTACCAACGAATGCGTAGCGTGTTGCCGGTGTTCACAGCTTATGCCCAACACCAGTCTAACTTATGCAAACCGCACGGCAGCGTATGGCCTACGATGACGTGCCGTAGCCTATAAAAAGGCTGCCACTTGATGACTCACTTCACTAGACATCGCAGTGTCAACATCACCATCATGCC
Source organism: Dunckerocampus dactyliophorus (assembly GCF_027744805.1). Classification (NCBI taxonomy): domain Eukaryota; kingdom Metazoa; phylum Chordata; class Actinopteri; order Syngnathiformes; family Syngnathidae; genus Dunckerocampus; species Dunckerocampus dactyliophorus. The sequence goes on along the minus strand of NC_072819.1, from coordinate 18,231,835 downwards.
GAAGAAAATTTCGAAGACCGCTGCCAAGAAGTATCAGGGCAGTGACGGAGGGATTGATCACCACCCACAGCCTCCCCCTCCCACTCTCACTGTGATGGAGATGACGCAGGTTCTAACGCCTCTTCCCCTGTTGGTTCCATTCCCAGTGTCACAGTGCCCTCTACTGGTCAAGCATGTAGCAGTATAAATATCCTTCAAGGCATACTTGTAGCATAATGTACTGTATCTGCAAACACAACAGCCTCCATCTCCTCTGAGCCAATCCTTGCCAAGAAGACAGCCAAGAAGACACAGTTTTTTCTCAAGTTATGTTGACGTATTACGACTTGTGCGTAACTTACAAATAACGTGTGTGAACGGGTGTCATCGATCGCATAACTTATTGCCTGCGTATGCGGGACAAATGAATCATACATTAACATACGTCGAAAAGTTTTGTGCATGCACAAAATTTGTGGACGACTTGGACGTACTACGTCGTATGCCGGCGTGCTCTTAACTTATACAAAACTTACCCAGAACTTATTCGATGTACGCCAGCGTATTGGCCAAATTTTTCATACGTTGGCGTAAGCCGGCTAAATCGTCTAGGTGTGACAGGGCCTTAACATAGCACAAAACTTTGGCACTTCAATTGCTGTCATGTGTGGAGACATTGGCTTTTATTTGGCCTTCATTGGCTTGTTTTGTATAGAAAAGGAGCTTCCTCAAGCAGTGTCACTATGTTATGTTTTATTGTTTTTCTACTGAGAATGGTTGACTACTTTTTATTAGAATTGGCACGAGATACTCAGTTCACGAGATGAGACAATATACGAGATTAGATCTACGAGAATGAGACAAGATTTTAACTTTATATGAATAGGACTGGACAAACACCGTTTTTAATTGAATTGAGTCACAAAACAATGCAGGTGCGTTTTTGGAAATGTTTATGGTTTTATTACATAAACAATACTATTGTCAGCATTATTTGAGACTAAATTAAGCAGGCAGCTTGATGGAATTGCTCCTGACTCGTTCATACATTCATTCATTCATTCATTCATACATTCATACTCCATGTTCTGGACTAATACGACATAAAAAAAACACACAGTGAAACTACTGTACACTGTTATCAAACGTGTATCGTCAGTTTAAAATTAAAATATATAGTATTTTATCAGATCTACAAGAACGACACAAGACGAGATTTTAACGTTCTTTTTAAGAAGGAAAATATATGACTGGACAAACAGACATTTTAATTTAACAGAGTCACAAAACAACGCGGGTGCATTTTGAAATGTTTATTGTCCCCCAAATTATTATATAAACAATATTACTGTCAGCATTATTTGAGATCAAATTAACCACAAATGTTGTAATATATTTTACTATATATATATGATCACCCAGGACACCATCCGTAGTCTCATTAGGAGCATGCCCCGACGTTGTCAGGCATGCGTACAAGCACGTGGGGGCCACACAAACTACTGAGAATCATTTTGAGTTGCTACAATGACATTTTGGCAAAATGGACCAGTGTGCTTCATCATTTTTTCCACTTTCATTTTTGGGGTGTCTTTGATTTCCCCCCTCTATAGGGTGATCATTTTCATTTCTATCAAATTATGTGGCATCATTTTGTTACTAATACATCACCCAATTATTATCAGGAAAGATATTCAAGATCATTTTTCCCCCAGTTTAGATTTGATGTGTTTTCGAAGTGTTCCTTTAATTTTTTTTGAGCAATATATATATATATATATATATATATATATATATATATATATATATATATATATATATATATATATATCATGATACAAGTACATTTTAAAATGTTTCATAACTTTGCATACAAAGCATGATGCTTTAAGCCAGGTGTGCCCATTACGTCGATCACAAGCTACCGGTCGATCGCGAAGGTAGTTTGGGTCAATCGTGTAAACGTCACTTTGTAGATGTCATATTCCAATTATGGATAATCTAACTCAAGAGTAAGATGCCTATATCTATAACAAAAGTTATCCATTCAATTGTAGAGGCTTGTTATGTCAAAAAAAAAAAAGTGAATCGCTTGATGGCTTTGCTTGCGCGTCCTGAACGCCACTATAGAAACGTGTGTTTTCTGCACTTCTGTTTTTTGAAGTATTATCTTTTTATACCTGCAAATACAGTTAAAAATAGAGAAGTGATGTGAGATACAAATCAAATTACAACTTGTATAACAGTTTTATAATGTTAAATGTAACTAAAAAAAAAGTGCCTGTACAGATAATAAAAAAAAAAAAATTACAAGTTTGACCCTGGAAGAGATTAATTTATACTTATTTATTTTTTTATTTGTTTCTAAATAAATGAAGCTCAACCAGCCAGTAATGGTTTGACGTGGCTTACAATCAACACAAAGGCCTTTCCTTCAAGTAGTCACATTTAATTGTGTTGGTCATGCCTCTTGATATTCAATTTGTTATTATTAGAAAGCCCTGTTGGTGTTCTGACACTATTTTTTTTTTTTTTTACAGTAAACACAAGCTTGCTGTCTACTGTGACTGTGACTAGTAATAATTAGTGAACTTTTCCCAGGTTGAGCCTCATTAAAGGTCCACTGTGAGACACACAGTGACCACAGGGAGTGAAGGGTATTGTTTAACTCAGTTTAATTCAAGTAGCCAATTAAAACACATATTAGTGAGATTTGCTCAGGAGAATGTGGGCATTTAACTGGGTACAAAATAAGGATGGGAACAGATCCTAATCTATCGCTGCTTATTAGCCTACTGTGTGTGGTAAATGGGAGCGTGTGTGTGTGTGTGTGTGTGTGTGTGTGTGTGTGTGTGTGTGTGTGTGTGTGTATGTCAGAGACCTGAGGGATAAGGCAAATTTGTGTATGATTGTGTGTGTGTGTGTGCGTGTGTGTGTGTGTGTGTGTGCATCTCACCTCACATGTGATTCTGTCTTGGAGGCAGCTTGGTGGAATTGCTCCTTACTCTGTTCATACATTTCCATGTTCTGTACAAATAGAAATAAAAACCATAAAGTGAAACTACATTGTTATCAAAAGTGTATCATCAGTTAGAAATTAAAATGTATAGTATTTTATTAGGTTTATGATGATGTCAATGCTACTGGTGTTGCCATGGTGACCACAGATCATCCTGACAATATGGGTGGACTTACAGTGTCCGACAGAGACAAACAAGCAGCAACATCCAAACACTCCAAACACAGAAATGATCCAAAATCAAAAAGACACAAACACCATAAAACACATGCAATGAGAAAATGCTGGATTTACAAAAATTTTGCAGGATAAAAAACAAATGCAAAAAAATGCTGCAAATGCCAAAAACACACAAACCCAAACCCCCCCAAAAAACACGAGAGAAATGTTTTAAATTCACAGAACAAAACCGAAGTTTGTCAGACTACAAGGGAAGCCAGACCGAAGGGATGTCCATCTTGAACGTTATGTGTGGGAGGCTGGCTGGCTTTTGAACAAGTGTCATTGTTAAACACTAGGTCGTAATATTTTACAGCATTATAGAGCATATACTGTGCGTCGCTAACGTCTGGTTCCCCACTGTTCCGTGAAATTGCTGCATTTCTGTCATGCAGTTGTTATTTGGGTTTGTATGCATTTTTGGCATTTTCAACATTTTTCTTTTGAATTTGTTTTTGATTTTGCAGCATTTATTTGATTGCAGTCATTTTAATTTGCAATATATTCCCGTTACATTTTTTTTTTGTGTTTGTGTGTTTGTATACCGTCCTGATTGAAATTTTAAAACCAGTTGAAGAATTGCAAGAATTTACATTTCGCACTGTTGGATCTTAAGGAGTTTCTAAGTAGAGCTTGAAAATGCAAGAAGAAGAAATGAGAGAAGTGAGAGAAAACATTTTTTGAGTAAGCAGTTTATTGCAGACAATCATTAAACTGAAATAGGCTGTTTATCAGCTGTTTAAAAGTTTAGTCAAAAAAAAAAAAAAACGAAACCTCCTAAAATAGAAATAAAATCTACAAAAAAGAACACAGTAATGAGTAGCTGCACCATTCTTGTTAATCACCTCAATAATTGGTTTGGGCATGCTTGATGCCAGTGTTTCCAGGAGGCTAATGAGAATGTTGCTCCAGGTGGTGATGATGGCTTCAGGGACAGCATTCACTGTCTGGAACTGATGTCCTTTTTTTCTAAACTTCCCTACCATCTATCCCCAAATGTTGTCAATTGGATTTAGATTAAGGGGAACACGCAGGATGGTCCAAAAGAGTGAGGTTACTCCTCTGGATGAAGTCCTTTGTCAGGCGGCCATTGTGAACTGCAGCGTTCTCCAGTGAAATACACAGTCATTACCACACAGACGAGGCCCTTCAGTCATGAGGAAAGGTCCCTGCAACATCTCCACATAGCCAGCTGCCGTTTGACGCCCCTGCACTGTGCCGTGTGGAATACATCTCAGGTGCGATCTCTTTGTCATGCCAGTAACGTTGGAAGCCATCAGGACCATCAAAGTTACATTTTTTGTCATCAGAAAATAAAACATTGTTCCATGTTTCAATGTCCCATTTTTGGTGCTCTTGTAAAAATTCCAAACAGACAGTTTTGTGGCATTTAAGTAGACAAGGCCTTTGATATTTTTTTCTCTGAAAACTCTTCTCTCACAGATGTCGTGTGATGGTTATTGGACTGCACTTGGCTCCAGTAACAACCTTCATTTGGGCCGAGGATCATCCCGTGGCTTGACGGACAATCGGATCCCCATCCTTTTGGCTCAACCGCTTGATTTTCCCCCCCCATAACACTCAGCATCTATGAAGAAGTTTAAAATGACTGTCTTACTGTGTCCAACCTCAGCAGCAATTGTGCGTTGCAAGAGGCCTTGCTTATGTAGCTCAACAATCCGACTGCGTTTAAAGACAGAAATCCTTTTTGCTTTTGCCATCAAGACAACCTGACAGTGTGAATACCTGACAAAAATGACATTAAATCCCCATTTTGCCAAGATTTGGGCTTTTAAAAGCTTAAACTTTTTGTGAGCTCATGAATAGACTATTTCAATAGAATGATTGTTTGAAATAAATTGCTTACTCAGAATATTTTTGTCTCACTTCCATGTTTTCTTTTGGAATTTTGAAGCTCTAATTAGAACCTTCTGATGATTCAACTGTGCAAAATATAAATAAGACTATTTTTATTTATTTATTAATTTCAATTTTTTGACTGGTCTTAGAATTTTGATCAGGAGTGTATTTTTGGTTTTGCATCCTTTCTGCAGTTGTCCCTATCGGCCACCGTACAGCCGAACCTAAACACCTGTTCTGTTAACACTAGCCTCTGTGCCAACTTCCCTATTCAATTGTGTTGCGCGCAATGCCTGTGTAAATGTTGCTGCACACAAAAAATCACCACATTTACTATAGAACAGACAATTCTAGTGCTGAAAGGAAAACTGCACTTTTTTGGAATTTTGCCCATCCACACTTCTTTCTCTTTTCTGTGCATTCTAAACAGACAAAAACAGCTATCATGTGGGAGCTAACAATGCAACGGGACACACCTGTTTCAACTATAAAGCCATAAAAAACCCTACCTTCTATTTACATAACTGACCTGTATATAAGCTACAGCAACATTGTTATTGTAACATAAATAACTATTTTCCTGACATAGTGATGCAGCGCCTGAGCATGTTTTCCTTTAACATGCTAAATCCTTAAATGCATACTTGCGCTGTTTTCTTTCAAGTATATATCCATATATTCCGGACTATTGAGCGCACCTGAATATAAGATGCGTCTGCCAAAAAAAAGAGAACATTTTTTTTGTACATACATAAGCCACACTTGTCTATAAGCCACAGCTGTCCACGTTGTTACATGAGATATTCACACAGAAAGAAACACTACAAACCTTGTAATCCTACCTACACTTCACAGTGTCACTCGTTAGCTCCGGTGAGATGTGAGATGCCTAAATGCACTATTTCCTGTTTTGGCACGCTAAGCATCATGGGAAAGTTCTTTTAGCCATATAACAGCCACATCATTGTTTAAGACGCAGGGTTCAAAGCGTGTGAAAAAAGTAGCGGCTCCTCAAATTATGGTAAACAAGTCTCCATAAGTGATTAAGTAAAGCAACATTTCTTTCCACAACATTAAATCTGTGGTTCTTCTCTTAAATTTTAAGATTTTTTTTCCCCAAGCAAACATTTGAATGAAGGAGAGTGGTCTTATGAAAAAAGCAAACAAAAAACACTGCTAATCTTGAGGCTCTCCTATACTGCTCTCCCTGGCTTAAGCCTGCACACATAAAGCCTCCTCTACAAATATTGAACCAATAAACGTTACCGGCTGAGAGGAAAAAACAAGGAAGGCGGCAAAAGTGAAGAGGAAACGCTTTAGAAGATGAGCAGAACATCACAAAAGAAAAGAAGTGGGGAACATGAGTATTAAAAAAAAATGGTTAAAGCAGTATATGGCCCTGTATGGGCTGTAGTCTGGGCCATAGATGAAAGAAGCAGCATCCAGATTCAGAACTCCATCAATTCATCATAAATTAAGCAGTAGTAATGGTTCAAACATGTACTACAGTAGATCTCATACTCAAGATACTGTATATATATATTTTTTTAAATCTAAAAATAAATTAAAAAACAAGAAAAAAAGATCATTACCAAAGAAGTGTGGATAAGGACATAACTACAGTCAAGCATGAGTGTGTTAGTATCATGGCATGGGGGGCTGTGGTTCAGTGAGGGTAAACATGAATTGTAACATGTACTGTGAGCATGATCCCCTTCCTTGGGAAACTAGGCTCCATGACAGTATTGTACCAAGATAACACGCCGAAACACACCTCCAAGATACTGTAAGTGCTTTGTGAGGAAGTGGAAGGAAAAGGTGATGGAGTGGCCAAGTATAAAGGCCAAGTTTCCTGAACCCAATTGAGCACCTACACTGACTGCTCTTAAGTCCAACATCAAAGTTTAATTTCTGTAGTATTATCCCTTGAAAAGATGCACAGTAATAAAGTGGTTACTGAAACGTGAGGAGTGTACTCACTTTTGTGAGCTACTGTATGATTCAGTTTCAGGTTTACACTTCTTGCAGTGGCTATAATTGCCCGCTTCCTGATTTCTTATTTTTTTGCATGATTGTCGCACTTAAAGTAAATGTTTCATGTCAAACAAATTAAAATATTAGTCAATGATAACACAACTGAACACAAAATACAGTTTTTAAATGAAACTTTTTATTATTAAGGGAGAAAAATCCAAACCTACATGGCCCTACGAGTGAAAATGTGATTGCCCCTAAACCTAATGACTGGTTGGGCCACCCTTAGCAGCAACTACTGCAATCAAGCATTTGAAATAACTTGCAATGAGTCTCTTACAGCGCTGTGGATGAATTTTGGCCCACTCCTTTGTTGTAATTTAGGGTTTTCCTGCATGAACCACCTTTTTAAGGTCATGCCATAGAATTCAGGATTCAGGATTCATCTCAATAGGATTCAGGTCAGGACTGTGACTAGGTCAAAGTCTTTATTTTGTTTTTCTTCAGCCATTCAGAATTGGACTTGCTGCTATGTTTTGGATCATTGTCCTGCTGCAGAACCCAATTTGGTTTCAGCTTGAGGTCACAAACAGATGGCTGGACATTCTCATTCCTGATTTTTTGGTAGCATAATTCATGGTTCCATTTATCACATTAAGTCTTCCAGGTCCTAACAAGCAGCAAAACTGCCCAGGACCATCACACTATCACCACCACATTTACTTTTGGTATGATGGTCTTTTTCTGAAATGCGGCATTACTTTTACGCCAGATGTACTGGGACGCACACCTCCCAAAAAGTTCAACTTTTTTCTCGTCAGACAAAGGTATTTTCCCGAAGGTCTTTGGGATCGTCAAGATATTTTCTGGCAAAACTGAGACAAGTCTTAATGTTCTTTTTGTTCAGCAGTGCTTTTCATCTTAGAACTCTGCCATGCAGGCCGTTTTTGCCCAGTGTCTTTCTTATAGTGGAGTCATGAACACTGACCTTAACTAAGGCAAAGTGAGGCCTGCAGTTCTTTGGATGTTGTTGTGGGATGTTGCTCTTGGATGAGTCGCCGCTGCACTCTTGGGGTAATTTTGGTTGGCCGACCACTCCTGGGAAGGTTCACCACCGTTCCATGTTTTCACCATTTGTGGATAATTTTTTTCCAAAGATGGCGCCCTCCGTGGCAGACGTCTCTGTGACACTCTCCCGTGTTTTTCAAATTTTTGCTATTTTATTGTTCATTTTGGACATTCAACACACTCACGCAATACATTACAACAGAGAGACACTTTTGAACATCGGGTTCACCATGAACTTTCATTTAGCCTCTCAGACTTTGCCTTTCTTCTGCGCCGGGAGAACGCAGCAGCCTGCGGGCCTGGTGAGCTGAATACCCGGCGAGCAAAGCATCCGAGGCGTAAACGAGGCAAGCGGGCCGGCCTGCATGCTAGGCTAAAAGCTAGAGCGACTAGGCCACCGCTACCAAGCCTGCTGCTAGCCAACGTCCGCTCTCTTGAAAACAAGATGGACGAACTACGAGCAAGGATTACAGCTCAACGTGAGATCAGGGAATGCTGTGTCCTCACCTTCACAGAAACCTGGCTGACGGAGGATATACCGGACTCGGCGATCCAGTTAGAAACATTTGCTGCTTACCGGGGAGATCGGACTTTAGCGTCTGGTAAACACAGAGGTGACGGCGTCTGTGTTTACGTAAACAAACGGTGGTGCACAGACGTTGGAAAAGCACTGCTCACAGGACATTGAGCTGCTGATGGTGAAATGCAGACCTTTTTATTTACCTCGTGAGTTTAGCGCTGTGTATTTAACTGCTGTTTACATCCCACCACGAGCTAACACCGCTAACGCACTAGGCCTCCTGCATGACATCATTGATAAACACGAGACCAAACACCCAGACGCTGTATTCATTATATCTGGCGATTTCAACCACTGTAACTTCAGGACTGTCCTCCCCAAATATTACCAGCATGTGAGCTTTCCCACAAGGGAAAATAACATCCTGGACCAAGTCTACAGCAACATGAAAGGTGCTTTGAAGGCTGTTCCAAGACCCCACTTTGGAAAGGCCGACCACATCTCTATTTTCCTTTATCCAACATACAGACAACTTCTTAAAAAAGCTCCCCCTGTAAGTACAGCAGTTAAAGTGTGGAATGAAGAAACTGATCAAGTACTTCAGGACTGCTTTGGCTGCACAAACTGGGATGTGTTTAAAACTGCAGCGGGGAGGGAAGATTGTACTGTTGATTTGGATGAATATGCTTCTGCTGTTACTAGCTACATTAGCACATGCATAGAGACTGTTACCACCACCAAGTATTACAGAAAATACCCTAACCAAAAACAGTGGATGAACTGTGATGTAAGGGCTAAACTACGTGCTCGTTCGACTGCATTTGTCATGGGCACCGCTGATGACTACAAAAAGGCCAGATATGACCTGAGGAGGTCCATACAAGAGGCCAAAAGACAGTACAGACAGAAGCTGGAGGGCTACTATTCCACCTCAGACCCTCGGCGCATGTGGGCGGGGCTCCAGCACATCACAGACTATCGACAGCGGAGTAGCGTAGCCACGTCCAGCCAAACCACACTTCCAGACGAGCTGAATGAGTTCTATGCCCGCTTTGACACCCAAACTCCTGACGAGCAGAGAGGATGGCTGGACTTGGGGAGCACACAGGACTCACCTCTCATGGTGACATCAGCTGATGTGCGCAGGGTTCTAAACAAAACAAACCCACGAAAAGCAGCAGGCCCAGACAACATCTCAGGACGTGCACTTCGGGTTTGCTCATCAGAGCTAGCTGATGTGCTTGCCGACATATTTAACCTGTCGCTTGCACAAGCATCTGTACCGACCTGCTGTAAGTCCACCACCATAGTGCCCGTACCCAAGAAGAGCAACGTGACCTGCTTAAATGACTATCGCCCTATAGCACTCACTCCTATTGTTATGAAGTGCTTTGAAAGAATAGTCATGACCCACATCAAAAAGAGCATCCCGGCGGCAACTGTGGACCCTCTACAGTTTGCATATCGCCAGAACCGGTCCACTGATGATGCAGTCAACACTGCCATCAACACAGCCCTTTCTCACCTACAGGGCCAGGACACATATGTCAGAATGCTATTTATAGACTATAGCTCTGCTTTTAATACAGTCAGCCCCCACAAACTCACAAATAAGCTCCTCACACTTGGCCTGTCTCCCTCCCTCTGTAACTGGGTGTTTAACTTTCTCACAGGCAGACCCCAGTCAGTCAGAGTCCACAATCGCACATCCAGCTCAAGAATTGTGAGCACTGGGACCCCACAGGGGTGTGTGCTGGGTCCACTCCTCAACACGCTCTTCACCTACGATTGCGTGGCCTCTCAGAACAACACCAGCATCATTAAATTTGCGGATGACACTACAGTCATCGGACTGATCACTGGTGGTGTTGAAACATCATACAGAAGAGAGGTGGCGGACCTCATAGCTTGGTGTCGTGCTAACAATCTCCTTCTCAATACAGATAAGACTAAAGAGATGATCATCGACCCAAGAACAAGAGAAAAGGAGCCGCATAGACCCCTGTTTATTGATGAGACTGAGGTGGAGAGGGTGAAAACCTACAAGTTCCTTGGCACACACATCAGCGAGGACCTCACCTGGTCTCACAACACCCAACAAATTATGAAGAAGTCCCAAAGGAGACTGTACTTCCTGAGAAGACTGAGGAAATTTAGCATGTCCACCACAATCCTGAGTTGCTTCTACAGATGCACTATCGAAAGTGTCCTTACCGCCTCCATCACTGTTTGGTACGGTAACTGTACAACACGTGATAGGAAGGCACTCCAGCGGGTGATCAAGACCTCACAGAACATTGTTGGGGCAGCCCTCCCCTCACTGCAAGACATTTATAAAACCAGAGTCCTACGAAGAACACACAACCTCATCAAGGACAGCACACATCCACAACACTCATTATTCACACTCCTACCGTCAGGCAGACGCTACAGGAGTTTGAAGTCCAGGACCACAAGGCTGGCAAACAGCTTTTACCCACAGGTCATCAGGCTTCTCAACAAAGCATTCACACACGCCACACGCAACACAAGCACACACTCATAGCACTTTATTTATTTATTTGTATTATTTATTTGTATTAATGTCTCTTCTGTTTTTGTTGCTTAATTTATTGGTATATATGTTTATGTGTTTATGTTTATGTTTTTATTTCTTGTGTTTTCTTTCTTTTCTTGGGAGAATGAACAGAATAAGATTTTCATTGCATGGTATAACTGCTGTTTTACCATGCACATGACAATAAAACTCTCTTGAATCTTGAATCTTGAATCTAATGGCTCTCACTGTGGTTTGCTTGAGTCCCAAAGCTTTAGAAAAGGCTTTATAACCTTTTCCAGACTGATAGATCTCAATTAATCTCAGCTAACGTATGTTTTAACGCGGAGAATCACTTTTTGTAGGTTTAGATTTTTTTTCTCCCTGCATTTTGTGTTCAGTTGTGTTGGCACTGAATAATATTTAAATTCATCTGATGATCTGAAACATTGAAGTGTGACAAACACGCAAAAAAAAAAAGAAATCTGGAAGGGTCCAACATTTTTTCACACCACTGTAACATATTTGTCTAGTTTATTGAATTTTATGCATTGAAGAAGAGTCACTGGCATTTCCACAGTAATGATTCTTTGATCCATCTGAGTAAAACTGGAAAAACGCCATTCTGGTGGCAGATGGGACTTAACCTGGTTAAATCTCTCAATTTCTTGTTTGTGTTATACACTCAAGAAAAACTTTTCCTACATACACAAAATGCTTATTTCTTTCAAATATTGTTCACAAATCTGTCTAAATCTGTGGGAGCAAGCACTTCTCCTTTTCCAAGATATTCCATTCACTTCACAGGTGTGGCATATGAACAGTGTTGGGCAAGTTACTTTGAAAAAGTAATTAGTTTCAGTTAGTACTTACATGTCACAGAAAGTAACTGAGTTATTTATTTATTTATCAAAATTATCACATAAACATATAAATTATCACATAAACACTGCAATTCTTTTTAAGTATAAAACAAGCAGTATAAAATTATTAATATGAACTTTGCATAATAAAAATGAACTTTGAATTAAAAAAAAGTAAAATTAGCATGAAAATACAACATTTTCACAGCTTTAACTTTCAAATAATATATTTCAAGTATCTTATTTTTACTTTCAATAAATAAGATATTTCCAACTATAATAATCCTGTTAAGTGCAAAAGAAAATAAATAACAATGAGGTAAAATGCTCTTAAACAGTATTGCAGGTTTGAATTGCTCGTCACAGACGTACACAGTGTCTTTGCACCAGGACACAACGTGCATCTAACAGGTACTTTTTTCTCTTTTATCTCAGTCAGATTAAAATAGTGTCGATACTTCCAGCCTGTAAATGCCGATTTTTTACCTGTCCCTGGCCCTGCTTCACTCGCCATCGCTCCCTCTTGTTTTGATTGAGACCGCATGCAGCATGGGATATGTGAGCATCCTCCCACTTGACTCCTCAGCCAATCAACACGCGTGTGACCCGCCGCTAATTGTCTCATCTCAGAGAGAGAGAAATGACATCCCCCGCTGCCAAGCTTGAATCAAAGCAACGCGCCGCATTTCATTCTAAGTAACTAGAACGCCATTGCAAAAATGACAACAGTAACTAGTTAGATTATTCTGTTAGTGATTAAGTAACGGCGTTGGTAACCCTGTTATGTTTTAACACCGTTACTCCCAACACTGCATATGAAGATGCTGTTTAGACAGCATGGTTATTGTACAGGTCTGCCTTAGGTTGGCCACAATAAAAGGCCTCTCTAAAATGTGCAGTGTTAATACACAGCACAATTACACAGATGTCACAAGTGTTGAGGTAGTATGCAAAACACATACTGGCTGCAAGAATGCCTCCTAGAGCTGTGGCCCGTGAATTTGATGTTCATTTCTCTACCACAAGCCATCTCACAGAATTTCGCAGTACACCCAACCAGCCTCAAAACCGCAGACCACGTGTAACGACACCATCCCAGGACCTCTACATTCAGCATCTTCATTAGGTACACCTGCACAGTACAGAGCTGCAGCAAACATTCTGCCTGTATGGCTATCATACTACATTATATACATAAGCGTGGTCAAATATTACACCCCTGTCAATACGTTGCAGTATGCACATTGCAATGTTAAACTTGTTTCGTTACGCAGTATGTTTTACAAGACAGCTGTATACGACTCATACGTCAGTCACTGACGGGGTTTGTTTTTTTTCGCCTGCATGCTTCTAATTTGGCTGGTGAAATAAAGTCAGGTGATAAAAACTTTGCTTGTAGTACTGAACACGGTGTTTTTGAGAAAAATACAGTGAACAAGGCTGACAGCTTATTTGCCTTTTGTCCATCAGGAGATGTTTGCATGAATCACCAAATTCTTTCAGATCACTGACACCAGGGGTCACCAACGTGGTGCCCGCGGGCACATTTTGGAGTGGCCTTTTATTGTGAACAGCCCAAGGTACACCTGTGCAATAGTCATGCTGTTAGAGTGGTCGTCTCCCAACCTGAAGGTTGCAGGTACGATCCTCTATCCTCCTATGATCATGTCAAAGTATTCCTGGGCAAGATACCAAACCCCAATTTGCTCCTGACGCTGTGTTATCAGTAGTTAAATGTGCGAACAGTGACAAAACGCTTTGAGTGCCTTGGGGGTGGAAAAAGCTATACAAGTGAAAGACCATTTACCATCTTGATATGTCACATTTGTGAGGTGGATGGTTTATTTCGGCAAGTATTTAAGTTTTAAGTAGAGTCAACATTAGGCTCTGATATAAGTCAAGATGCTACTGTACAAAAAGGTCTCAATTCTCTACCTTACATTTTAGCTTAATGTCTTACGTTCCTTTTGATGTTGGAGAGGATTTCTTGCATAGAGATCTCTGCATTCTAAGTTCTCAATGTATTCTTCATCTTTGTGTAGTGTTTTACAATGAACAATAGCTGTCTTTTACACAAAGAATGCTTCGTATTCCACCTTTTTTTGTTTAGTAATTCCTATGGCATCCCAAACCAGGTTATATGTTAGTACTAACGTTAAGGTAATATAAGCAAAGTAAACTAAAGAAAGAAAAGAAAACTAAACTCATTGAGAACATTTGGCAGAGTCAAAGAGACTTAAACAAGAGCGTTTTGTGGCTCCGGGCACAGTAAAGCAAACACACTGAGCCCTGCATATACAGACAGAAATACACACATTTGTACAGTTGACACACAGCACACCTGATTATACAACATGCATGCAAAACGCAGACGTGCTCGCTGTCTCCCCCGTCTTTCTGTCCTTCACACTCAAGCCTGCTGAGAGGTCTATCAACAAACATCCAAGGCCAGACACCAAACACAGCTTGTGCTGCCCATATGCCAGCCTGCCAGTATTGTAGAGCCTCTGTAAACCAAACCTGTTGCTAATGAGTTTCTCGCAAATAGTCGAGCATCTGACACCAGGACTGTGTGCCAAAGACATCCTTCTCTTTGGAGTTGGTTGCACAAAAGTTGGATTTCACATATGTCCTATTCAATGTACTGGAGAAATTCTTCCCCAAGCAGAGTTCATGTAAAGGTTTGTATTGTGTGGTACCTGGTGAAGCCGAGACTTCAATACAAATGTTTTTTTTCCAGTTGAAAGCAAATAAATAGGCTCCCTGCAGAGTACTTCATACTTGCTAAAATCTCTGATCTTGCACTCACACTGGCAGAAACATCAGTAGCTGACTCATTTCTTATACTGATGTTATTTTTTAATATACAGTATTTTGGATCTTTAGTGTACTCATGCATGTTTGTGTTTGTACCCTCTTCTCCAGGAGCGCCACCTGCTCCTTGTAGAATGCATCCAGTGCTTTCAGCTGTAATTCTTTCTTCTGTAGCTCCTGAACCTGCAAGAAACATACACACATCAAACGCACACACACACACAAGCAAAGGTGGATTAAACACATGGCTGCTGCATGGTGGATTGGCCAGGTCTACAGTAGCTGTAATAAGTCAGATGGAACAAAACCCCAAAGTCCCAACATCCAAAACTTTCTCCTTCAGTCAACTATGAAATAAAAAGTTAGCAAATGAAGAAGTATGGTGAAATACTTTGGTTTGCCAGCACAACCAGAAAAAAATGCTACTGACGGCATTCAGAAATTATCTTTGTCTTGTAGCTGTGATTATTGGGAGGGGGCTAAGCGGCATAGAAAATGAGAAAATGGATGGATGGATGGATAGCACATATGTTTTGACATCATGTTTTGATCGTGCCCAAGTCATTTTTTGACTAAATTTGCTTAAATCAACTCCTTATTATGCTACCCACCTCTAGTAAATGTGTCTACATCCTCAGTTTAACAGATCATGCGATTCTACACTTGTAATAGTACATGGCCTATGTCAAGAGTGTTCTGAAAAACTTGGTTATGAGTGGCTTTGATATTACCTGTAATTGCTGTTGTTTGTTGCTGATGTTTGCAAAATACTGTATGCACACAATGGGGTTATTCTGAGAAAGTGTCTAAACCATTCCAGGCTTTGTGCTCAAGATGCAACTCAACAAAACCTAAATTCCCCAAAGAGAATTGAACGGTACTTGAACAGTGGTTATCAACTTACTTTGTCATGTCCAGTTTTTGGCTTTGTGCAAGTGGATAACATGAAAGGGGAAGTTTGACGTCATATTCCTTGACTTCCGTCTTTCTTCCCTTGTTAATTCCCTTTTTTCTTGTATTTTTGTTGCAACAAATTACTTTCTCTAGCACAATGCTGTTCAACTGATGTTCACGAGGGTATAGTACCACAGTGTGTTCCAAAAACTGTTTTTATGCAGACAGAGGAGGGAATAAGTACTCCAGAACTTGGAACACTTGTAGGAATTAGTCACACCAGCTGCCAAGGCTTGATCAAACTCCATTTCTGCAGAACAGGTTTAAATTGTTGACCCATTTTTTGGTCCCTGAAACTGGCCTTTTTGTATAATTCTGAAATACACATTATTTTTCAGTTTTGGGTAACCTTACTTTTTTTTTTTAACCTCTGGCACGTCACCACTTACCTTTGTATCATTTCAAGCTATTAATTGGACTTGAACGACTTCAATTTCAATAAATAACTGGAAAAATTGGGGTGTTCTAAAACTTTTAACCGGTAGTGTACACGTACATACAATTTTGCGCTGTTCCGTTTGTACGTTACTTTGCTGACCAAACGTCTCAGTGAGTGTTGAGTGTCGGGACGAAGGTTCTGCATCGTGATGTGTAGTTTTCTCCCAGATTGGAAAAATGGGTCGGGTGGTTATGTTTTAGGTGGGCAAGTTCGTTTTTGTTGCCTTTTTATGATGGTATCACTTTAGAATAAAGTGAGCCTACTGGCTCGTTCCTGTTGATGGGCTAACCTTGCTCATTATTAATATTTCCGCATGGGGGCTGAGGCATTTGGCATTGCAAGCATCTTTTCCCTCCTAAGTCCCCCCTGTAGTAACTTTTACTACATTACCTTGCGCTGCTCCTCACAAAGTGTCACTCTTTTGCTGTGTGTGTATGCTAGCGGCCCCGCCTCACCCCACAGAAACAAAGTGACTGTATAACTGACAAGAGGTCTCACTCTCTTCGCTGTTGTTCTTTTAAGCATCTAAATGCTGAAATAATGCAAAGAGTGAACTCTCTTCCTGTTTGGAGGTGAGAGAAAAAAAAGCAGACACACACGCACATGGCAATATTATGACTGGCAAGATTATCGGGTTCATTTTCATTTATCATGTGGTTAATTGATTTTTTTTATTGCGCAACAGGTTTTTTTTCCCTGAACGGGAAATGTTTTAATCTTGCGAGATCTTGTGACACCCCTAATGTACACACGCACACACACGCACACACTAAATATGCTTTCTATACATTTTCTACCGCAATGACCAGAACACCTGCATGAAAACTGTCCGATTAAAATGTAAATCCCCCAAAAATTGCTCAGATTAAATTAAAAGCACCTATTGTTATATATTTTAATGCAAACATTACCAGTTACGACACATTGTGACTTTGAAACAAACTGAATTCAACTATACAAAGTTAACACTCAGTTCAAATTAAAGCGGCAAATTTAATGGGTTCTTGAAAAATAACAGCCTTTACCTTGAAAAGAACAGCAATGCATTACTTGAAGTAAACATTCCAGAGGGCATAAGAAATATCCGCTACACATGAATGCCAACCTTTATTATTTAAATAACAGCACTGCATACAGAAAAACACATATACTGGAAGGATGATTCATCATAATTATCAGGGCTCCTGAACACCAAATCATACCTGATCACTTGTGTATTCCACACAAACTTAAACGGTAGCTTCGCGGCCACAGTACACATTAATGCACAATAAATTAGTGAATGTGTCAATTCAGTATCCACAATGGAGTTTACGCTTGGCAGGGTTTGAGTTACTAGGGAGCGAGTTTAAATAAAAGCAAACACACTTCCTTGCCCTATCTGTATGCCACTGCGCTAGTCCAGATTTAATTTACAGCCAAGAGAGAAAAATGAGAGTGAATTATATGACTCCCCTGTTGTCTCTCCAGGGGTCCTGTGAGTCTTTGGTAGATAACAGGCAGCCAGGCAAGACTCAACACACACAGGCCAAGAGAAGGTCCTTTCTCTGTTGGAATACCTGGCATTGTCTGCTGATATTGGCCATCTGTATTGGGTTTTTTTTACCAATGTGAGACAATGACTTCACTGCTTAGTCCAATCCGTGTGTCTTTGGACATGTCTACGCCAATAAAAAAAATTACCACATGACTGAGGAAACTAAAAACTAAATTTCTATTTTTGTAAAAATGAGATAAGTTGAATACCCACACATGCAGCACACTCGTCCCCAGTGGGCACAGTGTGTATACTGTGTCACCATCTGATAACAGCAGCAGTCTGTTCGCACAATCGCCTCCTCTCATTATTTACTCTGCTGGGTTTATTTAACACACAGCTAGCAGCAAGGCAATAAATTAGCACTCAATAATAATTGGCCTGGTAATTACAGCCAGAGATGAAGAATAACAATTTGGGCCACAATTTTTTATTTATTTATTGACTTATTTATCTATTTACAGCTCCTCCGGTTTGTCATGAATAGTTTTAATTTTATGATAGCTGCTCCCTCAGCACATAGCACATTTTAAATAAGGTTATGCATATATTTATGCAGAACTTCATTTGTTTTAAATGTTTTTATTTATTACTTACTGTTATTTGTCATGGTACATATTGCACCTTTAGGATAATATTTCAAATTCCGTCATTCCATTCAATTCAAATTGAAAATTTGCTCATAACTGTTGTTTTCCCTTAAAGGGCCCATGTTAAACTATTTTTCAAATATTTCAAATAAGTCTCAGAGGTGCTTGATGCTGGAATTTAGACAGTTTAAAAGTGCTTTTAGTAAGTCCTATTGGGAAAACACTGTATTGTGTGTCTGTAGCTTTAATGCTAAAGAGCTTTGCATGTCCACGCCTGTCTGCGACAGAGGGTGTATCCACGAAGAGATATTGTGTACTTTGTCCACTTTTTACATATACATGGTTACTCTGCACTTGTACAACGTTATAGATGTCATATCACATACAACAATGTAACATTAAAGAGTGGGACAAAAAGACACAGACGTAAACGTCTCCAACGACATGTTTTGCAATTGAGCACAAAATGCAACAAACACATGTTGGTAGAGTGTGTCCAGCAAGCTACCCATCATGCTTTGTGGTGAGAAGATATGGCTGTAATTTAGGCATGTGTGTTGTGCATTATTGTTGACTGTTGTTTTTGTGCTTATTGTGTTGTTTTTGTTAGCACCATGAATGAGATGGTTGTTTGGATTGCCACATAATAAATGCTGCTGAAACCAATCATGTATTGTTTCTTTTTCCAGTGTGATTCAAACTTGCCACAATTGCATGGAAAGTCATGTTGCAAGCTACTACTTCTATTTTTTTTTAATAATAACTTACACTGCTGTGTTAGATGGAAGTAAACTTTAATGCAGTTGAAAAACTAAAGTGTATCTTACGGAAAATCTAAATTCATTTTGTAGCCGCTTTTTTACTCACGCAGTTGACTTCCCATCTGTGAATGCACCTGCCTGTGTAAGTTACATGGAATAAGGTGCAGCATATTGAACTGCAAGCACACAGAAAAAACACACAAATCCGCACACATAGACACATAGACCCGGTGAGCCTAATAGCTTAATATGCAGAACCATATCAACTCCTGCAGATTACAATTACTGATACACATGCTGGCTTATCAGCACCTCAGCCTCATCCTCGTCCTCTCACTCACTCATTTTTATCCTTTCACTAAACCCTCTGTGATCTATCAATGCTTCTTTTTCTGATTTTCCTCTCTTGTTTACTTCTGTTTTTCTTATTACATCTGCTTTTTCACACTACTGACTGTAAGCACTGTGCCTAAATGGAATAAAATGATAGCTAAGGCACTACATTATCCATAAAGAAAAAAGCATATCAAAGCACATATCAGAATATTCATTCAGCGATAACCCTTGCCTGAAAAATGTAACATCAATTGAAATTCAAGATCAAAAAATGTAAGTGCGCATTTTAACTTGTTTTTCACTCATTTAAATGGCTTAATATCACAGAGGCACCATATGTCTGGCTAAATAAGCAAGTCAGAGCAGTACATGATAAAACATGGGGCAATTCACCAGCTAATATGTAGCTGGGTAATGAAGCTTGTCCCCATCTGCCTCCGCTCGCGAGTGTGTGGGTTCACAGCTGTTTCTTTCACACCCATTACTAAAGTCTGAATGGGCTCCCTGAGTATGTCGGAGAGGGGATGCGACGCCGCTGCCGGATCTCCAGCTGACGACGTGTCATTAAGTGTAAACAAGGCAGGTAGGTGAGCCCAATCAAAGGAGACATCTGGCTCAATTTACCAGTGATGCTTGAAGTAACAATTTCTTGAACTAACATTTTGATGGAAAAGATAGGAATCTCAACTACCGTATTTGTTTAAGCTTCCACTTTAACAGATGCCAAACCCCAATTACATGCTGGCATGAGAGTCCGCTTGAAGCGAAACGCAAAACCTCTTTTATCAATTTTGACTCTAGTGTCATGATACACTCAGCTCACGAGACCATACACGATATTGGGTTCACAAGAACGAGACGAGACGTTACGAATAATGCATTTTTGCCGAATACGAGTATGAAACGAGTACATCTTGTCATTATACGTAATCGTGATGAAAGAAAATCCTCATTATGTGTATTCATTCTTCCAGATCTGTGATTGGCCAGCCATACACAGCGACCACTATTGGCTAGGGTAGAGCCACAGAGGACTTGATCGGTACCTCATTCACATACACGGTACAATTGCCAAGTTGAAAATGCCTCGTGTGGCGTTGCCCACTGCCTCCACTTTATTAGGTTTTCCTCAGCTCGCCTCTATTTTGGTTTGTATCTAAAGTTACTTGGTACACTTGTTTCTCGTGTTGTGTCAGTCACTTATGCAACTCAATTGGGGTAGCATGACCACTTTTTTACTTGAAATGTATTTTTGTCTTATTCCATGAAGTCATCATAAAACAGGCGTGCTACCTACAGTATAAGCATTTTGTTGTGGTAACAGTAACCTGCATTGACTGGCCACAACTTCAGGTACACCTGCACAGTACAGAGCTGCATCAAAGATTCTGCCTGTAAGGCTATCATACTATATTATATACATAAGCGTGGTAAAATATTACACCCCTGTCAATATGTTGCAGTATGCACGCAATCTTAAACTTGTTTCGTAACGTACGCAGTGCATTTCACAAGACAGCTGTATACGGCTCGTGTCACAGTCACTGCTGGGGTTTTTTTTCCGTCTGCTTGCTGCAGGTTGGACAAATGTATTAATAAGAATGAATTACTTGCAAAAAAAAATGGATTGAGTGGACATCGAAAGTACAAACAAAAACAAATTTCTGGGGGTCATTAAATGAAAAGAGCTGGAACTCTCAGATCAAAAATATACAACATAAAGTGGCGAGAAATATATATCAATATTGAATACCGTAAATCACGGTGTATAAACCGCACCCGTGTATTAACCGCACCCCCATTTTCAGGCTCACGGCGGGGGAAAAAAAAAAGTTTAGTTCATAAATGCTTGCCAACTCTTTCATCTCAAATCAACATGCGTAAAGGTACTAAGCAATTTCAAAAAGAAGAGAAAGAAGAAATCTGCTGTCCATCAATTCATCTGCAATGGAATTCATGAAGCCCATTTGGGAATAGCCGTCTGTGGGTCAGACAGTTGCTTTGACTTTAGCGCCCTCTGCTGTACAGTTGCTGAAAATGCTTGTGTATGCAATTTCTTTCTAACTTATCTGACAGCTGATGTCTTTATTTTCACACAGTGAAACAATCTCTATATACACTGAAGCTAACCTAAGCTTCCATTAAAACATTGCAGATGATGTAAAATACAATTCAAATTCACACTGAAGCAATGCAGCATTATGTGTTATGTACAATACATGGATAACTGATCCGTATGCGCAGAACGCCGCTCTATCACCGCTCGCGTCACCGCTAAACCAACGTTCGCTACCGTTAAATCAAGGCTAAAGCAACACCGGCTTCAGTGGTGCACCGCTAGGACAACGCCGGTGTTCTCTATTTTTTTTTCCACTTTACTCGCCAAAGATACTGCAAAAAATCAGTTAGGATATTCCAGAATGCCGCATATAGAGAACATACAAATCCTCTATTTGTAAAATCACAATGATTAAAATTTGACAATTTAGTTGATTTTCAAACTGCTAAAATTATGCATAAAGCAAACAGTAATCTGCTACCTAAAAATGTCATACAATTCTTATACAAAAGAGGAGAAATATGACCTCGGGGAAAAATTTATCTTAACACATTTATATGCCAGAAAAACCCTAAAATCCTTCAGCATCTCAGAATGTGGAATCAAATTATGGAACGGATTGAGCAGAACTCATACAATGCACTAAGATGAGCGATTTCAAGGAACAATACAAGCAGTTGATGTTTGCTAAGTACAAGGAAGAAGAGTCTTGAAACACTATGTACATAAAATGCTACAGTGGTATGAAAAAGTATCTGAACCTTTTGGAATTTCTCACATTTCTGCATAAAATCACCAACAAATGTGATCTGATCTTTGTCAATATCACACAGATGAAAAAACAGTGTCTGCTTTAACTAAAACCACCCAAACATTTATAGGTTTTTATATTTTAATGAGGATAGCACTATGTTTTGTCTATTTCATATTATTTATTATGATTGTCAAATCAAGTAGTTACGTTGACCAGAAATTTGACTAAATTTGAAACTTGGCTACTATTTTTTTCTATTATTTATTACATTATCTCAATAATTTTCTATGTATTCAACTAGAAGAGAGTGTATTTGGAATACAGGAAATGGACAAAAGTACTGCAATTGACGTAAAAAGAATGGATTACATAAGATTTGCTTATTCCTAGTCCTTTTGGGCATGTGGAACTGTGAATTGTAATATGTGATGTATTACAATGTAACTTGTATCCATGTTCAAACAAATTAAATCATGACCATTACCAATTTGGCTGGTGATATAAAGTCAGTTGGAAAACTTTGGTTGTACTGAACACGGTGCTTTTGAGAAAAATACAGTGAACAAGGCTGACAGATTATTTCCCTCTTTGCCATCAGTGGATGTTTGCATGAATCACACTTCACACAGATCATTAAAAAAAATTAAATAATAAAGTCTTAAATATCACTTGCACACATACACAGTACACATATAGCTAAATAATAAACAATAAATATAGCAACTTCTGATCAATCCATATAGATTTCAGAATAATGTACAGATTTAAGCCCCACCTATTTCTGATTAAACCACACCCACTTCCGGTTTATGCCCCACCTACTCCGAGTACAGATACAAATAATTTAGATGGGTGAACAGATACAGATAGTGGTGTACTTGCTCATCCCTATAAAGCGGCGTTTACACTTGCACGCATTTTGCCTCCGCATTGTCCTGCAATTTTCCATGGAAATACATGTCATTTATTTATTTATTTATTTATGGCATGCCTGAAAAGCGTGAAGACGAGTTTGTGCACTGTTTGCGTTCTGTTTATGCATAAATTATGCACTTGGCATGCAATTTGTGACCAAAAATGGTGTGTATTGGCACAAATTGACCATGCTCCCGCAAGACTTACAGTATTTACACCTTGTCAAGTAGTGTTTACATCAAGTGCACGACAGTAGTACAATAGTATGAATAGTATAAAGGAAAGATAAATCTATATTTTCTCACAACTGCAGATAGTGAATGTGAAAAGAGCAGGAAGGAGATAATTAAGTAGAAAAAAAGAGGCACTGACAGTGTAGGAGAGGGAATTGCTGACTAGAAGGCATTGCTTTGGGCATTATGATCCCTCATTAAAAGAAAATCACAAGGAAGATCCAAGAGGCTACAGAAATTACTTGACAATCCCCCCTCCGACTTGCTCCAAGAGGTGATGCCAAAGTTAACCTATTCATGTGAATGAGACACACTGAGGCACGCTGTGATAAGCATCGCCCTCATTGTTTACCTACACATAGGTTGCGGTGCGTTCACAACTAGTTTGCATGCCACAAATTTTGACCATTTCAAACTTTTCTTGGCATGCAGCCCCGCACAGTTTACACATACTTCACACCTGTGATGGGACACACCTATTTTGACTATAAAGCCCTCTAAAAAACCTCTAACAACGTCTTATCGTTTTATGTACATGCTGAGACCATGCAGTAACAGGTACATTCATGTCAATATTTAATACTTACAGTATTTTGCCGTATTTTTATCATTTTAAACATTACCATAACTTATTTCTTGGGCGCACTGATTTCACATAGCCCATAGATCAGAACTAAAGCTTCTTCGGTCAACAGCAGCTGCATAGAAAGAGCATGCCTGTTTACTATTACTAATCATGGCAGATTTTGTGAAAGTCGCCCCCGCCGCCAACTACTTTTGGACAAATAAGGATCCAGAACCTTATCGTTTTGAGCCTGAATATATGGAGGATGAGCTATGGGTTATCAGGTAAGACACCCCTTCCCCCCATGCAAAGAATAATGTTTCTGGGTGCTCGGCAGATCTAGCTATAGTGAAACACTAAGGCATTCTCATAGCATTATCATGTAGCACTAGTGCTAAATGTTTCATTGATAAAATAACAGTATAATGAAAACAGTCACTCACAATGTCTGCTCTCATTGGGATGCCAACTGATGGGGCGGCTGTATCTTTCAGCACAAGACTTGTGCTTCCTGTTGAGCTGGTAAATTTAGCACAGTCCTGAGGTAAAAAATGCTGAGAGCCAAGTAGCATCTTACTGTGTCTTCATCGCGATATCATCGGGTCTAAGTTGAGAGGCAGTATCCACTGCTTCAGTCCGTCATCGTGTTTAGTTGGTAGCGTGCGGAATCTCAAAGCTGACCAACTTTTTGGCTTATTGCCACAACCTTCGACAATACACATGCAAAGCACGATTTATAACCTAGCGTTACGTTTTCCAAACTCACAAATAACACAGCAGGAGCTCCAGTAGGTAGTGTTACCTCTCGGTAGTGGCCTGAGGCATTGTGAGTGACGTTGAGACTAGCAAGGCTTGTGTTACTACGCCAGAAAAAGAGCTCTTCGTGTTAGCTGCTACGATAACAATATAGCTGTAGCTTGGTTAATATACAGGTCAGTTATGTAAATGGAACATTGTTGCCGTTTTTTGGAGGGTTTTTTTAGGGCTTGATAGTCTAAATAGGTGTGTCCAGTTACGTGCATTGTTAGCTCCCACACGCTAACTGTTTTTCTCGCTTTGGAACGCATAGAAAAGGGAAAGAAAGACGTGTGGTCATGTTTCACATAAGAATTGTGAATGATGGGCAAAATTCCAAATAAAGTGCGGTTTTCCTTTAAATGTAGAATTTCTACAGCTCCTGCTTGGACATTAAAACCACGGTAGTTGTTGAAATACGATGTAAAAAAGCACCACAGGTCCGTCACGAGCAAACGAGTGACGCTGGGAACACCCGAGTGTTGGTTGGGTTGCAAGGTTTATAGGCCAGCCTGATTGATCAGCACTGATTTCCTCAGTTTTGGGGGATCAGTGATTGACCAGTCCTTATATATGAAACCCATCTTATCTAGCTCCGCAAAGGTCTGAAAGTCAGCCACTGTCCCCTTTTGCTCTGCCAGACTGACAGCTAGCAATCAAACTAAGACTAGCGCTAAAGCCAGCAGGAGCCAGGGAGCGGCTGTTTCACTCTAGGTCAGTGGTCCCTAACCCCCGGGCCGCGGCCCGGTACCGGGCTGTGGGTCATTTGGTACCGGCCGCACAGAAAGAAAAAATAATTTCCATTATTTCATTTTTTTAATGTTCTATTTTGAAAAGTGGCCGGATTCTCTCTGTTACATCCGTCTCACTTGACGCATGTCCATTGTGCGTGTGCTAACTTTATCTCATGCCGCACAGATAGACTACTACTGTATTTCTACCATTTTTCTTTCACCTCATATTTTGTCTCAAATGCTGATACTACGTGGGAATGCATAAAGGTAGGTTTTGATGACTTATTGAGTGCTAATGTGCACATTTGTCTCAAGTTAATTCATGCTAGCGTACTGCCTTTTACCACACACGTCAAACAGCGATGTAATAATCTCTCTGGAAAAACTTGGCTGGAACTTGAACTGGTGGATGTGTGGGTCGGCATTCATTTTGTACTTTTAATTTGATGTTATTCATGTCTTAGTTTTACATAATACATAAATAACATAAATTAGATCGCTATAATGTACGAACACCCACCCGGTCCGTGGGAGATTTGTGGGAACACAAGCCGATCCGTGGGTCAAAAAAGGTTGGGGACCACTGTTCTAGTTCATTACTTAACTCACCATAATGAGTGGATGGTTACAGCTGTGTACTAGCTCACTAGAACTTTATTCACAACTTCGCAGCAGGTACAATCGTCACATGTACTGTATAACTAGCCCGGCTCTCTTCTGGTACGGTGTCACACGTTCCCCCTGCAACTTGTGCTAACTTGAAACAATTACGTTATAATCCTAGTGTAACATTGGCCTGCTCTTGGTGCTTATGAGCATTATGAGACCATTTTTTATTAATGTAATGATATATATATGGCATAATAATGCGAGTACACCGTATCAAAAGCAATAAACTTTAATTTCTCAAGAGTCTTCAACATTGTAATTGGAATGTCAAGAGCTTTTAAATCAAATACATTAAACAAACAAACAACATAAGAAATTAAACAAACAAAAAGGAGACAAAAAAAACACCAATGAAAATAAAACGGACTCTTAGTCTCTTTTCACAAACGCTGCTCTTAAATAAAAATCACAAACAATCACAATATTCCTGATTGTGAATCAGTGTCACTTTCGTTATTGTCTGAATATTGACAAAAAACAGATAAATAACCCGGTAATACTCATAAGTTCACATTGTGTGTCAATGCAGACGTCAGCTCATTTGCATATACCAGTACATTATCTTGATTCACTTTTAGCAACATTGCGTGAGAATACGCTGTTTATGTTTAATGATGTGTAACGTTTGGATATGTTTGGTGCACAATGAGGTGTGGGGATCTCGGGAATCACAGCAGTGAAGTTCCACCCTTTTGTATTGTTTGTTTATTCGTCTTTGTCACAAACTTTTTTAATGTCACAAAATGACAATAGGCAAATGGGCTGAAATTTACTTCCGGGCGTGTTTTATACGCAACAGGCAAGAAGTCATCCAGCCTGTTCGCCAGAGAGAGAGGAGGAAAACAAATATGCATGTTCACGTCAATATATCAAGGTTGGCAAAATTATCGAGTTAATTATTATTTATCATACTGTTAATTGATTTATTCTCGTGACAGGCCTAGTTTCATCTAGTATTGTTCAATGAGGTAAGAGAAAGTCTGTGTTTTTCAAGTCTCAAGTAACATAATGCTGCTTCATGTTGTTAAAGATGCGATGTTGTAATATAATGTTTCATGTTGTTAAAGATCACAATTTTTTATATGTTCACATAAATATCTCACATAGTAAATGTCATTGTTTAACAGGATGAAAGAAAGCTACATTTCATTTTATCAAGCGCTGCTTCATGTTGTTAAAGATCTCAATTTTTGACATGGTCACATGAATATCATCATACATCGTAAATGTCGTTAAATTGGATGTAGTGTAAAACATTCATTAAATGACAAAACACATTAGTATTGGGCTGTTTTGTCTAAAGACTCTACTCTCCTTCAAAAGGGCCACATATTTTGACAATTACAACACCCAAAACAGCTTTTTGCACACGCATGCACAATAAAGGTAGGTGGCACAATTCGACGACGACGCTCTTCATTCCACCAGAACAAGCTTTTATTGCAGGTTTGAGTTATCTCACAACCTAATCCCGAATAATAATAATAATAATAATAATAATAATAATAATAATAATAATAATAATATAAATAAAAACAGGCTACTTTTGCGGCCGTTAACCACTCAACTCGATGAGCACTATGTGAGCAAAAGATTTAGCAAATCTATATAATACTGTAGCATACTGATAGAGTCATATAGAGTCCAACACCATCATTATGCCGTAAGCATATTGATCCACCAGATCCACCATACTGATGTCGCTGTGGCATAATTCAGCATTTACTTTGTTAGCGCACACTGTTGTTGTGACCACATAGTGATATCCCGGCACTGTTAGATAGAAGTGCTCGAGCAGAGTCTCTCGAATGGACTGCTTAAGCGCCGAGATTTTAAAGGCAGGCCAATACAATCTGTATAAATATATACAGTAGTACCTCGCATAACGTAAACCTCCTTTTACTGTACGTAAATTCCACTAAACGTAAAGAATTTATCTAAAGTTTTCGTATTACGTAAGAAATTCCATATAACATAAAGCGTCAAGTCGGTGCAAGTTCAGAAATTCGATTTGAATAGCTCGCGCAACAGAGAGGGAAACCATTTTCCATGACTAACAGAGTACACTTGGTGACACCATCTGACGCTTCATGCTCTCATTGGCTGATTATCGGGGCAACGCCTACGCTCTCATGTCATTGGCTGATTATCGGGGCACCGCCTACGCTCTCATCTCATTGGCTGACTTATACAGCGCGTACATGAGTTTGTGTGAGAGACAGGCTTCTTCCTTCAACCTCCCTTCCTCATCGTAGTCGCCCTTAAACTAGTTCACACAAATTGAAATCTCTTCTTGAATATTTTGAAGTGCCAAAGGGGTGAGTTTGGGAAGATCTTGGAACAAATTAGGTTATTTACATGTATTTTACGCTTCGTATAACATAAAAACCCTATAACGTAAACGTTCTCGGAACGGATTATTTACGTTGTAGGGACGTCTACTGTACATTACAGCGTTAGGCAGGTGAATTTTTTTTTTTTTTAAGATTCTCCGTCAGTCCAAAAGTACAATTTCACACTTTGTATACAATACAAAAGAGCAATGGACATCCAGACACCCAGCATAGGGAGAACATGCAAACTCCTCACAGGAAGGCATGAACCCTGTTGCTGTGAGGCCACTGTGCAAAACACTTGACCACTGTACCATACAAGCAAAGGGTAGATAAGATAATCACAATGGAAGTGCCGCTACACTGGCACTGACAAAATAAGCAATCTATCAAGGATGGTTTTGTTGCTATCTAGTGTCATAAATAAGGAACTGCTGGGGTGGCTTTGATACCCTGCTTAGATTTCAGAAAACATTTTATATTTTCTCAAGGGACAATACT
The DNA here is from genome assembly GCF_027744805.1 of Dunckerocampus dactyliophorus. NCBI lineage: Eukaryota > Metazoa > Chordata > Actinopteri > Syngnathiformes > Syngnathidae > Dunckerocampus > Dunckerocampus dactyliophorus. The sequence continues at coordinate 18,202,808 of NC_072819.1, read as the reverse complement.
ATAAAAAGGAAATTAGCACATACTTTAGAGAAGTCAGTGTACAGCTTGTATGGCTTTACTATTTACTGAAAATGACTCAGCACACAGCCATTACTGTCAAAATACACACAAGTTCACCTCACAGTGAACATGTCCAAACTGTGGCCAAAGTGTGAATATTTAGTGTGAGCGAATGGTTGTTTGTCTATATGTGCCCTGTGATTGGCTGGCGACCAGTCCAGGGTATACCCCACCTCTCGCCCCAAGTCAGCTGGGATAGGCTCCAGCATGCCCCCGCATCCCAAATGAGGAGAAGCGGTATAGAAAATGGATGGATGGATGGAACATTGTTATCTCGCCCTGCCTTAATCTTTTAGAGCAGAGGTCGGGAACCTTTTTGGCTAAGAGAGCCATGAAAGCCACATACTTTAAAATCTGTTTCTGTGAAAAAAGGCCATGAGGTGTCTACATATTATGCAATGTTGATACAGACTTTAGGTGATGCACCTCTTAATGTAACTAGGATTATATGGGAGAAGGAAGTGAATCTCACAATAGATAAAAAGAGTTTGGAGGGAAATGTTTTGAAAAGATAAAAAATAATGTAAAGAGATGCTAGGATACGTCTCATACAATTTAAAATTTTGCATCGTTATTATTGGACTCCTTTGAGATTGTTTTGACCTTTGAGATTGTTTTGATTGTGACTAAAGAGTCACCTAATTGTTGGTGCTATAATCAAGGAGAAGGAAATCTGGCTCATGCCTTATGGTTCTGCAAAGAGATTTAGAAATTTTGGGCACAAATACATAAAAGTCTAAGTGAGATTACAGAGACATTGATCCCATATAATCCTAGATTATTTGTCCTGGGAGATGATTCTCTTTTAATTGAAAAAGACAAAGATACTAAGAGTTGGATTCAAACAAGTGCCATGATTGCTTGACAAATTATTCTTAAAACCTGGAAAAAGATTCACACATAGAAAATATATTATAAAGATTTGCTGATTTTGGAACAACAATGCAATTTTTAATCAAGAAAAATAATCTTACATTAAGAAAGTATAGCTAGCCAATTCTTATCAAAATATTTTTTGCCGGTAATTAGTTCTTTTTTCTAATAAAAAGCTAAAAACCTTATTTTGATTCATCTTCAACAACACATTCAGAATATTTGTCTTAAATTAAGAATAAAACTAAACTTTCTAAATTTAAGAATGGACTCACACACAAAAAATAAACGTAAAGATTTGCTGATTTCGGACCAATGTGAAGGCTGCACAGCAAATTTCATAGAGCGTACCAAGATTTATTAAATTAAATGTAGTCATAAAATCTGTGCAAATGTGTAAAATTATTCAACGTGAAAAAAAATGACTCTCTTTTTATCTAGTTTATAAACAAAAAAAATAGTGAATTTACATGCACATCCTGCCAAAAAAAATTCTGATAATTATGACAATAGGTTTTCCTAAATTAAGTGAATCTTTGATACAATCACATTCTTTTTATTTTTTTTTTTTTAATCCATCCATATAATTTGCTTCCTGTTTGTAGAAAATAAGTAACCAGCATACTGTAACTAATATGCCAACAGACGAAAACATTAGCTGCATGGTGGCCGAGTGGTCAGTATATTAGCCACATAATCAGTCAACCTGGGTTCAAATCCCCGTTGGAACATACTGTATGTTGTACTGTCCATACTGTACACTCCACCCTGAGTACCAGCTTCCTTCCATATGCATGATAGATTAATCAGAGATGCTAAATATTGTGAGAAAAAAGAATAGTACTCCTACATTTGGAATACGTATGTGAGAAATAATCTAGCCTCATAAACGCAAATTTGGTCTGAATTTAAGAATCTTATAAGAGCATTTGGCTTACTTCTTACCTTGTAATAACAACATTTTCCTTAAATCGATGTAGTGACTAAGAACAACATGCTTATTTTAGAACTCATATATTCTTAAAAGTCACAAGAAAAATATTGTAGTCAATAAAAGTCAAGATTTGACATCCCTAATTAAAATGCATAAAAAACGTTTTCTATTTTGAATGTTATTTTTAACCCTGTGAATTCTGTAATAAATGTTATGGTGTTAAGAAATGTCCGAGGGCCAGATGCAGTCATCAAAAGAATCAAATATGATTCTGGTCATGCTGGTCCATGCTGGAGGTGTGTTTGGACAAGGGAGGGGATCATGCTCTGCTTCACAATGTCACAGTACATGTTGGACTTCATGTTTCTCTCTATGAACCGCAGCTCCTCAGTGCTAGCAACAATCATGCAGCACCTGAACATGACTCTACCACCATTTGATTGTAGGCAAGACAGACAATTATCTTGCTTCCCACTTGTGTTGCCAACTATTTAGACAATAACTGCTGTGTGTTGAGCTATCTATACACGCTGTACACAGTATGACTATTCTAAAGTACTGTATATTCAAGTTCCATTTCTATAGTATTGTTCTTTGAGTAGAAATAATGTAAGAATTATAATAGTTGCTAAAATGTGAGGGGTGTAATCACTTTTGTGAGATATTCTTGTCCTTGTAGTGACGGGTTCATGAGTCAGTAAGTTAACAAATTAAGGTAACCCGTAGGGAAGGAAACTTCTTTACCTTATTGAGCATTCACACGCTGTTCTCTAATGCCATAATAGGAAAATAATCTAATAGGAGTTCAGTGAGTGAGAGCTAAGTGAATGTGCACATATGTATTCATCGAAGAGGAGAGTGTAATTACAAGGCGCCTTTGGCATCAGCACATCCAGTCCTATTGGACCAGGTGTTGTGTTCACTATGTCCCTCCAGTGACTTTCTATTAGCAGCGGGAGTGTGCTGGAGTGAAGATAAGGCAGCCACTACAGCACTGCCTTATCACGCAAACGGGGGAATGAGGGCGGGAAGGGAAGAGAGAAAAGGTGCAAGAGGAGAAGAGGAGTCACGTGAAATAGGCCACGGCTGGTGTGTAAAACAAGCTCTCCTCTCTCCTTGCACCGAATCAGCCCGCCACGCCACTCCTATCTCCAACTCCAGGAAACTCTCAGGGTGCAATTTACCGCTTGCACTGCGCTGATAATGCAGTCTCCAGGGGCAGGACGGACAGGGTGATTGGTCGGGAGGGAACAAGTAAGAGACAGGGAAAGATACAGTAAATGGGTAGGCTGGGAGAGAACAATGGCAGAATGTAAGGAAACAAGGGAAGGAGAAAATGGTCAGGAGGGTTGGAGAAAGAAGAAGAGAAGAAAGCTGGGAATGACGAAAACAGAACGAGCAAGGAGGCAGAAAGAAGTACTTGCATGGAATTACAAATTTAATCCATAGGCTCACTGCAGGGACTGTGTAAAAATCTCCAAAATGGGATTTCCATACAGGACCAAACTAACGTAAGATTCCAATTTAAGCAATAAATTAAATAAAAACATAAATAAATAAAAACATAAATACTAATCTAAAGTAAGATGAACATACAACTCGCAACAGGTTGTTATGGGTTTTCCTGTCGAATCCAATCTGGATCAAATTAATTAAATGGTGTCAACAATTCGTAACAAGGTGATACTGACAAATAAATTGTAAGCAAAAAGCACCAGAATTCCGGTTAGGTTATTTTTCCCCAATTTATTTAAGTTTTTTTTTTTTAATCATTACTATTGTTTTTTTTTTCTATTGTCAATCACCCAAAAGTGACTGTAGTCCACCAAAATTTACAATTGTCAATTAAATAGATAATAAATTATACTTAATCAAAAATGTACTTAATTTGCTAAACTGTCCATTAGCAAATTAAATTGTGACATATAATCTTAAACAATTATATTGAAACAACATTTTTATTACATGACAAATGATTATGATTTAATGATCAATGTGTATATTTTATTTCATGATGCTGGAGTGCACTGAAAAGCAATAAATGGATCTGTCAGCGTCACCCCTCAAAGAGGTGGTGGGCAGAAGGGAAGCTCTGATTGGTTCATCTGTGACTCAGAACTGATGCCAACATGGAAACATTTTAGCATGCTACTTTTATGGTTACATAGTGACATCTGGTGGTTCTTGTAATGCCCAACAAGGCATCATTTTAGATCAGGCTTGATGAGTGGAGTCTGGGGCGACAGTGGTTGCATGTATGTCTGTGCACGTGTGTGCGTGTGTGTGTCTGTGTGTGTGGATGTACCAACTGTTTGGCCTTCTCAGCTTCCTGGCGTGTTTGTTTTCTCTCCCTGCTCATTGCTTTAATCATCTCCTCCTTCCCTGTCTCCATCTCCCTCAGTATACTCTGCTGGTGTTCAGACCTGGAACACACACACACACACATAATAATGCTTTCCCATGCTGGTCCACCTATGCTTTCCCAATGCCTTCCAGCTGCAATGAAATTGGTTTCAACATTAGCTTCTATGAGCTTTCAACATTCCTCAAGAGGGCAGCCTAGACCAAATGTCAGCTGTTGTCGATGAAAAGCATCATACTCAAATCAAAAGCTCCTCAAACCTTAAGAGGTGCTTAAAATTTACTCACACATTTGACACAAATGACAAAAAATATGAGCTTCCTAAAAAACTGTAAAAAAAAAAAAAAAAAAAAACATTTTTTTTGGAACTACATCAGCCTGAAATATATACCACCGGGCAAAAATTTTGACACACTTTCACATTCAATAGCATGAGGAAGTGTGTACCAACTGTTGACTGTTAGTGTACCCTTTAAAGGCTTGAATGTTTACACTACTGTTTTTTATTGAAAAAAACAAACAAACAAAATATTTCCCTCTGATACATTCCAAAGATCTGAGATGTGTCAACGATTGGGAGAAACCTTGATTTTTCTCATTTTAAACTACCGTATTTTCACGACCATAAAGCGCACCGTATTAAAAGGCGCAGTCTCAGTTACAGGTGCTATTTTTATATTTAACACATACACAAGGCGCACCGTATTATAAGGCGCAGGTATGCACGGCATGGTGTCGCTCAGAAGTCAGTGAGGAAGCGACATCGCTTTCTTTCTTCAGATAAATTAAGAGCAAAACTCTCATTCAGTTTATCAAACCAACTTGAAATCAGGATGGTCATCACTCAACACAACAGTCTAAGTCATGGTGCACAACTAAAAACATCACACAGCAAGGCAAAAACAGACAAGACACTATCGCTACTTTTGTAGAACAATAACTAACAACTATGTAGCTCAAACATGTAACTTTAAGAGCATTTGCACCAAAACACTACCGCAAAGCACGCTGGGGAACAGGAAGTGCTCCCAGCGACGCTACAATATGCTAGCATGCATGCCATTGTATGTTTTTAAAAAGCCAGCGAGAGCAAAACTGAGTTCGGTTGTACTTTATTGAAGTATTTAACAATGTACACACATTATTTTTGATTAATCCTCATCCACAAATCCATCAAAGTCCTCATCTTTTGTATCCCAAATGAACAGCGGGGCAAGTTCTCCATCAAACACGCCAGGTTCCCTGTCGTCACTGTCAGCCAGTCTCGTTGCCGTGCGGCGCCTCAGAAATGATGCTGGCTTTTGAGAAAGCTCAAACAGTGCATCAGACACGTTAGCCCAAGCATCCACAATCCATTAGTGAAGCTGTGTTCGCTAGCTGTCATTCATCGTTCCCACGCCGCTCGCAATTTCACTTTAAACACCGTGTTTACATCCATTCACAAATAGTGGCGAAAGTCGCACGGCGCTGCCTCCCAGTGTTAGTGAAGTTGTGTTCGCTAGCTGTCATCTATCGCTCCCACGCCGCTCACAACTTCAATTTAAACGCCATGTTTACTTTAATTTGCTGCACTTGTGACGCGTGTGAAAAAAAACATCCGGTCTCTTTCCGTACACGTCACTCACCCACTCAGCCATTTTCTCGTCGTTCTTCCAGCCCCTTTGATTGGTCCGGGTGGAAACTTTTCTTCCTCTTGAAAGCCACCACAGGTAGCAGTTTCTGTCCATTACCATGGCAACCAAGCACAACAGTAAAAGTCGACTTCTTGTACCCCGTTGTGTGTGTGATGTCGAAAGTGAGTGGCACGTCGTCCATGTTGGTGATGTAGTTGGGTAGTATTTGTCTGCAATGTTTTTACTGCAGTAGGAGAGGACGATGGCCAGCTTTCCTTGTAATCCGCTGGATGTTGCTGCGCCACGGTAGTCCTTGCCGGGATGGATAGATGGCGCCATTTCATTAAATGTACTTACATAACTACTGGGGAGTGCCTTTAGGTCCTCTGTCATGTCCACCTTTCCTTTCCTGTATACAAGCAGCGTGTCGGCAGGCTCCCAGTCAGTCGAGCGAAGCGCTCATAAAAGTCACACAGCAACACTTACAGATTTTGGAACTCGGTACACACATACAGTACGCCGCATTATAAGGTGCCCCGCCCATTTTGGACAAAATTTAAGACTTTTAAGTGTGCCTTATCGTCGTGAAAATACGGTAAAACTCACACTCGAGGTTTTCGTACACTGTCTCGGTTCTCGTACAGCCAAACAGTGCAGCTAAAAAAATTGCATTTTTTCTCAACTATCATTTCACTAAACTGAGTGCCCAAACAGTAGTATCCGTGCTTTGGTGACTCAGTCTCTGTGAAGAATGGATAGTGGTTCTTTTAGGGTTGGAACACTATTGACCAGGGTCACTCAATAGGCAGCTCGGAGATCCACGCATAAGTGGCTGGCCCGCTGTTATTCCCACACTATGGGCCCTATTCTCCCCGTGCGTAAGGTAGAAAGCCGTGCAGCTGAGCGGATTCTGGCATTCTCCCCCTCTATGTAAGTCCGTCACTGCGGACCTTCATTCAAGACACACATGTTGAGTGTAGCAAGTTTAAAATGTGGACATCAAATCTCAACATAAGTACTTTTTACATTTCACTTCAGACTGGGACGTACTAATTTATACTGATTCAAACTGCCACTATCACAAAGTTTTTTTTTCATTTTCTTTTCTTTTCTTCTTTGTTTGTTTGTTTGTTTCTTTCTTTCTTTCTTATTTTCTGGACAATATTATAAACCTGCAACATTTTTCTTGTCTTTCCACGGCACCATTCATTTATCTGAAATTAACAAAAATGGTTCAATTATGATTATCAGTCAGTTATCAGATCGCTTCAATTGCTAGGTAAAGCGTGTGTGCGTCTGCAGAGCATGCCTTCCTGATGTTCAACAAACGGTCTGCGTTATGTTTGTACATGGGAGCATGGAAACTACTTCTACCTGTTATCATTAACGGTCTGACAGTTTGACCAATATTTTTATTTTTTAAATATCAATATTTATTTTAAGCACAATATCAAAAACAAACATATCGATCCGTGCTGTAGCTCCGGGAAAGCTACACTTCGCAACAGGCGTCATCTCCCGCTAGCACTGGCCTTTGGAAGCAGAGGCTAACACCGAGCCCCGGAACAGCTACCCCTCGCCATTAGCACCATCTGCCGCCAGGACTGGGCCTTCAGAGAAGCTATGACTCGCAGCAGCTAGTACACCGGGCCGAGGAGTGGCTACATTTAAGCCACATTTACTGTAACTGTCCAACAACATTAGAGATGTCACCAAAAGGTAAACCTAAGAAAACTACAAATCCATTATGGAGTGTTATGAGGAGTTCCCAAAAACTTATGACTGCTAAAAGCAACACTGTCGCCGCCAACAAAGGGAGGGAGGAGTGCTGGCATGCCAGCATGCAGCGTGTGAATGCGCAAGTTAGCATATACTCTACTAGTCTTTTCATTTATCAATGTTCAACGCTGCACAACTTTGATATATTAACACTTGAAAAAATAAATACGTTGGAGCAAACTTTTGTTCTTGATGTCATAAGTTCATGAAATATGTTAATCTGCTGTATCTCGTTGTGACCACTACATGGCAGTGTCTTGCGTGTGACGTGTTTTGTGGTGACTTTTAAAATGTTTTTCTTTTTTTATACAAGTAATAATCAGGGTTTTAATGCAGTTGATTGATGCCTCGGGGTGTTTATTCCTCCAGCAAATATTGTAATATAAGAAACTAACAGGCTCAGTACTCACGCAAGGACTCCTATGACTTTTACATCTGCTAACATTAATTGTTAATATTTCATATTACAATTTATTTCTGGTACTCACGTGAGCATTACTAACGTATTCCCTTGGATGAAAATCTATCTCACTTATATGATGGATAATGTCATCATTCTCTTTTTATTATTTTTTTCCATGTCCCCTTGGGAACCTCCTAGGTTCTAAAAAGATGGTGACGCCGTCTCCGAATTAGTTAAACAGTGAAACAGTGGCACTTTCATAGCTCAATTTAAGCTGAAAGCCTGGACATAACCTGGTCCCAACCAGGCTATGAGCTTAGCCTAAGTTACCATGGCGATACAGCTGCTTTAAAAGAGAGCTACCTTCGCTGAACACGCAAGTCCGGCTTTCCATTCAACACAGCTCGCTAACCCACTAAAGTCGCAGAATACCCCCAGTACACACTAGCACATGCTGTTGTTGTGATCACGTGAGCGCTGCATGCTGAATAGAAGGGCTGCTGCTGGATAGCAGTGCTGGAGCAGACTCTGGACTAGACTGCTTGTATTTTTTGTCCTTTGTGTCAATATCAAAGATTGTAGAAGCAGGCCGATATAGTCTGATACTGTTTTTGCTAATATCAGACCAATATCGATATCGGATAGTTGCACGCCTAACAACAAGTCTATGTACATCACACGTGTCAAACTCAAGGCCCGGGGGCCATTTATGGCCGCGACATCATTTAAATGTGCATAATGTTTGCCAATCATGCACCGTTTTCCTTCTAAATGTATTTACTCTTTCATTTTGACTGGAAAATTGCACTTTAATATAAACTTTAATATTATCTGATCATGCAACAAGATACTCCAAGCATTTTTGCTATCAAAAATAAATACTTGAATGTTTGCTTGACAACTTGACAATCTGACGTCACTTCTCATTTCAAAGCATTTTTCCGAAAAAAATATAATAATCAAATGCATGGGCAATTGTTTAATAATATCGTGAGGTTATTTTCATATTTATATTCATTACAAATGGCCCTATGAGGGCAACCATAACTGCGATGTGGCCCTCGATGAAAATGAGTTTGACACCCCTGAATTATACACTATTCCAAACTTCAATAGGCACACACCTATCATTTCAACAGAAAGCAGTAAGAGGTGTGTATTTTTTAATGTGCACGCTTTGAATGGGAAAAGGTACCTCCATCTAGTGGACAAATCTAAAAATGTAAACTTGAAAGCCAGTACAGTGTTCCCTTGTTTATTGCGGGGCATAGGTTCCCAAAATAGCCCGCAATAAGTGAAATCTGCGAAGGAGCCAACTTCATTTTTTTTTACAACAATTATAAATGTTTTAAGGCTGTAAAACCCCTCACCTTACACTTTATACACTTTTCTCAGACAGGCAATAACCTTTTCTCACATTTCACTCTTGTTTAAACACTCTCAAAAAAGTTCAAACCTTCGTTTAAATATTAATGATCAACCTTAATGATCAACAAAAGAAATTCAGGGTTTCCGCTACATGTATTTGACCGTGGCGGTGCACCACTACAAATTAAAAGCCGCCCCACCTTAAAAATGTGTTGTTTTTTTTTACTTGAAAACAATTTCAAGTAATATATTGGATGAATGGATATATACGCTATATAGATACATAGCTTAGTATTTACACACAAATTGACCACAATTAGTTTGAAAACAATTAACAATATCATAAAAAGTTTCACTGCCTTTATTTTGATAAGCATGCACCGGAAACGCCTGTCTGCCTAGCTGGCACTTGTGCATGTGATCAGATGCGCGACACGTCTTTGATTTTCACTTTGTTTCTTATTATCGAGATAATGAACAATAGCCCATAAAATGTGCAATCAATTGACGACAGCTTGTCACATGCTAAGCCTATCTATGCTTATGGCTTGTCCTCAAAACACTAGTTGTGTGTCAAAGATGTGCAATCACGTCGTGTGTACAGCTTTAGACAGTGACACTATCACAGGGCTCTCCGGCAGGTAGCTCCTATGCTAGCAGGAGCTCAGCAGCTGATGTTGAGTAGTAGAATATTTGCTTCACCTTAATAAGTGTTCTATTCAAACATGACACCTGTACTTAATGACAAATGAGCACACTGAGTGGAGATGTGCTTTGTAAATAAAGTGCAATTTAAATGTTGGCAGTGCTCTCATTGTTTCCACATTAAAAAAAATCATTTCCAAGGTGTGGCGGGTTTTATTTTGCCGTGGCGCTGCACTACAATCCATTATGTCAAATGTGCCAAACTCAGGCCCAGAGGCCAAATCCGGCTCACGCTGCAATTTCATCCAGCCCACGGAACTATTTAGAAAATCGCATTGAGTTGGCATTGAGTGCATAATTAAGCGACTCCTCCGGTATAAACTACTCCTCGGGCATTTTAATTTTAAAAGTGGAAACAATATTGTATATAGCAAGAATGTCCAGTTCAGCCCACAACCAAAAGCAGGCTTACAGTTTTGGCCCCCTGTGTGATTGAGTTTGACACCCCTGCATTACACAGGGACCGAAATTAACCTGACGCAAGACGCAAAAAGCGTGCAAAAACTGTCAAAATCGTGCAGATTTTCCATCTAAGACGAATTATTTTGCGTTTCATCGGGTCAGTTTGGTCACGGGAATAAGGGCGCAATATAATTTGCGAAAACCAAATTGCGCTGGGAAGCACGGTATTACGGTATTACGGCCATGGTGCGTATGAAAGTAGATCTCCGATTGGTCGTGAGACATATTCCCATCCAATCACGATCTGTGTTGCAGCAGATCGTCATTTGCTGTTGGAAACAAATATGGTGGTCCTGCTGCTGTTTTAGCTGGCGATCTGCAGACTGAACACGATGATTATTAAGTATTTTGCCAAGGCGGACTCATGTCACTCGGAGCGGCACAACAAGAACAACCCTCCGAAAAAACAAAAAACAACGGCCGATGACTTGGATAAGCCCGCGGTTTCTCAGTTGGCCTCAACCTCAGCAAGCCCCTCCACAGGCGCCAGTGACAGTTCCTGGACGCCGACGGTGAGTGATAGACGACAGCTGCCACCGAGACCTGGTGCATCTCATGTCGCCATAACCAGCTCGTTAAAAACAGTTCGGAAGTGGATGAAAGAATTGAACACGGACATTGGTTAGAAAGTCAAGGACGACGATTGTGTTTACGAAATTTGGTGTGAGGTGTGCAAGGAACATGGTACTGGTTCAGATCGTGGGTCGGCGCTTGTGACTGGTAGCAACAGGGTGAAAAAGGAGGCAATACAGCAACACATTAAATCAACACTCCACCAACGGTCGTTAACAACCAGGCACGCAAAATATTTGGAAGCAAACAAGAAACCAACTCCAATTGAAGACGGCTTTAAAAGGGCTGATGAAAAAACATTGGAAAAAATGGACAAATTATTCTTGACAGCATATTACACGAATACAACATACCATGATTGATTACCAGGGGATTCGATCACAGGCAATAGGTATACAGTATACATCAATGATCATGACGTGCATGATTTTTTTTGGCTGAAAATTGCTTCTTAGATGAGCAATTTGCTTGTAAAGTTAAAATCTACAAGCAACAAATTGCTTCCACTGGATTTAGGCAATTTCTACCCCTGATTACATGTAGCGGAAACACTTGTATGTCAGTTTTTGTGTAACGTTGCCATTTTAGGCTAATTGAAGGAACAGAGACAATAACTCTAAAGTGTTGTTACTGGAACATGAACATCCTCTGACAAATTTCACCAACATCCATTCAACACAACCAAATGGCTTGAAAATAAAAAAAAACTGAACTAGACTGACAACATGTCCCCAGGCTCTCTTAAGGGTTAAAGCAACAAATGAATAATTGATACTCACTTCCTCTGTGCCTCTTTGACTTTTGCAGTTGTTTTGCTAGTTTTGGACTGGGTGCTTGACTGGGCCCGCTGCTGTGAGTTCTGTTGGGATCGGTTGCTGGAGTTGGCACTGAAAGAGGTACCTGAAGTAAAAAAAGAAAGAGCGTCATCCATTTCACTAAATAAATGTACAAACTTTTTCACTTTTACCAGTGAGGTGTAAGAATACCTATGTCTGTTTGGGAGCTTGTGGATGGTGGTGCACGTGGTGGAGGCATGTTGGCCACTCCCCTCATCCTCTGGAGGACATCTTCTGAAAGCTAGAGACAAGGATGGGGAAACACTTAAGCAGAAAAAATATCACAAACAGGATGGAACATTTGAATGTGGTATGAAAGCATAAATTGCGGCGTGGCTGAATCAGTAACAACTTCAGTACTTCCTGTATTTACTTCTGCACAATAAAAGCTATTATATGCGCATAGGAAGCAGAAGGTTTTAGAGTGTGATAAATATAGGAGGGTATCATTAATTATAATCCAACTCTACTGTGAACTTGGACTACAAAGCTTTTTGTATTTGTTGTTATAGCTAACTATTTGCAACATGAGTATAGTTTACAGAATTCCCACACTCTGAAGGGCACCGGAAATCACCGCTCCCAGAAGTCAGGCGCCATACCAAACTTCGTTGGAAATAAGGCAATTTATTCTAACACTGTATTGTGATAACAAACGTCTTCATTTATATGGTAGAACCATTAAAGCATAAATGGCATGCTGTACTGTCGTAAATATAAAGGCTTAGTTCGGTTTATAATATCCATTAGAGCAGACTTTGTGATAAGTCCACAAATGCATTACAGTTGAAGAATACTCATTAAAAGATATGTTTTTAGTTGTGATACGAAGGGCAAAGTGACATAAACCGCGCCGAATGTAGCCGCATGCACTTACGACATAGGTTGGTCATCTTGCATTGTTATCTAAAAATAATAAAAACAATAATGCTGCTTTTTCTAAGACAAGTCTGGCCTCGACAAGCGATGCAGCTTGTCAATCAACCTGACATCCCTTTGCATCTCACACACAACCTTCATGCTCATTATAACAGTTGTTTCACCTGATTTTAGCTTAGGTGAGCTCGAAATAGTCAACAGAGCAGCATGCTAGGTGCTAATAGATGTAAATCCATGTATAAAGTTAGCTTATCAACAAATGCTAGCAAGCTAAATTAGCATTACCTTGACTCCACGAAGAATCCTGACTCTCTCCTCGTCGTCCACACCAAAAGACACTTTTCTGGTCGTACTTTCCCCCGAACCCATGATGAATAAAAAGCTTTACTACAAATTAGTTATTTATTCCGCACAGGGAAACCTATATTTCCCCTACTAACTTGAAACGAGTGTGCCCTATCCTGTCCTGTCCTGCCCTGCCCAATGACAGTAGTGTATGGCAGCCGGAACCAGGTTGCCAGGTTGCCCATCGTCCCCCTTCACAAGTACGTTTATCAAAAAAGTCCAACATAGACATAAAGTGGGATTTAAAACATAGTATTTAAAAACATTTGTAAAAATATTTGCCCCTATATGTTTTCAGTGTACTTTGTGGACATTTAGATTGTAAGGTGTAGTTACAGTCTAACATGGCAACAATCGTGTCATGACTACGTAGTACTGGGGATCACACGACTGAATACACTCAAGTATCATCATTATATTTTATTTGTTGTGTAGAAAAAGTTCACAATTCATGTTTACATATTATTGTAAAAAAAAATTTAAAAAGCAAAACCAATCACTGTTTACGTAACTACACTGTTTTTCATACAAACACAGATACACGCTTTTTTTTTACATAAACTTCCATCCATCCATCCATTTTCTATACCGCTTCTCCTCATTAGGGTCACGGGGGCATGCTGGAGCCTATCCCAGCTGACTTCGGGCGACAGGCGGGGTACGCCCTGGACTGGTCGCCAGCCAATCGCAGGGCACATATAGACAAACAACCATTCACACTCACATTCATACCTACGGACAATTTAGAGTCACCAATTAACCTAACATGCATGTTTTTGGAATGTGGGAGGAAACCGGAGTACCCGGAGAAAACCCACACGCACACGGGGAGAACATGCAAACTCCACACAGAAATGCCAAAGGGAGAATCGAACCCAGATCTTCCCGATCTCCAGGCTGTTACTGTGTTGGCCAACGTGCTAACGAGCTAACCGCCATGCAGCTTTACATAAACACCTTATCGAAAATCGATAGAGACACTTTTCTGCATGCAATGAATGGGGAAAAGCAGAGTTATCTGGTGGGCAAATATTAAAATTACAAATTGAAAGTTCAACGCAAGAGACAAGTTTAGGGGGAACACTTGATTCAAAAATGGCAAAAATGGCATTGGGTTTCAATGGTAGATGTCACTCAGGGAAAAAAAAGCAAAACAGTAATACACAAAAAATCAATTTTGTATCCCTTTAGTAATAATCTGCATTGATCAAAACAGCAATATTTGTAAACAAATTATTGCATGATTAGAATGCTTTATTTAAGTGATGTCATTATGCTAGATAGCAAATTAACATTTTATTACCGTCGCTGCAGCTGTATCATTTGGAATATATGACATATTTTAGGTACCCTGACACTATAAAAACAAACTTTTTGCATAGTTTATTGAGTGTCATATTCAAATATAGAATACCAGGGGGCTCATATGCTCACAAGCCACATTGGAGAGTAATCCAGGAGTCTGGTGTGTTGGAGTGGATGCTGAAAGCAGGGTAAACTGCCTCTTTAAACCCAGCCTTGAATGTGTACAGGTGCTCCCTGTGGCCTTTAATGCTGTGGAACATCAGGGTGCCCCCCTCATAGTCCAGTGCCACCTCAATCTTCACCGGCTGATTGACCATCTCCCGCAGAACCACATTAGATGAAGACTTGCACACTGTCAATTTCCCATTTTTCCACTGGAGACGCCAGGACACAGAGTTGTGTCCCAGGCGGCTGTGGTCTCCACGGCGTGGGATGCTCTTGTAGCACACCCCTAGTGACCACATGCTGTTGGGCCCCACCTCCACGACCCACACGTGCTCGCCACTGGAGAAGCCCTGGCTACACATGACCTGCGGGGCGCTGGTAAAGCGCTCTGGGTGATCGGAGTAAGGCTGCTTGCTGGGGCTGTACTTGGCCGTGCGCTGGTCGTTGGTCAGCTGTAGACTGGGGTGGGCCGTGCATGAATTGAAGGTGAGCTCCAGGGGATTGAGGAGAATGCAGAGGGACTCGCAGAGGCGACTCATTTCCGCTTGGAAGGCATCGGTCTTGAGGCCTGCCTGCAGCTGTTTGGTGTTGAGAGGGGCTTTGGTGAGGATCTTGCAGGGGATGGTGCCTGTGACAGCCTCTTGCATCTTCTGTTCTATCGACATAAACCTAAAAAGAATACACAAAACACAGTGTTTGTCATACAAGACATCTCGTGACACCAAAACGCATCTAAAAAAATCAAAGAACATAGTGTTTTGTTTTGTTTTTTCTTTGACTTTTTGAGTTTGTATGATTCCACCCCAAAAATGGTACCTGGCAAAGTGACAATATGTGCTGACGACCACAGAATCTTTATTGAAATATAAGTAAAAACAGAAAAAGAGATTGTCATGCAAGAACTTTCCATGTCTCACAGCACCTCAAGTCATGTAAAAGACCAAAGCGTGCTTTGCTTTTTCTTTGAATTCTTGAGTTTTTTGGGGCGGCACCACAGAAGGTTACTGGGTTAGAAGTTTACTAGTAACAACTTCCACCAGGTATTTTGTCAAATGTTGAATGGTGTGTCCGCTTCAAAGACAGAAATGCAAAAATCTTGTTTTGGTTACTATGTCATAATATTAGGAAGTTGATTGAGTATCCGTAAAACCCTCACCAACCTCTTTAATTTGATGTATGACTTGATGGGCTTGTAACAATTTTAATATTTAACTTGTCACGAGTAAGCTTTGACCTGAGATGTTTGCCGTAAGGTCAGTTGGCACCAAAAACAAATCAACAGAGTGGGTATCTAGCTATTGTATGAACACTGCAAAAATAATTTGTGCGTGTGTTTGACATTGCAGTGACTATCACCTTTTACCTAGACCTTTATGCTTTGACCCTGAAAACCGCTAAAATCAAGGAACCTAAATGGTAAATATCAAATGTTTTGGTGGTGATTTCTACGTAGTAGCGAGTAAAACGCCAGCATTGCAGACAAACAAAGTAACATATACTACAGTGTATGGCTAAAGGTATACTTTTGTCAGTGTACTTTTTGCATATTCTGTGAATCATAATCAAACATAAGGTTGAATATGCAGTTTATTGTGTATACTAGAAAAAGTGATTTTTATTCTCGCGTGACAAAAAGTTAAAATGTTAAAGTACCTCAAATATTGCCTGTACAGTCAACAAAGATGTTCTGATGGCGATCCCGGAATGCATTTTTTGTATTTCTATTTTTATTTTCAATATAACATGTGTTCTAAATTCAAATAAAAAATAGTACCTGTTTATGAAGGCGCATGTGTCGGTCACTTCGAGAGCCTGAGCTGCACATTGCTGTGCGTCCACTAGCAGCTGCTGTTTCTCCTCCAGTGCACTCAGTCCCAACTGCCAGCTCTTCCTATGCTGACCTCGCTCCTCCTCCAAGAGCTTGTGCAATCTCTCCCTGTACCTGAACGTAACACCCAGACAAAGAAAGAGCACAACTTGAGCACTGGCCAAAGAACATAATGATGTATTGTTGTAGTAAGCCTGCCAAGTGAGACATGGGGTTGTAAGCATGTATGTTTGCTGTTTGTTAATTAGCAGGATTACACAAAGAAGAAGCCTTTCATTTCTGGCAAATCGAACAATCTAAAACCTTTTTTTTTTTTTTTTTTATTAATTAATGATAAATGAACTGTTCATGCAAGAATCAAATTGGCAACATCTATCCATGCAGTAGTTGGTTACACAGTGTGTTTGTTGGGTTGTGGAGTTCATTCATTCATTCATTCATTCATTCATTTATTCATTCATTCATTCATTCATTTCAGAATTTATCTGTTCAGTCGATCATTTGTTCATTTGCCACGATTAATAAATGAGGATTGTGGGGTTCATTCATCCATTTGATAGTGTAATTGTTCAATAAATCTTCCATCCGTTCTTATGTCAAATTAAACAAAAAACTACTGATCCAGTTTCCACAAAACGTGGACGAGTGACATGTATGGGCCAAAAATAAAGACTCTAGCACCCCTTTTTTGGTTCATTCTTTGGTTCACTGGTCAGTTCATCGGTCCATTGGTTAGTTAAGAATAGTGTAATTGTTCAATCAATCTTCCGTATGCTTGTCACGATAAACAAAAACTGCTGATCCGATTTCCATGAAACTTTGTGGGCTGTAGCCGTCTGTCTGGATCAAGTGTAAAAAAATGTAGTATCCCTTTTCGGTTAATTTTTTTGTTCATTGGTTGTTAATCGGTCTGTTTGTTAGTAGTTAGGATGAGTGTCATGTGGTTCATTCATCCAGTTGATGTAATTGTTGGATTGATTTTTCATTCGTTTGTCACGATTACACAAAATACTGATCCATCTTTGGTAAAACTTTGTGGACGAGCGGCGTATGGGCTAAGATAAAAGAATCTGGTATCTGTTTTGGTCTAGCCACCCATTCAACTCACTATGCTAGTAGGGGTGTCACGAGACATCCAACTCACAAGATGAAACGATGCACGAGATCGGGTCCACGACAACAAGACGAGACAAGATTTTAACATTCATTTTAAGAAAAGTACAATGAAAAAGATGACTGGACAAAAATACTTATTCATGTCACAGAGCCATAAAACAATGCTGGTGCGTTTGGAAATGTTTATTGTCCCACAAATTGATGCTTAAAGATATTATGGTCAACAGTTTTTGAGGCAAAAATAAACCACTGTTATGATAATATACGGTATATGAATAATGACATCAAATAATAATAATAAACAGATCACTATTTTCTCTTATCTACTTGTCTTTTCTCTATTTACGTCAGGGCTGTCCAGCTGTCCTTTGATATTAAGCAGCATCACTACTTAGTGAGCTTATTCGTTTGAGTTAAGTTGTGTAAGGAGTTAAGAGTTGCGTTTTATTCATTAACTGCATTGTTCATTTTTTTATTGTTTTTTTATTTTGTTAATTATTTCATTTGTTAGCAGGATTACACAAAAGTGACTAATCCGATTTCAGTGAAATTTTGGGTTCTAGTGGTTCATCCTATTTTTTTGCAGACTGAGGAATGTATTTTTACTTTTCGTGGATTAATTCACAATAAATGGAATTGATCAATCAAATTGTGAGTTTCAATCATTAGTTAGCTGGTTAGTTCATTCGATTAAGTGTTGTGTGGTTCATTCATTGATTGCAATGTTCATTTTTGGATTGTTTTGACTTCGTTAATTCTTTCTTTTCTAGCAGGACGACACAAAAACTACTGATCCAATTTTGATGATTTTGACTTGGTGAAGCTGTGGCATAAGAGCCAAGGAGAAAGTCATTCAAGTTGGCAGATCACGGAATCTATTTTTCCTTTTAATTAATTCCCATGAATTTACAATATATGGATGTGTCCGTTCAAGAATCACAGTGGCATCTAGTTATTTAGTAGTTCTTCACACTTTTGACTCTTTCTTCGTTCAATAGGTTGTGTGGTTCATTCATTTTTTATTTTTGGGATATTTTTTGAGTTTGTTCTTTTATTTGTTAGAAGGATTACACAAAAACTGCTTATCCGATTTCCATGAGACTTTGTGGAGCAGTGATACATTGGGCTAATCCATACATTTTTGGCAGATAGGAAACAGTTTTCCTCTTTTTGTTGACTAATTCACAATGAACTGAATGGTAGAACATCCATCCATAGATTGCAGTTAGTTCAAGGTTAAGCTTGTTTTTTTTTTGCTTGTTTGTTCGCAAAATGACATTTAAAAAAGACCATTCATTTATGGCAGATTAAAGATCTTGCTAAATTCACAAGGATAAGTTAATGCAAGTGTTAAACCGGCGACATTAATTTATCTGTTACGTCATTTTTTCATGAACCAGAAAGTAGCTAACTGACGAACAGTAAAACAAAAATGCAGAAATCCACCATTCGGTTTTGGCGTCAGTCTGTGCTTCTAGTTATGTAACTTTTACTGCTGAGTCATTTCTTTTTGACTTGATAATAGGGCAATTTGTTTTTTTTTGTCATCCTCGTAAATGTCGTCCTCACATTGACAAGCACATGTGTCTCTGTAAAAGCTGTCTGCCACGTGAAATGAATGAGACTTCAGTGACCTTGGCATGAAATGCAGATGAACCAGCAACATGACAACAAATGACTGACACTGGTTCACTGATTGGCATGTGTTCTGTAACAGTCACTGCCTGGTCCGGCTCTGCAAGTCTGAAGGCACAAAGTGAAAGTATCTCCTGCTGTTATAAAACCGTGTCTAACTGCTACAAATAATGAACTGTATGGAAAGCTGAATGTCATATGCAACAATGTTAATAAACAGAAAAATGGGAATCTTATACATGTGTGTCAACGATGCAGTATTAGTGTTATGATGTAGCCTTGTAAAACCAATCAGTGCATAAAGGTAATGAAAAAAATAATTAGGAAAACAAAAGGTTTTAATTAAAACATGGGGGGGAATAACACAAATATGCCTCAAAAGCTGGGTATAAAATGCCTCAAAAGCTCAAAAACTGTGGGCAAGTCCAAAAAAATGCACTTTGCATCAGAACTTGGGTCCCAATCCTAGGTTTTGAAACCTAGGATTACAGTATATATCACAGTATATATGATGTAAGAGAAGCAGAAAAAACATCTGGTAATGCGCTACCATAATTTTTTTGTGTTAAATCTTTGAATTATTATTTATTATTAGCAGAACTGCAAAGAATCGGTGGTCACATATGGAACTAATATTGAATTAGTATAATATGTAGGGCGAAAAAACTTACTGTGATGACCCAAAAAACGTTTCTGTGACTCATTTGGACCTGGACCCTAAGTTTGGATACTTGGTAGAGAAACTTAAAAATAGCTTGACAGCTATTAAAAAGTCTGTGAAAATAACGACAAGGAGGATCTGCAGGAATCTAAACGCAGATATGCGGTTGGTGAAAATATGCTTGCAGTATTTATCTTTGAATCCAAGCATGTTTTTGTCCCCTTCGACGAGAACAAAACATATGTCTGCAACATTACCCGTCCACCAGTCCGGCCATGGCTTCCACCAGTGTGACGGCCCTGTTGACCAGTTTGTCTCCGATAGCCTCAGACTCTCCCTGCTCCTCTTTTGCCTTCTGTACGAGAAACTCCGTCATCTTCAGCCTACCGGAAACCACCTGCACACATTTAATCCATGTGTCATTCATGTGGACTACAAAAAGGGTAGACCATCTTGTCTAACTGCACTGCAAAAACAGCCATACCCGAAAGAAGCCCAAATTATATTAAAATGAGACAACTTTTCTTATTTCAAGAAAAAAATGCTGCCAATTGGGTAAGCAAAAGTTGTAGAATTCTTATAACAAGAATATTTTTCTGGTGACTTTTAAGAATATGAGTCCTAAAATAAGCAAGTTGTTCTTAGTCACTTAGCTAGATTTAAGTAAAATGTTCTTAGGTATTACAAGCTAAGAAGTAAGCCAGATGCTCTTAAAAGATTCTTAAATTGAGACAAAATTAGCTTTTATGAGGCTAGATTTAAGCAAAAATGTTTTCACATACTAACCACTCGGCCACCACGCAGGTAATGTCTTCACCTGTCGGCATGTTAAACCTGCTATTTACGTCAACAAGCAGGAAGCAAATTACTGTATATGAATGGAACTTTTTTATAGGGCAGCACGGTGGCCGTGTGGTTAGCATGTTGGCCACACAGTCAAAAGATCGGGATCTGGGTTCGAATCTCCATTGGGCATCTCTGTGTGGAGTTTGCATGTTCTCCCCGTGCGGGTACTCCGGTTTCCTCCCACATTCCAAAAACATGCATGTTAGGTTAATTGGCGACTCTAAATTGTCCATAGGTATGAATGTGAGTGTGAATGGTTGTTTGTCTATATGTGCCTTGCGATTGGCTGGCGACCAGTTCAGGGTGTACCTCGCCTCTCGCCCGAAGTCAGCTGTGATAGGCTCCAGCATAACCGCGACCCTAGTGAGGATTAGCGACTTAGAAGATGGATGGATGGAACTTTTCTTTTTTAAACGGAGTGTGATTGTATCTAAGATTCACTTAATTTAGGAATACCTATTGTCATAAACACCAACAGAATTCTTTTTATTCTTTTCTCTTATTATATTTTGGAAAAACCGTGATAGACTGAAGCCCAGAAATTCGAACAGCGATGTGGTGACGACTGTAATGTACAGTATTTGTTAATTAGTTTGCAGAATTACAGAAAAACCACAGCACAGATTCCCATTAAACTTTGTGGGTAGACAGCAAGAAGCCATGTAATTTTGGCGCACATGGGAATATAAATGTGCAGTTATTTTTTAATGAGAAAGAATCCAGCACGTAATGTAGTGTTATGAAGTGATGGTATAATTCAACACATGCTGAAACACTATCTGAATATCATTTCAGTTTAGCCTGCATCTCAGCTTTGTGTTGCAGGTGACGAAGCGCATAATTATTAGTTATTAGTGTCACCGTTCAACTGTTTTTTTTCAGCTCTTTTTTGCTGTTGTTTTCTTTTTGTAGTTTTCTTGTTTAATTAGTATTTTTAAAAAGTGTCAATAAAAAATAAGCTGTGTGCCACAAATGGCACTTTGGACAGCCGTGCTCTAAACAAATACCAGTGATTGGAAGGTTTTAAACGATGAGCGCATATCGACTTCATCAATTACACATGCATGCCTTGTTCATAAATGGAATATTTTTGTTGTTACAGGAGAGAAAACCTGTTTACGACCTTCTGAATACAGTTTTTAACATTATTAGAGCCCTATAGACAGGAAATAACAACCCTATTGTCACCAATACTACTACAGTGTTCCCTCGTTTATCACGGGGGATACATTCCCAAAATAGCCCGCAATAAGTGAAATCCGCGAAGTAGCCATCTTTATTTTTTTTTAACAATTATTATATATGTTTTAAGGCTGTAAAACCCCTCACAGTACATTTTATACACTTTTCTCAGAAAGGCATGAGCATTTTCTCACATTTCTCTCTTGTTTAAACACTCTCAAAGTTCAAATTTCGTTTGAATTTTAATGATTAACCTACTAGGTTGGACACAAGAAATTAGTAAGTGACTCACGAGTATTTCACTCGTCGGACGGTGTCTCTTCATCCTGGCGCCATTCCACTGAAGCGTTTTTGTATGCTTGCTAAAACATATTGTTGCTGAAGGAGATTGATTGCCAATGGTGTACAGCCATCAGGATGCAGAAAACAATAGGTGGTGCAGACAGAAGAGAGAGGGAAGAGAGAGAGAGAGACGCCATGTGCTAAGCACGGAACTACAACACTCAGCTTCCCACAATGCAGTTCTTCTTAAAGGGCCAGGCTCAGCCTGTAACAGCATTCATACGCTGTAAAAAAAAAGGACTAAATTGCAGAAAAAAAATCAGCAAAACAGCAAGTCTACAAAAGGTGAACCACAATGGAGCGAGGGAACCCTGTACAACTAAATATAGTAGACATAATAAGAGTAAATAATCCATCCATCCATCATCTATGCCGCTTGTCATTAAAACATAAATAAGACTTGTGCTCGTGCGTGTTACTATAAATGTATTCTGTTGGGACTCGGAGGAGAGGCGGACAGGAAGGTGACATCGGAGGTTCAGAGTTGTGGTTCAACTTGCCATAGATTAGGGCCGCAACAGTAGCCCGTGTTTTTATTGGGGATCATTGTGCCTGTTGTGAGATAATTCAAACCTGCAATAAAAGCCTGTTGTACTTGCGATCAAGTCTGATCCTTGTGTGTCTCACTGACCGTTACAGTAACACTACAGACACCTGGTGACCAGTGTGGAATACGAAATTTGATCATCTTTGAATGCATCTTATGAATGCCTGATACATGTATTTTAGTTCATTTAGTCATTTTTATGCTTGAAAATGCTTAATTTAGGCGAAAAATATGTAACATTTGCTTAAATATACAAATATTTGACAAATAATAAGCTGTACTCAACTACAAAACAGAATAATTAATTATGATTTTTTTTTAAACAAGAAATAGAGTGAAACTGCAAAAAGCACGAAGAGGCAAAGGGCGTCTGTCGTCATCATAAATCATATAATCACATTTGTACTTGCATGGACAATCAACTGTTGGCTAATCAACAACACAACTCTAATAATTATGTTTTATACTAAAAAGCTATTATCTCTTTTATCCAGAAAGGTAATGAACACAAAAGGTCAGAGGTCTACCTTGGTGCGGACCTCCAAGGCATGTCTCATCTCTTCCTCAGCAACCCCGAAGGTAAGAACGTCATGGCTGTGGTGTTGACCCTCCATGAAGCACTTGGAGCACAGCAAGGTCATGTCAGTGGAGCAGAAGTACTCTAGGGGACGCCTATGGATGTCACAGCACTTCAGCTCCAACTTGAGCCTCTGAGCCTCACTCTTCTTCACCTCCTGAGGAACCTTCTCACAAGTAGGGTCGTCGCACTCTTCCGCAGGCTTCTTCTGGCTCTCCTGTTGAAAGCTCAGCTTTGAAGAAGCTGCTAGGTAACCCTCGATGATGCTGCTCAGTTTGAAGTTCTTCTGGAGGGATTGAACGCCCGGAAACTCCGTGCGACACTCCGGGCATCGCAAGACCGTATCAGTCTCTTCTGCTTTGTCTGTGGACTGGAAGATGCAGGCCTGGCAGTAATTGTGGCCGCAGGGGAGAGCTACAGGGTCCGAGTAGATCTGAAGGCAGATGGCACAGCTAAGCTCGTAGGCCAGTTGCTCTTCTGGCTTGGAAACACTCATGATGATGAATGATTCTTGTTTCTAGTTTCTATGTTTCTCTATTCAAAACCTACGATGACTCATCCTAGTCCACCAACACGTCTTGTCTCCTCCTGAGTCCTGGCAAGGCTGCAGGAAACAATAAAATGAGAAAGTCAGTCGGCATACACACGCTTGCCAGGAAGAACAACATTCCTTTCAAGGAGGCTGTTTGCTGAGCAACGGGAAATCCATCACAACATGAGGGTTGTTGATGGTCAAAATATGCAACGGTTATTGAACTCTTTACTAATTGCGCTCTTTCCATGTACTGAAATAACCTTAACTTCACAGGATACAGTATCTCACACAAGTGAGTATACCCCTCATATACCCCACCAACCATTTTTTTTTTTAGAAAAACTTAAACTAGGATATACTTTAGGGGAATCAGTGTACATCTTGTATAGCAGTATAAATGTACTCCACTCCACTTACTGTACTATCCAACGACTCAGCATATGCCATTATTGTCTAAATATCCGGCAAAACAAATGAGTACCAATATAATTCATCGAAAAAGGCTGCCGACAATTGGGGAGCTGCTGTTCATTGAGGGGAATCATGAATTCCAACATGTACTGTACTGTGAGATTGTGAAGCAGAGCATGATCCTTCCCCTCTGGAAGCAGGGCCGCATTGGGAATGATGTTACGGGGCTGCATGAGTGCTGCTGGCATCTGCTGAGCTACGGCTCATAAAGAGGAAAGGTGAATTCCAATATGTACTGTGGCATTGTGAAGCAGAAACTATACATACAGTAAGATTCCAGTAACAACCTGTACAGCTCTGGTCAATTCCATGCCCAAGAGGATTAAGGCAGTGTTGGGTAACAATGGTGCTCACACTGAATACTGACACCAAGGACACGATTTTGACATGTTCACTGTGGGGTGTACTCACAACTGAGTCATTTTCAGTATATGTTGGATTTTATGTTCCCTCTCAGTGAACTGCAGCTCTCCAGTGCTAACAGCACTCATGCAGCCCCACCACATGATGCTACCTCAACCATGCTTGACTGTAGGTAAAACACAATTATCTCTATGACTCGTATTATTGTCCTTGACTAGGTTTTATTTGTAATCAAGAGTTGCTGGTATGGAAGAGCAGGGCACACAGTAAATGTGGGAACCTGCTTTTGTACACAGTTGAATCACATGCGCTATACCTGCACGTTTCACTCATGTTGAGGGTAAACACAACAGTGAGACACGCTTCTTGCTTCCACTTTAGAGTCAGAAAGTCACTTGCAGTTGTCCACTCGTTATATCGTGGTTTGAATGTCACCCCCTCACTCTATCGTGTTTCTTCAAAAATTAATTCTTAAATTAACAAGTGCCGAATAAATCAATTGGAGGCTAACTTGTTAGCTTGCTAGCATGCTATGCAGCTCTGGCCGTCTCTTGTGTCCCAACAGTCATCCCATAGCCTGTGCAGAAGCAATGTGGTGTAAACAAAGAATAATAGCAGAGTAAAAGTGATGAAAGGGGTGTTACTTCATATCTACATGTCTCTCATAATGGTAAAAAAAAAATAATTCGAAAGTTGTCTATGCTGTAACAAAAAAAATGTTTTGTAGTTAATCGCAATAAACGAGGGATGACTGTACACCTGGCATGTGGATTACTAATTAAAATGACATTGTTGTAAAAAAGAGAGATCAACAGTACTTGACTGGAAGGGTATGATTTAGACCAGGGATGGGCAAACTACAGCCCGGGGGCCAAATCAGGCACGCCAAGCGTTTGAATACGGCCCGCCAGTTGCTTCCAAAGTATTTAATTTAAACTTTTAACATACAGGCTGGCAACATGACTTGCAAGTTGCCAGAGTCAATCTGAGACAACCTTTTGCTTTTCACATGCAGCCATCCATACAACTACCTTACCCACGGTGCCAAACAAACACAAGTTAACAAATATGTGACACACAACTTAACCTGTCTGGGAGGTATAAAAGGAGGAACGTTCACATGCTCTTTAATAGTCAATGTTTCATCATGGTTGTATAGTTCATAGTTCATATTGTATATCACACATTCTTCATTCATGTACATTCCGGGTGTCTTATTCCGTAAAAAAATCTGTAAAATTTGATTTTGTTATTTGATTTTGTCTGATGTTTAGCGTGCTCCTGAGAAAAAGGGACACAAGCACATATAGCAGATTGTATGACACTCTTATATATAAAATAAGACAAATAATTCCAGGTGGACTGTTAGAATTATAAGGTTAAACTAGTGTGCGTGTATGAAATACATGGCCCCCCCCGCCAATTTTGTTAACTCAATGCGGCCCGTGAGTCAAAAAGTGATTTAGACTCAGGGTGCTCACACTTTTTCACTTTTAAAATCCCAAATCTTCTTCCAACGACAAACATAGAAAATATACCGTATATATTTACTGTATTCATAAATACAGGTGTGAGTATTTATGTACGTTTTACATGTACTGTACACACTCTTTTCCAGCGTGCAAGTTACAAGACAACATGATCTATCTCTGACCGCAAAAAGTTAGGGATATGCACAACTGTTATATTAGGGAACAGCAAGTTGTGCGTTGAGTGTGTTCAGTATTGAACATGTTGGACATGTGCATTCAAAATTAGAGAAGCTCAAATTAAGTTCACCTGTGAAGTTTGTTTTGTTATAGATATAGCATCTAACCGCTGAGTTTGTTTATCTGTAATCAGAATAATAAAGATGAAAGTTGCATCTCCGTGTGTGGCCTGAGACGTCTGTTCACCACTTCATCTTTGCTGCGGGGGAGCAACGGTGAATCAGGAGGGGAGCTTAATGTCAGCTGACTGATGTCATATGACATCGTCAAAGTGACATTTATGCAGTCAACGCACACTACCTTCGCGATCAAACGGTAGCTCACGATCGACGTAATGGGCACCCCTGATTTAGACTGTCTGGGTCAGAACATAATTTTCCCACATGACTGTAAATAATATTGGTGGCGCCCCCTATGGGTTGTGCTTCAAATGCTTTGGTGGGCATGCTAGCATGCATGTAATACAGATATCCTATACATTTTTACAGTAATCACCAGACAAATGGTAATGGGAATGGTTTAATTTATTTGAGACGTTAATTTTCCAGTCAGTCTGACTAAAGGAGGTCAAACTTTGGCGTTTAATAGTAGTGCCACCGTGCAGTGCATTTAACACTATCGGTATTTAACAATAATAGCACAGACAACACAGTAAGGGTGCATGTTTTGACAAACTGCCACCCTTGCAAGTAGATGTAAAGGCAGCAGTGTGAAGTGCTATATGACTCACACTGTTCTGGTCACAGTTGAAGCAAAGCACCTCGCAGAATGTTGATATTCTAGTTTTGGATTCCACATGATCAAATGTTTTTGTTTTATAAGAGAACAAAAAATTACCATTGGAATTTTCATTGAGTTTAACAACTCATTTAACCAAAAGCGTGCATTTTCTTTTGCAATACATAGGCCTTTAAAAATAAAAGCTGAAACATGAAAAGTGTTTTGTTTTTGAATTCCAAAACAGAAAACAGATATGATTATTATTTTCACCATTCTGGTTGTATTTGACTGGCTGCTTTTGGCTTTGAAAAATACAGCACGGTGGCCCTGTGGTCAGCATGTTGGCCACACAGTCAGGAGATCGGGAAGATCTGGGTTCGAATCTCCGCTGGGCATCTGTGTGGAGTTTGCATGTTCTGCCCATGCGTGCGTGGGTTTTCTCCGGGTACTCCAGTTTCCTCCCACATTCCAAAAACATGCAGGTTAGGTTAATTGGTGACTCTAAATTGTCCATAGGTATGAATGCGAGTGTGAATGGTTGTTTGTCTATATGTGCCCTGCCATTGGCTGGCCACCAGTCCAGGATCTACCCCGCCTCTCGTCCGAAGTCAGCTGGGATAGGCTCCAGCATAACCGCGACCCTAGTGCATTGTGTATCTATGTACAATACCTATTTCCCCAGGCTTCGCCTCTTGCTTATGTCATAGGACACTTACATAAACATCATACCTTTTTATTTCATTGGACAGTGGAACATATTTGTGTGTGACTGTTAGTGCACATGGTAGAGAAAGAAGTTATGGTGATAAAGGGGATTTTAGATGTTATGCAAGAGCTGAAAGAAGCAGGTCAGAAAGGTGATGACATTGTAAGAGTCGAGAATGATAAGGTAAAACAATAGCCCTTTATCCATCCATCAAGACTATTTTTTTGGGGACCAGTGCAGTAGATAGTAGATACTTATTTATTCATTTATTTGTATTATTTATCTGTATTAATGTTTCTTCTGTTGTTGTTGCTTAACTTATTGGTATTTATGTTTCTTATGTTCTTATTCTTTTTCTTGTGTTTTCTTTCTTTTTTTGGGAGAATGAACAGAATAAGAATTTCATTGCATAGTATAACTGCCTGTTATACTATGCATATGACAATAAAACTCTTGAATCTTGAATATCTTCTAGTTCTAGTCAGCCGTCGAGCAGCAGCAATTTGCAGCAGCTAACGTCTTAAGAGGCTTAAGAGGCCAGGGGTACGCCAATTGTGATGGGGGTACGTTAATAAAAAAAGAAAAATAATGAGCACCTAACACGCACAATTACGAGTGCGCCTAAACGCCTCACGGCACGAAGAGAACGCAGCTGAAAGGAGACAGAGCGGGAAGTCGTTCATTGCTCTGTGTGCATCATTTGAACAAATAAGCAAGTTTGATGATTATTTTGTGAATTAAGAATGTTTAATCTTGAAGATTTCATTTATATCCGTGTTCCAATCCCCGCACGGCGCAGAGGTGGAAAACTGTCACTGTGAGTGGGGAATCTCCTTGAAAATTTGCTTTTATCGTTGGTTGTATGCATTTTTGTACTTCGGATATCGTGATTGTTAAACTTTCCCTGTCAATCTGGTGTTAAATGAATATGCAGACTTAAAACATAGCCATTGTGAGTGGCCAAAAAAAGTGAAGCTCAAATTCAACCCATTCAAACGCAAGGATGCCAACGTCAAACTGGAATTAAAGATATGTAGGATGATTACTTATCTATTTATCAGTGCTCATGTTATCAGGATTGGCTTAAACAGTGTTTTGGATCCCGTGATGCTGAGAGGAGTCAGTCCGTGATAACAAAAAGGTGTTTATTACAAAGAGTCCTCACACAGGAGTAAAAAATAATACACAAAAAGAGCAAAAAGGCAAGGAGTCCAACACAAAAATAACAGGCAAGGCCACGTAAAAAGGAGTACAAAAAACAGTGCTAGAAAAAGTGGTAGCAGGAAAAAAAAACAATATAACTAAAGGCGCTGCTGAAAACCAAGCGAGGTGGGGTAGCTTTAGCACAAATACTAATGAGTCGCTGCTGGAGGAAGCCAGGCAGGACGTAAGAATACTCACAGTACAGGTGGGTAGGCCAGAGAGCTAAACACACGATACGATTACACAGAAGGCATATAGAGACAGGAAGCATGCGAAGAGCAGGGAACAATCTGGCAATGAGCTGTAGCAGACGACCAGCTTAAGAAGGCCGAAGCCCTAACGAGCTTCAGGTGTGCCACGGTGGCTCCGCCTCTGCGGAGAACAGCATGCACTGAAAGACACGGCAGGTGGGCGGTAGCAGGGCAACAACACAGAGCATGACACGTGAAACAAAAATGGTCAAAATATACATTTTTGGAATTGAACCACTGAGCTAGACTAAAGCTTAAATGTACAGTAACATGTACAGTAAACCAATGTGAGGTTTATGGACAAAGCATCATGAGTGGTCTCTACCTCTGCATGCGCTTGAAAATGTTGGTAGCCCTACTCAGCAGAAAGTCATGTGTGTTACACTTGCTGTACTGTGGTTTACAATGAACTCATCAGCACTATTAATGCTGGCTGAGCTCATTATTGCTATTACAACATTGGCTCCGTTCCTTCTGTGTTGTGCAATAAAATGATGAAGAGAAGCCAAATTAGTCGGTAATGTATATGTATGAAGTGCATTATTGTGTGTATTTAAAACCAAACTGTAAAGCACAATGACACAAAATAAAATGCATAAAAATGGCTTGACTATGTCACACTGTTTGTTTTAAAGTATTTAAGCATTTTTTAAAAGAGCATGCTACAATAATTAGGTAGTTCGTTAACAAATGACTAATTATTAAATAAGTAGTCATGAGACAATTAAGTACTCATTACAAACTTGTGATTTAAATTCACGTTCTTTACATTGCATAGCATGTTTGAAATGAATTAAACCATTACCGTTCAGTTTCAATCCAAGACTGTTTTAATTGATTTTGTTTTTTTTTTCCATTATTATAAATGCTCTAATTATAGCTGGGGATTTTATTTACCTAATACCGTTAATTTGAAGCAGACAATAATTGGAGGGTGGCTGTTATTTCCCAACATTGAAAAATAATTATTTACAACAAATGAATTTTTGTCACGCTTCACTGTGACATGCATTGGGTTTTGGGGTCCCTATTATTACTGTTGTCTTGGTTTTCTTGTTATGTGGCCCCTTACTGCTCTTTGTGGTATTTATTTGCAGACTTGGGGCTTCCTTGAGTCGGGCGGAGCTACCAGGCGGGCTCAGATGTTCCCTATCAGCCACCTCTTCTAAATTCCATCAGCTGCGCCAGGAGGGTGCTGGATTATTTTCCTCCATGGACGCCATTCCATGTCCTCCTTGTCTTCCTAGACATTTTGTGGACATATGCTATCTTTATTCTACTCATATTTACCTGCCAAACTCACCCTCCTGCGAGTCCTGTAGCCCGCCTGACTCTCAGACTGTTTTGTGTTCATTTTTGTGCCCTTTGTGCATTTAGTCGTGGTGCTCCTTTTTTATGCACCGTCGCCTTTAGTTCCTGTTCTTCTTGCATTCTGAGACTCATTAAAAGAGATTAATCACACCTGAGCTTGCCTTGTGCTGCATCCTGGGATCCGTCTTCGTTGCCACGAACCAAAGCATGACAGAATAATCCAGCCAGTACCATGGATCCCACGGAACAAGAGCAGCTCCAGTTTGCCCTCAAAGCCCAGGGGCAGATGATTAGTCGCCACGAGCAAACGCTAGAGGACCTCTCCACGCAGGTGCGTGAAATGCACGCTTCGTATGACGGGTTCCTCCATGGCCACATCCGTGGAGGTCCCCCTGCCGCCAGGAAATACCACTCCCTCAGTGAGGTATTTTGTAAAGACAGCGGCATCTTACTACCCCCCCACCGCCCATACAACTGCGCCATTGACCTGTTGCCCGGTGCACCGCTCCCCTCCTCACGGCTGTATTACATTTCCCAACCGGAACAGAAAGCCTTGGAGGAGTCCATCTCCACCTCTCTCGCTACGGGGCACATTCAGCCATCTTCTTCCCCCCTGGCGGCAGGGTGTTTTTTTCATCCAAAAGAAAGACGGATCCTTGTGCCCGTGTAAAGATTTTCAGTCACTCAATACGATCACAGTAAAAAATGAACACCCCCTTCCTCTCCTTGATTCTGCTTTTACACGGCTTCACACTGCAACCATTTTCACGAAGTTGGATTTGCGCAATGCTTGCCACCTTATTCGTATCCGTAAAGTGGACGAATGGAAGACCGCCTTTACTGTAACACGCCGTTGGGGCATTTTGAGTACTGCGGCATGCCTTTTGGTCTCACGAACGCCCCCGCGGTCTTCCAGTGCCTTATCAACTATGTCCTTTGTGGCATGATTGCTCGTTTTGTTTTCGTTTATCTTGACGGCATCCTTATCTTTTCTTCATCCACCAAACAACACCTGCAGCACGTCCATCTTGTCCTCCAGAGACTATTGGAGAACCGGTTGTTTGTGAAGCCTCAGAAGTGCACCTTTCATTCACCTACGGTGTCCTTCCTGGGGTTTATTGTGGAGAAGGGGTAACTTAGACCCGACCCTGCCAAGATCCAGGCGGTGGTCGATTGGGCCACTCCTACATCTAGGAAGCTGTTGCAGAGGTTCCTGGGTTTCGCCAAGTTCTACTGCCGCTTTATTTGGGACTTTAGTAAGGTTGCAGACCCTCTGAACAAGCTTACATCTACTAAGGTTCCATTTGCTTGGTCGCGGGGGCCGATTCAGCCTTCCGGTGTCTCAAGTCCTTTTTCCACTTCTGTACCCGTAATCATCCATCCTAATCCCTCTCTCCCATTTTTTTGTCGAGGTTGATGCATCTGACACTGGGTCGGGGCCATTCTCTCTCAGCGTTCCAGGTCCAACCAGAGGCTGCACCCCTGCGCCTTTTTCTTCAGGCGTCCCTTGCACGCTGAACGCAATTATGATGTTGGCAACGGGGAGCTGTTGGCGGTGGTCCTTTGCCCTGCAGGAGTGGAGGCACTGGTTGGAGGGAGCGACGCACCCGTTTGTCATCTACACGGACCACAGAAACCTTACATACATCTGTTACGCTCAACGCCTCAACCCTTGCCAAGCCCAGTGGGCTCAGTTTTTCACTTGGTTTGACTTCACTCTCACCTATTGACCAGGTCCACTCAATAGCAAACCAGACACGCTCTCCCGGATGTATGCACTACAAGATGAGGACCCTTCCCAGGATACCATCCTTCCCCAGTCCTGCATAGTAGGAGGGGGAGAAGCGAGTGACCGACGCCAGTAAGGACACCCTACTCCCTGCTGGTTGCCACTCGGACCGACTATTCGTTCCTCGGGCCCTGCGTCCGGAAGTCCTGACCTGGGCTCATTGTTACAGGATTGCCTGCCATCCCGGAGCCAGGCGCACTGCCTTCCTGCTATCTCAGCGCTTCTGGTGGCCCTCCTCCCACGCCGACACAAAGAGTTTTGTGGCTGTCTGCGGCATCTGTGTCAGGAACAAAACCTCCAAACAGCCGCCGGCGGGGTTGCTTCAGCCACTCCCCATCCCCTCCTGCCCCTGGTCGCACATTGCATTAGACTTTGTGACTGGTCTTCCCGCCTCTGGGGGGTTCACTACAGTCCTCACTATAGTAGACAGGTTCTCCAAGTATACTCACTTTGTCCCCCTCCGCAGACTTTCTTTGTCCTTGGAGACGGCCAAGCTTCTGGTGTAGCACATGGTTCGGATCCGTGGCATTCCTGTTGATGTGGTGTCGGACAGAGGCCCCCAGTTTGCCTCTGCTACCTGGAAGGCCTTTTGCAAGTCCTTGGGGTCTTCTGTCAGTCTTTCCTCCAGATACCGTCCTCAGTCCAACAACCAGATAAAGCGGGCCAACCAGGACCTGGAGTCAGCCTTAAGGTGCGTGTGCCATCAGCACCCTACGTCCTGGTCTCGCAATCTCCCTTGGGTGGAATACGCCCACAATACTCGTACACAATATTTGTGTGTTCTTCCACGGGCCTCTCGCCTTTTCATGTGGCCAATGCCCTTGGTTTTCTTGTTATCTGGCCCCTTACTGCTCTTTGTGGTATCTATTTGCAGACTTGGGACTTCCTTGAGTCGGGCGGAGCTACCAGGCGGGCGCAGCTGTTCCCTATCAGCCACCTCTTCTTAATTCCGCCAGGTGGGTGCTGGATTATTTTCCTCCGTGGACGCCATTCCATGACCTCCTTGTCTTCCTAGGCATTTTGTGGACATATCGCTATCTTTATGCTACCTGCTAAACTCATCCTCCTATTAGTCCTGTAGCCTGCCTGACTCTCAGGCTGTTTTGTGTTTATTTTGGTGCCCTGAGTATTGCAACTGGCATTTTAAAGAGCATGCAGATGTAAATCAAGCAGCCGTATGCTGCATGATACTTCAAATGCAGCTACTGCCATCTTGTGGAGTTAGTTAAACTACATCAAAAGTTTGCTTACAGCCACAGCTGTTAGTACCAATGTTTTCTAACTTGGTGCCAGTTAGAGACCCCTGCGATTTTTTGCTTTTGTAGACCAAGCAGCAGAATTGAAATGAGGTGTTAATTGGAGAATTGGGACTAGAAGAGCTTACACAACAAATACATACAGTCATGACAGTATGCTTTAGTCATGTACTGTATGAATGTGCAAATATAATGGCAACCAAAAGCAGTTTGTGTGTGTCATCTGTGGATTTTTCTATTCTTGTCGAATCATCTTTGGGTTGACTCACACTCGGATCTTTTCCACTTAGTCATGAGTGTCCTGCCTTATCCAAAACCCAAAGTGTTTTCACTGAGCAACTTTGTATTTTATGCAAAAACACACAAAACCCTTTGTGGAGGTGTGTTGATTCTGCCGCCAGTCACTCAGGCATTTGGGCAGCAAAGTCCATGTTGGATGAATGTAAGATTATAAAGTGTCCCTTTGAGCTCTTGTTTTACTTACATCTCTGATTGGACCACAGTAGTGCGGTGCTGAGCCAGCTCCTTCTTCCCTCAAGGCCTATGATTAGAGCCAAGTCGCTGCTACTAGAAGAAAACACAGCATTGTGTTGTTTCTTATAGCTGTTATCATTTACCACTGTTACTCCATTCTGCCAGAATGTTCAACCTTAAAAGATCCCAGGGACATTTTGTACCATTGACTTTTTTATTTGCAAGACATTTTGGTTGTGTTTTTACAGTAGATTCCTAAAAGCAGCAGAACACAGCTTTCATAAAGAGAATATTTGACTAGCGTTTTTGCTGTAGATCCTTGAGAACAGCAGAGAGCCACTTACAGTCATATTGTAAAAACTAGTGCTTTTGCTGTAGATTCCAAAAAAAAAAGCAGAGCACTACTGTCTCAACGAAGATCTTTCACTTGTTTTTTTGCATTGGTCCTTAAAGGAAAATTGCATTTTTTTTTATTTTAACCATCACCCACAATCCTTGTGTGAGACATCAACACATATGTCTCTCTTTTCTGTGCGTTCTAAAAATATAAACACAGTTAAAAAGACTTAGCTAACAATGCACGGAATGCCACTTATTCTGCCTATAAAGCCAAAGCTAAAACTCCAAACGCTCCATTTACATATAATGCGACATGCATATTAACGAAGCTACAGCAACATTGTTATTATTATTAAAATGGTTACGCTGATCAAACTACGTTACTGATGCACTGATGCACGCCGCCATAACACACCGGCTAGCTACTGACTGGCTAGCGAGTAGCTTCACACACACACTCGCCTGCAGCGCATCAGCGCCACGCTCACAATGCCTCAGACCACTACCAAAAAGTTAAGGCTACATATTCGAGCTGCCGCCACTGCTGCTGTGTTTTCATTTTTGAGTTTGGAAAAGTTAATGCTAGGTTTAAGTGTTCGTTTCTATGTACCTGTTACTGTGAAGGCTGGCGCTAGCCAGTGTGTGTAGATCCCAATGCAGAGAAGACACCATCCGAGAAGTAACAAAAAATGTTTAATACAATAAAGGCAGTCGTCGCAAGAAGGTAAAAGTGAGCAAAAAAAGTCAGAGTCCAACAAGTAAGAAACCAAAAATACTGCCAGCAAAAGGCTGACAGGAAGTTTTAGTAGCGGTCCTGTAGGCGGCATAGGTGTATCCCATTTTGTGCAGTAATGAGCTGTCTCTTTTTATTTGTTTTTATATCTTTAGAAAAATATGTGTTCATGTCTCTCACTTAAGGATTGTGGAAGATGGGCAAAATTCCAAACAAAGTGCAGTTTTCCTTTAAAAACAGCAGAGGTCTCCTGTCATAGATGATCTTTGACTAACATTTCTGAAATATGTCCTTGAAAACAGCAGTGTGTGTTCCTGTAATATAGACACTAGGTTCCCAAAGTGGGGTACGCCAACTGTGATGGGGGAAGCGCAATTAACAATTAGCGCCTAAGACTGAACGCCTGAGGGTGCGAGGAGAACGGAGCAGAAAGGAGACAGAGCGTGATGTCGTCCATTGCTCTGTGTGCATCATATGAACAAATAAGCAATTTTGATGATTATTTTGTGCATTAAGTGTGCATTAAGAGTGTTTATATTCCAATCCCCGCACAAAGCAGAGGTGAAAATCTGTCACTGCGAGTGGGGAATCTTTATCGTTGGTTGTATGCACGTCGGATATCATGATTGTTCAACTTTCCCTGTCAATTTGGTATTAAATTAGTATGTAGACTTTAAACCACAGCCGTTGTGAGTGAGCAAAAAAAGTGAAGCTCAATTTCAAGCCATTCTAACGCAGGGATGCCAAAACTGGAATAAAAGATATGTAGGATGATTACTTATCTATTTATCACGCAAAATCATGTGTTCATGTGAGTCAAAAAATGATCAAAATGTGACCATGCAAAATATACATTTTTCTATCAAATTAATTAACCAATTAATTATGTTCAGTATTAATAATAAAGTTAATTAAGATAAAAAGGTTAATGTTTTTTAAGTGTGCAGGAGTAGGGGTCACATGGCTTCAGGTCAAATGTCTGAAGGGGTAGGTGACCGTAAAAACTTTGGGAACCACTGATATAGAGGATCTTTGACTACTGTCTTTGCAGTACGTTCTTAGCACAGCAGAGTGCTCAAGTCACATAAAAAAAAAAGAAGTGTTTTTGCAGTACACATCCTTTAAAAAGAGAGGGATACTCCTGTTATAAAGAGGATTTTTGACCCATGTTTTTGTAGTAGGTCCTTGGAAAAAACAAACATGTTGTTACTCTCGCTTTGTTTTTTTTTATTTTAAAAACATACTGGCTTTTAAAGGGTTATAATCCCTAAAACATAAGGTATATTTCAGGCTGGAGTAGTTTCAAAAAGTTGACTTGTTCATAGTGGAAAATAATAGTATATCATTTTTTACAGCAGATTTTGGGAGGACGGCATTTTTGTCATGGCAATTCAGTGAGTGATTTTTAGGAACCTCTTAAGGGTTAAACAACATCATCCTGCAGCTATACTTAGGAAGTCAAACATAAAGGGGAAGGGGGGTGAGAAAGAGCAAGCAAGGATGTGTAGACCGAAGGGGGTTTAAAGGGGGGCAAATCTGGAACCAATAAACTTGGGAAGCCTCCACGGCGACGTCATTGAGGTTTGATTTGGTTTGGCTCTACCAGACACCTTCTCCCTTTGATCACACTACTCCATAGTTTAGGATTCCTGCAGTGCTCCACACCAATCAGTGAATCACATGGGCGGACCGACGAGCTTTCCGAAATCCCCTCCCAGATTCAAGTTTCTGTTGGATCACACACAAGCTGGAGGACGACCAATGTGGTGTGACGCTGGAGAGAGATCACTGGCTGGCTGACTGTAGATGAAGGATCAGTCTTTGAATTGGATAGCTCGAGGACCAGAAAAAGACTAGACAGAACGAGACGAGACAGAACAGGTAGAAAGTCAGCCCTAACTTGGCAGAGAAGTATGAGAGAGGAGCAGCAGACTAGCGGTGATCATCCAGTAGGAGAGGAGAACACAGGAAAACCACCTTCTAATGCCTGCCCAGTCCTTGTGGCAACACCTGGACTCAGCAGACGGAAACGGAACACCGGAAAACCTCCGGCGGACGACTCCACCACTCCATCAATCGACTCTGTAGACGACGTGTACGTCTACGCTCCCAAAAAAATCAAAAGCAGCCCTCAGCATCAGCTTTCTTCCTCAGGACCGTCCCTTTCTCCAGTTCCAGGTCCGAGTCCTGGCGATTTTACGTCTCTCGAGGACCCCCATGGCCAAAGAGTGATTGCCAACATCCGCGAACGGCAGAGGACGCAATCCCTGAACGAAGCCTTTGCATCCTTGAGGAAAATTATCCCCACGCTCCCATCGGACAAGCTCAGCAAGATCCAGACCTTGAAGCTGGCGTCACGCTACATTGACTTCCTGTACCAGGTCCTACAGAGTGACGAGATGGATTCCAAGCTGAGCGGGTGTAACTACCTGGCCCACGATAGGCTGAGTTACGCCTTCTCCGTCTGGAGGATGGAGGGCACCTGGTCCACCATGTCTGCTGGACATTAGCATTTTGTCTTTGATGGTGGACAAAATCACGTGGGGTCACATTTAAAATGGACTCACACATCTCAGGTTACATCATTGGCCCACTGGTGAGGCAGAGACTCTTGATGAGAAACTTTTGGACTGGATCTGCTTGTGAACCTTAGAATAGTTCATTGTTGTTAAGTCCCCTATTGGTCTCGAAGGGCTTTTTTTCGTTTTTGCCACTGCAGGAAGGACTGATGTCTTCCGTTTGGAGCTATTGACTTCTTTGGCTACCGAAGTTTGACCCTTAGTTCCACCTTCAGCATCACCTTGAGCACCGTAACAATCACCATCATCAACGTAGGTATGCATTCTTGTGTTGTCTTAACTACTGGAAAATAGAGGATCTTTTCTTAGTGTTTTTGCCGTGAAATCCTAAAAACAGCAGAGCTCTCCCGTCATCCAGAGAATCTTTGACTCATGTTTTTGCAGTAGGTCCTTAAAAACAGCAGCATTTTGTTGTCATATAGAGGATCTTGGCTAGTGTTTTTGCAGTAAATTCTTAAAAAAGCAGAGCTCTCCTGTCATCTAGAGGATGTTTGACTAACATTTTTGCAGTAGGTCCTTAAAAACCATCCATCATCAGGAAAATATTTGACTTGTGTTTTTGCAATGGGTCTTTACAAGGAGCTTTTGATGGGGAATACTAAAAACATGAGAGCACTGCTGTTATGCAAAGGATGCTTGACACACGTTTTTGCAATAGATCCTTAAAAACAGCAGAGTGCTCTTGTCTTCCAGCAAATATACTGTTATTGCAGTAGAACCCAAAAACAGCGGCGCACTACTGACACAAATAGAGGATTTTCAACTATTGCTTTTGCATTAAAATCTTAAAGAAAAACTGCACTTTTTGGGGGATTTTTGCCCATCATCCACAATACTTACATGAGGCACGAACACACATATCTTTCAAAAAATTGCTAAAAAGAAGCAGCTAAAAATGCACGTAATGAGAAACACTTATTCCGCCTATAAAGCCTCCTGAAAAAACCTCCAAAAAGTGCCAAAAACGCTCCATTTACATATAATGAGAAATGCATATCATGCATTGTTATTATTAATTTTCCATTAAAAACAGCAGACGACGCCCGGCACATTGCAAAAACTAGCGTTATTAGACTCTTGAAAACATCAGAATGCTCCTGCCATACAGAGATGGGTGACCAGTGTTTTTGCAGTAGGTCAGCAGAGCGCTCATGTCATATAAAATAAAAAAAACAGGAAATGAAAACAAGAATGGTCATGAGAAAAAAGCTATGAATCATAGACCACGCCATCAAAGGAGAACGCTGATGTGGGGCGGTGGGCCCTGACTGAACATTGAGGGCGTGGGGGGTGTGAGGGGCTCTCCCATAAAGCACTGGGAGTGATGGAGGAGGTGAAAGCTGATTTATGCAGCACACATGCATAAGTGTGCCCCCCTACTGCCCACCTCACAAACACACCCACTCATACACACTAATGATGAGTTTGATTCAACTTTTTCCTTGAGAAGTCATGCAAAAATGTATAAAAGCTACAAAAAGCACATTTTTGTTGCATAGACATGGAATCGGTGGCCCGCCAATAACAACTTTGGAGGTAGGTTCAGAGTCGTAACAGAGGTGGGACACTGCCTGTGTGAAAGGGGATTGCAGGGACACGATCCAGCAGTTTTCCACACTCAGGTGTTAGCATCAGAGCTGTATTGGAAAATCCAGCATATATTCACCTGTGCCTTTCATACAGAACTTAGCTTTCTTCTTTTCCCCTTCACACAGCTGCCATCCCGCCTTTGCTACGGCTTGGATACCTCCTTCAAAGCGCAAAACTTGCTTTGCTGTCCCATTCTGTGTTGGTGCTTTTCACACTGAACAGGACGGGGGGAAAGCCTGCTGTGAAAGGAGCTTTGTGTGAAATGGGTATTCCACAATGCCAGGACACGGGTGTAAAGTTGGACACTTTTAGAGGCCCTGTTGCGCTGAAGGCTCTTGTCGCTGTTTTATAGTATTGTATTTGATGTGTCATACCAGACGCTGGTGCTGTCATGCTCTAATGATCTGACTGCAGAATGCTGTATTGCTGTGTGAAGGCGCATGGTGGTTTAGAACACAACACATGTAGTCCAGAGACTATTCTGTCAACACAACCTAACATCGTGAGGAGTGTCAAATTTCAACACGCCATTGTGGAATACCTTTTTCACATAGTTCCCTTTCATACGGCCTGCAAAAGCTAGTGTTTCCCCGTCCTGTTCTGTGTGACAAGCAGCGACAAAGAATGGAGTGACAAAGGACAGCAACAATTTCTTTCAACGCAAAAGGGTGGAAGATGTGAGTGTCAGGTGTTAAACTGTTCTTGCTGTCTGCCTTATCCTTCCACACAGGTGCTGTCCCACCTCTGTTGCTACCTCCAAGGCCCAGAAATTGCTGAATCAACTTTGTCCCTTCATTCATTGTTGCTTTTCACACTTACCTTCAACACATGAAAAAAGGCATAATATAGGTATAAATATAAGTTTAAAGAGAGCTTGTGTGAAAGGGGCTCTAGTTCGCTGTCCAAGTGAAAATTTGAAGATTTTCCTGCTTTAAAACTCATCCCACACTTTGTCAATATGTGCCGCTTATCACTGTTTTACTTAGGGAAATGCAACTTTACTGCAGTGTTCCCAGTATTAAATGTCTTTCTCTTTCTTTCCAGCTGCTCACAAAAAAAGGACTGCGGTGTTGTCGTCTGCGCTATACCGCCATTTTGACCATTCTAGTCATGTGGACTTTGGGAAAGGGAACTGTGGAGAATATTACTGATAAGATGGAAGTGGACCAAAGAAGCGGGGAATATTCATGTTAAGCAATGTATGGGGCAAATGTGTCTATAGAGACAAATATCATTCTATCCCAATCTGGCCTTATAAATAAAGTTCAGTTGAAACTCTGTCTCCACTGTCTTGTTAAAATGCACCACCCTTACACGGCCTTTATTTAATGAGGTCTGCACGCCTTCCTTTGCCTGGTCAGAGAGGAACACTTACACATCCAAGAAGAACATTGTAGAATGTGCAATTAAAAGGCGCTATGGGGTATTTTATAGCCTGCTTGGAACCTTTTTGAGGTGTTTTTCATTGTTTTGGCTCAGAATACAGTCATTAAAAAGTGTGTGTGTGTGGGGGGGGAAGAAAATGCTGCTACATGGACATTAAAATTAGATTGTAAGCATGCTACTAATTATGTCTTATGTAGAACATTTAAACAGTGTTCACCATTGGAAGTGTTTTAATTGTCATGGATTTACACAATATTTATTAATAATTGACAGACAATGTTGAAAGTCAAATGTAAACTGTCATAAAAGAAAGTGAACTGCTGCTGATAGTGAAATGTGAAAAACCATAAATAATACAAAAAGACTGCAGGCTTAAATGATTATTACCCAAGTGTAAAAAGAAGTTAATCTCTAAGTGCATTTATACTTAAGTCATGTAACTTACTGTGTTTATTCTTCTTCTCTTGGTGTTCTTTTGGGAAAAAAGTGTTACTGCTTCGATGTTCACTGAAGTGGTTTCTTGAGGGACAACATATTTTTTTTTTGCTGTAACGTCAGTACAATGGTATTTTGAACACCACTTTAGAGGCGTATTTCTGCCGAAAATGTTAGTCCATTTATGACATTTCTCTATGATTTGTTATTCTCTTTAATTTAATTGTATGTGCTGAAAGATTTTTTTCACTGTTTTGTCTAGAAATATATTTAAATTATAGTTTACTATTAGGGGTGTCATGGGACACCCAATTTAAGAGATGAGACGATGCACGAGATTGGGCCCACCAGAATTAGACGAGACGAGATTTTAACATTAATTTTAAGAAAATTACAATGGAAAAATATGACTGGACACTATTTAATTGAGTCATAAAACAATGGAGGTGCGTTTTGAAATGTGTATTGTCCCACAAATCGACAGTAAATGATATTATTAAGGTACGCTTCCAATCCTGCGTTGTGCACTACCACTTCCATGTTACACTGTTTTATCATTCATAGTAGCGATGCCATAGTTCACATTCTGATTGGCTTCTGGCTGCCCTGTTCTCGCTTTTCTCCAAAAGTGCAATCTCAGCATGTTTTAATCCCATGACACCCCTATTTATTCAATCATTATAGTTAATTTATCAATTTTATAATTATTTTACTGGTATGAATGTGAGAGTGAATGGTTGTTTGTCTATATGTGCCCTGCCATTGGCTGGCGACCAGTCCAGGGTGTACCCCACCTGTCGCCCGAAGTCAGCTCGGATAGGCTCCAGCAAACCCCCGCGGGCCTAATGAGGAGAAGCGGCATAGCAAATGGATGGGTGGATGCAATTTAACTGCATTTTAAATGCAATGACAAATAATTGAACAAATTTAAAATTGTAACTTTTGTAATTAAAAAGTAAATTATTGTTTTTAACATCAATTAATAGTAGTTAATAACAACTTTTCAATAAATATTCTTCTTATTTAAAAGTAAAATGCATTGTTTTTGGAAAAAAACTACATAAAATCTAAATATAATAAAAATACACGGAGGAACATTGAGGCGTTCCCAGGCCAGCTGCGAGATATGATCTCTAGGTCTAGGTCCTAGGGCTACCCTGGGGCTTCCTCCCGGCTGGGCATGCCTGGAACACCTCACCAGGGCGGCATCCAGGAGACATCCACACTAACTGGCTCCTCTCCATATGAAGGAGCAGCGGCTCTACTCTAAGTCCTTTATATTCCGGCTAAGCTCTCGCTTCACCATGACGGTCCGGTACAGTGGCCGCATTACTGCAGACGCTGAGCGTATTCTCCTGTTGGTCTCACGCTACAGCCTTCCTTCACTTGTGAACAAGATACTGAGATACTTGAACTCCTCCACCTGGTACAAAACCTGACTTCCAATCCGAAGGGTGCAATCCACCCTTTTCTGACAGCAAACCAGGGCCTCAGATTTGGAGGTCATGCGTGTCATTCCAGAATCTTCACACCACCCCAGTAAACACTGAAGGTCACAGCTTGATGAGGTCATTAGGACCACATTGTCTGCGAATAGCAGAGATGAGATCGTAAGGCCCCCAAACTGGCCCCCCTTTAACACCTTGGCTGCGCCTACAAATTCTGTGCATAAAACTATGAACTGAATAGGTGGCAAAGAGCAGCCCACCTGGGAGGTGACGTTCCAATAGATCTGGCTAACGAAGACCAGGCCTCCCAGGCACTCGCCCTCGACTGCCATCCAACAACAATACACCAGAGCCTTACAGTATGTTTACCTCCGCAGGTGGTGAGCTTTTTCGGGCGCGGCTTGGCCCCTTCCCCAGGCCGTGCTCCAGGGTGAGGCCCCGGTGTCCCACGTCCGGGCGAAGTGCGGTCTCTCCTTTAGTTGTTTTCCATAGGGTCTTCTGAATCACTCTTCGGGTTGCCTGTCACCTATGACTTGTTTGCCTTGGGAGACCCTACTAGGGGCA
The DNA here is from genome assembly GCF_027744805.1 of Dunckerocampus dactyliophorus. Classification (NCBI taxonomy): domain Eukaryota; kingdom Metazoa; phylum Chordata; class Actinopteri; order Syngnathiformes; family Syngnathidae; genus Dunckerocampus; species Dunckerocampus dactyliophorus. The sequence continues at coordinate 18,159,550 of NC_072819.1, read as the reverse complement.
TACAGATCCGGACAACACTGCGCCTAGGATCACAAGGGCACTTAAACACCTCCACCACAATAAAGTAGCGACACGCAGATGAGAAAATGCATGTTTCCAAAACGTATTTCTTTTTAATCTAGGAGGAAAAGACAACAACAAAAATAGTACAAAATAGAAAATCTTTCTATACATACATAATGGTAGGAAAAAGGATGACAAAACACATACAGGTCATTAGCAGAGAGTAGCATGATTCAGTACAGTATTACTGTATGTCCAGTTAGTTAATTAAGAAAAAGGGTTACCAATACACAACAACAGTGTATTTTGGTCTTTGGAACTTTCTATTTACTTATTTATGTACACAGTGTATTTTCTTAAAAGGAGAGTACACACTCAAGACATCGTTCAATAAGAGGCAGCAATTAAGAGTATTTGCATCATAAGACAGAGCTAGTTTGTGCGCGCACACACACACACACACACACACACACACACACACACACACACACCAGTACTGCACATACACTATTACATAGGATGTGTACATGCAAACAAAACACACACACACACACACAATCATACACTTACTTCATGGACACGCTGTCCAGGGTCGCAGGTTTAAATGCTGTCATGTGAAGAATACAAAATGTTTCCTTCTATTGCTGGACAAGTAACACGTAGGCATCTACTACATTATAAACGTCAATAGAAGCCCTTAATCGCTGTATTTCCTCAAAGTAATATTAAACAGTACATGTTTCATTGTATTCTCATATAGTTTTAATTATGGTTAAAAAAATAATTGGTTTTGGTGAATAACTGAAGCAAAAAAAAAAATCCCCTGAGGTGACACAAATCAGGAATAATGTCATAAAAAGGCCAATTCTGGATGCAAACTAAACATCGGAGCTCCTATTCGTAACATAAAAGTTCATAAAACCATTTGGCTATGATTTTGTACATTAAATGACATCAGATTTTAACCGGGAGTTTTAAGGCAAATGGCTTAATGTGGACTAGTAGAAGGTAGTAAGTAGAAAGTAAAACATAATCGTTTGCCAATTTAGTAGCACATCGCACAAAAAGTAGAACTCTATTTACCAGCAAGGGGAACACAGATGACGTAATTACATTAAATTATGTATTATTTTTTCACTTTAATTTTAGAGTTTATCATTTTTTTTTCTTCATTTCAAGTCAATTTCTCTCATATTTTTATGCCAGAAAGAACTGCTGCACCTGAATGGTAAGGATAGAACATGATATGCTGCAGGAATGCCTAAATAACAACAACACAGTAGAATTCTAGAGGACATAGAAGTGCTTTGATTGCGATGGAATAGTAATGATAAAGCAGGATATGTTGCTGGAATTCCTAAATAACAAAAGAGCAGCATTAATGAGGATATCAAACCACTTTGATGGCGACAAAATAGTAATGGTAGATTAACAAGAGTGTGGTGAGGTTTTCATATTGACTCTATGTTGCAACTGAAACAACACTTTTAGGCTATTTTTTAATGTGAATTGTTTTAACATTAATTTTCTACACCGCTCATACACCACATTAGTAATGATCAAACATGACATGCTGCTGGGACTGATAAATACCTACAACACAGCAGCATTAATGGGAATATAGAAGTACTTCGATGGTAATGGTGGAAGTATTGATTGAGCATGATGTGGTTAGGGGTTAACCAGTGGTTAAAATAACCGAGTTTTGAACAATCAGGCCCTGATTGATATTGATTGATTGCAGTTAACACATTCTTGTGCAAAATCCTAGTAACTTCTTGTGAATGCAGTCTTAAGTACTGATGGACAAAACACTTCAAAGGTTCACTTTTTAAAAGGCAACAAATTGGTGTGAGTTGCTTTAGTTAAGACTCAATTCAGTATAAAATTGCGGACATCAATGATGTCATACGTTGCAAAAACGCAACACAAAAATAACAATAGTCTGCATATGTGCTTCCCCAAGCAATCCACAGGCTTAAATGTGCATAAGAACAGATACTTACATTAAGGATGGGTATAATAATCGACAACTGATTTTAATTACTGTAATGTCCGGTGTATAAGACACACCAGTGTTTAAGCCACACCCACTAAATTTAGAGAGAAAAACAGTTTTGAATACACAGTGATGGAAAAATGATTAGACCACCCTTGTTTCTTCAGTTCATTTATCTGTTTTATGTCTGGTACAACTAAAAGTACCTTTGTTTGGACAAATATCATGAAAGAGTTGAATTTAAAAGCTGATATCTAGCAACTTCCATGGTTTTCTTGATAATAACCCAAATCACTTAAGTTCTTACATGAATAGCTATAGCATTGTACTGCCAAAAATGTAACTCTTATGAGCTATTTTTGTTGTCATTGTTCTATTTGTCCAAACAAAAGGTACCTGTAGTTGTATCAGGCATTAGAATGAACAAGAAACTGAAGAAACAAGGGTGGTCTAATATTTTGTTTCCATGACTGTATATGAGCCGCACGGGTCCATGTCCACATCATAAAATGACATATTGTGAAGCCCACGAGTCTGTGAGGACCAGGCAGCTCTTTATTTGACAGGAGCCAATCATGAGCTATGAGAAAACTCACAACGGGCTTATCAACCCATCAGAAATAGCAGGAAGTCATGACTCAATATAACAGTCTGGCTCACGGTATCATCTTGGATAGAAGGCTAAAATCATCACACAGCAACTTAACACTCAAAAGGCAGCTAAGAAATATACAAGACAAGTACCAATACAAGTTGAAAATAAAGACCAGCAACTATTTTAACTCCCAAGCTCATGAATGCCCTATGGCAGGCAGCCATTGGCCAATTAACTGCTCTGGTGGGAATAATGCACTATGGGAAGTTGCAGTTTAAAAAAAAACAACAACTCGTATTGGTACTTGTGTTGTTATTTCTTAGCTACCTTTTGAGTATTAAGTTACGGTGTGATGACATTAGCCTTCTATCTAAGATGACACCGTAAGTCAGACTGTTATATTGATTAATGACCTCCTGCTTTTTCCGATGGGTTGACAATCTCGTTGTGAGTTCCCTGATAGCTCGTGATTGGCTCCTGCCAAAGAAAGAGCCACCGCTTCCTCACTGACTCACAAGCAGCACAGTGTTTAAACGATTAGTAGTAGTTCTTAAGTATAGGAGATATCACAAGATTAGAACATGGTCATAAATTAACCACACTGCTGTATAAGCCGCAGGGTTCAAAGTTTAAGAAAAAAGTAGCGGCTTATACACCGAAAATTACGGTGATCGTGTCTTGAAGCAATTGAGACAAAATGGCATGCACTACTTGGCTGCAACCAGCAGAGGCACTGTTGATTTCACCCTCACCCATGGGAGATTCATGCATTATTCTGCTTAATAGAACACTACCATGGAAACAGTTTTCCGTCTCCAATCCCATGAAAATGACTTTCAACAAACACTTTAATTTTGTCGAAAGCCCATCCCGAGTGTATATCCATCATGGTCCCCGTTATTGTCTCTATTAAAGCCCTTACTGACAACAAGTAGGCTCTTTATTTAGGCAGGTTTGCTTGTGTCATGTGTTTAAGTGCATCGTCAAACTCTGTAAACTTACGTAGCAAGTTGAATGGTCACAGTGGTGGTGCTATGGAATGAACATTTATACAAAAAATATGACTGGTACATTATAAATAAGTGAAAGGAAAATGCTGCTTTTTTATGGGAAGTTCAATTCTACAGTATCTTGGTCCAAAAGTGTAACAATTGAGTCCATAAGACATTGCAATGAAGAGAGATAAGGACCTTTGGAATCTCTTACACTTCACATTAAGGAATGAACAGTGCAATCAAGCAGTAAATTCTTTCTATGAAACCACAGTTATCATTGTCTCATAGTGGTTAAAATACATTAAATGCTCTGTGTTTTGGCCATTGATTATTTTCTTATGTATGTGTGTGTGCCTGCATGCTTTCACCTGTCAGGGTTGCTTCAAAAATAAGATTTTGGAGATTTTTGAAGTGGCATAGGGGAAGGAATCCAAAGTCCTTGGTCCTAACACTAAGGCAAAGTTGAGGCAAAGCGTGACAGCATCTGCAACATAGTGCTTCAACCATTGTTGTACTGTACAAAAGACACAATTCATTGTCAGTCAAAAGTAAAAAAAAAAAAAAAAAAGGTATTGTTCTTTGGTGAGGTTTCACAAGGTTGCTGCTGAATGGTTCCCGGCATTGAGGTGCTTGTATTATATCATAAAATGTAAAGAATAAGGCAAATGGGTGGGTGGATTCTTGTCAGCAGTGCTGGCAGTCCAGTGCTACGGGGAGGGGGGTCGGCCTCGTTTGAGCTGAGCTGAGCGATGTGACTAGTGGTCACATGGAGTCATTGTCATGCTCCATTGGTTCATCTGGAAGGCTGACACAAACACACACAACTCCTTAATCCAAATTAAGATTTTTTTTTTTATAAATAACAACAACAACAACAACAAGGCAATGTTAAAAGCAATATAAGAGTACTTGATTGGCACCAACATAGTTATCAACCAAGCATGACACAGTGTGCTGCTCAGATTGTTAAATAACATCACTGCAACATTAACAAGGATTAAGAATACTTAACCCAGTGATTTAGATCATGATAAACTGCCGGGATTGATAAACAACAACAAGTCATCATTAATGAGAAGGTATGAGAACTATGATGGTGCCAGTAACAATGACATAACATGCTGCTGAGGTTTATAAATAATAACAATGCTCTTTAAAACCACACTTTTTTTTTTTTTTAATTTTGCACATCATCCACGTTCCTTAACATTGTTACGCTCAAGAGCTACGTTACTGGTGTAGTGACTACTTGCCACACCAGACCGGCTAGCTACTAGCCGGCTAGCAACTAGCTTCACCACACATTCGCCCACAGCGTGTTAGCGTTGTGCTCAAAATGCATCAGGCCACTACCGAAAGCTAACACTACATATTAGAGGTGCTGCTGTGTTTTTATTTTGCAGTTTGGAAAAGTTAAAGCTAGGTGTAGGCATTTGCTTCTATGTTGATATGTAAAATCAATGCGCCCAGGAAGGAAGTTCATGTAATGCTTAAAATTACCAATGTACGGCAAAATACTGTAAGTATTCCATGTTATCATGAATGGACCTGTTACTAGATGGGCAAAGCATGTATATAAAACCATAAAACATTGTTGGAAGGCTTTTGGAGGTGTTTTAATAGCGGGCTTAGTAGGCGTGGAGGATAATTTTTATACATATATACATTGTTGTTATTGGATTGGTATAAATTCTTCCAATGATAAGAATATGACTTATACCAATATAAATGGTAAATGAAAAAAGCCAAGTTGATGGCTGGTTGATGGTGCGCGGCGCACTGCATTGATGCATTGGAGCCTCATGTGTACTTCAACATGTAGGGCCTTTCCGTGTTAATGGAATCACGGAATTGGCCAATAAATATGTTAAAAGGAATCTTGTGGAAATTGACACAATGTGAATGAAATGCTGTCATTGTGAGGAGAAGGACCATTCGTGTGGGGAAGTATTTACTAGGCGGACGGCTCCATCGTGGCAGAATCATTACAAACACTAATCTGCCTCCTCCCGAACTAAACATGTTGAAATGGCGATAAACACTGACGAAAGCTGCCGGAACCTCCTCTTACAGAGCGTGAATGGAATCTAAAAGGGTTAGCTTAGTTTAGCATGCTTTTGTAACAATGTGTGCAGAGGCTGACATCCCATTAGAAAAGTTAGATAGGCAACATTAATTACTCAATTACTGGGCAAAATTGTCCACTGATATATTGCATCAGTAAATATAAGGATTTTTCCATTTAATTAACAGACATTTTATTCACTAACCCATAAAGCACACACGCTATGCTGGTAAAAATAAGTGTAAAATGTAAAAAACTATTCCATTCCATTTTCCTCTGCTTATCCGGGTTTGGGTCGCGGGGGCAGCAGTCTTAGTAGGGAAGCCCAGACTTCTCGGTCCCCGACCACCTCCTCCAGCTCCACCGGGAGGACACCAAGGCGTTCCCAGGCCAGCTGTGAGACATAATCCCTCCAGCGTGTCCTAGGTCTTCCCCGGGTCCTTCTCCCGGCTAAGCATGCCCAAAACACCTCACCAGGGAGGTGTCTGGGAGGCATCCGGACTAGATGCCCAAGCCACCTCAGCTGGCTCCTCTCGATGTGAAGGAGCAGCGGCTCTACTCTGAGCTCCTCCCGGATGACCAAGCTCCTCACCCTATCTCTGAGTACCGCTACTCTACGAAGAAAACCTTTTTCAGTCGCTTGTATCCGCAATCTCGTTCTTTCGGTCACGACCCAAAGCTCATGACCATAGGTGAAGGTGGGAACATAGATCAATGTCTACACTTACCCAGTCAAAAATACAAAATGCTTAGTTTGGTAGACACTAAATGCACTTGCTGTATTGTACAGTGTGTTACCAATAAATCAATAAACGTGCTTTACAATTTGAGACAAGCGTATTTAATTATATGGGTTAAGGTTTGTAGCTTTTTATACAAGACTCAGCTGAATTTAATTATATGTCATATCGCGATACAGCCCAAAAATACTGTGTATGTTGCTGGGATTGATGAATAAAAACAAAGCCATACTAACGAGGATATAAGAGTCTATGGAACTGGAATAGTAACAATCAAGCGTAACGATCGAGCATGGCATGCTGCTGGTATTGATAAATAACAAGAGGGGCATAAATGAGGAGACAGGAGTACTGTGATAGCGTTGGAATAGTGATGCCTGAGCATGACATGCTGTGGTGCTTTTAAAACAAAATACATTTTTTATTGAAATCCCCAGTGTAAAATATGTAGGAGTCCAGTACTACCTCTTGTTGGAAAGAACTCCCACAGAGAGTGAGGCTAGAGCATTGACAGCATCTGTTTCCTCGCAGTCTCGTCTCTGGGCGGCTAGGTAGGACAGACCCACTGAACTGCTGTAAGCCTTCACACTCTGCCAGTATTGACCTGCAACACAAAGCACACATCAATCAAACAACCAAAACATGCAGTGGACCAAAACATTTCAAATAATAGTGAAATAAATAGATAATAATATAGAAAAGTGTGAAATAAATAAGACTGCTCACTTTGTATTTGCATGACAGTCTGCAGGGATTGGACGGCGTTAGCATTTGGTTTCTGAAGCAGGACCTCCTCTGACAGTGAATCCTAAGACATCAAATACGTAAGGAACATACTTGTTCTTTCATAAAACTCCATTGCCCATCATGCCCCACCTGTGCACCGAGTAGTGCACTGACACAGGCCTCAGATGCGTCGCAGATCGCAGTGAGGTCATGACCGCCCTCCAGCGACAAAACCAGACGGCCCCCTGCTAGAGACATCAGCTGGCGGGTCAGAAAGCTAAAACCTGTAACACACACACAAGTTAGCATCAGTGACTGAACTTTTCGTCTTCCAAATATTTGTTCAAGACACATATATATAGTTTGACCTCCTGCTCCACCGTGACAACCAGCAGTCACTATAATTATGGTTAGACATGCAGTGACAGCAGCTATGATTATCTATTAATACCACTGAGGATGCAAGGGATTCAAGTGCTCAGAACACATTAGGTTTAAGACTGGAGCCCGTATGCAGTGAAGAGCCTTGCTTACATTTGGCAGACACCTTGTACCCTCCAAGAGGTGCGGGGTTGCCCTCGGCAGCGTCAAACCCTGCTGAGACCAGAACGACATCTGGGGAAAACTCCTGGGCAATGGGCATCACCACAGTTCTGCACATAAAGACGTACAAAGACCACTGTAATCATGAAAAAAGGACATTCTATTTGATCACAAAGCTGTACTGACGATACACTGGAGGAGTAATTTGATGGTGCTAAAATAGTAACTACAGAGCCTGATATGCTACTCGGATTGATGAACAACTAAGTAGCATTCATGTATATAGAGCTGCTGCTTTCAACTTAAATTGGGCTTTGAAAGTGCCACTGTTTCACTGATTGTGTCACTATTTATTGACAACCGGGCGGACCTGGGAGCAAGTAGGCCTATAATTCGAGCAGCACTATGACGGGAGCAGCTTTTTCAAGATCACGCTGATCCGCTAGCATTCCCTGATCAAATGATCCATCTATAAGCGAGACAGATTTTCAGACGAGGGAAGACTCTACATATGTTCACTTTTTGAGCTGACTGTCAGGAATAAAATACAATATGAAATATCAATTCGGCCAATGTTAGCAGATGTATATGTCACATCAGCCTATAGCCTATATACATAGCCTGTTGTTCATTTTATATTACAGTATTTGCTAGAGAAATATGCACTTTGAGGCATCAATCAACTGCAAAAAAACACTTCTTTATTTTAACGAAAAGGAAAAATTCGTGACATAGGAAGTTGTCACAAAACACGTAAACACTGCCACCTTGTGGTCATCACGAGGTACAGCATGTCTCATGAGCACACTGATGCAGCTCATCAGTCGACCTAGGACTTATTTGTCACAGATAATTAGCATAATTAATTATTTCACTTTCATATGGCCATGAATAAACGGATCAGTGTTTTTACATGTAGGGCAATGTGTGTCACTAGCTGTCAAGAAGTATTTATTGTCATTGTACAGAGACAGTAGATTTGCGTGTTTATTCCAACACAGTAAAAAAAAAAACAAATAAAAACAGAGCATTTGTAGCCTGTGCACACGCAACCTTGTTTTTAATAAAACACACACATGCACGCACGCACACAAATTCTATTCTTGAAATATGAAAACAATATAGACATAATTAAAAAATGAAAAGACAGTTGTTGTCTTCCCTCGCTCTTTTAGCAGCGACCGTGTTGCTTTTTGGCAATGACAATCTTTTTGAACTCCTCATAACGCTCCATGATAATTACTTGCTCATCTTGTGTAAAATACACTGGCTGGGATGGCTTCATTTTTGCACGGTATTAGAATAATATGATGTCAAATTTGATGTGAACTCTATGTCCTTTTATGCGAACGCTCACTGAGCACAAAGCCGAGAACCGGACATGACAAAGTAAGTTGATAACCACCGTTGCAGTACAGTTTAGTTCTGTTTGGGTAATTTAGGTTTTGTTGAGCTGCATCTTGAGCAGAAAGCCTGGTTTAGTTGAGCCGCTTTCGCAGAATACCCCATGCTCCTGGAACTTGAACAACAACGCAACATGGCAGTGGAATATTAGCGATCGAGCATGATATGCTGCTGGGATTGATAAATAACAACGAGATGGCAAAATTATTGGGGATATAGGAGCACTCTGAGGCACCAGAATGCTAATGATAGAGCATGATATCTGCCTGGATTGGTAACTAACAACAACAACAACAAAAATGCATTGATGTGAACATAACAGTACTTTGATGGTAACAGTGGAAGTAACAACCGAGCATAATATCCTGCAATGCCTCTAAAACTGGGTGCAATAACATTGTTTTGATTGTTGGTGCTTGTGAAAAAGGTTTCCATTGTACTGCAGTTTTTTGAGGGGGAAAGAGTGGAGGGCTTTTGGTGAGACTGGAGCCCAGCTCAGGCGGCGGAGTTCAAAGCCAGAATGAGCAAGTCTGTTCCCTATTAGAGGGCTGTCACTCTCCTCACGTCATTGACAACACAGAGGAAAAGGAGGAAAACAGTCCATCTGGGATCCATTTACCTTCATTATTCCGCCTGGGGACTTTGGAGACCCCCCCCTCAACCGCTAGCCCCTCTATCCTTGTCTTTGTACACACGCATAAACACACATAAACACACGCGGCTGTCATGACTGCATGCAGATGGACAACATGAGCTCATAGTCAAAATGGAGCGCACGCAGAGATAAATCACGCATTTCCGTACGGCAATAAACACCAAACACAACTAAAAGGTCACAAGGAAATGGTTTTAATGTCACACATAAGCATGTTTTTGCAGGGGTCTTGTTAGATTTTGACCCACCTAAAGTTGATACCAAAGCATGCTGACACTCCTCATTCATCCCCCTCACATAACCACAAGAACCAACACCACCTCCCCAGCAGAACCATAAAAGCTCACTCACTAAGCCCTAAGGAGAGAGCAACTAACTACAGATTTACCCATGAAAAGATGGAAGGGGAGCGGAACAATAATCAAAACAATCGGTGCAGGGGATGAAGGGTGGCTACAAAAAGCTGCTTAAGAATGAAGGACAAAAATGACGGTCTGAAGTCAACATGTTCCAAAGTTTTAGCGTGAATGAAAATGTTTTCCACTGAATGGCTAACATAGGCCTTGGTAACAGAGGGCAGGAAATGGGGCCCTGTTTTGGATTCCATGTGAAAGGGAAACCAAAATTCTCTAACTCTATCCTAAATGTGTAATTGCCTCATCACATTATCCAATGATTACCTTTGTTTTCATTTCATTGTTATGGAGGGGAGGGAAGTGGGGAAGTGACAGAAAGGAAAGCTCTGACTTGCTTGGGGAGAAGTTTTTTGCTGCCATCTGTTGGTATATATCTGTAGACGGCAAATGCAGTCGTCCCTCACCACTTGCGGTTCAAATTTCGCGGCTTCACTTTATCAGTTTTTCAAAAATAAATAAATGAAGGAATCATGCTTTTTCGTGGTTGAATACGGTCTATTAGTAGAAAAAAAAAAAAGGCCAGTCTTGTGTGTGTTTGTGCCGATGCTTCTCAGGAAGAAGGAAAAAGAGGAAATTTGGACAAATAGAAGCACTATGTTGACATTACGTGATTTATGTTGTTATGCTTGCATCACATGATCGACGTGAAAATCAGGATTTGATTTCTTCATTTTTCAGTTTGTTTGCTCATAGCAAGAACAAAAGATAAAGTTTACATCTAATTTGAAAACACTTAGCAAGCCCAACTGCCACTGTAAAAAGTTATTAGCTAGTGAAATCAATTTTTAATCTATGAGCCTGAATCTGTTATGATTAAGTTGAAAACCATACAATGGCTTTGTGTATCACTGCTGGTGTACATTAACGACAGGAACTAAATGCACCAAAGATGACAATTGCTGAATGTTTGTTGCACTTTGTAGACAAGACCCCCTCTCCGCCCTCCAATAATGTCTACAAGATTACCACCATTTACCACCATTTTCCAGTAACCATGTGGTTGCCAGTTTTCCTTTGAGGCTCGGGCGCATCAAGACAACCAAAAAGCAGACTACTTGAAACGTTATTGGTGCCAACCACCCACAAATGGCGATTAGCCAGCCGACATGCAGGAAGTGACAGTCCACAAGACCTGGAGACTGTTTACTGCTAAAGAGATACTGGGGGCGGGGGGAGGATGCCTGACACATGCTCTGAAAATGACAGGGATTATCAATTACGCACAAAGTACGTCAGAGCATTGGGAAACTGAGCTGTGATCCTCTGGCTCAGTGGTGATGAATAAGTGTCTTACAAGGATAACATGCTGCAACTAATTTGTCTTCTTTGTCAGTTTTAACTAATTTTTAATCAGTTAAGACTTTAATAAAGTCTGGAACAAACCTTCTATTGGACTTTGTACTTGGGATAAGCATAAACAAATGAATTTATTTGACTGTTTATAATGTTGGCATTCATGAAACATGAACATTCAATGCAATGTCGCTGGGAGCAGTAAAGGCACACAAAAAAATAAAAATTAATTCTCAACAAAGAGCAGATGGCGTAATTCTATCAGGGTGTAGTTTGCTGCCTAAAAAGGCTGCCATTGAAATCGAAACAGGACAGGAAGAGATGGAAGTTTGGTGCTACAAACTTGTTGCAATGCAGAGAGCAACTTGCAGCCTGTGGGCCATTTACGGTCTGCAGGGGTATTTTAGCAGGCAGATGTAATAATAATTAAAAAAAAAAAATGTAGTTTGAACCTTGAGGACTTTGAGGATCCCCACTATCGGTGTAAAGCAACAAAACACAACTGTTGATAAGTCAGTGGAGTGAGGTTCCCCACGCTGATGAAGTAAGAGCATCTGCATCCCTCTCAAGGTGTCTGTTTTTAGTTGTTGACAAGGCTACTTTCACATGCTGACGTGCAAGTATTGCTGGAATTATTTTATTTTGTTGTAGTCAGCTCACTTATTTGAATATACAGGTAGCTGAGAGCTGTTGTACTGCCCTACCTGAATGCAGCGAGGTATTCTGCATCTCCCATGGGAGGATCCAGTCCTCCTGTCCACGCCACGTTCACATTGAAGCCCTCCCCAGCACCACACCCGACCTAAAAAAAAAAGACCCAAAAATGTATTTCAAATGTACTGCATTCGTGTACGTTTACAGTAGCGTGTCTGTCCGCACCCACCTCAGCCGGTGAGCCGCTGCCGGGAAAGAAGTTGCCGTGATCGTAGCGATGAAGCGACAGGTAGAGAACGCTGGGGTCATTGTAGAAAACCTCCTGGGTGCCGTTACCATGATGAACATCCTGGTGACCATGGCCAGAACAAGAATAAATATCATTTTTAAGTCAGTGTAAAGGGAGGTAGGATTAAACAAGCTCTGCTTCTCCTATTCCTTTTTGGGCATGTTGAATTGTACAAGTGTAAACATGTGATGTTCGAAATAAACTAAACCACATAAATTAAAATTACCATAAACCCCCAACAAAGGTGAGAAGAGCTTCTTACCCAGTCGACAATGAGGATTTTGCTGACGCTGAGCTTCTGTTGGAGCTGTTTGGCAGCAATAGCTACAGAGTTAAAGTAGCAGAAACCCCTGAGGAGAAGAGTGGTAGTAAGTTAAGATAAGGATACTATAATGGATGGACTCCCGTAGGGCCTTCAAGCCTGTGTTTAAGAAAGTACGCTGTTTTGTTTTCACTAATTTTTAAAAACCATCACTTATGTAAAGAAGAGATAACACTTACATTGGGTTGGAAGGGTCAGCGTGGTGCCCTGGCGGTCTGACCACAGCAAAGCCATTCTGTTTGAAAAATAAGGTCAAAATCACTCACTGTCCATCGCAAGGAACTGATCACTTCCTTCTGTATAGTATATACTGTATATATATATTCCGTAGGACAAATTACAATTACGTCCCCCTTGATTACAATCCATCCATCTATGCTGCTTTTCCTTACTAGGATCGCGGGGGTGTGCTGGAGCCTATCCCAGCTGAGTTCGGCCGAGAGGCGGGGTACACCCAGGACTGGTCACCAGCCAATCACAAGGCACATATAGACAAACATTCACACTCGCATTTATACCTATGGACAATTTAGAGTCTACAATTAAGCTGACATGCATATTTTTGGAATGTGTGAGGAAACCGGAGTACCCGGAGAAAACCCATGCACGGTGGGAACATGCAAACTCCACACAGAGATCCTAAATACAATATATATTTTTTTATTATTATTATCACTATTATCAACCCTGCTGTAACTTAAATGTGTTTCACAAGTAGGTCTTATCTTTAGTTACCGTATTGACACAAGTATAAAGTAAGATGGTATCATTTCCCTAGAAAATAGCATGAAAAAGACATGTTGTCTTTTAATCAGTGTCTAGAGATGTATACAATGTAAAACAATAGGTGGTGCTTTCTCCCTAGGATGTCTGAGGTTTTCTTCCTGTCACTCAGATGCACAGCAGCCCCAACACAGAGACCCACTCATATAAAAAGACTGAAATATGGCAGCATAATTTTACTTGTGATTCACCATTGGCATCCCTGCCAATATATATATATATTTTATTTGTGGGAAAACCCGTCCGTTGTTGTTTTTTTTCACAGAAAAATAAAGACATGAATAAGAAATAAACATAATAATAATGCTTAATGAATTCTTTGGACCAAAATCTGTGTATGTAATGTAATAGACAATGAGTGTTCAATAAAAAATGTGTAAGCAAAGAAACTGTGAGCAATGATGGGAGATACAAAATAGTATCTACAAGTGGTAGGACTTCACAGTAGTTTGAGCTGCCTTAGTTAGGCTTCCTCATGTTGCTGCACATGAGAAAAAGGATTCCAACGGTGGACGGACCCTCCAGAATGATTTTATAATAGTCCTGTATTTGGATTTGGATTTGACCTAATTTGAGTTATAACAGAAATGAAAGTGATATCCAGCGTTTGTGGACTTTCTCACCTTGAGCTCACCCTTGGCTACTCTGACAGCCAGCTCGACAACGCTGCCGGCGGCCATGCGTGACGCTGTGGACGTGTGCGATTCGTTCCAGATGGTGTCGTTGTCAACCTGCAACATGAAGAACAACTAAGGCAACTAATCAATGTTTATGCATCACTATATCTATCAGGTCTCATTGTACACATTTAACAAGTTTACATTCAAGCACTTTTCAATCACTAACTTGTCATGTTATATTTATATCCAGATATGAGACTTTTTAAAATTTTCATTTAATCAACAAATTACACATACTGTATGTTGTGTACAGTATGTTTAATAGATACTGTATATGCTGTATTTAATTTTATAAAAAGCTACAAGTAACCTCTAAGGTTGAATATAATCCGATTTGACTAGAAATATCTGTTTCAAAAGAAGTCAAACTGTCGCCATCCTAGAACATTTATGAACTGCTCAGGCAAGGTTTTAAGTCATATTCTGTCATACAAGTGTAAAAATAAGTGCTATGGCTCAGACATTGTTTTTTCCCCACAATATGTGTCACACAAATGTAAAAAGAGGTTAACAAGTAGTGTTAAGTTGGCAGCTAGCTAGCTAATGACTTTAGGGGAATATTTTTCATTTTTTATTAAGTATAAAATTGCACACACCTTTCAGACTTGGAGATTGCACTGTGATTATCCTTTCAATAATGTCCTGTATAGCAAAAATTAATTGCTTTTCAAACTTTGGATATGCAAAGTTAAATCCATATTGCTTCCATTGATTGTCCTTTGTTTCTTCATATAATTGTTTACTAAAAAGGTTATCATGGTCCGCCTGGTCCAATAGATGAAACACTCATCCTTTCATTCCGTAGTCCTGCACATGTTGCTCCTATTAGTCATGGTCAGGGGTTTGAAGTAAAGTCTCAAGCAAATATTAGCATTGTGCCAAGAAAGGTGTCTTTTTATTCCATTTCTTTGCTATTTTCACTTGCATAATCTTTGATATCACCAAGACAGAGAACATGCTGCATCATTATTCATGGCTTTGGCGTTGCTTTGTGTGTGCAGTGAGTTTATTTTCAAACTTACCCCGACACCCCCACATGGTAGCATGACAAACATCCTTTGAGAGAGGATTCCTGAGGGAACAGCGTTTATAATATATTTATAATAGCAGCATTTCTAATATATATATATAAAACATTTTTTTTAAATTTTAAACATTACAATAATAGCAAGAATTAAAAAAAATAATGCACAAATCCTTTACGGCTATAACGAACCTGCCAGTTTGCGGTTATCCAGTTTGAGTCGGTTGAGCGGGTTGGTGCCATAGAGCAAAACATGACGCTCCGAATGGACGGACTGCAGCTCTTCCAAAGTGGCCTTACGACCACGAATGCTCTGTGACACAGGAAGAGGGTCATTATCATCTTGAACACCATTCATTAGTTGCCATAACAAAAGTTGTATCAGGGAGTCCTTAAAGTGGGCACATTCCTTCAGTATATTCTGAATTTCCAGGGAAAGAAATATCTTTAGGGGGTGAGAGAGTAAAATAAGAAGGATAAGAATAGACAGTAGCCACTTTTACAAAGCAAAACCTATTTGCCTGTACTTTTCATACAGAACCCAGCGAAGCAAAACCCTTACACACAGACTGCATCCCGCCTATGTTACTGCCCTAGCCCCTTTTATACACGCCCTGCACAAGCTGCCTGTTTTCCATGTGACCATTCTGTATGGCACAAGCATGGAATGGGGGAGGGGAGGCGGATGATGACCCAGCACTGCGCCATAGGGGTATGACGAGATTTTCGCAATATTAAAACATGACAGGATTTCTTGTACAGAAAAAACAGTCTTGCAGACACCGGACCTGGGAAGATAATACATAAATAAATGTATCACACAATAAATTAAAATGACCTCAATAAGTTTGCTGCCCTTGATATATTGCCATGTCCATGCGTCCATGCATTTTTTCCTCTTCTCTCGCTTCCAAACAGGCAGGAAGAGGTTTCACTCTGTGCGTTGGTTTCAGCCCCTGGGCGCGTTTGTTCCATAAAACAACAGCATGAACAAAGTGAGTCATACAGTTGCTGTGTCTCTGTGGGGGCAGGCGGGGACGCTAGATTGTACACAGCAGAAGAGTGTAGCCTTGTGAGGAGCAATGCAAGGTAACGTAGAAGGTAGAAGGGAAAAGATGCTTGCAAGATCAAATGCCACAGCCCCGGTGTGGGAATATTTTGGCTTCAAACCAAATGAGCAAGTTGATCCCATCAACAAGGACAAGTCAGTATGTCGAATTTGTTTGAAAGTGGTGTCAATTCAACAAACTTGCCCTCCGAAAACCTATCCACCCGACCCAGTTTTTCTATCTGGAAAAAAGTACACATGGAAATGCAAAGCCTTTGTCCTGACAGTCACCACTCACTGAGACGTTTGGTTGACAAAGTAAATACACCCAGAACAGTGCAAAATGGTGTGCGCTGACAGAAAGTGTACTTTGCTACATCACAAAAGAAACGCTAATACGATTGAAAAGCCAGCATTTCGAGAAATGCTGCAAATGTCTGGCAGACAGTAGGAATTGCCTGTGAGAAAATACATGTCACAAACGGCAATTCCACAACTTTACAATAGTGAAAGATGAAAGTGAAAGAAATAATTGCATTACTATGGTATATACACTCCTGATCAAAATTTTAAGACCAGCTGAAAAATTTCATGAATTAATATTTTGCACCGTTGGATCTTAAAGGAAAACTGTACTTCTCGTTGGAATTTTGCCCATCATCCACAATAAGTATTACAAAGTATTACATGTTATCATGAATGTACCTGTTACTACATGGTTACAGCATGTATATAAAACCAAAAAACCTTGTTGGAGGTTTTGGAGGTTTTTTAATAGCGGTCTTTGTAAGGCGGCACAGGTGTGTGTCGCACCATGTGCAGTAATGAGCTGTCTCTTTTTTATCTGTTTTTTCCAACACACAGAAAAGAGAAAGACGTGTGTTCATGTTTCACATAAGGATTGTGGATTGTGGGCAAAATTTAAAAAAAAAGTGCAGTTTTCCTTTACAAGGTTCTAAGTAGAGCTGGGAGTCAGACACTAACATTTTTGAGTAAGCAATTTGCAAACGATGAAATTAAAAAAATGTGGATTTAATGTCATTTTCTGTCAGGTATTCACACTGCCATGATCTCTTGTTGGCAAAGGCAAAAAAGCTTTCTCCCTCAACACGGTCGGATTGTTGACGTGCATAAGCAAGGTCTCTCGCAGCGCACCATTGCTGCAGAGCCTGAATGCAGTAAGACAGTCTTTTTAAACTTCTTCAAAGATTCTGAGGGTTATGGAACAAAAAAGTAAATTGGTAGACCTAAAAAAAAATGTCACCAGCACTGAGCCGGAGGATCGGATGGGCTGTCCGTCAAGACACTGGACGATTCTCGGCCCAAATTAAGGTTGTTACTGGTGCCGAGTGCAGTCCAATAACCATCAGATATCATCTGTGAGAGAAGGGTTTTAAGAACAATAAACGTCTTCAAAGGCCTCGTCTCTTTCAACACCACAAAATTACACGTTTGGAATTTTCACAAGAGCACCAAACATGGTACATTGAAAGGTGGACGTAAGTTTTATTCTCTGATGTAACCTTGACGGTCCTGATGGCTTCCAACCTTACTGGCATGACAAGGAGAGCCCACCTGGGATGTTTTCTACACGGTACAGTGGAGGGGGCGGCATCATGAGCTGGCGTGTTTTTTACTTCAGTATAATGGAGTTTCAGGTTGTGCAGGTGCGTCCAACAGCAGCTGGCTATGTGGACACGTTGCAGGGGGCATCCCTCATGACTGTGTGGTAATGACAGAGTTTATCAACAGGACAACGCTGCAGCTCACAATGCCCGCTTGACAAAGGACTTCTTTCTGAGGAATAATTTCACTCTTTTGGACCATCCTGCGTGTACCCCTGATCTAAATCCAATTGACAACAGTGGATGTCCTCCAGTGGATGTCCAGCCATCTTCACCACCTGGAGCAACATTTCCACTATCCTCCTGGAAACACTGGCATCAAGCACGGCAAAACCAATTTCTGAGGTGACTAAAAAGAATGCCGCAGTTACTCATTTTTTTAAATTCTTATTTCTATTTTAGGTAGGTTTGTGTTTTTTTTAGCTACGGTCTTAAACTTTTGCTCAGCTGATGAACAGCCTATTTCAGTTTAACGGTTGTTTGCAATAAATTGCTAACTCAAAAATGTTTTTGTCTGACTCCGATTTCTTCTTTTTGCATTGTGAAGCTCTTTTTAGAACCTCCTTAAAATCCTCGTGACACCCCCACTATTCCGGCTTCTTAGGTAGTATCATATCAACAGCAGAGGCGGGACGACGCCTGTCTGTCAGGGTATTCTGCAATGGCTGGAGTGTGGTGTGACTTTCAACATCCCTGGACTCCCTTATGCCGCCCTGTTGTGCTGAAAGCATGTTGGTGTTCAAATATTTTATTCATCACAGCAGACTAGGGGTGTAACGATTCATCAACTACATCGATATATCGATTTATACATTGATCTGTGTCTGGCAAGTTTCCATTACAGACGACATATATTGATTAAACATCGTTTAAAAAGGTAATCAATCGATTGCATCAATACTAGGAAATAAAGAGTTGGATTTCACCACAGCAGGCTTTACATAGATGTTTAGTTTTTTTGTTTAGGAAAAGCTGGCGAGTGAGAAATAATTATGCCACAATTGCGGCCCAGTGTGCGGCATGTTTAGGCAAAGACTAAGCCAAAACTGTAATTATTGTTTACTTGTTTGTTTATATCCATAATTACTTTATACCCGATTCCCTTACAAAAAACACCAGGAATCTAGGAAACTTTACCTGCACTGTCCAGTATACAAGTATTTATTTCACAGTCACACTGTTTGAATTTTTGGCTAAAAAGTTACTGAATTGATTTGAAGTTACTGACTCGTTTCGGATTGTATCGTTCAAAATGAACTAATATCGTTTTTGAATTGTATCGGCAACCATGAATCGGGATAAGAGTCGAATCATTATTAAAAAATTAATCGTTACACCCCCACAGTAGACACATCTACTCACATGGTTACTGTGTGAAAGTGCATACTATTGCAGCAAAATGCTACATAAGCAGGTTCTCTGTAAAAGCCGCAGAGTAAATGAATGCTGGATCTACTGTAACAGTTCTCATCCAGCTATTTTGCGGGATCTGAGGCTTCCGATACTACCTCCAAAGCTGGAAAATTGTCGGCTCAACACAAAAAAGGTGGAAAAATGCAAGGGCAGTGTAAAAGGTAATTGTATCTTTTTATACACATTAGTGCTAATTCATGAGTCGTACCTCGCACTGGCCCCTCAGGCCTCTCTCCTGTAGTCGAGACCAGATGCTTTGTATTCTCCCAGCATGCTCTGGGTGACTGCTGTTGTCTCCACATGTACACTGGTGCTTCAGCATCTGGGAATCATACACCAAGCCTGCAAACGCAGATACACACACATTTATACCACAAAAACAAGCAATTCCTCAAATTAGGTTGCAGGCTGAGATTGATATGAACACTTAGAAAGTCTTTGACCTCCCGGATGTGGAAAATGCAGGCAGAGCATAATAGGTGGCGTAGCATGATGATGCAGCCACATAGACGCTCCTACTCAACTCATGTTGAAAGTGCAAACTTCAAACTGCCTACGAGTGTTTAAATAGTGAAAATTGTTCAAGTAAAACCATATTTATGATCAATAATGTTCATGATCAGTATGATCAGTAATGTTAACGTATGATTTTTTTCATTGTGTCTGTCACTTTATTTCTCATTTGTTAGCTCTTTCGTGCAGGAAATCAGCCGCTTTCAAAGCAAAAGTAAACAGGCAATGAAATATGACACCACCTTCCTACTGATCATCAATCAATGGCATTGGGTTGGAGAGGGGAGAAGGTGCGCCATCAGTGCCACCAAGTGGCCAACTGAGGTGAAGACGAACATCATGGCTTTGAAAGGCCAACACAGGCCTTGATCAAGGATGTTATATCCTGTTTTTTGGAGGAGGACAGAAACATTTTTTCGGTATGGGACACATTATTTGTTGTGTAAACAGAAACTGCATGAGGCCTTGCATGGTTTTGAAGCTAAATAATTATTGTATTATATTATATTTAGATTATTGTGTATATTTATATATTTCTCTTTGAGAACAATAAAGTATCTATCTATCTAACTACTTGACTACATTTATTTTTGTTGTTTGCTAAATTTGGTCACTGTTTTTTTAAATTATACATTTTATTTTGCATTGTAAGTTATGTGAAGGGTTCATTACAAATGTTAGACATTTTCACTAACAAAAAATTCCCTACTCAGATTTCAGATTTTGGGGTAATTTTGGGTAATTAAAAAAGTTTGAAGGTGAAAAAAGAGGTAAACAAAAAAGTACGTAACAATTCTAAAAACTACCAACATTGTGACTCACCAGTGGTGAAGCGTGCTTTGCTACTCGCCGCCTCCTGGCCAGTCAAGTTCAGAGGTTTTTCGGGCAGGGTGAGAGACGTGGAGGCGGGGGAGGACTGCGTACGTGACAAAGGGCGGTGGCCACCCAGAGCGCCGCCCACCACACCACTCGCGCTGCTACGTATAATCGGTACAGCCAGAGTCTCCATTTGTCGATGCAATTGCTGCAGCTGCTTCTGCTGCTCCCATAGCAAAGACTATGCACATGACATAGATTAGATATATACTGTATGATATAAATTATTATGATACATAATACTGTATTTCAACCTCAGTGGCTGACACTATGCATCTATATGGACACAGACGCCATCTAGAGGACTGTTAGCTGAATAACAACTGTCTTGCGTACAGTATCTTAGGATAGATAAAGCACTTTATTAAAACCAACCTGGTTGAGTATGAGTGCATGTTGTAGGTTGATCTGCTCTTGGCTACTGGCTCCTGCTGCTACTGTTGGCTCCGCCTCTCTCAGAGAATCAGCCCTCAGTCTGCTATGATAGGGCGACTCTGATGGCGACGTCGCTCCGCCGTCCTCTGAGTCCATGTCCTCAGAGGGGATCTGATGCAGCCTGGGCTTCTCGCTGGTTTTGGACATAAGCTGACAGACAGAAAAAACATTTAAAGTTGAGGAAAATGCACAATTCACAAGTGTGTAATACAGTATATTAAGTCATGCATGTTAAGGTGTTATTTTAAATGCTTGTACCTTGCCCAGGTGAGTCTGCTGTTTTAATCTCTCCAGCAGTTGCGTGTTGTGGTGCTGCTGGAGGAGGTGCGTGTGCAGGGCCCTCGTGCTCTGCGGCAGGGGCTCCGAGCGCGTTCGGCTCAGGGGCTTGTGGGCCTGAGTGCCTACTGGAGACAGCTGTTCCAAGTGGGGGGCAAACTGCAGTGGGACAGATTCGAGGCCTGGCACTGGTTTGACACAGAGAGACAAGACGACAAGAACTGTAAATAAAATGTAAGATATGAGCATAAATGTTCTCATTATCGCCAGAGCTTTTAATACCCCAACTGCAAAGAGGATGAGGCATTAATTGGAAGCAAGAAATCATTGGAGAGAGGCTGTTAGTTGTGAAACTAGAAAACTCATTATACAAACAACATAATTTTTTAGCTTTAATAATGATTTTGGAGTGCATGAGGAAGTGCAGAGGAAAACTGAGCTATCTTTGACCGCATGGTCATATATTAAGTACATTGCACGACAAAGCAGCAAAAGAACCAATGTTATAATTGTAGTAGAGATCAAACTGCTCAGTCAGCTTGAATACTACTGATGAGTGGGGATGTCAGATAATTTTGGCCGACCGATATTGACATACATATTGGCATATTGGCATTTTTGTGATATGGTTTCATATCGGTATCCGTTTTTCTGCCGATAATGATATTGGAGAGCAAGTGATGATGTGCTCCACACAGCAATAAACTTGCTGTGTATGCCCGCTGTCTGGAATTATTCCCAAATTTAGTCCTTGGATTGTAAATATGTGTAAGTGAGGGTCTTAATATGATGTTGTACAAGATCAACACCACAAAGGGACAGCAGCCCTGAAGCTCGGGAGTTTCGTCTCGCCGTCACACCACACAGCTGTCAAGAGCCCAAACAAAAAAAACAGTATACTTCCGGCCTCAACAATAAAAACACATGAATAGGAAATTTTTTCTATAATTTCCATTGCATTTTCCAGTACTAATCTTATTTTGCACAAGCAGTGTTTATTTGTGAAATGCATCCAGTGGCATCACAGTAAACAAAGCATAATGTGTTATTTCATTACACAAGATGTGACCTGACATGAGTTTGAGGGAAGACCTGCTGCCAATAGCAGTATCAGTTGATATCGTAATGAAGTTCTGCACAGTATTGGAATATCGGATATCGGTAAGGGAGTCAATATCGATCAACTCTACTGATGAGGTAATTGTAAACAGTACGGCAAGTGTAACACGCAAGAGGTTCACAGCTAAGTAGAGTTACTGACATTTTAAAGTGCATGCAGAGGTAGAGAAAGCCGCTTGATCCAGCCAACCATCTTCTATGCCACTTATCCCTATTGGGGTCATGTGTTGCCAGCCAATTGCTGGGCACATATAGACAAACAATCATTCACACTCACATTCATACCTATGGACAATTTAGAGTCGCCAATTAACCTAACATGCATGTTTTTGGAAGGAGGAAATCCAGAAAAAACCCACGTATGCACCATCACATCACATCACTTTGGAAATCAAGGTCCCAGAGTTTGGAGGAAGACAGAAGAGGCACAGAACCCATGTTGCTTAAGGTCCAGTGTAAAATTTCCACTGTCAGTGATGGTTTGTGGTGCCATGTCTGCTGGTGTTGGTCCATTGTGTAGGTCAGTGCAGCAGTCTACCAGGACGTTTTAGAGCACTTCATGCTTCCCGCTGCTGCCCAACTTTATAGAGGTGCATATTTCATTTTCCACTTGGCAGCTTCACAGAGTACCAAAACTACTCACACCTGGTTTAAGGACCATGGTATCCCTGTCCTTAATTGGCCAGCAAAGTCACCTGACCTCAACCCCACAGAAAATCTATAAAGTATTGTCAAGAGGAAAATGCGATAAGCCAGACCCAACAATGCAGAAGAGCTGAAGGCCACAATCAGAGCAACCTGGGCTCCCATAACACCTGAGGAGTGCCACAGACTGATCAACTCCTATTGCTGCAGTAATTCAGGCAAAAGGAGCCCAAACCGAGTATTGAGTGTTGTACATGTTCATACTTCTCATGTTCATAGTTTTCAGTTGGCCAACATTTCAAAAATATTTTTTTCTATTATATATATCTACACGAGGCACATTAGCAGCGTATTCAGCAATGTTGCAACTTTGGGGTTTGAAGGGCTATATCCACATTGACCGATATTACATTTTTATGCCAATATTGGGCCGACATCCATAAATAATAGTCTGTAGTCAACCACAAAGCAGCGGTCATTTTTAATTAATACATTTTCGAAAAACAACAACAGAGTGAAGGAGCGATGTTCGAACCTCAATGTAGCAAGAGACGACTGTACTGTATTTGTATTTTAGTTCATTTAGCCATTTTTACACTTGAAAATTCTTAATTTCTGAAAAAAATATGTACAATTTTCTTAAATATGCATTTTTTTTTTTTTACTAATAAATGCCATTGTCAACCACAAAACAGCGATCTTTTATTAATACATTTTTGAAAACACATAATAGAGTGAGGGAGCGATCTTCGAACTGTGATGTAGTGAGGGACGATGTCTTTATTTTAAAGTGTATCTCACCAGAGAGGAGCGGCGCATGTACCAGTCCAGAGGGCTCCAGGATGATAACAGGGAGGCGAGGACTGAGCTGCCCGCCCTGATCCTCTCTGCTCAGGGGCACCAACACCTGTGGGGTCCCGGCTGCGACCACAGGCACTCGCCCCACCTTCAGAGGGGATAGCTCTCCTTCAACCTGCACAACAGACAGGCAGTTTGGTTGTTTTGTCCGATATTATGGTAGATAAAAAGTAGTGTGGAAAAGGCCACCTTTACTCCAATTTTTACATAATAAAAAAGTAAATAATACGAAAAGTACAGGTTTAAGTAGTAAACATTTGGGTTCCATTTCATTTATTTTTCAGAGACAGGTTCCTGCAATTTTACATTGTTGTGTAACAGTTTTTGCCAGAAATAATGTATTTATTTATGTACATTATTTATGTATTTATTTACCGTTTATTTTTTTCATGCAGCCTTGGGAATATTTCTGAAGAATGGTATACACATGCTGTACTATAACTATGCATGTGACAAATGGAGTACACATTTTTTCTGTTTTTGTATATTTTTTGGCTGTGCTTTATTAAATAGAAGTATAAATTATTGTTCTAATGTCATGTAGCATAGCGAAAACAAATCTAAGTATGGGACTGAATATCAAAATTACATCTGACACCTCTGACCACAGTGTAAAACTAATTTTAAATAGAACCACTTATAATAAAGTCTAAATTAAAAAGAAAAGACATTTATTAACAACACAGTGACGTGCACATATATAATTTCTCCATATAAATGCGTGTATATATATATATATATATATATATATATATATATATATATATATATATATATATATATATATATATATATATATATATATACACACACACACACACATATACATATATACACTGCTCAAAAAAATTAGAGGAACACTTCGAAAACACATCAGATCTAAACTGGGGGAAAAATGATCTTCAATATCTTTCCTGATAATAATTGGGTGATGTATTAGGAACAAAATGATGCCTCATAATTTGATAGAAATGAAAATAATAACCCTATAGAGGGGGGAAATCAAAAACACCCCAAAAATGAAAGTGAAAAAATGATGCAGCAGACTGGTCCATTTTGCTAAAATGTCATTGTAGCAACTCAAAATGATTCTCAGCAGTTTGTGTGGCCCCCACGTGCTTGTACGCATGCCTGACAATGTCGGGGCATGCTCCTAATGAGACTACGGATGGTGTCCTGGGGGATCAGGAAAGATATTCAAGATAATTTTTCCCTCAGTTTAGATCTGATGTGTTTTTGTGTTCCTCTAATTTTTTTTAGCAGTGTATATATATATATATATACAGTATATACACACATATATATATATATATATATATATATATATATATATATATATATATATACACATACATATACATATATACATATACATATACATATATACATATATACATAAACATATATATATATATATATACATATATATATATATATATATACATATATATATATATATATATATATACTGCGATTGGCTGGCGACCAGTCCAGGGTGTACCCCGCCTGTGGCCCGAAGTCAGCTGGGATAGGCTCCAGCATGCCCCCGCGACCCTAATGAGGAAGAAGCGGTATAGAAAATGGATGGATGGATGGATGGATGGGTATATATATATATATATATATATGTATATATATATATATATATATATATATACATATATACTGTATATATACACATATACATACACACACACACACACACACATACACACACAATCCTGATCAAAATCTTAGGACCAGTTGAAAAATTGCTAGAATTTGCATTTTGCACATTTGGATCTTAATGAGGTTTTAAGTAAAGCTACAATATGCTAAAGCAAGAAGGGGGAGTGAGACAAAAAACATTTGAGACTAATAGGTCGTTTATCACCTGATAAAAAGTTTAAGACCACAAGCTAGGCCAAAATCTGCTCATGTTCATTTTCTGTCAGGCATTCACACTGTCATGCCCTCCTGATTGCTAAAGCTAAGAAGCTTTCTCTTTTTGAATTGGTCGGATTGTGGAGCTGCATAAGCAAGGCCTCTCACAGCGTCATTCTGTCAATCAATCAGTCATTCTACATTTTTTGAAACATCCTGAGCATTATGGAACAAAAAAAGTCAAGTGGTAGACCCCCCTCCAAAAAAATCCCACCTGCGCTGAGTCGGAGGATCCGATTGGCTGTCCATCAAGACACAGGGTCGTCTTTGACCCAAATTAAAGCCTTTACTGGTGCCGACGGCAGCACAATAACCATCAGACGGCATCTGCAGGAAAATGGTTGAAAAGGCAAAAAACAAATTCAAAGACCTCCTCTTCTTCAATGCCAAAACTGCCCTTTAGACTTTGCCAGGGAGCATCAAACATGGGACATTGAAAGGTGGAAAAAAATGTTATTCTCTGATGAGAAAAAATGTAACCTTGACGGTCCAGATGGCTTCCAATGTTACTGACATGACAAGGAGATCCCACCCGAGATGTTTTCTACCCGGCACAGTGGAGGAGGGTCCATCATGATATGGGATGCTTTTTCATTCAGTGGAACACTGGAGCTTCAGGTGGTGCAGGGTCGTCAAACGGCACAAGGCATCCCTCATGACTAAGGGACCTCGTCTGTGTGGTAACAGCTGAGTTTTTCAACAGGACAACGCTGCAGTTCACAATGCTCGCTTGACCAAGGACTTTTTCAGGGAGAATACTCTTTTGGACCATCCTGCATGTTCCCCTCATTTAAATCCCATAGAGAACATTTGGGGATGATTGGCAAGGGAAGTTTATAAAAATGGCCATCAGTTCCAGACAGTTGATGCCGTTCGTGAAGCCATCTTCACCACGTGGAGCAATGTTCCCACTAGCCTCCTGGAAACACTCACATCAAGCATGCCCAAAGCAATTTTTGAAGTGATTAACAAGAACGGTGGAGTTACTCATTACTAAGTCCTACTGAGATAATTTTTTGTTCTGGTTTGGAGAGTTTTTTGTTATTTTTTGAGCGATGGTCTTAAACTTTTGATCAGCTGATAAAAAGCCTATTTCAGTTTTTCAAAGTGCTTTTTGTCTCACTCCCCCTTCTTGCTTTTGCATATTGTAGCTCTACTTAAAACCTCATGAAGATCCAAATGTGCAAAATGCAAATTCTAGCAATTTTTCAAGTGGTCTTACGATTTCGATCTGGAGTATATATATATATATATTATATATGTCTATTTAAAGAAAAATTTAATAATAATAATGAACTATACCCATAAACCCCATTGGTATGAAATTCTAACAAAGGAAATGCATTATTTTAGTGTGATTGTGTCAGTCTACTCCCCCTAGTGTCCAAATCATAATGTATGATGGCAGAATGGGTGGTGGTGTCATGATTGTTGTGCGTTTTAATGGCATGATTGTACCCTGGCATTGGCCGGTAGTCCCAGAGTGATGGTGGGCAGAGTGGAAGGGTTCTGGATGGTGAAGTTTGCCAGCGTGCCATCTCTGAGCAGCAGCTTCTGTGCCTGGAAATGCCAAATATGGAGTCACTTGTCTAGAAAAAACCCCCACTGTAAACAAAATTTCACACTCATAAATTCAATAAATAGAAATCTCAGCATATGAACCGAATGAGATTTATAGCTTCAAAAGTCATGACTCTAAGAAAAAGCACACAGCAGGTGTGACACCGGTTGCTATGTTTTTAGAATTGTCTGTGATTAAATCAATTATGTATAAACAGCTGACACGCCAGTGTGCTGCTGCATTAAACATATCATTACTCAGCGTCTGGACACAATCCATTTACATGAGACTTGTGTTCTTAAAATATATGCCCTTCTTTGCAATACCTGTGATTTTCCACCACAGACAAAATAGGCTTCCTAGAGGAGGACGAAGAAAGAATTCCCTTCATAAATGCAAATTAAACAGTTGTGCAGAGCTTTAAAAATGTACATCCAGTGGAACCTAATTACTTTACTTACTGGTAATCCTTACTTTGCATATAGTCCCCATAAATGTCACTTAAAAGGAGTTTCAAATAAAGACATATGAGTAGTAAACTGTCATTTTGAAACGACAATAAAATATGTTCACTTTACACTTATTTCTTGCAGCATGTCCACCATATTTATGGAGGGATTTGATGAAGTATTTGCTTTTTTTGTGTTATTACAATAGCCCCTTTTCACCAACACTTATAGCCTTGTATTATCAGCAATTTATTTAGCTAGATGAAAGATTTCCTTGTAATCTGTGTGGTTTGTGTTTCCACCCGCCCCTCAAAAATTACTGGAAATCTGACAAGTCCAACTAGCTAAGTTCATTTGTTACGGAAATTTTGGTGTTAGTGGAAAGGGTTTTTCTACCCGGGTAATGGAGGTGGAAATGCGCAGATGGTTTTCAAAATTCGAGGTAAATGAGAAAAGTTCCTGTGGTGACAAATTGGCTTATTTATGTGTGCATTAATAAAAATGACATAAATTATGATTGCAATATATATTTTAAATGTATGAATGGCTTTCCTTCTAAACTCTGGTGAGAAGACTGTTGATTGTCATGCATGTTCACCTCATGTGAGAGGCCGCCTGCAGATGGCAGCAGCCCGTTTTCATTGGGAAGACTGTCATTAGGCGAGCTACACCCAGACACTGGAGTGCTGCTGCTACTGGGTGACGAGTCTACAGGACCAAAGAGAAAGAATTCGTACAAACTCACTGGAAATAACGACATTTCGCGACACATTAGGTGTCAGTCGATGATCTTGTTACCCATTGTATCAGGTACTCTGTGTCTGACGGTGGGTGGGGCGCTCTCTTTGCGGGTGAGCGGGCTCTTTCGGGTGTTGAGATGTTTCTTCAGTTTGTGCTTCACTTTCAGATTGGGCTCAGATGCTGACACGGTAAATAGTGAAGATTATTTATGTGCTCATATTTGACTTCAGTGATAGTGTGTCATAATAGCACAAAATTCAATGCAATAGTCTTACCTGCCCTGCGTAAAGGCGTTCCTTCTGAACCCTCTGAAGAAGGCTGTGATGCAGAGGAGGCCAGAGATTGGGAGGGAACACTCGGGTCAGGACCCAGTTTTCTGTGGACACACAAAATTAACATTTGACACATGCAGTATAATCAACTTTGTCCGCTTGGAGCCATGAGGAGCTCTGGATTTTAAATATTAGGACCCTACACAAATTACAGTCTAGTCTGATCTGATATGATTTTATGCAGATAAAAGTATAACAAAAAGTTAAATCCAATTTCTCTTTTCAAATTTCAATTGTTCACATCTGGACAATAGGAATTAACTGCCAAAAGTGCCCATCATTGTAAACATTAATGGTTTCATTTATTTGAACATGCATACAAGTTACATTGTAATACATCACACAATACAATTAGCAGTTCCACAGCAAAGCTTATTTAATCCTACCCCCCATCCGTTTTACATCAATTGCAATTAGGGCTGTCAAACTTAACGTGGGCCGCACGGTGGCCAAGTGGTTAGCATGTTGGCCACACATTCACAGTCAGGAGATCGGGAAGACCTGGTTTGAATCTCCGTAGGGCATTTCTCTGTGGAGTTTGCTTGTTCTCCCCGTGCGTGGGTTTTCTGCAGGTACCCCGGTTTCCTCCCAAAAACATGCAGGTTAGGTTAATTGGTGACTCTAAATTGTCCATCGGTATGAATGTGAGTGTGAATGGTTGTTTGTCTATATGTGCCCTGCGATTGGCTGGCGACCAGTCCAGGGTGCACCCCGCATGTCGCCCGAAGTCAGCTGGGATAAGCTCCAGCATACCCCCACGACCCAAATGAGGAGAAGCGGCATAGAAAATGGATGTATGGAAACTTAACACGTTAATTGAAATTTCATTTAACTGCACTATTTTTTGACGGGCAATTAACATGCGAATGTCCTGTTTGACCCTCAGCCGACGCTGTAGTTTGAGGAAGCAGCCATCACCATAGAGCTACAAGCGGGAGCAAATATCGAGCAGAAATGGAGAAAGAAAGGGGTATTTTGATTGGTAAATTTAGCTTCAAAGCCCTGGCAGATGGCTCTTGCAAAAAGACCAAAGTTATTCGTATCTGCTGTCGCTGTGATTGGAATTGTCACGGACTACGTCCTCGTCAACTTGACAGAGAGAAACGGGAGGGTATTGAAGCCGGTATTTTTTATTGCCATTTACACAGTGATGGCAAGGCATGGTGTCCCAACTAACGAGTGTTTTTTTTTGTTTGTTTTTAAAGAAGCGAGCAGTCTCTGGACTGATTTTATGCTTGGAACTGCGAGCTAAAATCTGGGTACCAGCTGCTAGTGAATGGCAGGCAAAGTTGAGGACAGCTATGTAGGGGCGTATGTCAATTCAGCGCTAACATTAGCTAGAATTAGCAGTGCAATCTTATCTTTATGCATTCCCACATAATATCAGCATTTGGGTGCAAATATGAGGTGAAAGAAAAAGGGTAAAAAGACTGTATAGTAGTCCATTTGTGTGAATTTCTATCAATGCAGTGTGTGAGAACAACCAAAGGTGCGTTAAAGGACAGTCAAACAAACTGGAACAAATCGCCGCTTGCATTAAGCATTCAAAAACTGGGGGATTTCTAACTCTAATTATTTTAGAACCCACCATCCACCAGTACGATCATGGACTTCACTTTTCTGAGAGGTTGTGTACCGAACAAATATGCACATTAACACTCAATAAGGTAATGAAATATTACATTTATGCATTCCCATATAGTATCAGCATTTGGAACCAAATGTGAGGAGAAAGAAAAAAGGTAAAAATCAGCAGATAGGACGTGTACGCCTGTGAAGCTACGTACATGTACGTTGCACAAGGTTTACATACGGTCACTTGTGAAGTTGTTAAATATTACACATTATTACTTATTACTTAGAACCACGGTACAGTGGCACACTTTGTGGCAGCCTTTGTGTCATCATAGTGCGTAGATCCCCGGCAGCTATGTGTGTGTCAGCTCGATCGCTGCACAAATTCCAATTCGTCCCCTCTTTTGGTGTTTATTGAATAATCCAAATCCAACAAAGATTTGATTTTAGTATAAATTGTGTTTGTTGTTGCTCACTTTAAACTGCAGCATGTGCATAGCCAGGTCCACTCAACTAGAGCGACAGGCTTAGCAAACACCGAGAATGGTAGCTTCTCTGTGTTTTTTGGCTGTTTCCTGAACTTTTTTATGCCCTTATGATGGACTGTGTTAGTAATAGCGTTAAACGATTAGTAGTAGTTCTGAAGTGTAAGAAATGTCACAAGATTAGAACATGACCACACCAAGCATCATGGGAAATGTACTTTTTAGCCATATATAAGCCGCATCATTGTATAAACCACAGGGTTCAAAGTTTGAGAAAAAAGTAGTGGCTTATTATTACACACACAATTTAAACACAAGTTTAAATATTTGTCAATCATTATACAAAAATAAAATATAAATATATCAGGGCATTTGAGCTCCTAGAAGAGTATAGAAAGGTGATGTATATTTATTTATTTATTTATTATTATTTATTTATTATTATTATTATGTCAGTAGTGAGAGCAAAATTACCCCAAATGATTTACACTGAAAAAGGACAGGTACAGTAACATTTAGTGGTAGAAATTAGCAATAAAAGTGTTATTCTTTCACCCCTTCCTGGACATTTTGGCACCGATGCCCATTGAATAAAAATATAACCGCACTGTCCGTCATGTAGGCATCTTGCATCACCTGTATGCCACTGACGTTACAGTCAAAATGTTGGAGCCTGTTCTTTCCAGTGCTGCCTGCTTCTGCTTTTTCAGGATGACCTCCTGGAGTTTCTGTTTCACCAGTGAACTGGCCACTGCACCTGCTCATCCAACACACCAAAAAGCAAGTCAGAAAACATAGTACATCGTTTTAGTTTGTTCAAAATATTTCACATTATGAGAGGTTAACAGTTAAATGTGCATTTGCTCTGTCTGTGTTTGTGCATGTGTGTGTGTATGTGTGCACAAAGAGGTGACGGAAGGTGCTGTTAGTGTTCAAGTCAATATTGACCCAATGACTTGTCCCCAAAGCTATATTTAACCCTCACTATTGCAGTGCTGCCATATTTCTGTCTCCATTCTCAACGCGAACACAAGAAAAAACAATATCGTCGATGTCATCAAGAAAAAGACGACAAAGGTCCTCATCGGCCATGAAAGGTTATCATACTGTAAGGTGTGTGCTTGTGGACCAGCTCACTTTGTTGACTCTTGTCCTTGTTTTTTAGCTGCTGCAGTTCTTGTTGCTTGTCTTGGTTTTCCTGTTCACGTCTCCTCTGTTCCATATTGAACTAAAACACATACGGAAATTACAATGCAAATAAACAACGGAGAAATACGAATTCATTAAAGAAAATTAAGATGAGTTATTTAAAATGAGTTCAAATAAATGAGAAAAATTATTTTCAAGATAATTATTTGTCCCTCCTTACCCGGTTGTGCTGCTGCAGCTGCTGTTGGGAGAAGGAGGTGCGGGCCTGCGGGGAGAACGGGCTGAGAAGTAGTGGGGGATGCAGCGGGGTGAGGAGTGCTGTGTCGGAGCCGGGGCGCATCCCCCGCTCTCCCACCCTGAGGTCCATGGAGAAACGAGGCCACGCGTGGCACACAGGAATCTGAAACGTTTAAAGAGCTGCATCAATCCACTGCACACTTAATTTTACAGCATAGCATTGCATCACATAGCACAGTTTATATTATCTCTCCGTTTCCCCTCTCTCTCCATTTCACATCAATTGCAAATACATTTGTTTGTTCACTTCCTGTATTCAACATGTACCGTATACCAATTTGGAATAACATAAGAAAATGATAAGTCAGTATAACAATATGTTACAATAGAAGATTTGTAATGTATAGATAAATTATATAACATTCATTATAAATAGTATTAAATATATAATAATAATAAGCGATGAAAAGTTAATAGTTGACAGAAACATAGTTTCATGATGAGTGAGTATAGAAAATGTTACACTTCAAGTAGTCCTAAGAAATTAGAAATAAGTAGTAAGTGTAAGCATGTGACAATAAATAAATCAACTAAATAATAAATAGTAAGTCAACTCATTCCCCTGTGCAACACATGCGCATCATTTGTCATTAAAGTTAAGACTGGGTGTTAAAACGTCACCTAAGATTCAAGAGTTTTATTGTCATATGCACAGTAAAACAGGTAGTTACACTATGCAATGAAATTCTTGTTCTGTTCATTCTCCCAAAAAAAGAAAGGAAGAAAACATAAGAAAATGAATAAGAACAAAAGAAACATTAATACCAAAAAATTAAGCAACAACAACAGAAGAGACATTAATACCAATAAATAAATAAATAAATAAAGTGTTACGAGTATGTGCGTGTGTTGAGTACGGCGTGTGTGAGTGCTTCGTTGAGAAGCCTGATCTGCCAGCCTTGTGGTCCTGGACTTCAAACTCCTGTAGCATCTGCCTGACGGTAGGAGTGTGAACAGGTAGTAAAGGTTTTATGATGGTGACAGTTTGGGAACAGATGATTGCTATTTACTTTCTATGTGACAACTCTCAAAATACTGTTTGAACTTACAGGTTCCACTGTAATGTAAAGTGTCTGACTTTAAAGTGGTGTGTAGTGTCGCAATGGTACACTTTGGTACAAACTTGAGTGCCCACCTGGTGGTATCCTTACTAAAAACCTTTGTGGAGGTTTTTCCTTTGGCTCAAATTCTATCCACGTTGGTACATTGGTATTGAAAGAGATAGTGAAGGAATGGTGTGTGTGCATGGAATCATTGTTATCAACAGGTATGGAAAACAGGCAAGGATAAAAATAAATAAATAAATACAAAAAAATCACATTTCTCCTGTTTTGTTCCAATTTAGTCAGGCATACTTACAGACACAATATTTTCAACAGTGGGAATACATTCTCCAAAGTCCCTCAATGTACCTTGACACCAAGAACATGCATAATGAATCTTATTGTGTCTGGGTTGCTACGGTAATTGCGACGAGGCGCTTACAGCATATCAATATAAACATGCACAGACAATTCAAACCACAAGTATTTAAATGGGCAAATGTTGAAACAAAACAAAGCAACAAAAAACAGTCCCATCATATGTCATGATTAATTTCATAACACAAAAGACTAACCAGACAAACTTGACACTGTTTGAAAGCTTCTGTCGTGGAGGATCTTCAACATCAGGAAAGGCATTAGCCATGTTTCAATGAGCTAGCCTGCATGGAGCTTCTCTCAGCAACATGGTATGAATGTGGGAGGTGAAGCTCAGTGGCACTGTGCTTGACAATGCAACCTAAGCCAGAGTAGTTGATTTCAGATACATTGAGCTTTCAGCACAGAGCGCTGTCAGAAGTTGATAAAATAAATACAAAACTTGAGTTCTGTTCGATACTGGGGTCACGGTTTGGTGGCTTGAGGCGTTGTGAGTGATCCTGAGACTGGCTGGCGAGGCGTTGTGTTACTCCACTAAATAACTGTTCTTTGTGTTAGATGCTACAATAATATCGCTGTACCTTGGTTAATATACAGGTCAGTTATGTACATGGAACATTTGGCGTTGACATTATTTTTATTTATTTATTTATTTAGGGCTTTAGCGTCAAAATAGGTGTGTTCCATGATGTCCATTGTTAGCTCCCTCATGCTTAGAAGGCACAGAAAAGGGAACTAAATATGTTTTCATGTTTAACATAAGGAATGTGGATGATGGGCAAAATTTTAAAAAATGAAGTTTTCCTTTCCTAAGACAGGTTTGAAAGACTTCTTAGCTCTCTGGCTGTGTGTAGACATACTCAGGCAGTATTTCCATGTTTTTTGCATGCTGTTGGGCATATTTGCATTACAGGCTTGAGTCAATGGGAAAGATTGCCTCATCTGGCACTCAAAGCAGGATCCAGGAAGAGAACAGCTTGGGAAAAATGCTGGGGGTAGCGGACGGGCAGGCACACGCACGCACACACACACACACACACACACACACACACACACACACACACACACACACACAGACAGACAAACACATGCATTCCTTGTCATAATTTGGGTGACATCATTGCCACGCTGCTACGGTTGGTAGTCAATTTTCAAACCTACAGTGTGAGAAGTAGAATCTCATATTACTCATTGGGGTTAATATGACATAGCCTATATTAAGTGGAGCTAATGCAGACTGGCTGGAATGACAAATCTAATGGCAAACACACACACACACACACACACACACACACACGCTTCATGGTAATGGCAATGATAATGAGTAACAACGGCTTTATTCTTGAAAAGGAGGAGATCATGCTTTAACAAGAAAACAAAGGCTGCTTCATGCACAAACCAGTATCTTTCCCTGACTCCTACGGGTTATAAATAGCCAAACAGTCTAGTCTAACATTTACCTACAGTTATCCTTTGGTTTCTACAAGCAAAAAAATGCCACCTACTGTACATCCACACACACATCCACACACACACACAAAAACCCAATATGACTGGGAGGGTTTATTGACAATGACTATTTACTTCAAAATAACTTTATATATACAGTACACACAGAACAAATGCTATCTTATGGCTCTTTTGGTCACAGAGCAGGTTTCCGGAACCCGACAAATTCCCACATGAGCAATCAATTTTTTCAACGGAAGCAAAGCAAAGGAGTGATTCTCCTGAAAGGGGTACCAGCGAGGGTGCCGTCACTTCGAGGGGCATGACACACAGACTACAGTGATTTGAAGCTATATCCATACAAAACTACATTCCTGATCAAAATCTTAAGACCAGTTGAAAAATTGCTAGAATTTGCATTTTGCACATTTGGATCTTAATGAGGTTTCAAGTAGAGCTACAATATGCAAAAACAAGAAAGGGGAGTGAGACAAAAAGCATTTTGAAAAAGTAACACCCATGCACCCATTTCACCCCATGTAACAGGTGACGTGTGTTTTACTCTTGTGCTAAATAACAATGCTTCCTCAACAATGCTGAGTTTGAAGCAGGTTCTATCCACTAACTCTGTGTTACACAAAATTACGTCGCCAGTATGTCGCGTCCTGGTCAGCCCAAAACCACCGAAAATGGTAAGCTGTGAAAAAAACTTCACAGAAAAAGCCTCACCATCATAAATAGAGCATCATTATCAATATCATTTTCCATTACTGTTTATGTGTATGCACAGAAAAACTGAAAAAGTGAGGCATTTGTTAGTCACCCTGAAAATTTGAGACGCACGTTTAAAAATGTCAAGGTTTTTCCAAAACCTTTGACTTAAAACTCATTTATTTACCCATACAAAGTGCAAATCAAGTTTTTACTGAAAAAAAATTATAAATTTGTGGCTTTTACGTGAATAAAAGTAAACAGTAAACAGTGCCCTGCTGCCAGGAAATATACAAAAATGTGATATTTTCTTCATAAACTTGTTAAGTCACACTTTTGGTACCTCATTCAGGATAATGACCCATGTGTCCCAGAGAAGTGATCGATAATTTTAGTCATGCTGTTTTTAGGGTTTTCCCTAGGATTTTATGAAGCTGTGGTAGTGGGCTGCATGGGACAGCTGCCGCTGTGTCGTGCCGCTACCACTTCTGCAATTTTTTTAAATTATGACAAATAATTATTTAATGACTTAATTATTTAGTTAACTTATTTATTAAACGTTTTTCAATAACCAGCATAACATGAATCAAGAACTTTGCAAAACTGACTGAAGATTGCTTGTATAGTTACTACTCCATATCTCCACACAATAAGTCAGATATGGTAATACCAGAGAGCAGTAAAGAGTGTGCAGTGATTTTTGATCAAAATCAACTTTTGCTTTATTCAATATTGAAGTATTTCTCACCACCTTATGTTGTATATTTTGGATGTGAGATTTCCAGCTAATTTTTTCATTTATTATGATCCCCAGAAATTTATTTTCATTCACCCTTTCAATGTCCACTCCATCTATTAGTATTTGTTGTACGTGTCCTTTCTGCTATTACTAAATAACATTATTTTAATTTTACTTAAGTTCAAGGATAATCACTTTTTTATATGGCCATTTCATCCCTGAGTTTTTTAATTAGCTCTTATGTGCTTCCCAGAATAAAAGGCAGTAGTATCATCTGCAAATAATACCAACTTTAAGTCTTTGGTCACTTTACATATGTCATAGATATACAAGTTGAACAGTTTTGGTCCCAGTATTGACCCCTGGGGTACTCCACAAGTAATATTTAAACTTGCAGATGTGTATTCCCCTATCTTTCATAATATTTTTCTTCCTGTTAGCTAGGTAGCTTTTTAACCCAATTCATAACTAATCCTCTGATTCTGTACTTTTGTAATTTTGTAGTTAGGATGGCGTGATTAATTGTATCAAAGGCTTTGTGAGATCCATAAATACTGCAGCTGCACACTTTCTGTGGTCTATAGCATTGGTAATTTCCTCCG
The DNA here is from genome assembly GCF_027744805.1 of Dunckerocampus dactyliophorus. Taxonomy (NCBI): domain Eukaryota; kingdom Metazoa; phylum Chordata; class Actinopteri; order Syngnathiformes; family Syngnathidae; genus Dunckerocampus; species Dunckerocampus dactyliophorus. Next base: position 18,122,122 of record NC_072819.1, on the reverse strand, counting down.
TAAATTCAATCAGTGCCACTGAGGTTCAAATGTTAGCTCTGTATCCGTGTTTACTATCTGCGAGTAATTCGTTCTTATTAATAAATTTTATACTTTCGATACTTTCAGAAAATTGGGGTATTTAGGAAAGTGGTCGGTAATTTGTAAATGTTCGTCACCATTTAAAAAAACGGTAGTAGCTAATCTTTGTGAACTTGCTATTATTAGCTGAAAAACATATAATGTGCGTGTGTGTATTACATAGAGTGTAGTTTACATGCTCAAAGCACGAAGAGGTGTGATTTAATGCTCGCAGCACGTTCGAAAGTTAGTGCACTCTTGACAGCTGCCTATCTCTGACATACAGTAACTTTAAGTAAGTTACATTGAAGTACATCCCAAGTTTACGCCTGCACAATTGAAAATGTCAGAAAAGGAGTCGGAAGAAGCATGGATTACCCCTTCTATCCCTTTCAGGTTACCATTTTCTTAACCAAAATCTGAGGTCAAACAGCATGATATTTGAAGTTGAGTCACATTACATTTTGTTTGCATTATATACAGCAGCTTCCATACTGGAGTCAATACTGGGACTAAACCTGTTCAGCCTATATATAAATGACATCTGTAAAGTCACGGAGATGGCTGCGAACCTCGCATCTTTATCCGCTGTGGAACACATATGTAAACAAGATGGATGCAACGCTTGCGGCTGATGATCTTCATCACGTACAGTACATAACAACGGACAGCTGATAGCGCGCGTTAATACAACGTCAGAGAAAGTAAAGCCGAGCAATTTGTGAGGTCAGGTTTTTTTAAGGAGGCCTTTTTGTCATGGAAATGTATTACTCTTTCAAACGCATATTGCTTTGAGAAGCCAAACTCTTTACTTAAGTAGCCCCAGCAACTAACTGGAACTACATTTCTCATCACAGAAATCCGACCAGAACTGGGCTTACTGGACCAAGTGTGGGTAAGTCACCGGTGATGGACTACACTGCTGATGGGATGTCATACTTTATGTCAAAAAATCCAAACTATGATTTTAATAAAATATTTGAATCAAGACTTTTAGACTTTAAATGTGTTTTTATGAGCAATGAGGAGTTGTGTTCAAAGACACCACGTCGTTTAAGTTTGAATTCACGTTTTGAGTGAATTTTGTGGGATTTCCAAGCATACTTAAATGCATCAAATTGTACGTCCACATTAAGAGTTACAAAGTGAGTGATAAGAATAACCACTTATTGGTTTTCTTTGCATTTCTGTTTATTTATACCACACATACACACATAATAAAGACGTTGTGATGTTCGGAGTGTCCGTGAATGCATCTTGCGGTCTGTTTAGTGACAATGAAGGAAGTGTTGTTGCAATGATGAATGGATTAGAGATGTGTTTGTATGGAGGTACATATATGGTGTTGGAATTGCACTGCTGTTGATGTGCTCAGGTCACAATAAAGTTATAAAAGAGTGTCAGACTCTATGTGACTCTGTGGGGAGCTACACTGTGCCGTCGTCTGTCGTCATAACAGAGAGCCGTGGTTTGCCATGATGCGCATGTTTTACTTACACTAAAAACTGTAAAGTAATTAATGAAATTAATGAGTTACCGGCATTAACACGCTAGTTTTGACAGCCCTAGTAACACATTTGCGTCACACAACCCATCCATCCATCCACCCATCCATCCATCTTCTTCCGCTTATCCGAGGTCGGGTCGCGGGGGCAGCAGTCTAAGCAGGGAAGCCCATCCTCCCCACCATCGGAGCCAAATCACCACCAGGTGGTCATCGGTTGACAGCTACGCCCCTCTCTTCACCCGAGTGTCCAAAACATGTGACCACAAGTCCGATGACACGACCACAAAGTCAATCATCGAACTGCAGCCCAAGGTGTCCTGGCGCCAGGTGCACATATGAACACCCTTATGCTTGAACATGGTGCTCATGATGGATAATCTGTGACGAGCACAGAAGTCCAATAACAAAGTTAAGTTACACCGCTCAGGTTCAAATCAGGGGGGCCGTTCCTCCTAATCACACCTCTTCAGGTCACACTGTCGCTGCCAATGTGAGCATTGAAGTCCCCCAGCAAAAGACAAAAGCAAAAATCTTTTTCAAGACAAAACTGAAGACAAAATGAAGCTTTTTTTTTTTTTTAAATATTCAATACCTAAAGGGTTTTGCTTCTCTAAACAATATGCTTTCAAAAGAGTAATACATTTGCAATGACGAGATTCCTTTGAGCACAACGCCAAAGGGATGCCTTTATGAACCGGAGTACACTGATGCCAAACTTTGTCGGATCGAGTTAGAACAAGCAGAGAGAGAGAGGAGGGAAAGTGAAGTGGTCAAAGCTGAAGCTGGACCCCCAGCTGTAGCTGTGAGTAGACTATACCTACATTCACTTTTTTCCATGTTATTTTGACTGATTTCAAGGCTTCACTGGTAATATGACATTTGGTGATTTGCTGCACACAACGTTACTATCTGATTCTTGATAGCCTGTTTCGAGTGTAATACCGTTTCTAATCTGGGCAGTAATCTAAGGCAGTCTCTAATTAGCTCGTAGCTAGTCCTTACCTGGGGTGGTAGAACAGCACAACTTTTCAAAACATGTTTCTTGCTCTGTCCTGGGTGTGTAGGAATGTAATCGGCATCGCTGAAGTGTGCACTACATACACAAAGCTGTTTCATCCTTGCCACTTTGGTTCCCACTTTATAGCCAATGGCAAGAAGCCAAAGTTTCCTAGTAGCAATGCCGGTGACAGGAAAGCGATGGAATATATAGGACACAGACACATTCTTGTTGTTACAGCCCAGATAATACTAAGTCTGCACCATTTTTCTGATATTTTCTTATGTGACAACATATTTACCACTGTGGCTCTCGCTTTAGCTCTCTCATGTCACAGCATTCGACATTCGCGCATGTAAACACTGTGAAACGGGTGATTGAAAAGTGCAGTTGACAGGTGGCAGCTCACAGTGATGCAAAGGGAGAGAAAATAGCACCGAGCAATTGTGAGGTCTGGCTTTTTTGTGGAAAATGGTTGTGTGGCTCCTTCCTGAGCCACCAGCTGATCGTGGTGAAGGAGTTTGCGTGTCCCAATGATCCTAGGAGCTAAGTTGTCGGGGGCTTTTAGGGCCCTGGTAGGGTCACCCATGACAAACAGGTCCTAGGGGAGGGACCAGACAAAGACTCAATAGGCTCAATAGACGCCAATGAAGAGACACAACTTTGGACTAAGATTTCCCTCGCCTGGATGTGGGTCACTGGGGCCTCCCTCTGGAGCCATGCCTGGAGGGCGGGCATGATGGCGAGTGTCTGGTGGCCGGGCTTGCACCCATGGGGTCCGTCCGGTCACAGCCCGAAGAGGTAACATGGGTCCCCCCTCCCATGAGCTCACCACTCGTAGGAGGGGCCAAAGGGGTTGGGTGCAGAGTGAGCTGGGTGGCGGTCAAAGGCGGGAGCCTTGGCGGCCCGATCCTCGGTTGCAGAAGCTATCTCTTGTCACGTGTAATGTCACCTCTCTGGTGGGGAAGGAGTCTGAGCTGGTGCATGAGGTGGAGAAGTTCCGGCTAGATATACAAGTAGTCGGACTCACCTCAACGCACAGCAAGGGCTCTGGAACCAGTCCTCTTACAAGGGGTTGGTCTTTATTCCACTCTGGCGTTGCCAGTAATGACAGGCGACGGGCAGGGGTGGCAATTGTTGCCACCCCTGTAGCTTGGCTATATTGTAAATCACCTCACTACCTCAGTATTGCTGCGCTTTATTTTGATAAGCATTCACCGGAATCACCTGTCTGTCTGGCTGGCATTTGCTCATGTGACCAGATATGTGAGACGTTTTGTGTTGACTTTCACTTTGTGTCTTATTATCGGGAGAATGAACAGTAGTCATTTAGTCCGTAAAATGTTTAGTCAATTGACGACAGCTTGTCACATGCTAAGCCTATCTATGCCAGCGTGTGTGATCGCTCACGTTTCAATCTCATTCCACTTTCTGGCATCTTTGCTTAAATGCCTGGCTGGCGGCATCTAGCTAGCTCTGCCCTACAAGTGGCTATTATGTTCATGGGATACATCAATCATCGATCATCATCACAACGTACTTTTTTTAAAAGTGTCACTTCACAATCTTGCTGTCTTGTTATCATGATAATACTTATGGCTTGTCTTCAAAACCTAGTTGCGTGTTGAAGTTGTGCAACAGAAACACGTAGTGTGTACAGCTTTAACAGTGACACATTCACAGGGGTCTCCAACAGGTAGCTCGTAAACTAGCATTAGCTCACCATCTGATGTTGAGTAGTTCACCAAAGTATATTTGCTTCACCTCTTAGTATTTTTATAAGTGTTCTATTCAAACATGACACCTGTATTTAAGGACAAATGAGCACACTGAGTGGAGATGTGCTTTGTAAATAAAATGCCATTTAAATGTTAGCAGTTCTCCAAGCAACTAACCATTAAATTACCGTAATAGTTTTCCAATGTTCTGAGTTCATGTTCCGCTAGTTGTTGAAAAAAGTTAAATAAATAAGTTAATACATACATAAGTCATAAAGAAATTGTTATTTGTCATAAAAAAAATTGCAGCGCACCACCACAGCTTAAAAAAAATCTTATCTTATTTAATCCTAACCCCCATCCGTTTCACATCAATTGCAATGCATGTATTCAATTCTGATATTCCAAATGTAGTCTTTGCCAGTCAATACAAAGGAAAATGATGAGGTAATGCAACAGTTATATGTGTGTATTGTACTTTATTAATCCCACAGCAGGGAAATTCACTTGTTACAGCAGCAAGCAAGCTACGCAAGTAAAGAATACATAGTGACATGATATTATTTGAAATACTGTACACTACTTTTTAAAATTTACGAGACGCATTAGGTGAATTTGCACATAGTATCGGATCAGTATTGCCGATACCAGCCTGAATTTTACTAAGTATCGGCTCGGGAATTAAATCAATGGTATCGCACATCACTCGAGCACACACTGCAGCAATCTTTACTTTCGTAAACACACAAAAATGCAAGTGATGTTGTGCTTTTGTGCATGCACGTCACTTTCCAGACGCTTTGCGTTCACATTAACAAGTCACATTTCTTTGGTAATGGAAACGGCCGCATAAAAAAAATCGGAACAAAAAACAAACAAACAAAAAATCTGAATTGGGCATCATACCCTGCAGTGTGAATATAGCCATTGTACTGGGCCCTCAAGTGGAGAAAGTCTCTTTTACCACTTGGCAGTCATGACAGGACACACAATGTCCTTCAGCTTGTCAAATAGCTGATAATAACACAGCTCCCACGTGGGCAACAGTACTTAAAAAAACAAAAGAACAACAGCAGCATATATAATGATTCCATCAGTGACCCTCTGCAAACCACATTAATTTCCTCCACACACTAATTTTCTCTGCCAGTCTTTGTGAGAAAAAGTGTTTTTACATCTCCTTAAGAATGATATTCTATTACAGTTCATTACATCTGTGCATCATGCTCGGAGGCGGAAAATATTTGGATTGTGCCGCAGCAAATCTGCGTTGATTACACTTAAATAGTATAGTTATCCTGTCAATGGAACAGTCATGTGTCAGCATCATGAAAGCCTTCAATTATTTGGGGGGGAACAAATAAACAAAAAAATTGCCGCAAAAAGATTCCATGGAAGGAAACAGCTCAGTTACAAAGATGAGCTGTTGTGATCACACACAAAACAACTCTTAATCTTTTTAAAGAGACACACACATCGCTTGTAGCGTCCAACATTTCAAATAGCCATTTGCAGATTTTTTTGTCTTTTTTTTGTCAAAGCAACAATCAGTTATGGATTTATTGGATTTTAGATGGCAAAATATCAATTATATACTAATTATAAATACAATTTTTAATATTACATTTTTTTAAAGAAATTGTATTCCAACAATTTTGATTAACTGCCTTATATTAACAGCAGTCTCACTACTGCAATATTTATGTGTTGTTGTTTGAATTCAAAATAGTCCTGCAACAAACGTCTTTCTCCCTAATTTCTTTGCAGCATGCAAACATTGTTGTATTACGGTTTTGCATAAATACAAAGGATACATACTAATGTCGTCAAAATTCTGTCCACTGGGGTTTTAGGAGTCATGTTTGCGGTAATAAACAATCTTTTGTCAAGAAATGAAAAAGGATTGGATGTTACATGAAATGTTGAGGTCAACATCAGCATACATTATGATTAATTCTGCATATTTTTGAGCATGTTTTTTCATCCTCTCAATAATCCTTTCACATGTGGTGAGCCACATTGTGTAATCGCTAACAAAAAAAAAAAAAAAAAAGTTAATTATAGTGAAGATTCATGCGCTGGGCGTAATGCACTCATTCATGATGTACTACAGTGCCGAACAATGACAATCAACTGTCTAATTGTATTCACGGTTTAAATGACGTGAGTTTCGTTCCTCTTGTGTCTTTCTAAGGCGTGTCGAGTAGACTAAATGATCACTTCATACGGCTGTCATTAAAATACCTGGAAATTCAAATTAAAGTACATACAATTTTTTTTATTTTATTTTCTATTGTCTTTATTCTTTATTTATATTGTCTTTATCATTTTGAATTATTAAATAATAAAAATCATAATATACACAGCAGCATTATTGCTTATTATTATTATTATTTGCTTCTTGATTTTTTTTTTTTTTACAGCATCCTTTCATACAGGAAATGGTGTAAAAAAATGTAACTGACAAATGTCAGAAAGTGAACTATTGTAAGTGTTAACAAGTAAAAGTTATGGTGTGAATTAATTACCAGTAATAGTGGAAGGAGTAGGATTAAATATAAGCGCTGCTTCTTCCTACTCCTTTTCAGACATGTTGAACTGTGCAAATGGAACCATGTGAGGTTCTTTCGTGTAACTTATTACGCATGTCTGAAACAAGTAAATGTACCATACCAGAACCATATCATACTTTTTATTTTTTTCTATGAATGATACAGTAATATGGAAGTGGCAGTGCGTGAGGTATTGTTGGAACTGCGCAGTTACTGTAGTGTTTAACGCGCACAACTAATCTTGCAATCCAACCTAACTCGGTGTCCCCAGCATCAGGGTCAATTGCCGTGTTAATACTCCAACTTAGTAGCAGAAATGAAAGGCAGTCAAAAGTGTTTGCACCCTTCCTGATTTCTTTTTTTTTTGCATGTTTTGCTCATCAAACAATATGTCAATATGACAACACAACTGAACAACACAAAGTGCAGTTTTTAAATAGAAGGTTTTATTATTAAGAGAGAAAAAAATCCAAACCTACTGTACATGGCCCTGTGTTAGTTAAGTGATTGGAACCTAAACCTAATAACTGGATGAGCCACCCTTACCAGCAACAACTGTTATCAAACGTTTGTGATAACTTGCAGAGAGTCTCTTGCAGCGCTGTTAAGGAATTTTGACCCACTCATCTTTGCAGAATTGTTTTTTCAGCCACATGCATGAACTGCCTTTTTAAGGTCATGCCAAAGCATCTCAATAGGATTCAGGTCAGGAGCTTGACTACGCCACTCCAAAGTCTTCATTTAGTTTTTCTTCAGCCATTCAGAGATGGACTTGCTGGTGTGTTTTGATCATTGTCCTGCTGCAGAACCCCAGTTGGCTTCAGCTTCAAGTCACAAAAAGATGGCCGGACATTCTCCTTTAGGATTTTTTGGTAGACAGCAGAATTCAGGTTCCATTTATCACAGCAAGTCTTCCAGGTCATGAAGAAGCAGAACAGCCCAAGACCATCACACTACCACCACCATATTTTACTGTTGGTATGATATGCTTTTTCTGAAATGTGGAGCTACTTTTACGCCAGATGTAATGGGACACACACCTTACAAAAAGTTAAACTTTTGTCTCGTCAGAATATTTTCCCCAAAGGTCTTAGGGATCATTGAGATGTTTTCTGGCAAAATTGAGACAAGATTTAATATTGTTTTTGTTCAGCAGTGGTTTTGGTCTTGGAACTCTGCCATGCAGGCCGTTTTTGCCCAGTGTTTTTCTTATGGTGGAGTCATGAACACTGACCTTAACTGAGGCAAGTGAGGCCTGCAATTCTTTGGATGTTGTTGTGGGGTCTTTTGTTACCTCTTGGTGAGTCGTCGCTGCGCTATTTGGGAAATTTTGGTTGGCTGGCCACTCATAGGAAGGTTCACCAATGTTAGATTTTTTACCATTTGTGGATAATGGCTCTCACTGTGGTTCGTTGGAGTCACAAAGCTTTAGAAATGGCTTTGTAACCTTTTCCAGACTAATACAGGTAGATCTCAACTAATCTCAATGAAGTTATGTTTTAACAGGGGAGGCAATCATTTTTCCACACAGGGCTATGTAGGTTTGGATTTTTATTCTCCCTTAAAAATAAAAAGTTTCATTTAAAAACAGAATTTTGTATTCAGCTGTGTTGTCATTGACTAATATTTACATTTGTTTGACGATCTGAAACATTTAAGTGTGACAAACATGCAGAAAAATAAGAAATCAGGAAGGAGGCACACACTTTTTCACACCAATGTATTTAGCAAGTAGGATTGTACATTAAAAGTGAAAGTGTTTCTTGCATCATGCATTTATTCTGTAATTAAATACAAGCGGTCAACAAAGGCGAAGTATCCATCGCGCAGGTGAACAGAAGTGGAGCTCCACCTCCATACCGCAATTGACTGCAGAAAGCTGCACAAATCCACAATGAAACTCAGCCCTGACCAGCGACAGAGCCAAGAAGGCAGAGTTTGGACACACTCCTCCATCACCCGCCAGGCAGCACCTCACCTTCCTGGCGAAAGACGCATGGGTGCTTTGATTTAATTGGCTGATTGCAGAAATAAAATAAATAGAGCAAAAAGGCATAACATAACAAGAAAAAGACAAAATGTTGATACTAATAATGAGTAAAAATACAAAGATTGTTTTTTAAATATATGTATAATTTTTTTTAATTAGAATTTTTTTAAATTACAAATATCAAAGGACAGCTGGGCAGCCCTTACGTAAATACTGTAGACAAAGACAAGCAGAAAAGACAAAACCAGTGAGCTGGCATTGTTCAACTACAAACTGGAACTATTAATGCTGACAGCTAGGGTTGGGTAATAATTTTTATATACCGATACAAATTCTCCCAGTGATAAGAAAATGACTTATTCCGGGATAAATCACCATGTCAAATGGAAAAAAATCTGAGTTGATGACGTGTTTTTCCTGCGACTGCGCACCGTGGCGCACTGTATTGGTGCATTGGCGCTTCACGTCTACCACCAGTATGGTCCAGCGGTGGCGGACAAAGCAGAGCAAACAACAAAATAACCAAAAGAGAGAAAACAAGCATGGCTGAAGACGGAGGAGAAGTGGAGTCTATAGACAAATACATTTTTCTAAACGCGGAGGTACCTCGGTAATATGGAAGTGGTTTGGTTTTGATAGAGCAGATGTAGTACAGACATGTTGAGTAGCTGAGCGACTCAACCATATATTAGCTCACGTTCCACTACATAATCAGCGACAGGACTTTGAAGTCGTCCTGTCTCCAGACAAGTTTTTTTTCCGGAGGAACACAGAGGTGAAAACATCACAAGCGAGTAGAAGGAGTTTCTCCAGGAATGGGACATAGATGAGAAGAAACAAGTTTGTGTAACTACTGACATCTAATGTTGTGAAAGCAGCTTTTCTAAAAATTAAAGCAATTGGTCGTTCATTATTCAGTGAAATGTTTTATTTTATCTTGTGTATTTATAATTGCTCTTTAACCAAGCAAAAAAATCTGTTATTTCTGATTACTCGATTAATCTGAACAATTTTCAGTAGAATACTCAAATACTACTAAAATACTCGATAGCTGCATTATTATTATTACTACTACTACATATTATCATAACAATAGTGGTTTATTTGGTCTCAAAATATGTTGAGGGGGGTCCCATTATAATGTGCAAGGGCGAAGTGGTAGTGCCAAATCTATTTGTGGCGGTCCAAATTTAATTGTGACGGTCCACCACAAATGAATGTATGGTAAACACTGCTATGAATACCTGCCATTGGGTCAATTTTCTACTTAATCTACTGACTTTTTGCAATGAACTTTTGCTGTGTATTTTTAGGACTGGTTTAACAGGTAAGACCAGAATACTGTCTGTCTGACTATATTCCAGTGTGACAGAGCAATAAAAACACAAAAATTTAAAAGACAAACAATAGGTAATAGATTAACAGAAAACATAGCAATATGTTAAGAGACAAAAAAGAAGTCTTGTCACTGAAGAAGGCCCAATGTCACTTGCGATAGACACCCATTCTAACAACCAACGAGACAACCAACCAACGAGACAGATAATACCAAGCCTTGCAACACAAAATAGTATTTTGTGGCTAGCTCTTTGAGAAGAAAGTAATGACTGTGGCTACTGTATATCATCATACACACAATACCTTATTTGCTCAGGCATTTAATTGCATAGTAAGTAAGTAGTAAGTACTCAACAGCGATTAAAAGGTGTCTTTTCCTGTTCTTTTGAGCAGATATCACATTCTTGTTTTCTTTTTTTCAATCCCTTCTTTTGGGCTCAAAGTTGAACACTTTCTACAAACTTCCCATGACCTTCAGTTTTACAGATACCAGGTCTGCCTGCTGTCTGGTCTATGGTATCAGTCATCGTAAAGATAATTACTAATTAATTACAGCCACCTCGAGACACCAGTGCGGTGACTGTTCTTTTTTTTTTTGCTTATTTTTAAGTGGATGACATACCCAGTGATTAATTGAGGCATGTAGTTTATTACAAATGCACGCTTTTTTCTAAAGATTATCTATATCTATATACAGTATATAATTATTAATATTATAATGTATGCCAAAGCAAAAGGTGCCACTGGAACCCCTAACTGTAAAGGTGTTAAGGCATTTTGACCAATCAGAAGACAGAAGATAGCCTCGCAGATAGCCAAGCGGAAAAGGAACTAAAATAACTTGGAACCAAGTAAAGTAAGGATCACACAGAAAATTAATGCATTTGGCGGAGGAAAGGAGGTAAGGAGAGCCAAGTGTGGGTTGTATTCCTTCAAAACAGTATTTATTTCGTTACAAAGTAAAACCATCCCACTGCAATTTGCAGTAAATGCATATTTTGTTGTTGTTGCTGTTAAAAATCACATTTTCAACATCTACTTTTCTGTCTTTCTTTTGTGTTTATTGTGGTTACTCATGTCAAGAGAGCATAATGTGGTCTTCTTCGTTATGTAAGAGTGAAAAGTCCTGGTTTACATTATTTGGGTGAGCTTTGGCGAGCTGGATGTGGTCCAAGACTTTGTCTTGAAACCATTTTTGAGACCAAATTTTTCTAGTTAATAGTCACAGAGAGATATTTGGGTAAAAGTAAAAAGAGCAACAATATTCAAACTACCGTATGTTCAGGTGTATAAGCCGCTACTTTTTTCTCAAACATGGAACCCTGTGGCTTATACATCGGTGCAGCTAATATATGGTCATATTCTAGTCTTGTGACATCTCGTACACTTCAGAACTACAACTAATTGTTTAAATATGTATTTCAAAAAATGCTATTACTAAGATAGTCCATCATAGCGGCAAAAAAAATTCAGGAAACAACCAAATACTGCACAGAAGCCACCTTTCTCCGCGTTTGCTAACCCTGTCGCTGTAGTTGAGTGGAGCAGAATATACATGCAGCCGCTGCACTTTACAGTGAGCCACAACAACCACAATTAACCCATTGAGTGCCAGCCATGTTCAGAGCAGAGCTCCATACTGCCAGAGTTTTTGGCCATTTTTGCTGAACTTTCAAGACCCACAGAATATTGAGTCTTAGGACTACAGAAACATTTAAACTATATCAAGAAACTTTTGACTCTCTTCTTTCATCAGAAAAAAAAAGTTTGTTTCTAGCCCTTTTGGGTCTTTAGATATTGGCGTTAGAGCATAGAGTAGTTTCAGCAAAAACACCTGATTTTGACCAAAAAACAGAGAAAACAAGCTTTTTCTGCAGAGAGGCAAATTCAAGCAGAGTGACGGTGGGGATGTGGGGATGAATCCCTGCTGCTGACCGATCCAGGCGGCAGCCACTCGTCAGAAGAATCAGGGTCGAGTTCTGAGTCACCCGACCCTGAACTGCTTCTGGTGTCAGGCTGCGGTGTCACGCCACATGGTTCAGCAACGCTAACCACTAGCTTGTTGCTTCGGCTGCCATTGTCAACTGCATTTGTGTCCACGTCACCTACAGTACATCACCCATGTCACCTCTTTCTTTCGCGATCACGTCACTACTAAAGGCAGATCCACCGCCAGCCAAGCTCTGTGACATTGTAAGCTGCCTGTATTTTTTGTCTCCGCTCATTTTCTGCATGTCTTTCGCCATTTTCCTCTCTCAACCCACAATTCATCTACAATCTGTCGCTGTCGGTTGGAGGAAAAGTGAACTGTTGCCACCTACTAGGACAGAAATACATTGCCTACAAGTAAAAAAAAGCAAACAAGGTCAATAGACATCTTTGGCAGTCAACATTACTTTTTGAAAAGATGTCAATAGACGTCTTTGGCATTAAAGAGTTAATACTAAAATCAAATGTGAAACATTGTTGTTATTTGGATTACTCAATAAGCCTCATAAATATACCCATAAATTGGAAACCTTGTTATGTTGAATGAAAAAAAAGAGGGGATGTATTGGAATTTGTACAGCGACCACGTTGTTGACACATACCTGCATCCGCCAGTGGCTCCATGCACTATGATGACTCAATAGTGGAACAAATAGACCAACTAGAAAAGACCTCCGCCAAACACACTTCTACATGGACGCAAACCGATTATTATTAGATTCATCCATTGTATATGCCGCTTCTCCTCTTTAGGGTCGCGGGGGTATGCTGTAACACAAAGATGAACACTGTCCAGCCAATAATGAGAGCCTGTTGGTACAGATTTACTTACACAATTCATTAACAACGCGTTACTTACTGTAGTACATGCCCCTGTTTTGTAGGTTAGCATATAGCTGCTGGAGCAGGGGAGCTAAATAGCGAAACAAACGAGCAGTGCCACAGCCACGCACCAAGCTAAAGTAAAAAAAAAAAAAAAAAAAAAAAGTCCTCTAAGGTGTACTGGCTGTCGGTATGTGTGGAAACAAAAGAACAAGAGTTGAATATGGATGAGATGTTTTCTTTTACAAATGAGGGCTGCTCTGACCCAGTTTTCTGAGTGAAAAGTGTGGGCTAAATAAGTGGCTTAACCGTGCATGTGGTACTGACGTGCTTTTATTTTGATGGCCGGACTTACAGGATACAGGAAGTGTTACGCCAAGTTAGCACGAATGAGGCCGAAGGTACCAGAAGGTAGTTGTTTCTTTCAGTTGAGTTTTTTATAGACCTGGTAAATTATTTTCTTTTTTTTTTTTTATTTAGACAAAAGTAAACATTACAGCAAATGTGTCATCACTTTCAAGTAGATTTCCAGAATGAAATAGTACCAGAACAGGCTGCTGCAAAACAGAAAGGAAATAAGGAAATAATAGTAGACATCATTAACAAAATAAAAAAGAAAAGAAATGGAAAATGAAATGATAAACTAGGTGTTTCCTGCAAGATTCTAAATCTTGCAGGATGCATTTATTGGATGAGATAGTTCCACGGCTTGTTTTGTCTGAGGAAATCTACTTTGTGAAATATGCCTTGCTGACCATTTGAACCCACTCATATACAAAATACCACAGAATGGAAGTTGGACGACCTCAAGTTCTCAGGTTTTGGACGGGTGTGATACTACAAGTGAGCTCACAGAGATCCAAGGAATGCTCAGGTCGTTTGTTTGTATGCTCAGACACTTGAAAAATTAGAGGGAACATCGATGTGAATGGAATTACCGGTATGTCATCGTGACAACAAGGAACGTACGTGTGGGGAAGTATTTCCTCAGCAGACCGCTCAATCTGCGGTGGCATCTCATCGCAAACACTAGCAAACACATCGCAAACATGGAAGCTAGTGGGATTAGTTTATATTAGCAGAGCATGCTACTGCGGCTGTGTGAGTGCCACTCAGGTTGGACAAGTGTTTACACCGTGTTGTGTTTTGCCACTTTAACGTAAGCGAGCATTTTACAATGCCTGCTAACGACGTGCAGGTTCTGAGTTTAAAAGACAAGAGGCACGTTTACTCTTGCACAAAACTTGTCCGTCAAGACACATTCTTAACACAAACAACACATGTCTGGCTTTCAAAATAAAAGCACTGTTTGACGCATTTTGTCTAATTGTGTACACAAAGTAACGGTGTCAGGGTTTCCCCTAGGGTTTTCTGAAGCTGCGGTGGTGGGCTGCGTGGGACTGCCGCCGCTGTGTCGTGCCGTTGCTGCGTCTGCATTTTTTTTTTTATTATTACAAATAAAAACATTTTTATAACTGAATTATTTATGAACTTATTTAACGTTTTTCAACAACCAGCAGAACGTTAACCGACAACATTGCAAAACTGTTAAATTAATGGCAAAGTTGCTGAGAGCACTTAAAGTGAGAGTCAAAAATTTTGATCCTCTTTTTGTTACCTTACCTATTTAGTCCAATAGTACTATGTGACTATTAGTACAAAAGTAAAACATTTTGTATTATTTGACACAAACCTACGTTTAATTTGATGCCTGTTTGAGTAAAACTAATACATGGGAAATTAATTGTTCAAATAATATATTTTTAGGTCAAAATAAAACAATTAACAAAATAAAATAATTTAAATATTTTTGTCATAGAAATGTGTCCTGTATAAAGAGTATAAATTGAGAGTCGAGGGTTATGATAGCACAGGTGTATCCAACTCGCAGCATTAATAAATCTACTTTGACACAAAGTAACGAGAGGTGAACTATTTTATGTGGCTGCCAACATTTAATTGTAGTTTATTTACATCAGGTACACCTCCACTCAGTGTGGTCATTTGTCATTAAATACAGGGTTCGTGTTTGAATAGAACACTTATAAAACTACTAAGAGGTGAAGCAAATATTCTTTGGTGAGCTACTCAACATCAGCTGGTGAGCAACCGCTAGCATACGAGCTACCTGTTGGAGACCCCTGTGATAGCATCAGTGTCTAAAGCTGGACACACTATGTTTGTTGAATAACTCAGACACACATCTAGCGTTTTGAAGACAAGCCAAGCATTATAATGATAAGAAGAGAGCAAGAGCTAACATTGTCAGCTGGAGGGAGCTTAACCAGCTGCAGCTCAACACCAGCAAGACAAAGGAGATGATCATTAACTTCCAGAGGAAAACACCTCACTTCACACCGGTGAACATCCAGGGAGCGGACATAGAGTTGGTAGACAGCTACAAATTCCTGGGTGTTCACCTTAACAACAAGCTGGACTGGTCCGTCAACACCCACGCCCTCTACAAGAAGGGCCAGAGTCGCCTCCACCTGCTGAGGAGACTGAGGTCCTTTGGTGTGTGCAGGACTCTCTTACGGACCTTTTATGACTCTGTGGTGGCCTCAGCCATCTTCTATGTTGTGGGCTGCTGGGGAGGGGGCAGCACGGACAGGGACAGGAGCAGGATCAATAGACTGATCAGGAGAGTGAGCACTTTCCTGGACGGTCCTCTGGACTCCGTGGAGGAAGTGGGGGAGAGAAGGATGTTGGCTAAGCTGACGTCCATCATGGACAACACCTTTCACCCGCTACATGACACTGTGGGTTCCCTTAGCAGCTCCTTCAGCAGCAGACTGTTATACCCACGGTGTAAGAAGGAGAGGTTCCGCAGGTCCTTCATACCGACCGCTGTCAGGCTCTACAACACCTGCACCACCTGAACCATGTGTCACTATGTATTCTTTACTTGCGTATCTTGCTTGCTGCTGTAACAAGTGAATTTCCCTGCTATGGGATTAATAAAGTACTATACAATACAAGAGGGTTAAGTGACACTTAAAAAGTAAGTTAGAATGGACATGATAGCCACTTCTAGCTCGCCCATGATCTAGCTAGCTGAGTAAATGGTTAAAACAAAATGGGTCAAACATGCCAGAAAGTCGAATGAAATTGAAACATGAGCGATCACGCACACTGGCATAGATAGGCTTCTCATGTGACATGCTGTCGTCAATTGACTACACATTTCACGGACTATGTTTTATTTGCACGATAGTAAGGAACACAGTTAACGTCGTGACAAGACGCTAGTGCCGCATTAGGCGCTGTGACATGAGCAAGTGCCGACACGGCAGAGACGCGATTCCAGTGCAGTTCCATATTTTTATGATAATTCAAAATTGTTTTCAACTACAGTAATTGTGGTCAATATGTCCATAAATAATAAGCTATATATGTATCTATATAGCATGTGCAGTATATGCATTCATACAATATATTACTCAACATTGTTTTCAAGTTCATTTTTAAGGTGTGGCGGCTTTTATTTTGTTTTGGCGGGCCGCCATGATCAATTACATGTTGCGAAAACCCTGGGTGTCAAAAAAAATACCTTACATTAATAACGCGATTGGAATTACATCGGTGACTATCATCTGCCTTAATCACAAGCATGGGCATTACAGTTTGTTGAAGATTTAGTAGCAATTTTGCAGAGGTTGACATCTCATTAGAAAAGTTAGCCAGGCTACATCCATTTTCAACTACTAGGCAAAATTGGTCTGATGTATTGTTTGAGTAAATGTAAGGATTTTTGCATTTAATTAATGGACATTTTATACACCAAAAACCACACACTCTGTGCTAGTAAAAATACGTGTAAAAGGTAGAAAAATAATTCAAAAAAATGTAAACAGAAAAAACTCAATTTGGGAAAAAATAAAACAGATTTTATAGGGCCCTAATTTAACCTGCAGTTTTGGGTGAGCATTTCTGTTCATTGCTAAAAATCATTGTAAAAATGCAACCATCTTAACGAATCTCAAGCACCCGTAGGCACCCTGTAATAAAGTCAACGCGTCTGTCTAGTAAACAGCCGACAGTACTGGTGTCGTACTGCTCACAGCTGGCTCTAAAATTAGACTCCACTCCCCTTTAGTCATGTTTTACTGTCTGTCACTTCCTCTTTTTTTAACTCCTTCACTTCCTCCTTGTTCTAAACCAGTGTTTCATCACCGCCGTAACACATTGACTGTCTTCCTTATCTACATGAAATATGCCATTAGAGGTTTAAAGTGCAGAGAGACATTTGTGAACCCAGGAAACAATAAATGTGCAGAAAAGCAGGAAATTGATGTGATAATTATCTCATGCATTATCCTTTGGTCAGTGAGCATAGCTCATGCCATGATTGCTTCATAATCTTTTACAATCCATCCCATTAAAAACAGGCATGGCAACTGTGGTACCGGGGGTGGGGGTGGGTGGCAGGAAGTGGAGTCTATAAAAACACAACAATGAGAGCACCAGGGCGGCTTCCTGTTTGAGAATTTAGACATACATTTCCTCCTCCCGCTATCATCTTGCTGCCACAGTGCACAACAAATACACAAGGCTCCCTCTGCATGCGCTTTAAAATGTCAGTTGTGCAACTCAGCTATTTCTGTGAAGCTCGTGAGTGTTACAAATGCCGTACTGTGGTTTATACTGAATTAATCAGCGTTATTAATGTTGGCTGAGCAGTTTGCGCCTTACTGCTGTTACAGCATTGGTTCTGCTGCTGCTGTCATGTGCAGTATACTTGTTAATAAATGGCAGTGCGGTCAAAGAGAGATATGTTTTCTTTTAGTCAGTTTTTCAAGTGAAAGTTTTTTCAAGTTAAAAAAAAAGTTTTTGTGCTTGAAATAACTGCCTGTCTCCATTTATCAGTTGCTTCCAATTCTTATTGTTGGCCTAGTGCAGGGGTCTCAAACTCAATTTACCTGGGGGCTGCTGGAGATAGGGTCTGGGCCGCATGAAGTACTGGGAGTAGGGCTTAGAATCTCAGGGTACCTAACGGTGCATACAATACGTAATACATGGCTCATGATAGCGACTATATCTCAATACGGTGTAAAAAAAAAAAAATTAAAAAAAATTATAGTTTGTATTGCATTCAGCTGGGATAGGCTCAGGCTTACCCATGACCCTAATGAGGACAAGCGGTATAGAAAATCGATGGAATTTTTGCAACATATTTTAACCAGAATACAAGCAGCAATGCTGCAAAAAATGAAACTGCTGGTGCAACAAGTGTAACAGGGTTTTAGTACATGTACGTTCTCCCAGGCAATTCGTACCGTCTGTCAAACATTTCTAACATTTCCCGAAATTTTGCATTTCTTTTGCAATATGGCGAGCGACACTGACTGACATTTGGGATGAAGGCTCTTTTCCACCTGTGCATACAAGTTGGTTGTATCCTCTTCTTCCTCGTCACTACTTTCAAACAAATGCGAAATATGGGTTCGTCAGTGTTAATGCACTCACCTTGTTCATTCTGTTTAAAACCGAAATATTCCCACACTGGAGCTGTGGCATTTGTCTTAGAAACAATCGCTTTTGTGCCTTCATTTACGTTAGCGTATGCTGGCTCACAAGGCTAACTTGCTGCCAGTCAATCTAGCCCCACCTCCACATATTGGGAAAAAGCTCATAGCTCATGCATAGGTGAAAGGAGGGTTCACTCTCTCATTCCACGTGCACAGACAGCTGCAGAGTGCACCCTCTTGTCATTCAGCCGGAAAGAAAACCGAGGAAATCAAACACAAATCCATGCATATGTCAATTAATCGAGGCCGGCAAAAATGATCAACTTAGTTTTTTGTTTTTTTTATCGTTCGATTAATCGATTTATCGATTATCGTGACAGGCCTACCTATTGCATTGTTTTGGAGTGGGCTCGCTACCTCTCGGTAGTGGTGTGAGGGGCTGCATCACTAAAAAAATAGATCTTTGTGTTAGCTGATAGAATAACAATGTCGCTGTAGCTTGGTTTACACACAGATCAGTTATGTAAATAGAACATTGTTGTTGTTTTTGGAGGGTTTTTTTAAGGCTTTATAGTCGAAATAGGTGTGTCCTGTTACGTGCATTGTTAGCTTCCACATGCTAGCTGTTTTTTTGTTGTTTTTTTTAAATACGTTTTCCTTTTTTTAGAACGCGCAGAAAAGAGAAAGACCTGTGGTCATGTTTCACATAAGGATTGTGGAAGAACATTTTTTAAAAAGTTCAGTTTTCCTTGAACATGTAAATAATTGTCACATATTTGTTGATTGAAGTGGTAGTATTTTTCAAGATCTTTAAACCACTCTAGGCACTTACCTTGAAAAATTACCTTTAAGACAGACAAAAGAACAGATAAAACATAATACTATGTATAACAATTAGATTTTAAGCATGTATGGGAAATTCAGGGAGAAAGAATGGAAAAAAAAAAAGAAAACAAAAAATGTATTTCCAAGAATTTCCAGCAGCAGTGGGAACCCATTCTCTAGGAGCCTTTTTAATGTGTGACAGAGCTTAAATAACTCAAATATTTAGCTTGGCAACAATCTTAATAGTCCACGTAAGAAGGTAAGAAAGACACCCAGTGTGGGTTATTTCAGCTGAGTGCCGTTTTTTTTTTTGTAATGCTACATGTGCACATTCTGCAATTTGCACACAGTGGTTTTTGCAGAGACCACCTGTCGATCAAAAAAGTATGCAAAGCCATGCATATATATATACTACGGGTACTTTTCATGAAAAAATGACAAGCTCCTCTGAAGCTTCATCACCTGTCTATCAAATCCAGACAGAGAGATTATTACACAAAAAACAGCAAGGAGGTGAGGGTGTAGTCATTAACAAAAAAAAAAAGAAAACCCACCAGTTGCTAAATGACTCTTGTGCAACACAGGATCTCTATGAATAGTTGTAGTGGCAGTTATGGTCACATGCTCTTTACAATGAAGTGTTCACTGCTAAGAACAAAATCACTTGTGAAAGAGTTGGAACCAAAATACACAGCAGTGACATTAACGCTATCTCTTCCTTATCGCAGCAACCTGGCTTCTTTACTTTTAGTGTGTAGTGAGTAGTGTTTGCTGTGTAAAAAAGCTTATTTAGAATACTCCTGTAAAGAAAATATATGAGCTGTGGAATAAACCACTTGCATTGGAGTGTTGTGGAAGTTTTACTACATCAGTCAGGTCCACAAGTAAGCCAAGGCATTTTTTTTTTAGTCTCATCTCCAACAATTAAAATAAGTTCTGCTTCTTTACAGTCCTTTTTGGACATGATTAATTGTGCAAGTGTAAACGCGATGTACTTTAATGTAACTTGGTTAAACATTTTCAAAATATGCCAAAAAAAAAAACAACATTACAGTCGATCCCTCGCTACATCGCGGGTCGTTCCCTTGCGGTTTTTCAAATAATAATTAATTCATTAATTAATGACCGCTGTTTTGTGGTTGACTATGGCCTATTATTAGTCAAAAACACTGAAAGACATGTCATATGTATGTAATGTATGTAATATGTCAGTAATGTTACACTGATGAGACATTACATTACCTTCCAGCGAGTCTGACATGACTTAGTAAAAAAAAGTTCTCCTCCCGTTCCGCGTGGAAGTGGTACGTTTTTAGCCTCTTACTTTGTCCTTGTATGTGCATTGCACTATTTGGTCCTCACACTCCTCATACAAACGCTCCATTAAAATTCCATGGTTCCCTGTCATCTTTCACCTGACTCTATGTTGCAATTTGCCTGAAGCTGGCTTACACACAAACACACAATGAATGTCCCTGTCAACGAAACCAGGTGTGCAGTGCTGATTGAAGAATGACACTTAACACTATCTTCTGCTCAAACACCTTACACACGCTCACAAGCATGTTGACATCCTCATCTCCCCTCTTTACTGTCTGTAACGCAATACAATGCACCCTTAAGAGATCCTGTGGACACTTTGTGCCCAAGCCATTTGTCTGTTTTGAATGAATATAAGCTATTTTTTAAATCTATATACAGTGGTGTGAAAAAGTGTTTGCCCCCTTCCTGATTTCTTATTTTTTGCAGTGACAACACAACTGAACACAAAATGCAGTTTTAAAATGAAACTTTTTTATTATTAAGGGAGAAAAAAAAAATCCAAACCTACATGGCCCTGTGTGAAGAAGTGACAGCCCTCTAAACCTAATAACTGGCTGGGCAATCCAAAAATCCAATCATTTGGGTGAATATTAAAGCCCCCAATTCCTGTCTAACTTTTTTTCAATATACCATAAGGGCCTTCAGTGAAAGCTTGTAGGGAACTAGGTACAACCTTCTATAAAAAAAAATTAAAGCCTTAATCTTTCCATAAACCTTTTAAAGCTCTCTTAGACTTCATCTGGTATTCCTGATCCCTTCACATCAAACACATTCTCCACATTACACAACACAGATAAAGCCACTCAACGCAGCGGCTCACTGTGAAGGGATAACCCGACCACCTCTCATTTATCTTTTAACACTCTCACAGACGTCATGCAGATGGTCAACATTTATCACACCCATCCCAAAACAAATACCCATCAATAAGTTTTGTCTCTGATCTGTCCAGGGTCTTGCGTTCAGTGTCAGCTTTAAGCCAATTATGATTTTCGTCTGAATCAGGTTCCAATGGTAACTATGGTCTCTTTGCATCATACAGATGTTAAAGTTGGTAAACTGTAGTCTTCAGATTTCATTCCTCCTTAATAAAGCTGATCATTTTTGCCACAGTGTTGACTTTTTTGGCCTTCCTTTTACTCTTTTTCCTACTTGGTGTAGGCACAGGTTATTGTCTGCTGCTGGGAATTCTGTAATGTTGTTCAAAATAATAAGGAATAATAATAATAATAATAATAAGGAAATACTGTTCATAAGAAAAATGAATCAAAAACGCAACAAAAGGAAGACTTATGTCAATACAAGGCTTTAAATCAATGACTAATCATAAATAGAAGGAAAACCAATATATGCACGGAATGAGTTACTACATAACAAGACATCAACATAATTGGACCACTTTGATCACTCACTTACATCTGGAATTACCTACAAAGACTTCTTATTGGTTTCTAATTGGTCGACGGCACTACTGACTGATTTACTGTAACTATTTCACTTTCACTGTTCCAGACTAAAGTGGGCAGGCGTAAACCCCAACTGGACGATGGTTATTGAAAGGGAGGGCAGCACAGAAATAATCCAGGAAACTCAGTTTAGTCACTTTAGCAAAATGCTTCACAGACAAAGCGTCTAAGTCTCAAAAAGCAGTCAACACTCCGTTGTGTTCAATTACAGTACATTATTCAGTAGATTTAGTTTGAAGAAAAGCTTCATTGTTCTACACTGGTTCTATTAACGTAGTAAGGCCTGCTGACAAATAAGTGACCGGTCAACTCCAAAAAAGCTAGGAGTCCACATTTATACAGTTAGCATATTTTCTCTTACGTTTTTGCAAAATTCTTCCACAGTTTTTGCATGCACGGTTAACCCACTAAATAGACAATGGGCAGAATGTGGACCTTGAATGTGTTCGGTATGCAAAAATAACCATTAGATGTAAGTTTTTGCATACCAGAGGACATTTTTGGAGTGAATTAGGTCATTGTTTGTAATGGTCTACAATTAAAGCAAACTTTTTATATCATATAGGAGTGTCCTCTTAGCCTTTTCGTCATCCATCTCTCAACGCTCACATCTATTTTGAGTACTTGCAAGACTGTCTTAGAGTTGATCTGCGTTCCCTTCTTAATGAACGCTAACTGCATGTTCCCCCTGAACATAGACCCTCATGAATATGCACAGTCACGCGTTGGCTGCCTGCACAAATAACAAAAGAAGACCATGTTAACATTCCTGCTGCACATGCTCAGCACTCAGCACTAGTGTATGACCATTTTCTTTCATTATCATTTGATGTTTACGTTAACACATCTTACATGACATGCTAAAGTTTCTTTAGTTAAATCCCCTATTCCACTATTTGTTTGCAATCACTTCCTGACTAGATGGTAGCACCCCCTCTATTAGAACTCTGCTCTTCAACCTTTTAGTCTCAGAGGCCTCCTTTTAAGTCGAAGTCTTGTCTGATGTGTGACAGCACTCTCCAGCACCCTCATCGTGATCAAAACAACAAGTGGGGAAGAGGCGGGGGTCGCAGGGGGGTGCTGGTGGGGGGGTTGGAACAATGGTGGCTGCAAAAAAGTTCCAGAGACTTTAGAGTTAATGATAAAGTCTCAAAGGTGCCATAAAAGTTGTGATAGTGTAAGTGCGTTCTCCAAAATCTAGCCTTGATGCTTGCATTTTGACTGCTTGTAGTAAGCTCTAATGGGAACGCGACATCTTGTGTGTCTGTGGCTTTAATGCGAATGAGCGTGTCCATGCCTGCCTCCGACAGTGTGTGTCTCCAAGAAGTGCTATTGTGCACTTTATCCACTTTTTACATACACACTTTAACGGTGTACTTGTCCAACATAATAAATGTCATATATCACATACAAAACTTTAGCTCCAGTGCTTTACATTACATTACAGTCACATTTTAACATTAACATCATGCTAGTTAAGCCTATCTGCTGAAGAAAAACGAAATGATCAAACTCATAGCTCCCACGTCTGGAGCTGACTGACTGAGAGTTGGCAGAGCTCCAAGCATAATTTTAGGATATGTAGCGAAGCCTGCTTATTTACGAAGCTGTCCTCTGTGAAGTGGTGGGAGGACTCATCTAGCTAGGGCCTTGTCAGAGGCGGCATCACGTCCGTGAGGACGTAGGTCTTTACTTCATGACTTTGAGAAAACCCGGAACTTCTCCCAAATGTGGAGCAGACATTTGAGAGAGATGATAGATATTTCTCACATTTTGGTGCTCATGAAACAGGCTCTAGTGACACATATTACTGTCAGAACAATCTTTAAAAGTAAATTTTATATAATTGGAGAACTTTAAAGATGTTTTACTGGTGAAAATGCACCACTCACTAAAACACAGCGTATGTAAGACAGAGCTTGACTGTTTACTGTATAAGTGCCTATATCTGGCATACTGATGAACATTTTACATGTTTTATGATGACATTTCGAATGGGGCGTTCCTGGAATATTGCCTACACACATAAACAAAACAAAACAAAAAAATCCTGACACAAAATGATACAACACAGACACAAATACAGAGGCAATTTACCTAAACAAGCATTGTCTCTGTCCTCTGCCAAATTGTTGAAAGTACCCTAAAGCAGTAAACCTCACCAGCTGTAGCACACATACATACACTAAGTCTGTCTATAAGAAGATATTCTGTTACATCAGGTTTTTGTAATGTCAGTGATGTGAGACGTCCACATTAATCTCTGTGGTGCCTAAAGGTCAGACAATGTCAAAATACAGCAAGTTAGCATAGCAAGTTCAAGCAGCCTGCTTCACAAAACATTGTCATGAGACTGGACTGTGACACAGAGCAAAAACCCTAACAATCCATAAACCTTTGATGAGCTATCAGTTTTCACATTGTGACGCATGTGCACCACACAACTCCAGTCGAGGTTGGGATGCTGGTTGATCTCTGATTTGCTCATATTTCATAACTACTTTTCCAAATGAGAGAAACAGTTATTTGCAAAAATTCAAAACTACTTGTGTATAACAACTTCATTTTCTAACTTTAATAATGGTTTGGAGTGCATAAGACAACTTAGCTCTCTTTGACCACATGGTCATTTATTAACGAGTATTTTGCACAACAAAACAGAAACAGAACCAATGTTGTGATAGCAGTAAGGACAAAATTGCTCAGCCAGCATTAATACCACTGGTGAATTCATTGTAAACGAGAGTACGGCAAATGCATGAATTTCACACAGCTCAGTAGCACAGTCAGCATTTTAAAGCGCATGCTGAGTTAAATAAAGTTGCTGAATGTTTCAAATGTACTGACTGCCATCTTGTGGAGTTAATAAAAAAAACTTTTCTTACTTGGTGCTAATTGGAGAACCCGGTGGCTATCTGCTTTTGTAGACAATACACCCGCGGACTATGGGAGATTCTGAGGCTCACTATAGCGGTTTGCTTTCCTTTCTTCTACTTCTGTTATCATTACTATTATAATTATTATGAACTTGTTGACGACTTAGCCATAATGTACTGACCAGCCAAGGCATAGGAGATACATGTAACACTGCAATATTTCAAAAAGTTAAATTTCCCACTTCTATGGTTGTTATGAAAAAAACATTTTCTATTTATTATTAAAAATGTATTCCTTTTGTATTACTCACTACAGTTTTACTTTGCTATTGTTATTTTTTTACATTTGTATTCTTTCCTTTTCTGTAACACTATACAATCTCTATACTGTCAACTTTTTAACTCCAATTTGTTTAATAATATTTTTTCCAACACATTTCTTTCTTTTCTTTTCACAGGAAGTGAACAAAATTTAAATGACAAAATGTAAGAAAACAAAATATTGTAAGTGTCCTGTGACATGTGAAAAATATGGTGTGAATGAATTATCATTAACAGCAGAGAAGGGGAAGGATTAAATATACTCTGCTTCTTCCTGTACTTTTTGGACATTGGCATTTTGCAAATGTTAACCACATCATGTTCCTTAATGTAAATTCTTAAGCATGTCTGAAACAAATAAACCACACCATAATTACAGTGCAATAAGCAAAATAAATGTACCTTTTTGGAAAATTAAAATCTTGGAACACTTAACAGCAGATCTCAAGTTGTCCATCTTAACCCCATTCAGGGAGTTTTAAATCATTCAAAGAACTCTGGAAAAAAACATTGCACAGTGTTCCTGTTTTTATAATCAATCAGTAATTAAGTTTACTTTTAAGTTAACTCTAGTTTGCCATTTTTACATGACTGTTTTATGTATTATATGTATTGTACTGTTTGTTCGTTTGTTCCTTGTTGTGTTATAACAGGTCTCTCTTGAAAATAAGACTCTGTGTTTCAATGAGATAACACGTGTATAAACAGAAGTATTTAATTTAAAAAAAGAAGCATCATTTACTTTGCAGACACATGACCAGAAGCTCATTACAGTGTCAGCAGTCACTTCTTCGAGTGTGGTGGGTGAGACTGAAGTTAAAGGAAAATGAAGGTTGAACCACAGGAATGAATCCTTAGAAAAATAGTTCAATCAATTTTCAAGTGGATTAAGTTGCTGACCACAGTGGGGAGGCTTTAAATGAAAGGTTAATACAAAATGAATTGAATTGACGCGCTAATAAATGCCGAGGAGTTGTCACTTCACACCATACCACATATACAGTATATTTACAATGCTGTGAGGGCTCTTTGCTCCAAATGCAAGACTGGCACACTTGATGAACCGTAGAGCCCCTGGAGGGTGAGGGTGGGGTGAGCGGGTATAATACCACATTACCTCTGGCATATCAAGTGATTTCATGCACCTTGAGGCAGCACAATTGAGCCGTTTGTTCAACGGATCAAAAATAGCTGTCTCCTGTTACAGCCATTACCAGCCTTACCCCTGCACAAGGCACAATACGAAGGTTAATACGTCCCTATGATCATGACAAAACAACTTGTAAACTATTCTTTCTTGGGTTTACTTCACAAATCAACATAGCAAGTGGAAAAAAACACAAACAAAGACAAAGCAGTCTTTACCTAGAAGTGGAAGTCTTATCAGATGATCATGGACGCATAAACAACACAACGGTCAGCTGACCTGAGGGCTTGAAAACCAAGACTTCTGGGAAACATGAACTCCACACTGCAGCCACAACAATTGTGCCGGTTGTTATCGGTGCCCTAAATTTCCGCTGAACAAAACTCATCCTCAAGTTGGAGAAATAAAGATGGAAAAGACCGAATGTTCACGGTCAGTCAAATGAACATGAAAAGTCATGTTTTCCTGTTACACAGACTGTTCACATTAATTTGAAGTCTGTGTGTGGGCATTATGGGACAGCACAGACTGGTTTCTTTTATTATTTCCAATGTATGTGTGAGCTTATGGTGGATCCTATAGGTGGCAAGGAAATCTCCTGTATATAGAGTGACTATGTTTTCTTGAGTTTAGATAGTCAGGGTCACACATTCTTCAGTGTACTCTGTGCTTGTTGGTCGGTTAATTTGTTCACAGGGTTACGCAAAAACTATGTTGTTTCCATGAAACCAGGATATAGCCTGCTATCTACTAAACGGATGAAAAAAACAAAAAACATACAACATTCCACAGCCTTGGTGGAGGTCTACGCTCTACTGAGTGCCATTCAACAGTAGTCATTGTGATAACAGGTTGCTAGGCAGTTTTTAGTCAATTTGTAATTTACATGGCTGGCATCTGCAGGAGTAGAATTAAACAATACAACCTCATGATCGTTCAAATTTACTGTACTCCTGTGTACTGTTCTGTTTTGCTTTTGCTCAGTATTTAGAGACACAACATGGAGAGCCACTTGGCTGCATCCAGCGGTGGCACTGTTGAGTGTGTCTCACCGAGATTGCAATCTAAAGATATGACATGAGCTGTTACACGTCCTATATGGCGATATTTTTCAGCAATTTTAAATAAGTCTCGGAGGACCCACAATAGTGTACTGGAAGTTTGTTTGCCTCAAATCTCCGGGCTTTATTTTAAGATGTGTATTGAAGTCTGCTCTTTTTAAGCTGTCCTCTGCTGTCAGTATCAGAAAGTCAGTAAGGAGGTTTTTCCTTCATGTCACAAAAACATGCAACTTCAAAAGCGACCGTGTCAGCGCTTCTTCTCGTAAAAGTGAATCAGTTAATTGATTGGTAATTTTCCCCATAGTGAAATCCCTGGCCTTCTATTTTGCACATATGACCACGATGCTGCCACCTTATGACTAAACTAATCTATGCCAACAATGGACTGTGTGAAGGAAAACAAATTCAAGATGGAGACAATGGAGAAAGAGCCTGTGTTAGCTGTCCTGTGTAGGCTTGCACACATGTAACCAGATGCTGTAAAGCCATGCCCATGACCTCACCGAGTTTTTCCACACACACACACACACACACACACACACACACACACACACACAAACACACAGGGCACAGTGCGAGGTTAGTATAAGTCATCGTCGCCTGGCACAGGCCAATCTGACTTCCATTGAGCCAGACGTGCATTGTAATCCTACACAGGCGTGTGCTTCTCAGAGCAGAACACACAAAAAAGAAACAGCTGGCTAACTGGTTTGCGAGGGGCGGGGACAAACATTTTTATCTCAGACATTGTGGTGGAAACCTGAGTCAGCATGATGTCTTGAGCCGACGTTTCCAACAAAATCAATAAACACAGTTATTTAACCTATGCCCAATGAAAACATATAACATATCAGGTGACTATTTTTGCTCACCTCCACGTGCTATTGGAAAGACAAAAGATCCACCGAGACTGCATCAGTCTTCCAACACCTGTCCTTGTGCTTTACTACACAATCTAACATCTTAGATCACTGCTGGAAAAAAGTGCACACACGCCTGTGGTGACAGCAATGTGTGAGTTGTTAAAAAGAAAAAAAAATACTGTTAAAAAAAAAATTACAAGATGTCATCCTGAGAGGGTTTACTGTGTGGATTGGTGGCATTTTTCCACATCAATGTTTCAATGCTGACAGCTGCAGGCCAGCTTTAATGGAACCAAGTGAAACATCACCAACCAAACTGATCATTAAAGCAAAACTGCACTTTTTTTTGGAATTTTGCCCATCATCCACAATCCTTATGTGAGACATGAACACATATGTCTCTCTTTTCTGTGGCTCGAAAGACATAAAAACAGATAAAAAAGAGACAGCTCAAGCTGCACATAATGGGATCCACCTATGCCGCTTACAAAGACCGCTATTAAAACACCTCCAAAAACTTCCAACAACGTTTTATGGTTTTATATACATGCTGTGACGATGTAGTAACAGGTACATTCATGATGACATGAAATGCTTGCATTATTTTGCTTATTTTGTTCATTACTGGAACTTTTCTCGGCGCATTGATTTCACATAGCAGCATAGAAACGAACACCTACACCTAGCGTTAACTTCACATACTAAAAAATAAAAACACAACAGCACTGGCGGCATCTTGAATAAGCAGCCGTACCTTTTGGTAGTGGTCTGAGGCGTTGTGAGCGCAACGCGTTAGCTGCGAATGTGTGGTGAAGGTTGTCGCTAGCCGGTTAGTAGCTACTCGGTGCGGTATCAATGTGTCTGTAACATAGTTCGATCGGCATAACAATGTTAATAATAATAATAATAATAATAATAATAATAACAACGTTGTTGCTGTAGCTTGGTTAATATGCACACCACATTATATGTAAATAGAAAGTTGTTGTCGCTTTTTGGAGCCTTTATAGGCGAAATAAGTAAGTTCCATACGTGCAGTAATGAGCTGTCTCTTTTTATCAGTTTTTATATATTTTGAATGCACAGAAAAGGGAAAGGCATATGTGTTCATGTCTCACATAACGATTGTGGATGATGAGCAAAATTCCAAAAAAAGTTTTCCTTTAAGTTGCTTTATTTTTTGTCTTTACAGTCATGAACCTTACCTGCCACTGGATGAAATACTGTCTCTCTTTATGTCTTTATGATGTCCCTAAGCGTGCTGATTCCATCTGTGGGGACAAACAAGGAAACAGGAGGTAAATTGCAAATCACATGCAAAGACGACAAGAGGGAAACATGTTGAAATGTCATGAGGGTGTCATGTGAATCCCACCCCTCTTGTCGCCTGTGCTAAAATATATGACAGAGACAATTGTCTCAGAAGACGTTGCTGCAATCCTCACAGGCAGCCACAGAAAAGTAAATAAAGGTTTGGGAGGTTTTGTTTTCATTGTTCACCTTGGTGAATGTTTGCCTTCAAATCTAATAGTTTCCTGAGACCCAGCAATGGTTTTTGTCCCCAATATGGGACACGCGTTTCACAGCCTTATGTCAGATGCAAAACACTCTACAAAAATAAAATATGTGCGGTTGGCAAGAGGACACCCTGAGCTTTTCAGTAACGTGTTTTGCTGGGGTTTGTTCAGTGAAATAGATGACATGTCTTCCCAACATGACTGTCATACCAATACGCATGTTTTTTGGGACACAAGAATAATTACATTTATTTAGTTATTGCCTTTTAAAAGGAAGAAATTAGTGGAGGGTTTTTTTTGTTTTGTTATGTTTTACTGAAAAGTTAAGTTAATTTAAACAATAATTTGACGCTGTTTTGGTAACATTAAGTCATTTTAAGACACTGAAAACAACACATTTTTGTCAATGTCCTCTATGGTGGTAGTTTTGATGTAAACTGATCCAAAACATGTCTTGTTCGTCTCATCAAAACAGATGATGAATTAAATATTGGTTACCTCATGCAACAAAATAAATAAACATATTTAATTTTGTACATTGTAAAGTGCAAAATTGTCAAAATATAAACCAATGGGGACGATTGTGTTATCTAAAACCTGTAGTCTTATGGGACACACTATTGATTTTGTCTTTATGGCATCAAAACTAACTCTAGGAAAGTCCTAACTTTTTTATTTTTGTTTGCATGATACTCGCAAGTGACTTTAAATAAAAAATATCAGCGAATTGAATAAAAGTCTAATAAAACGTAATGATTAACAAGTCATTGAACGCCACTTCCCTCAATGAAACAACTGAAGTTTGAAACACCTGTGCGCGCCTCCTTTCCCTTTAGTAAAACATTTCAAAATTACGACAAATAACAAAAGAAGAAGATAGCCAGCCAACTTCATCACTCCCCTACCTTTGAATACAAAACTCGGCCATCTAGATGCACAACTTTTTGAGGTATATCCGACTGAAGTCTTGCTAACGCCCGGCTAGCGTCCAAGCTAAGGTCCCTACATCCGACAGAGACACTGCTGAGAACCTGAACCGGAGGTGGCGGTACTACAGCAGGGGGAAGAAAAGAGAGTTGTCGCTGCTCAAAGAAGTTGCAGAAAGAAAGTCCGACCCACTTCCAGGCCTACTCCCTGCCGCCACCTCCTCCTCCTTCTCCTCCTCCTCCTCCACCTCCTCCTTCTCCTCCCCCTCCTCCTCATCATCATCGCTCTTGCTGACAGAAATAGCCAGCAAGGCGGTCCCCACCAAAAATAGCCTGGACCATTGTTTACTTCCGTGACACAGTCCTATTGGATGTCGGAAGAGCCAATCAGCGTCCAGCTCTATTTATTATTGGTATTATTTGTAATATTTATTGATGAGGTGGAGGAAGTCTTCAAATACATAAGGTGAGTGCTCTCTTGTCAAAGATTAACAATGGAGTCTGCTCTGTGGCTCCATCTGCTGTCAGTCAAGTTTAGCACCAGAGCTGGATGAAAGTGCTCATTCACTTCAGTCAGTTCTATCTGTTCATTTTCTATACCGCTTCGGGTCATCCTGTGCTAACCCTATACATACATTTTCCCAAAGGAAATAATGGAAATGGAATGGATCTGCTCCATGGTCCTGACCCATAACAGAGTTACTAATTCTACAAGTAGTGTTTTCAGTAAAATCTTAATGGTCTTGAGTGTGATAGTATAGAAAAGCAAGTCAACGATTATATTATTAATCTTTAAAGGGATAGTTTGGATTTTTTGTCATGAAATTGTATGACATCCGCATCAGCAGTGTAGTGCTTCAACAGTGACTTACTTCGCACTTGGTCCTGTGAGCCCAGTTCTGGTCGGATTTCGATGAAGAGGAACGTAGTTCCAGTTAATTGCTGGGGCCACTTAAAAGGATAGTTCGGGTATTTTTACATGAAGTCGTATGACATCCCCATCAGCAGTGCAGTCCATCAGCAGTGACTTACCACCCATTTGGTCCCGTGAGCCCAGTTCTGGTCGGATTTGATGAGCTGATGAGAAAGTAGTTCCGGCTAGTTATTGGGGCTACTTAAGTAAAGAGTTTGGCTTCTCAAAACAATATGCGTTCAAAAGAGTAAAATATTTGGATGACAAAAATGCCTCCTAGAAAAAAATCTGATCTCACAAATTGCTCGGCTTTACTTTCTCTAACATTGTATTAATGCGCGCTATCGGCTGTCTATTCTTGTGTATCTGATGAAGATTGCTGCGACGCTCGCATCTTCATCCTCTGTGTAACACATACGTAAACAAGATGGCTGCGACGCTTGCGGCGGATGCATCTTTGTCACAGTATACACAGTGGTTAGCCTCATTAATTTGTCAACTCCAATTGAAACAGACACTAATCAAATCAATTTTTCCCGTACGAAATCATGTAAATTCAGTTAATCTGTTCCAGAAAGTCAAAGATTTGAAAACAAAACAAATTGTTATAGTTTTACAATCGTAGTTTTACATGCAGAAAAAAATCGAAATGCATATAAATACATGCAAATGATGAATGAAAGGGATAAATGACCATTTAAGGTTACTTTTACCTTCATTGATGACATGATTCTTGACGTGACTGTTCCCAAAGACACGATGTGGCAGCGAGGTCAACCACCACCATCTTCCTGTTTTGCCATGAATTATTTATTTCATTCAATACTGTTTCTCACCTCATTAACCCAAAATAGAGCCAAAGGAAGTTGCAAGTGCCAGCGTTTTGACAAATTAAGTGAGAAAAGCTATTGAATTCAAGAAATAACTAATGGAAACATAGGAAGGTGGTTGGTGGTTGATCTCGCTGCCACATAGTGGCCTTGGGAACAGTCACGTTTTCAATGACTGTAAAAGTAACCCTAAATGTTTATTTATCCCTTTCATCCATTAACAAACACATCCATCCATTTTCTATGCCGCTTATCCTCACTAGGGTTGCGAGAGTATGCTGGCGCCTACCCAAGCTGACTTCGGGCGAGAGGCGGGGTACACCCTGGACTGGTCACCAGCCAATGGCAGGGCACATACAGACAAACAATCATTCACACTCACATTCATACCTATGGACAATTTAGAGTCTGTAATTAACCTAACATGCATGTTTTTGGAATGTGGGAGGAAATCAGAGTACCCAGAGAAAACCCACGCACGCATGTGGAAAACATGCAAACTTCACACAGAGATGCCCAAGCGAACATCCGAATCCAGATCCTCCAGATCTTTTATCCCTTTCATTTGTCATTTATATGCATTTAGAATTGTATGATGCATTATGCATGTGTTAACATTTTTGGAGATTAAAAAGAGGCAACACTTATAATAATAATCAGTTAATAAATATAAATAATCCATTGTAAGGTTAAATATTGCAATATCAGTGTTGTGTCATACTCCTATTATCTCGTACCTCTACTAAACTTTGATGGTTCCTATGCAAGTTTTCATTTTAATAAATTGTTCTGTTCAGACATTTTTGTAGTACTGTATATTTATTTTTGTGTTCTTTACATAACTCTCCCCTGTGTAAACTTGCTTTTTCCCCTAAATCACCACTGCACAACATATCCACTTCTTTTATGTTAGACAATGACATTTATTGTAAGTTTCGCCCCCACACTTCTCACTTTGAAAACTGTTTCTCGTTTCCACAGAGCCCAAGCGTTTGCGTGCTTTTCATCCTATTTTCCGACCCAAGCGCATAAGCCAGGTCAGCGAGCGATGTATCCGAGCAATACTGAAACCAGCAAGTGCGTGTCTGTCGACCTCCCTTTTCTCGTTGGGCTTCAGGTGTCTCCGCGCAAAGGCGATGGGGAACCCAAGTGTCTTATGCCAGACCGTGGGTGTTGCGGGGCTCAATAATGTATGTACGGGTGCATGTGTACACGGTTAGTCAATTCAATTACACAATCTGCAATGAAGTCTGAATCACATCCGGTTTCAAGCTGAAAATAACAAAACCACATGGTGACAGAAAAGCAGCGCAGCAAGCAACCACCCACAGGAACAGAGGTATGCACACACACACACGCATATGCACACATACACACACGCACACACACACACACACACACACACATACAGATTCACACTGCAAATGAGTTTATATTTTCCGCAAACATTAATTTTATTAATTGCCTTTATATTATTCCTTTTAAACACAGGAAGTGAAAAGCAACTGCAAATACATGGAGACAAGCTATGCTCTGTTTCTTTGTAGTCCCTTTTAGACATGTTGAATTGTGCCAGTGTAAACGTGATGTTCTTTATGTAACTTTGTTAAGCATGTTCCAAGAATCTAAGCCATTGGCAAAGTTGTATCCTCAAACAATTGGCAAATTTAAACAAAAGATATGTTATCACTCTTTTGTCATGTTATGGGTAAAGTTGTTCTACAAGCCATTCCTGACCATTGATGACGGCAAGTGGTCCACTTGTGAGAATCAGGCTACAGAAGAACTTCACATCACGAGTAGGACTTGTCAACATTCTTCTTGAGTAATGACAGTTATAAGTGATGGCAATAAGGAGAGAGATTTTGTTCTGCTGTTCGATTTGGGGCAGGATGTGGTCAACTGTGCGCTAAATCAGGGATTTAAAAAATGTGGCACAGTGAGCCTCCTCTCTGATAATAATAATACAGCCGGGGCCCATCCCCTACTCCCCGAAAAAAGCATTGTCTGGAGCATAGGAACTAAAAAGCCCACTTATTTTGCCTTTAACATTATTGAAGTTAGCTTTGCAGGTTTACAAAAAGAGATGTTTCTTTATTTTTCTAAAGTTGCTGTGTGGGGATGAGGGAGTACACCACTATCTGCATCTGTTGAACAAACTGTGGCACGAACGACTGCGTCCCCCAATTTAGCAGCAGCACCCTTCGGACAAACCCACTTCTATGGATGGAACACATTTAGAGGTACTTCCAAAAACAATATTACAATTACAATTTAAGTTTGCCATCTAGTCTGGGATGTTTCTTACAGTAACTGTGTCGCTTGTTTTAACCCCTAGCCTTATGTCATGTTGCTAAATGGCCACACGCTGTAATGTACTGTGTAAGTTGTGTGCAAGAAGCGGTGATGTCTTTAGTGTCCCTCCTGAGCTGCCATAACTTGCAGTGTTGTGTCAAGCACATGTTATGATGTACAATTAAAAAGATGGCTACTCGGGATGAGTGAGTACACCACTGTCTGTATCTGTTCACCATTGAAATATAGTATCTGTATTCTGAGTGGGCGGGGCATAAACCGGAAGAGGGTGTGGTTAACCGGAAATGGGTGGGGATTAAATCGGTACGTTATTTAAGTCTGAAATTGTCATGGATTGATTGGAAGTTGCTATATTTATTGTTTATTGTTCAGCTATATGTGTACTGTGTATGTGTGTCAGTGATCTGTAAGACTTTTATTTTGATTTTATTATTTTATTATTTTTGAATGATCTGTGTGAAGTTGGTGGTTCATGCAACATCCAGTGATGGCAAACAGGGAAAAAATCTGCCAGCCTTATTCACTATAGTTTTCTCAAAAGCAACACAACGAGCAAAGTTTTGCAGCTGACTTTATATCACCAGCTAAATTAGAAGCAAGCAGACGACGCAACACGGGCCGTTTTCAACTCCGTCCTGTCAAATGCACCGCGTACGTAATCAAACAAGTTTACCAAGTAACTTCAGTCATACAAATATCATACAAACCGAAATACAGCGAAATAGGGAACGTGAGCTGGAGTCGAGCAAAGAAAGCAGAGAGTCACTGTCTGTATTGTGTTTGTGTGTGAAAGAGTGACAGGCAAGCTGCTCTCTCCGGCTGTTTGTCTAGAGCATGAAGAGTGAATACATAAGTTACCCAATGAGGATTTTCCTTCATCACGATTACGGATAATGACGAGCTGTACTTGTTTCATGCTCGTATTCGACAAAAATGCATTATCCGTAATGAATACTTGTTTTAGACGAGTATCCTGCTCGTCCCTATTGCTGTGTTAGCCTTTATTCATACAGAGATCCCGCACAATAGCCAGGCCAAAGCGTAATAGCAGAGCTGGCATTTATTCGCCTGTGCCTTTTACACAGAACCCAGCAAAGCTCTATCTTGCAGAAATTGTGTGTGCTTTCACACTGCGACATAATCTGATGCATGACAACATCAACATACAAGGACAATACCTTTGAATACACAAATAGGAGAGAAGTGTGTCTGTTAAACTTCACTATCCGGTCCTGGCATTGCAGAATACCCTGACATACAGACAAGGTCCCGTCGCTGTTACGGCTTTCATGTTACTTCCGAAGCTGGAAAAACTCTGGATCGACTTTTTTCCCCCATTCTGTGTTGCTTTTGTTTATACAGAACAAATCAGAAAAGGCTATCATTGTGGAGCTAACCAACTAATGGAATTAGTTTTTTACTAGTATTTCCATTGACGGCCAGAACTGTCATTCCACTTCAGACCACACCTCCCTTTGTTTTGAAGATGAGCAAAGTTTCAGTCAAGGCAAGAACTGATCGCTTTACTTTAGTTTAATAATCCTAGCGCTAAGAACTTTGGAAAAGGAACATAGTGTTTTTCGAGCAGATGGTTCTGCTCTTGTTTGTCATAGGAAACCAATATTACACATTCGGTCAAAGGGACTGTATGCAAAAGGTTCCTCGGCTGCCTAGAGGGCGCCAACATTTGAATGTGCTGTAAGCATTGCAGTATAAGCCGCCCTCTTCCTGCTTCAAGAACGTCCTTTTCCTGCTTTGAGTACTTAAAGTATGCCCCGCATAACACATAACATAACACGCGCATTACTTATGTTTGTGGTCAGCTAATGATAGCCATTTGACAAAGTTTAGCTACTCACGCTAGCTATCATTGAATGTATAGCTTATCATAACAACAATATTGTTGGTCACCTTTCTGAGGCTGGTTGTGTGTGTGTGTGTGTGTGTGTGTACACTCTCAAAATGTACATGAATACTAAACAGCTGTGAGTGACAGCCATCAACGTTATTTTATTTGAGCAAACGAACACTTATGACAATTTTTATGCGGTTGAACTCATAATTGTGAAAAATATAGACACGTTTTTGGACAATCTTGTTTTTTTATCCACTATTGGTAAAATATGCTAGCCAGTGGTGGTGTTCTTATATTTTTTTGTGTTGAAAGAATGTAATCAAGCCATTTGCATACAGTCCTGTTAATACTGTGATACATTTCTGGTGCTTTTTATGAAATACTGTACTTGTAAAATGGAAAAACAGAAGCATGAAATGCATGGTTGACAGTGACGATACGCTTGTCCAAACATAACTGGGACATTTCATGTAGTAGGGAAGTATCTGACCTCTATATCCGCTTTCAGTAAGTGAACAAAGTTAACCTTTTATTTTATATTTATTTATTTATTCATTAATTTTTATACATTAATGATTTACTTTTTTTTTTTAACAAACTTTACCTTGCTTTTTTTCTTTCACCACCGCAAAAAGTGTAACATTTAAATGTTACATTTGGACATGCTGAATTGTGCAAGTGAAAGCATGTGATGTTCCATAATGTTGCTTGTTATTCTTCAAGCAGACCCAGTTAGCCTTACATAGATTACGAATTAGGTGGGACGTTTGTTACTCAGAAAGGGCTAGGAAAAAAAGAAACAAGGTCGGTATGTGGAGAAGTAGAAAGTACAAGAAAGAAAAGGAGGGGGGGGGGGTGAGGTGGCTGGGGTGTGGGGGTCGAGAGCACAATAATAATGTTTGGCCTTGGCCTGCCAGCGGGGTTCTTCCCCTTAAGAAGCCAGTAGGAATGCAAAGAATGCTGCATGAGAAGAAAAGTTGAGGAAGGAGCAGAGGGAGGAGGGAGACAGAGCAGGATGATATGGAAGAAGCTAAATGTGGAAACAAGATGAGAAGAGAAAAATATGATTTGATGGAGAAGATAAGTAAGAAAAATAAGAAGGCTGGGAGGTATTTGGATAAGTATCAGGGTGTGGTCAAAAGAACCATCAGCAGTTTTCTGCTTACTCTGTTCTTTGGTGCACTGCAAACGTCACACTTGCAACATCCAACAGGAACCCTCCAACCCCATTGCCCACCACCCTCATCACGGCCTCCGCCCACCAACATAGACTCCATTTCAGTCTCATGGCGCTCAATTGATGATGATGACATTCTTTGCAGAAAAAAATAAATGCAAGGAGTTGCAAATCCATAACATGCAGATAAGTAGGAGACTGTAATATTTGTCCCGAAAGCATGTTTCCGAGCACGGAAAATGAGAAAAATCGATCATCTCCCTTACTTGTTTGCACCACTTTTGAGAGAAGAGGAGCTGAAATGGCCACTTTTGAGGTTGCAGCTTTCCATGATGTCATGAAGAAAAAACCTCCTTCTTCATGGACATGATACCGTCTCTGACCCAGCCCTAGCTACCCGCCCCGTGTATACTGTACGTCCACCACTCCACACAGACAGTAGGCTTTGCTACAAATATTAAAATAAAGCCTGGAGCTCTGCCAAGTAGCTTTTTTTCTTCAGCAAATAGGCTAACCTAGCATGATGTTGCTGTTAAAATGTGAGTGTAACTGTGGCTCACATAGCTATGCTAGTGTTGCTAACATTTGTGTCCTGCGGTCCCACTCCTTATGGCACCTATTATGTTGGTCAAGTGCAGAGATGCAGTGTATAATGTGCATACAGTGCACAGTAGAGCTTCTTGGAGACGCACACTCTGTTAGAGACAAGTGTGGACAAACAGACACACAAAACCTCGTGTTCCCAGTAAGGCTTACTAAAAGCACTTTTAAACTGTCGAAATGTACACTTCCAATATACTACTGTGAGACTTGAAAATGTTGGAAAATTGTTGGAAATGTTGAACATTTTTGGGAAATGTTATAATTTGGGAACTTTATGGGAGAAGGCAGCTGGACAGAATAACCCACACATGCAAATTACACAAATGAGGAAATGGTACAAACCCTATTGAATTAAACCCGCTCATGGAACAGATCACTGATAGTAAAGTGAGGATAAACCCTGGCCCCAACAAAGTGCACAAGGACGAAAGATCCACAACACCCTCAGGATGTTTGGAATTGCGGTGTGCTATTCACAAACCATAGCAACCACAGGACTATCCCAGGGAGATCAACTGCACACACGCACACATACACACAAACACACACAAAACGCAACTGAGAAAATGCAA
This sequence comes from Dunckerocampus dactyliophorus, assembly GCF_027744805.1. Lineage (NCBI taxonomy): Eukaryota > Metazoa > Chordata > Actinopteri > Syngnathiformes > Syngnathidae > Dunckerocampus > Dunckerocampus dactyliophorus. The sequence goes on along the minus strand of NC_072819.1, from coordinate 18,083,090 downwards.
ATGAGAATCAGAACAAAACTTAACACCCACCAATCTGAACAACAAGTGTGTGTGTGTGGTTAGGAAAAACCCAAGCAGTCCAAATATAGCTCGACACTCTCGTTAGTCATCTTTCACCGGCGGTTCATTGCTCTCGCTCTTTCTGCATCAGTGTAAACAATAAGGTGGAAAAAAAAAAACTAACAGAGAATGTTCCCATACGGCAACTATCATCCACTTAAGCGCTGACTATAAATGAGTTAAAGGAATAAGTCTCCTTCGTGAGAATTTTGTCGGACTTATTGCAAACAGTAATGCACAGAAAACAATTTTGGAATGTATTAAGTATTTTGGAGAGACCTGGAAAAGTTTGCTCCATTTTTAAATTAAAGCTTAACAAACATAATATTGACCAACCCTAACCGCTCTATCCTAAAGGTCTGGGAATTATTGTAAGTATAATCACTTGACAGCTAAAGTCCAGTTAGTTTGACTATTAGAGTGAGTGCTCGAGATGTGTCATATACAGAAATAACTCTCATGAAAGTTGACATAATGTGAATGAAATGCTGTCATCGGGAGGAGAACAAATGTTTTTTTGGTCATTTCCAGAGCGATCCGCTCTATTATGGCTGAATCTCATCACAAACACTAAGCAGCCCCTTCCCAAACTAAACATGTCCAAATGCTGACCAGAAACACTGGCGAAAGTTGGCGGAAAAACTTAGAAACTCTTTCTTATCTCTCAGGGGCGGATCTAGCTTTTTTGAAAAGGGGGGGTGTGGCCGAGGCCGAGGAGCTGGAAATGGAGCGGGGGTCTGGGGGCCCTCTCCCCGAAAATATTTTTAAAATAGACCTCATTTCCTGCAATCTGGGGATATCTGAGGCTAATTTTATGTTCTTAATTTCAAGAGTTTGTTGTTATTTTTATCCTTGGAATATATCGTTTACGCCAAAAACAAAAACATTCTATTTATAAAAATTACCAGTACTAGGAGAACCCCATTTTAGCGTTTTATTGTGGCAAAAAAAATCGTGGGTGCCTCAAAACGGGGGACACCCCCCTCTAAATCCGCGCCTGGCTCTAGCTGGGTGAGTGTAGATTAGGGCGGCTGTGTGTGTGCGACTCAGGCTGTATGAGTGTGTTTAACCGCTTGCTCATGTAACCGAGCGTTTTACGATGCCCGCTGAAATCGGGTAAGTTCTGACTGAACTAAGGACGAGAGGCACGTTTATTCTTGCACCCAGCTCATCTTAACCGTGAACAGACATTCTCAACACATACAACACACTTCCCGCCTTCAAAATGTGAGTGCTGTTTGTCACATCCTGTTACTTACGCAATTGTAATTGCATCAGTGACTACGTCTTCCTTAACCACAAGCACAGGCATTACCGTTTTGTGGAGGATTTTGTAACAATGTACGCAGAGGCTGATATCCCATTAGAAAAGTTAGCCAAGCTACATCTGATTCTGAAATACTTGGCAAAATTTGTAATGGCAATGGTAATGGTTAAATCAAGGTTTTTCCACAATCATAATAAATATAAATCATATACAATAATCAATATAATAATAATAATAAATAATTAATAAAAAATACAAATAAAAATAACAGAACCAGTTCAAGGCTCTTCTTCCTTGTATTTTGCAAACATCAACTGCTTGTATTGTTTCTTAAAATCGCTCATCTTAGTGCTTTGTTTGAGTTCCTTACTTAATCCGTTCCATAATTTGGTTCCACATACTGAAATACTGTTTAAGGTTAGTTTTCCCCTGAGATGATATTTCTCCTCTCTTGTAAAAAAGTATTGAATTACATTTTTGCCCGCGACCCTAATGAGGATGAAGCGGTATAGAAAATGGATGGATGGATGGAATTACATTTTTGGGTAACAGGTTATTGTTTGCTTTATGCATAATTTTAGCTGTTAGAAAATTTACTAAATTTTAATATTTGTGATTTTAAAAATAAAGTATTTGTATGTTCTCTATATGCGACATCATGGATTATCCTAACTGATCTTTTTTGCAGGACATTTAACAAGTGAAGATGACTTTTTAGTTATTACCACTTATCTCTACACAATAAGTTAGATATGGTAATACCAGAGAGCAGTAAAGAGTATGGAGTGATTTTTGGTCAAGGACATATTTTGCTTTATTCAATATTGAAGTATTTCTCGCCACCTAATGTTGTATATTTTTAATGTGAGATTTCCAGCTCAGGATAAGCGGCATAGAAGATGGATGGATTTCCAGCTCATTTTTTCATCTATTGTGATCCCCAAAATTGACCAATGATGTATTGCATAATACATTTTATTTAGTGTTACAAAAGTAGTCCATGCTAGTAAAATAAATGGAATAGGAAAAAAAAGGAATTCTAAAAAATGTAAATGGAAAAAAATGAATTTGGGAAAACATTTGGTAAACAATTGCACAAGGTGGACGTGCCATGCTGTATAATTAATGCTACAGCTCCTCCTGCCAGTTATTAATGATGACAGCCATGCACCTTTCTTAATAGAAATAAACAGAACTCAACATGAGCCACATTTTACACATCAGCAAGGATCTGGCACAGAATTTTTTGCTAGCGTGTTATCTAGCTGAGATAATCAGTTTTTTCAGTAACAGTGCCAGTGTTTTTGCTATATCGAAGGTGTGTAAACATAGGTCAACAAAATTGCCCACATTCCTTTTCAGACCACATTGCACATTTCTTCAGTTACTTGTTGCTTGGCATAATTTCTTGGGCTCCATCAGAACTGCCACATTACCATTACTATTACTTGTTGCTATATGTGGAATTTACAGTATAGGGCTTTAAAGATGTTGCACAAACAAAGCAGCACAAACAGAGTGTCTCGGATTAGTGTTTGTGGCCACATCATACATTTCTATAGCTAATTGTTGCTATGCAGAATGCTATGCAGTCATTCATTGAATGACTTACTATAGGCTGATAGTCAGATAGCAGAAACAGTGTTATGTTATATGTATATGAATTGAATGAATCACTACTTTGTATTAGATATAAAATACATATTTGAAAGAAACCAGGAGACTAAGAGACAAATGCATGAATATTTTGTCATTCGTAGCGTCATAGACACTTTTTTTTCACACTGCACACAACTGGATGATAGTATTTTTCCATCATGAGTGGGATGTTACAGAGTGTGCACACACTGTCTGCCTGCCTAAGATAAGATACGTTTTGCTTTGTTGCTTTGCTTTGTTGCCTCAGCAAGGAAATTTATCTTGGCTGCTTTAGAGATTTGATGCAACAAGCAGCAGCAGCACATCAGAAGTATGGCACAATCTTAGTCCGTCGCATAAAAGGGACATCGTCGCGTGTATCTGTCCCTGTCAGCATGATTGATGAAAGTGCGAGTTTCTCAGTGTGTGTTTTCTCTGGTGTTTTCCCAGTGAAAGGTTACACCTTGCGTCTCCGCCGTGCCCTCTGCAGCCACGTTAAGAGGCAGAACCAGAGTGCGTAAGAGGGAGACAGATGGGTTTTCCTTGCAGGATATCCTGTTCTAAGTAGAGCTGCTGGGCCCACTCTGACCTCCTCACCCCTCTTGACCCGTGACCCTCTCATAGTTTACGCTCACATCTTTAATGTTTCCTAATCGACCTAAATCTTTTCATTTTTAGCAATGGCCTTTCGTCGCTTCTCCTACTCTATTTCTCAGTTTGTTACGCTCTCTTGATTGGTTTTTGCTCATTCCCTGTTTATCTTTAAACATAAACAAAATCTAGTATCATGTAAGTAAATTAAGTCATGTGCATGTTTACGACTACAAAGTAATTATATTGTAACAATGCATGATAGCAATATGCCTGCATGCAATTTCAATAAAGCCTAATAATTTGATGCTGTAAAAAAAACTACCAAATAAGCCACCAATAACAATATATATAAACGTGTACGGTATCTCGGTTTGCATTATTAATTTGTTTGAAATGGTCTGACGAAAACTGAAGCAGTTTTTTCCATACGAAATAATGTAAATCCAAGTAATTGTTTCTCGAAACCCAAAAATATTGACAAAAAATACATTTTGTAGAGAATAATTATAGTTTTACACGCAGAAAACAATGCAAAATAATTATAAATGACGACTGAAATGGATACATGAGCATTTAACGTCATATTTACCTTTATTGACTTTTGTTGGCGAAGACGGTGAGGAGCGAAACGCATGGCGGGGAGAGGACGTCATCTTCGTACTTTGAGATGAGTTCTTTCTTGAATTCAATAGTGTTTATCACCAATGTTGCTGCGTGCCTGCACAATCCTGCACTGCTCCAGCGTTCTCGGCGCACAGCAAATTTATGCAGCGCATGAAATAAAATTCAACATGAACTGTAAATAAAATAAACACATAACAATTTATTCTGTACCATTTTGCAATGCACCACCGTGAGTGACAGGTGGCAACAAGCGGGAACAACATATAACACAATGACGAACACTGTCCAGCCAATGATAAGATTTTTTGTTTTTTAGGCAGCCAATCAATGCATTAACGGCGCGTTACGTAGTATGTGCCACTGTTTTCCAGGTTAGCGTATAGCTAATGGGTCAGCGGAGTTAAGAGAGCTGCAGGCTGCTTGCTAACCCATGTTATGGCGAAACGAATGGGCAATACCACATCCACACACCAAGCCAAAGTGGACTGAATGTCGTGTAGCTTAACCGTGCATGTAGTTCTAGCATGCTTTTATTTTGGTGGCCAGATTTACCGGAAAACGGAAGTTTTACGCCAAGTTTTCCCGAGTGTTGCCAAAGAGACAAAGATGGTTGTTTTTTTGGTTGACTTTTTTTTATTACATTTTTTTATTTAGACAAAAGTAACCTTATACAACAAATATGGCATCAATTTCAAGTACATTTCCAAGATGAAATAGTGTCACAACCGGCTGTTGTAAAACAGAAAGGAAATTAAAGTATACATAATTAACTAATTAATGGTAAACAAGAAAAAAATGGAAAATGAAATGATAAAGTAGGGGTAGATTCAGATCATGAATTACAGAAATACTTCTATAAATTGTTTTGTCTGAGGTTGACAAAAAAGAAAGCTACATTGTGAAATACGCCTTGCTGACCTTTTGAACAAAATATATACAAAATACCACAGAATGGAAGTTGGACTACCTCAAGTGCTCAGGTTTTGGACGGGTGTGATACTGTGTGCACGTCTGATGGCGCTCATAGAGGTCCAAGGAATGCTCAGGTCGTTTGTATGTATGCTCAGAGGGAACATTGTTTATTATCTTCTTTATCAAATTGCTGGCAATCGTAACTTTCGTTGGCCTCATGGGTTGTTTATTTATTTAGTCACAGTCAATAAAAAATGTGGGTCTGTCACGATAACAAATTTTGCTGGTCGATAATTGTCATGCAAATTATTGTCGATAATGGATATTATTGACATTTTTCAGACCATTTTTTCATTAATTATATGACATAATAATGGGAGTACATCGTAACAAAAGCAATAAAATGTCAATAAAAAGAGAATTTAACATTGTAATTGGAATGTCAAGAGCTTTTAAAGAAAAAAAAACAAAAAACATAATAAAAAAAAAGACAAAAAAAATTCTCAATGAAAATAAAATGGACTTTGTCTCTGTTAAGAAAAAAAACACTCCAATAAAAACCACACACACACACAGTTATGTAATGTACTGTTAAAATAACGTAGCTGGTCATATTTGAGCTGGACCACATATTTGTGGTAGCGGAGTAAAATGCAATGTTTCTGATGTCCTTCGACACGTCTTCTTTCACTCGGTTATACAGTTCAGGAATTGCTTGTGTTGAATTGTTTGTGACATGTTGTACATCTACGTTCTCACAGGCAATTTGTACGGTCTGTCAAACATGTTTAACATTTCCTGAAATGTTGCATTTCTTTTGCAATGTAGCAAAAGACACTGGCTAACTGTCGGGACGATGGCTCCTTTCCACCTCTGTTTTAGGTGTGCATACAAGTTGGTCGTGTTCCCCGGCTTCCTCGTCACTACTTTCAAACAAATGCGACATCTCAGTTCGTCAGTGTTCATTCACTCACTTTGTTCATTCTGTTCAAAACCGAAATATTCCCATACTGGGGATGTGGCATTCGCCTTAGAAACTATCGCTTTTGTGCCGTCATGTTATAGTATGCTGGCTCACGAGGCTAATATGCTGCTAGCCAAGGTAGCCGCCCCTCCACTTATTGGGGCAAAGAGAGGGGGACATCAGAGTTCACCCTCTCCGTTCATTCCACTGTAGCACCAACGCGCACAGACAGCTGTAGAGTGAACCCTCTTCTCATCCAGCCTGAAAGAGAGACGAGGAATACACGAGGCCGCTGAAAATGATCGATGTCATTTTTTAAAATCGTTCCATTAATCGATTTATAGATTATCGTGACAGGCCTAACGGACTGTGAGTCAGCAATATGTATGGGTTTTTTTGTTTTTTTTTGTGGGGGTGCTTTGTTTGGCCACTTGATTCTACGAAATGACAAATTTGTTTGTTAAGCAAGATATTGTACGAGACAGTCTATCAAAACTGGATTATTCCAGTCAAAAACCAACTCAGAAAAACTGGGTTTTCGAAAACAATGGTTTGACTGTATTGCATTTGCTACAGTTTACTGTGTTACGTGTCAATGCTATAAAGTGGTTCTAATAATTTATGCATGTAAAATCAAACAACAATGGCCATTTATTAAAAAAAAACTTTGACCACAGGGAAAATTAACTTTCAATTAATCTGATTAATTTATTGATTGAACTGATTGATTGCCTCATCAGTCTGACATCTCTACATGTGTGCGGTCTGGTTCAGTGTGTGATGGGCAACACAATATACTGTATATCCCACAAATTGTAACTTAAATAATATATTAGACTATATGCAGTATGCATGGATTTGGATAAACGTTATGTGGCTGACGTCATTCTAGAGACCGATTCAACAGTGTTGCTGCTGGTTGCAGAAGTCCAGCATTCACGTTTGCGTTAATTGTTTGAAGATGTGATTATGCAAGAATACAGGGGTTTTCAAAGCATTTAATTTTGCTTTTAAATGTAATTGAAGTTAGCCTTACAGGATTGAAAAATATGTTTTTCTTTATTTTTCTCAAGCTGCTGCACCTGCCCTGATGTCTTCCCAGGGGAGTCCGGCCTCACGCGAAGAAAACGTCTGCAGAAATGTATTTAATTTAATTAGCTAAATGATTATTATGCCCATCTCTAACCTTGTCAATCAGTCTTCCTTCTTGTACATACAGCATATACATTTTTTAAATGTCTAATTATTGCATATCATTTCGTTCTACATTGCAAAAACATCCAGCGTGTACACAGACATGTAAACACAAATACCTTCAGGCTTGACCCATTCAACATTTTGTTGCTCATGCTGCCTCGCCAACACCTGTCGCTAATAAGCATCAACGCAGTTTAAAACTACCCCAACTTTCTGTCATCAATACAAAGACCACTACAGTATATGGAATGTTATTTTCTGGCCTTGCGTAAGGTTGCTGGAGATTGTACACAGGCAAATCCCCTCACAGAAAGAATAAACTTTGTCACACGTTTGGCAGCCCGAACTTGAAAACCTCACAAATGCAAAACCCCAGACGCCCTTCTCTTTTGTCGTCATCTGCCCTCGCTCACGTCCAATCCTTCCAGCCCTGGGGTGTCACTGGAATTAATTAAGTGATGAATGCGTCATGAATGAATTAGTGTGTTTTTATAAGCCCAACAGCACCGCACGGCTATAGCAGGACATAACCAAACGTTAGCCGTGATTAGGACAATAATTATCCAATCGTCCTCTGACCCTACCAGGCAACCCTGAGGTCAAAGTGACATGGGGGTTCGCCGGTTCCCAGGTGGCTTCCCATCCGGCAGCTCTGAGCTAAGTTAGTAATATAGTGGAATGTTGTGTATGCAGACAGGTGACACCGCCCCCAGAACACACGCGTCGCCATCTGCATCCCGCTGTGTGTTGCGATAACGATCCCAGTGGACTCGACACAGAGTTTGCTCAGATAGGCTGAGGTTCGAAATCTACACTTCCTGCTTCCTGCGGCAAGAGGAAGTGCTACCATTGCTGTCCTCTTATCGCTGGCTACAGAGCCAACAGAGAGAGAGGAAGGCAGGGAGGGAGGGAGGCTGGAGGAGGAAGGGATAGTCCAGCAGGCTAGATAAAGGAAAATTAGATCAATACTGTGGTCACATTATGGTTCTCCACCATGTAAGGGTCAGATGCTAAGTGATGATCAAAGGATGGGCATGATGATGTAAGACAACAGTATTGTACAAATTTGATTCTGGGGTGAGCAAATAAGTTCCAGTTCAGATGACAAAAAGTGGACAAACTGCAGAAATTTTGTTATTTACGTGCAGGTTAGCAGGCCACTTCCTAGATCATGGAGCATAAAAGACAGGCTGGTCTCGACCGTTTGCATTCAAGACAGAGAGGTTCCTCTAAAATGCAGCTCTAGATTAGCTAAATGAATGCATTCTTACTTGATGTTTTTGCACCATCCTGCTAAGAAACACACCAATTACTAAATGGCTATCATTATCATTATGGATTGTGGCGTGAATCATTTGGAACAGGACCACATACAGTATAAAAAAAATAGGTTTTAACTCATTTTATCATTAAAACTGCAGTACATGTATTTGTTTATGAAAGGTAACTCTTCTCCTGAACCGCTGCGCACAAAACATGCACACCTACTGTGTTGCCTGTGCTTTATTTTTCTTACAGCTACACCACATGGTGGCAATATTATTAAAGCCCAAGGTTTGACCCCATTGACTTGAAATTTCTCACACAGTTCAATGCGCTCTACAAAACACCCATTTTAACTTGAGGGTTAAAATGCTTGGTTTGGTTCAGCAAGAGACTGAAAAGACTGAAATTTTCCCCGAATGCAGTCCAAATGTGCTGAGTTGCACCTGATTAAGGAGAAATGGAGTGACACTGGGTTCATAGAGAGTTGTGGAGGAGAGATGTTTGGGCTCAGGGTGGGAAAGGTTTCAGCTGGGATTGTCCCAGATGGACACAATCTGCTCCCTCCCTTTATAAACAGCCCTCTGGCTTCTTCTCTCTCCTCACACTTTTCCCCCATCTTTTTAATGCCAGGTGTAAGTGACACCATATATACACAAATGTGTTGTTTTTACCCCTCTGTGCTTTTGACCATTTTAAGGACACCCCCCCACCCCCCCCCCACCCCCCACCCTCCTCTGCATGGTCTAATTTCTGCCATTTCCAAAGTAAACACCCAACTAAATAATCCAGCTGACTCAACTTCCATTGTGGGTGGCTTTGTTTCCAAATTTCTCACCACCTCAGATGCTTTAACAGCACATGAAAAAAAGTTGGTCTGTAAACAAAACAAAAAAAAAGCCCACATGCAATGCTTTTTGTGTCACTGGTTTTCCTTTTTTCTCTTCTTCGGGAAGAGCGTGGGAGTGCCCTCAGAACACTGTGGAAAGACCACGGGGCTCATAACAACAAGAGAAAGCCGGTAACTTGAGTAACTCTGACCAGAGCGAGATGTAAGGGGCAAAACAGTAGTGGGCAGAAAGGGTGTAACTTTCACATAAACGATCTAAACCAAGACACCAAGCGTTTAACAGTGACTGGCCTCTTGCGTTATGGGTCATATCTTCCCAAACAAACTCAACATAAACAACTGTTTTCCTTACCAGAGTGTGGTGTAAACATTCATCAACATGAAGCTTCCATCAGTCCATGTTCTGGTACAGTTCAGTCCAGAAAGATCCACATCAGAAGGACACAGAGGGACGCCCGACAACTATCAAATATATAACACACATATACTGTATATATATATATACATATATATATATATGTATATATATATATGTATACACACATATATGTATGCACACATATGAACAGCATCAGTTCTCCCAATCCAAATGTTGGGAAAGTCAGGGGCCACAAAAAAAGGCAATAAGAGGGAGGGAGAAATGGAGGGAGGGCAAGAGAGAGAGTGAGAGAGAGATTAACCCCTCAGGGTGGACTTACACACACACAGATGTTGAGTTGTATCACTGACTTCTTGCATTTTCTGGCAAGTGCCAAAAGGGAGGAGTGGACTGAGTGTGTGTTAAGGTAGGAGAGACGAATAGAAGAAAAAAACACAATAACAGCACACAATATATCAGGAGGCACAGAAAATATTAACAAACACATCCACCTATTTTCTATGCCGCTTATCCTCATTAGGGTCGCAGGGATATGCTGGAGCCTATCCCAGCTGAGAGGCGGGATAAACCCTGGACTGGTCGCCAGTCAATGGCAGAGCACATATAGACAAACAACCATTCACACTCACATTCATACCTATGGACAATTTAGAGTCACCAATTAACTTAACATGCATGTTTTTGGAATGGGGAGGAAACCGGAGTACCTGGAGAAAACCGGGGAGAACATGCAACTCCACACAGAGAAGCCCAAGCGTAGATTTGAACCCAGGTCTTCGAGATCTCCTGACTGTGTGGCCAACATGCTGACCACTCGGCTATTAACAAACACAATGAGGACAAAATGAAACATATAGCTTGACACTAGGGTTGGGCATGGTTTGAATATGAACGATTCAGATTCCAATTCCTCATTTCGAATCCAGTTCCTAACAATTCTCGATTCCGATTCTTTTAAGTGGCAGGTTCATAAAGGTTTTCATGGTTTAAATGAGGGCGCTAACCAGAGTTGTCTTTCGATGAAATGTCTGGACTTCTCCATAATTTTTCAATTAGATGAACTTTACGAAGACTATCTGACATAGCTATTTTCAAACAGCGTATAAATATCCATCTGCAGGCACTTAAACATGTTACTGCAGAATATCAAACAAACAAAAAATAACATGGAAAACATTTGTCTATGAAAAAGTACAAGGGCTAACGTTAGTTGGATATTTGAGTTGACCCACCGTACTAGCATTAGCATAATTTTTTTGCTGCCTAAATGTTAGCATAAGACAGACGTAATTTATTGTTTTACTTACCAGTACTTGATTCTGACTGATTAGAGGAAGGCTGGCCCGTAAAAGATGGGGCTCTCTGTTATTTTAATATGAATATGAATATTGAGGTGTTTAATCATGTTGTTCGTGCACCCTCCATTGCACTGTATAATGTACGGTAACTGTGTTGCAAATGTTGCACTGAGCTGCCACACCAAACTGTGAGCACTGCCACACGCTGTCCGTGGTTGCAAGCTTCTTCTTTGTTGGTTTCCGACGGCTATTTTGTCTGATTGGCCAACCGGGCAATAAAAACTACGAATCAGAGTTTAAAATTTTGTTAGTCCCGGTTCCCATCAATGTTCAAGACTCAATGTCCAACCACACTTCCCACCTGTACAAATGTGAAAAAATTAAAACACTTGTGGCACCCCCTTTGGGTTGTGCACAAAATGTTTTGGAAGACATGCTCGGGAACATGTAATACCGATGTCCTCAAGGTTTTATGAGCATTAGGCAAATGGTCCATGACTTATGAACAGTTAGTTGCTCGGTCCCGCCCATGGCCCTGCATTTTGCGTCATGGCGGCCATGTTTCTCAAGCAATCTTTCTCAAATTTTCTTAAAATTTCACAGACGTGCTTGTCAGTCACCTCAAGGTGTGTACCAAATTCTGTGGTGATTTGACTAAACACCATAAAGTTACAGTAGGTGTTTTGCAGAGCTGTGCGAGAAATTTCAAGCCAAACTTTGGGGTTTAATAACAGTGTCACCATTTAGTGTATTTGTCAGAGACATAATAATACAGGCAACAAAGTAGGGGTGTATGTTTCGACACAGTTTCACCCTTTTGTGTGCAGCGGTTCAGGAGTAGAGGATAAGATATAAGATCAACTTTACGGATACCACATTGGGGAAATCCCTTTGAGAATAAAGATAATGATATAATGATAATAATGAATAAAGATAAATAATAACAGTATAAAAACAGTTTAAAGGGGTAGTTCGGATTTTTTGACATGAAGTTGCTGATGGGGATGTCTTACCCCATCAGCAGTGTAGTGCATCAACAGTGACTTACCCCTGCACTTGGTCCCGCGAGTTCAGTTCTGGTCGTATTTCCGTGACGAGGAACGTAGTTCCGCTTAGTTGCAGGGGCCATTTAAGTAAAGAGTTTGGCTTACAATATGGGTTCAAAGGAGTAATACATTTGCATCATAATGATGCCTCCTCAAACAAATCAGACCTCACAAATCGCTTGCCATTATATTTGTCTCTTGCCGTATCCCTGCGCATTGTCGCGTGTCCATTGTTGTGTATGTGATGAAGACGCTCGCATCTTCTTCCGCTATGGAACATACACGTAAACAAGATGGCCGCGGCGCTCCGTGTCTTCAAGAGTCTGCAAGATACAAGTGTCTTCATCACATGCACAAAAATGGACAGGCAACAGTGCGCAGGGATACGGCGAGAGACAAATGTAATGCCGAGCGATTTGTAAGGTGAGATTTTTTCGAGGAGGCACTTTTGTGATGCAAATGTATTAGTCTTTTGAACACATATTGTTCTGACAAGCCAAACTCTTTACTGAAGTGGCTCCAGCAACTAAGAGGAACTACGTTCTTCGTCACGGAAATCCGACCAAAACTGGACTTGCGGGACCAAGTAAGTCACTGTTGATGTACTACACTGCTGATGGGGATGTCATACAACTTCATGTCAAATATTTATTTAATTAATTGGTTCCAGACCCGAACCCGCTAAAATTCATTAGCGAGCTAGCCAGTTAGCCTCAAATTTATTTCTTCTGAACTTATGACGCCAAAAACTTACCACTGAGTGTTGCCTTTGACACAGTTGACCATGTGATCTTATTACAGAGGTTAGAAAACTGGGTGAGAATCTCAGGTATTGCTCTAAACAGGTTCAAGTACTATCTGGAGGACAGGAAGTAGTTTGTACTTGGTAACTGTGTCTCAAACCAAATGGCTATGACCTGTGGGGTTCCCCAGGTATCAATCCAGGGATCCCTGTTGTTCAGTCTGTACATGCTTCCTTTAGGCCAGCTAATACGCAGCTGCAATGTGTCTTACCACAACTATGCAGACCACACTCAGATCTACGTGTCACTGACAGCAGGTGTACATGGTCCTGCAGTTTTACTTTGTCACTGCATCAAAGAGATCAGTGTGTGAATGCAAAACAACTTTCACCAGCTAAACTCAGACAAAACTGAAATCATTGCCTTTGGCCCACAGAAACAAAGAGGAAGTGTCGTGTGTGCCCTATAAATAAACCTGCCTTGCCTTGCCTTGCCACTTCCACACGGAATGGGTGAAAACTGGGTACCTATCAAAATGTACTAGTATTATGTTTTTGCCCATTAGTATGTCCAGTACTTCTGTCTCGTGCCAAAGCCTATGTACAGCAGTGACTGCTAAAATAGAAGCATTAAAATCCTCAAATAACTCACTTCTGCAAAATTGCATGCTTGCAGACACACAAATTCCCAACACAACCAGTCAGCCACGACTCCCACATAATCATATCTAGTTTTAGGGGCAGCTTCCCCTCAACGCTTGCTGACTCCCTGGTGTTCAGCGCTAGGACTCAACAATAGCCCTCCTGTATTGTGAGGCCTGCTCTGATTACACACACAGGGAGCTGCATTACAACCCCATGATAATTCAATTTCCTTCCCTCTGTGTCAACCTTGGTGTCTTTGTTAGTTTGTCTGAATGTGCACATGGAAGAACCGACAAGGCATTTCTTGAGGGTCTTGAATAGCAGTAATAGAAGTAAGACATAGGGGTACGAGTTGTAGTATCTCACAAAAGTGCATGAGTACACCCCTCACATTTTTCAACAGGCATTTTATAATATCTTGTCAAGGGACAATACTATAAAAAGTAAACTTGGATATACTTTAGAGCCGTCAATGTACAGCTTGTCGAGCAATATGGATGTACTATGCACTGAAAATTTTCCAAAACATTATTGTCTAAATATTTGCAACACAAGTGAAGACATCTCACAGTTAATATGTCCATATTGTGTCCTTGGTGTCAATATTTAGTGTGAGCACCACTGAAGCTATACACTAATTACGCTAAAGTATAAGTTTCATTTCTATAGTACTGTAGTTTGAAAAGATATACTGTAATAAAAATGGGTGCCCACGCCTAAAATAAGGAAGCCCAAAGAGCTGACCTGAATATTACATCTATCAAATTCCATGTGGTTGACATAGTTGTTTATGACCCCAAATTGCTACAACGATTTATTATGCCCACCCCTTCTCAGCACTTTTTTTCCCCTTTGCTGTGCTCCAAATCGCCCATAGACAAATGACGTACGAGTACAAAAAGTCACCAGAATTTGGGGTGGAGATGGAGAATGCAGAGAGCCACATTAGTTTTGTATGATGAACATAAAACTCTTGCCATGAGAAGTGTCTAATAGTCTCCCCAAAATAGTTTGCAGACCTGTCCTCTGGCATGACCAATTAAATAGACAGGACTAAGCAATATGTCATGTTGGGCGGGGTCTCAGAGAGTAAGATTTTCATTTGGATGCCCCCCTTACTTTAATTTGTAGCAAAGATCTGCAGACATTTTTCCACTGGTTCTGTGTCGTAAAGTTTGTTTATCATACTCTCTCCACACATATGACTCTCATTGTGGATAAATATAACCATGAAGACACACACGCAATCAAGATGTGTCCTTACATCAGTTACCTTCCAGTTAATAAAAATACTCCAGTGCCCACATCTGACTGATCAGCAGTGTAGCAAAAACACACACACTCATTTGTTACTGTCTCACACATGGAAAGATGTCTTCGAATGTGGCTGTCATGATGGTACACAATGATTAGTGTGCACCGATGATGATTTGTTGCGTGTTTCCATGTCGCCGCCTCTGTTTTGGTTACCAGCTTTGTCTGCTCAGCCTCACTCATCAGCTCTGCTGAAAATCTGTAGGAAAAATTCTTCCTACAGTTATCAAACAAACTGTCTGTATAGCACCTACTAGTTTTAGGAGGATTTTATACAAAATGTACTTGTTCTATAATTAGTAGAATATCACTTCCTTCTCATCTTTACGTAAAACGTGAGAAAAGACTGCGCACTTTCATTTATGTGGCTCGGTATAGGTGCTGCTGTTTTGGTTAGCAACAGAGCTCAAAATGTCTCACTGGTTAACTCTTTAATGTCAGTGTGTGAACAACACCATCAATGAACTACAGTACCACTGTGTTGTTGTGACGGGAAATGTCTGAAAGGTCTTTTTTGCCTTAAATTGCGTCTATTAGGAGGACAGACCATTTTTGAGGAAATACGACAATAGGACTTCACAAAAGTTCCTCTTCACTAAAGAGGTGGTGCATGGGCCAAGGCAGAACCAATCATATTGTGATGAGGGCCTGGATGAAAGGACATGGAAATTAGTTTTCACTGTGTGCAATTACATTAAAATAAATGCCATTCTACTATGTTCATCTCACTTCAAAATAAACATCACCTACCCAGCTTTCTTTGTCTTTCTATACAGTAAAGGCAGATGTCTACCACTCAGAGGGTGGTTCAGCTTTATCGTGAGTAAGTGTGTAAGGTTAGTGGTCCTTTAGCACAGTGGTCCCCAACCTTTTTGAGCCACAAAGTTGCTAGTGTTCCCACAAACCTCTGGGGGACCTGGGAGCGGGGGGTTGATGCATTATAGCAGTCGTCTCAGACTCGCGGCCCCCGGGCCAACTACGGCCCCCGGGACGATAGCTTGTGGCCCCCGTCTTAATATGAAAAATAAATGTTAGTGTGGCCCGCACGTTTGATATGAATGACCCTTGTCATGTGCGGAGCTGAATGGACCAATCACAGTGAGGTGTATGGCTCTCGAGGGTGGGACCTCGGCCGGGCAGTACGTCCAACGCCTCACTGCCCTCACTCGGTCATTTATTGATTCTTCCACTCAGCTGGGCGGAGGAGAAGCCGTGAAGCCGCTGACTCTGCTCGGCGGCGCTGCTTCTCCGCCGATCTTTGCTCAGAAATGAAGGCTGTGATCTGTGATCCAGTCTGTGTTGTCTGTAGCGATCTCGATCATGGCCGATCGCGCTCAGAGAACTGCTGTGTGTTTGTTCTTCTCCGAAACTCCGACTTATGTAACAGTGCACTTTTAATTTCTCCTTTTATGTGTAATTACACAAATCACATTACAGTGATAAAAGGGTTCAAAATGAAATAATGTTATAGTTAATTATAATTAATTAAAAATTATAATTAATTATTGATTGATGGTTAATTTATTTTATTTAAAATTAAAAGCACAAAATGAATACAAACTCACCATAAATATGAGCCTGGAGGGTTTTTATTTTTTTAGAGAGAAGATGATGACGTTGTGATTGTGTGGGTGACTGGCAGTGTGCTAGCATTAATGAATGTGAGGTTGTACACCAAACAAATAAGCATATTAGCACCGAATAACGTCATCAAACCTTACCTTCATGCATTCCCACGCAGTATGGAGGTGAAAGAAATATGAGGTGAAAGGAGAACGGGAAAATACGGAATAAGTCTTACATGTATCTGCGCAGTGTTGGAGAAAGTCAGCACAAGCACACAGCTATGGTGTGTTCAAGCGCCATCAAACAAAGTGAGAAACACAATGAAACAAAACAACAAACATGCAAAAAGTGTGGGATTTCTAACAGTATATATATGTTTTTTATTTAACTTAATATTATTTCTGGCCTCACGGTGGTCTAGTGGTTAGCATGTTGGCCAACACAGTAACAGTCTGGAGATCTGGAAGACCTGGGTTCAGTTCTCCCTTGGGCATTTCTGTGTGGAGTTTGCATGTTCTCCCCGTGTGCGCGTGGGTTTTCTCCGGGTACTCCGGTTTCCTCCCACATTCCAAAAACATGCATGTTAAGTTAATTGGAGACTCTAAATTGTCCATAGGTATGAATGTGAATGTGAATTGTTGTTTGTCTATATGTGCCCTGCCATTGGCTGGCGACCAGTCCAGGGTGTACCCCGCCTGTTGCCCGAAGTCAGCTGGGATAGGCTCCAGCATACCCCCGTGACTCTAAAGAGGAGAAGCGGCATAGAAAATGGATGGATAATGTTATGCATTTAAATAAAATTCAAAAAAGTTATTTTCAAAATTATTATTTTTATTGTTGCACCTAAAAGTTCCACTCGGCCCCACCCACGGATCGGCAGTTGGGGACCCCTGCTTTAGATGTGATTTAGAATGATTATTTCAAGTTATTAAGAAAACTGATGAACTGACTATGGTCAAATGTATTTGGACAAATGGTCATTATACCTACAGAGAAAAAATTTGGAATTGGTCCCCCATGGTTAAAAAATAAACACTACAAACTTAAACCAGGTAGTAACCGGGCAAATTTAATCTAAAATATGTGAATGGAAATGCAGCAAATCTCAATATACGGCAAAGAATATACAATAAATTCTAAAACGATTGCTCATTTACTGTATCAAGTCTGTAAATTTTTTTTGTCCCTTTGCTCTCACTGTGTGTGCTAATTCTTGTGTCAGAGGATCTTGTTGCCTGGCACACGGGTGACTCAATGATTGATCCCATGCAAAGGGTGGGAACTTCCTTTCTAAGCTGCTCCGAAGGAGCCCAAATGTAAACAATGTGAAGAGCTCAACAAATACCAGTTTATTCTTATTATTAGTGTCATGGAAAGGTTAGATTTAAAGGTCAAACATGAAAGTTGATTGAGGGAAAGTGCCGTGGATAAAGATCAATCTAGAGGAAATGTTGTATTTAAGCGGGTGAATACATTTACAGTGAGTAAAAGGGAAAGCAACAACAACGCAAGTGAAAGGAGAGACAAAAAGAGGTGGGAGGTGGCAACCCCAATAGGGTCCAAACCCCTTAATGCCAACAGCTGCTCCTGCTTTGTGTGTCACATCAGCATGTTTGTAAAAAAAAAAGAAAAGAAAAAAAGGCTGGTAACCTCTTCTCGACTTGACCTACTTAAGGAATGTTACTGTTACAGATGACATGCGATCCTCCCTGGATACTCAAGTACTCACTCACACATTGTTTTGACATCTCACTGCATCAGTACTTGCTGAAAGACAACATCATCAAGCAAGCAGGACCTTAAAATGACTTGACTACATTAAGGAAGAGACACTGAATGCAATACATAGAAGATACGCTACAGTACATATCAAATCATGTCGTCTTCTCTGAATTAGTCCCCATTGCTATGAATAAACGCCTCCCTACAAATAGGTTCATGTAGCTGTACTATTATAGCCTTATAGCCACTAAACTAGCACATCAAAGGCGTAACTGGAAACTACAAGTAAGTAGAGCTATAATGTATTTGCCTGTGCCTTTCACACAGAATGCGGCAAAGCGGGACATTGCCATGTGTCTGTGTGCTCGTTCACATAGTGACACGGATTCCTGCAATCAGATAATTATGTGTGGCAATGTCTGCACTAGTATATACTGTACAATACCTGCTGGACAGCAACAATTGCTGTCACAAAAGAGGGCAGGAGAAGTGAGTCTCGAGCGCTAAATTTCACTAACCTATCCTGGCTTCTTGCTACTCCGTAATCCTGCCGCCGTCCTGCCTCTATTACTACTCCCAAAACCAGCAAATTCATGGTTCAGCTTAAACCCAACCATTCTAAAAGGAGGATAAAGCAGGACAATGCCATGTGCGCTTTCACACAGCAACATCAGGGATTAGATGAGTGACAACATCAGCACTAACATCTGGTGTCACGCATAAAGTACTTGTCAGACAGCGACAATTGTTTTTAACAGAGGGCAGGAGATGTAAGTCTCGGGTGGTAAACTTCACTATCCTGTTCCAGCTTCCCACTATTGCCTTTGACACACATGCCATCCCACCTCTGTTGTGACGTCTGAAGTCTGAAATTTGTGGCTCGACTTCAGCCCGCCAATTCATGTCGTTGCTGTTCACACAGAACAGCGACCCAAGACTTGAACGCCTTTCATACCGGCATTGCCTTTCACACAGATCCCATTCATCTCTGATGTCACCTCCAAAGGCGAAAAATTGACTTGCCTTGTTGGTGCCATTAATACTGATAGAGCCTAGAAAAAAAATTATGCAAAATGGACAACTTTTATAGGCAGTGTGATAGGGGCTTTGGATAAATAAGCTAACCCATGAGAACTGGGTTGAAACGAAACAAAAACACATCAGCATGGTTTGAGAACGGTGTAGCAATATAGGCCTCTTCGCAAATCGATGCGTCTTTAAAGTTAAAGCCTGGTACTTTCTGCAGTTGAGTAAATTAAAAATGAAGTAAATACCCCTGTTAACTATCGGTTGAATATACCAACTGTCTTTTTGCAACAGCTTTGTGGCTTTCACTTCTTGTGTCAAACCCACAAAAGTAGTCTGAACAATTGTACTGAAGAAGAAGTGAATTTATTAGCCAGTAGTTTGAATTTATGGCATCCATATGGTGGACGGTGTTACGGTAAATGTGTGTGCAAAAAGTAATGCCGAGGTTAAGTATTAAGTAAGTCCCTTTATGCGGTAGTGTGTGTTTCTTCATGCAAGACTGTATATATCCAGTACAGATGGAGAGCCATAAACTTGGTAGAAACTGACTGGTAGATTTCTGAGAACTAAGTGAATGATAGGTATTCATCTCCAAATTACAAAACCATCTGGGAAGAGACATGCTTTTCTGATTGGGATCATTAAAATGACATCAAGTAGTGGCTGTGTGGCCACAGCGACAACACGTGTGGGAGTTGTACAACAGAGACATAGAGACTGATGTAAAGCTCTAAAACTGCTAGCAATTTTCTCATTATTTAGCCATCAAATTGCTGAGACTTTTTTCATGAAGCAGTCAGATAGAGACTGAGAGGACAAGTGCGCCAAAACTCAATGCTCAGTACAGATTATGGGCTTCTGTTATGGTTGCCGACCATTCAAAGGTCCTTCTCGTTGAGGGTAATTACATTTGGAATAATGTGTCACAGAGTTGAAATTGTCACCATCATTAAACCTCTACCTGACAATCCTAATAATTGTGTTAAAAACCATGAAATTGTCACACAAATATAAAAACAAATGTAATGTAAAATAGTAAAACTGAACACACACATAGTCTCAAGTCTACATGTTCACTTCTTGTCAATAAAATCCAAACCGGTCTCAAAAGCACAACTCCAGTGACAGGAGACCCAAAGCCAAAGTCTTTTGCTGAGTTGTCATCTGAGAGTCTTATCAAGTCCACAGCTATGGGAACAAAAAACAGGAAGTAGAAACCAAAATAAAACCTGCAACAGCACTGAACATTGCATAACTGGTGCTCATCTTCAACATGGCAACGGGACAGTCATAAATACTGGACAAAAGTACTTGGACATGGCCCCAGCAAGTCTGCTTACGTCATGGTAACGTTTGATGATTGTCTTATGCCCAAAATGTATACAGCAATTTGTACCTTTTTTCCCTCAAAGTTCTGGTCGAACGCCAAAGCTTTAATTGAGAAATTCAGGATTTGAGGCTTTAAACACCTGTTGCCCTAAATGCCACTATTCCATTGTCATCCATAATAAAGTGATGCTGCAGCCTCCCCGTAGAACCTGTAGGAGTGGTCCAATAGACCGTCTTACGTGACCGTCTAACTTTGCTAGTTACTTGGCTCCAGCTCTGTCAGAGGCTTTACAGTACGTCAAAAACTCAACAGGCTGCCCCCACATAATGTCCAAACCACAGACATCTGTCAACAAAAAGCATTCTCTCGTAGCCACATTTAAATAGACCTGACCCAAAATTAGATGTGTCCTTCCGTGACCAATGTTCCACCCCTGTGAAAGACTTAGCGAAACACTGCTTATCGTCTTAAAAAAATCCTGACTGACACACAAACCAAGCATGTTTGCCAAACAGCACCCGACGGACTGGAAATATTCACTGACCAGCATACAATTAAATGAAATGGCTCGGTTTCTGGTTTGGGTCAAAAAGAGAGAAAACGGGTGAAAAAAAAGGAAAGACCCAAAACCAAAATAGTGCTTAAACTTTTCTTTGTCACTGTAACCATAATTTAAAGATTTATTTATTTCTTCCTGGGTTCCCCCCTACAGTTGTGAAGAGTAATTTGTGGTAAATACAAATGGGCAACAATAAACACACACGCTGACTCAGATGCAATTTAGCAATATTGAAGGAGAAGGCAATTATGTACAGGACATGCTAAACATGAACAGAACTTGTTATTCAGAATTGTTATTCAAGAGCGATGCAGTCACGACGCCACGGGAAATCTGTCCCAGTTAGAAGACTCCTTCAAGTACTGTCCAAAAATGCTACTTATTCCTGTATTTTATAAAATGCATTGCTACCACCCTTTGTCAGCAAGCATTTCCCAAATTGGTGTGCTATGGCTAAGCAGTGGTTCTCAATTAGTTTTCATCATGCGACAGAACGAACAGAAATGTTTTCACAGCTGAGGAGCTCAGGCAGGGACACTAAAGACATCACCGCTTCTTGCACACAGCTTGCACAGTACATTACATCTCCCCCCACCCAAATGAAACTGTAGCTTGTAACGTCACCATTTCTTAGTATTTACATTCAAAATTATTTCGTTTCTGACCCACTTTGAACTTTCCATAAGCGATCAATAAATATGCAAACACTTCAACTTTTGACTAGGAAGGAGAGGTTACCAGCACATCACTTGGTGTCTTTACCACACCCAAAGCTAAGTATTCAGTCTATCGGAAGGCTTCACAACTCTGCCTCTCCTGGTTGTGTAATGTCCAGATGTACTGCACTGGCTGGTGCCCTCTTAACCTTTGAGCCATGGCGACTCAGATGAAACCGGAACAGGATTCTGCGGCTCCTTGTCAGCTAGCACATCTGAATACTCAGTCCAATCTTCATCACAAATCCTGTGTCGGGGTAAGCTGGTGGCTGCCTTGCTGGAACAAATATGTTGGATGTTGCTACGGTAGGTCTTCACTGAGCTGTTGATGACGTAGGACCGTGAGGCTCTGTGAGCTCCAACTACGACTGCCGGGGACCATGCACTGCATCCAGGATGTGGCTGTATTCTCACTTCATTGCCGGGTTGGGGAGAGACTCGGGGGCTGCCTGCTCTCTTGTCTGTCTTTGGCCTGGTCTAGTATGCGTTTGAATGAGCAGGGGTCATTAGCCTTTGGCGTGAGAAACAAACGTGCAGATGGTAATTTGTTATTTTTATATTATTAATATTTTTAGGCCAAAAGGTAGCCTCAGTCATCTGTACCAACTGTTTGGAGTGTCGAATGTTGTGAGGTAAGATGATGCTGCATCCAGCTTGATCTGAAGAAAACCTGACTTTGCATCCAAGACTGTGAAGATTTTGGCACCCGGAATCATGGAGATGATTTCTTCTATGGTGCGCATGGTGTGACGTTCTCTTTTTATAACTTTGTTCACGTCACTGGGGTTAATGCAGATTCTTATTTTGCCATTTTGCCACTGCAGCAACCATGATGGAACCCACCCACTCTGTTGGTCGGTCAACTTTTATAACGTAACCATCGTTCTCCATTTCTTTTAACTTGTCCACTATCTGTTCCCTTAGTGCAGCTGGCTGTCGGTGGACAGGATGGACCACGCCCTTGGCATCCGGATCAATTTTGATGGGGTAGGTGCCTGGAAGGGTTCCGGTGGTGTGGGTTAGTTCTGGAAACTCACTCAGGCCAGCTGGAACAACATGAGAAGATGTGACAGTGTTATTCTTGTCAGTCTTGTCTGGTGCAGCTTGTAGCTTGTCAATTCAGATAATTAGTCTCAGCTCTTCAGCTGTGGCACCACTGACTCCATTTTCTTGTACAATATCCACTATCTCATACACTGCATTCACTTTGTGTGATTTATGCTTTGTTGGGGGGTCAACTGCAGCAACAGGTTTTATCTTGTGGTTTGAGTAGGAGCGGAGTACTTGACTGGAGCGTTTTAATTCTCCTTGATGCTCAAGCTGCTGTTACCTGTCCAAAGTTAACGTATTGCACCTGGAACATATGTCTATTCTGAACACGACTTCTTGTGACATTACATCAACTGCAGCGGTCCACTTATCACCTGGATCATCCTCAGTCTGTGTCGGATTTATATTCAGTATTTCCTCCTCTTCATATTGCTCTGGCTCAACCCTCACTGCATTTATTACATGCTTCCGACACACAGTCATTCAGTGATTTGGCTTGTGGCAGTAAGAATACAGAGAGCCTTTTGCAGGACGTTTCCCTTGATTCCACTTGTGCATGGGGTCTTTTCCACAACTTATGTAGGTTTTAGCATGCTTGACTGGTGCTTGTGCTTCCAGTGTGGGTTGAGTGTTTCTTTTACTGTGCATTTTCTTGGTGGAAGCAAAGTGTTTTGTCTTTGTTGACACCATTGACACGTGTCTTCCCTCCTGTGAATCTTCATTCCTTTTTGAGAGAGCTCAAACTGCTGAGCAAGTTCAATGGCTTTAGGCAGAGTTAAGTCTTGTCCTTTATGAAGCAGTCTCTCCTGTACACGCTTTTCTGTCACTCCATTAGAATAGCTTTCAAGTCTTTCTGAAACACGTCAAAGGTTTCACTTAGGCCTTGCTATCTTTGCTTGAAACGATGTCTGGCTATTCTTTTTTTTCTTTGGCCATATTTCGTCTTGGTCTCCATCTGCCCAGGACAGCGTTTTGTAGATTTCCCTACCTTGTTCGCCGATCCATGTGCCAAGCCAGCCTGCCTTCCTCTTAGCCATTAGCTCTGCGAGGGTTCCGGCGAAAACAAAATCTTTCAAACTCTTTGCACAGGTCCGGAGCTTCCCAGTCAATCTTCAGGTAGTCAAACTGTGAGGACGCCATTTCTTATTCTGTTTCTTTTTATTTATTTGGTAGTTTGTTAGACTAATATATAAGACAGACTGCACGTCTTGCACGAGTTTAGGTGGTAGTCATTAGGATGGGCCTCATTCACGAAACGTTCTTACGCACAAATGTGTTCTTAAAGCCTTCTTACGAAGATTTTTGGCATTCACGAAACGTGTTCTTAACTCACAGTTCTTAGATCTAAGAACAAATTCTACGAATGCTCAGGAGGACTCTTACGCACAAGCAAAGCTTGCACTTTCAATGCGCAATCGCCCTCATGATGGATTTTGCAACCTGATCCCAAAAAATGTAGTGCAAATAAAATATCCCAACAATTATTTATCATCAAAACAACTAAAATATACTCCATGGATAAATATATATTCAAATCCCAATTCATCAAAAAAAAAAAGTAGCTGGCTGGACGTGTGCTGCGCAGAGAGAGAATGTAAAGGGACCATTAGATTTATTTGCTGAAAGCCATGAATATTTGATGTCCCGCTTCAGGCTTCAGGCTTCCCTCTCTGTTCTTGCAGGTGTGCAGGATCATCAGAATAACATCGCAATGAAACGTGGTGTGTCTATTGCGCACGTAGCACCCCCAGATAACGACATGCGCCCCCAGCCACGTCTTGAGCCAGAGCACGGGGCTGCTGTATTAATTAGGCAGCGTCTAATACGGCGTCTTTTTTTAGTCTATTTTAAGTCAAACCACTTCTTTTTAACCTCTGCGGTGGCGCGTTTCTCTGTGGAAACGGCATTTATGTTGCCTGCAATGGTGCTCCATGCCGACTCTTTTTGGATGGCCTGATGACCGGTGGATACACGTGAAAATAAGGTGGTCTTGTGTTCGGTCACTCCTTGTAAAAGCACCTCTATTTCTGTACAATTGAACTTTTTCTTTCGTTCGTTGTCCAGCTGCTCCTCAGTCTTGCCCTTGCGCGTTGCCATCTCCGCCTCCAGCTGCCGGTTGCGCACGGCACATTTTTTACCTTATATAGGAAATAATAGGCGGTGACCTATGTAAATTAGGCCTTACATCGCAGTTGGCATTCATCAACCTAAGAACACCGGTGCGAACGATTATCTCTACTTAAGAACGTGTCGTGAATGTGGCGCAGTTTCCAACCCGTGCCTTCTTAAGTACAGTTCTTAAGAAGACTTTTAAGAAGATGTTCGTGAATGAGGCCCAATGCTTTTTGGACGAGTACAAGCATGAAACCAGTACAGTTCGTCATTATCTGTAATTGTGATGAAGGAAAATCTTCAGTGGCTAACTACTTACATATTCACTCTTTTCTATTCACTCTGGTATAAAGTTGGAGAAGTTTGCTTGTAGTACTGAATGCGGTGCTTTTGAGAAAACTACAGTGAACAAGGCTGACAAATTATTTCCCTGTTTGCCATCACTGGATGTTTGTATGAATCACCAACTTCACACAGATCATTAAATAATAAAGTCTTACAGATCACTTACACACATACACAGTACACATAGGGCTGAATAATAGGGATGAGCGAGGGCAACACTATCTCTATCCGTATCTGTATTCAGAGTGGGGCATAAACGGGAAGTGGGCGTGGTTTAACTGGAAATGGGCGGGGCTTAAAGAGGTACAGTATTTTAAAGTCTGAAATTGACATGGATTGATCAAAAGTTGCTATACTTATTGTTTATTATTTATTGCCTATTATTAGTCAAAACATATTGAAAGACAAATTAGATGCAGTTTTCTGGATTCTGGTTTTTGGCTTCTTTGTCCTTATTCCCCATTCAGTTTGAAACACTTTCTCAACTGTAGAATGAGTTAATTTGAGAAGCTAACTAGTTAGCTCGGTAGCTTGCTTTTCTAGCAACGTCCGTCTGTTACGTCCCTGTCACTACGCAATACGTACCCGGAACGCAATCGGTGACACGCATGCGCGAGTACTATGTCACTTCCTTCTTTAGCAAATTTTTACGACAGCACTTCTGCGACGTCACGTGCTGTGGTAGTTATTTTTTTTAATGTATGAACATAAATGTTCAATAA
The DNA here is from genome assembly GCF_027744805.1 of Dunckerocampus dactyliophorus. Taxonomy (NCBI): domain Eukaryota; kingdom Metazoa; phylum Chordata; class Actinopteri; order Syngnathiformes; family Syngnathidae; genus Dunckerocampus; species Dunckerocampus dactyliophorus. The sequence continues at coordinate 18,057,146 of NC_072819.1, read as the reverse complement.
CTATAATTCATATATGTAATATGTTGGGAGGTTATTTTATAAGTGACTCTTAGAATTCGGATGTTTCTATTGTCTTATCCACCAAGACTGAGCTATGTAAAAACTTATGCAATGCACTTAGCACAGACATAAAAGTATAGAATGTGCAGAATAAAACACATAAAATGCAGTTATATTTCAATGTAAACAACCATAGCAGAGTGCAATGATGAATTAATCTTGAGGATTCAGCTTCAGTTTGTTTTTAAAAGGAGAAATACCATCCATCCATCATATCTTCCTAGCAAACGCTTTTGTGTGTATTTTTTCAGTGGTAAAATAAAACAATTTATGGAACAAAGAAAAGAGGGATTATAAATTGTCCACTTCCACCATGGATATGATATAGGAAAAAAAAGATCGATTATGCGGCTCTAATAATGTTAAAACCCTTATTTAGAAAGTCATAAACAGGTTTTCTATGCTCTAACTATTAAAATATTCTGTTAATTAATATTGAATTGTACTTCACAGAAATTCACTTATCGCTGTCGGTTCTGAAACCAGTTAACCGCGATAAACGAGGGATGACTGTATGTTCAGTTATTTATATTCTTATCTATTTTTTTTTATCATTGCTTCTGAAATAAACCGGTACCGGGCTGCGGTTGCTGGAGACCTCTGGACTACAGGATCCGTGGGTAGAAAGAGAGCGGAAACAGGTCTTAAGTAGGAACGCCCAGCACTTACCTAGTCCTTACCTAGTCCTAGGGACATTACAGCTTTCCAAAGGCCAGTTATGAGACGTAGTACACCAAGGGTGTCCTAGGTCAGTCCAAGACCTCTTGCTATTTCGACATGCTTGGCGCACCTCCCTTGGGAGAGATGTCTGGGAGGCTCCTTACCCTACTTTCAGGTTCAGCTGAAAGACACCCTGCGGAGGACATATATTCTGGCCACTTGTGTCTGTGTCCTTTTGGTCACTACCAAAGATGAGAATGGGAATATAGATCAGAATTGGTACCCTTGGGACATTGAAATAAGGGGGTTTATATCTAGTGATAGGCATGCAGTAGGCAGGTCTAAAACAGAGCAGTACTCTCTTATGGCATCATATGACCTTCTGGGCAGTGGTCCGGGTGTATTGGACCAGGTGAAACTGGTTGCATGAAAAAGCGACTTCGGAAACTGAGAGAAATCCGTGACAGCTGTGACACGGGGAGCACACACATATGGGGAGGGTTGGCATATATGGTAGAGGATTGACCGATAAAACGACAGTGGTAAACATTGTAGAAAAGAACAAACTTTCCACTTGGCTACTGGTGAATCTTGGACTATCAAGGCACTGAAACACTCACTAACAATAGACCAAAGTCCTTGCACATTGCCCAATTCTTTGAAACTGGCATCACACTTTATGACAGTTTAATATCCAAAATATTTTGTCAGGACGCCAAATTTACAAGCTTTGAGGCAATTGAGATTTGAGGTCCCACCGTATGAGCTGGTCGACCTTTTAGGAGGCTACGCCAGGCATTTTTAACAACGTGGGGGTACTCATAAGGATTCAGTGCAATTTGGACCAGGCGGCAACCAGTGATCCAGTCTTCATATACAAAATTATTTTGAGGTTTTCATTATAGGGTGAAATTGCTTCATATTGTTTGCTTAAAATAAGCCAAAATGACTCCTATCCAAACCCATTTTTCTGACCTATTACAGTGCCACAAAATTGTCTCTCTTGTACTGACATTCATGATGTGGCTGATAGATTTGTGATCTCCCAAACGCAGAGCCAGCTTGTATTTTGTTAGGATGTGAGGATGGATGAATGGAGGAAGGAGGTAAACGCCGAACACAATGGGTCTGGGAGAACATGCCAAAATTGTTCTCTCGTGGGATAACTTAACAGGAATTCACCTTTTTTTTCCCATTTCCCATCCTCCTTTTCTTTCACCCTTTTGTAGCCCTCCCAGAATAGAGCTTTTCCTCATGTGACATTCCCACATAGATATATATACAGATGGGTTTTGTCCAAAGGAGGCCGCAGCGTGAGTAAGGGCAACAGCTGCAGGGATTAGACAGAAGAAGTGGAATGTGTGGGCGGACAAACATTACAAAATTAAGGGTGGGGGTGGTGGTAGTGGGTTGGGGTACATACAAAAAAAAAAAAAAAAATCAAAAAAGCTTGTTGGTTTTTGTTGTTCGTATACAGTACACGCAGATGTTTCAGATGGCACTTTTATATAAGAGGCATCGTTGTGGTGACAGCGTGGTTAAGCGGGTTGTAATTTCTTTGAAATGTTACCGTCCCATCTGCATCTGCTCAGAGTAGACATTCATGTTAGTTTTTCAGCTGAATGTCACAACATGAAAGAGATTTGGGGGAGAAGATGATGGTGTATGTAACATGGTGCCCTTTAGTTGCATAGCTTTGTTTATTGTTTAGAATAGTGAGCAGTTTTGTGTACATGCTATGAAATTCCTCAGCTAAATACACTGTGTTGGACTTTTTCTGCGAGAAAACTGAAGCTGAGATAATAAAAAAACAAAAAAACAATGGTCTGAGAGCATTACCTAATAGCAGGGGTACCAATATGACATAAAAACTGCATGACATACAGTACCAAGCAAAAATGTGTTATTTTCCAACCAATTTTATTTATTGCATATTAAAATAAAGTATCACTTGTTCTCTTTCAAAAGCATTTGTACACGGGCGCCTCAAATTTTTGGTGTGATTAACAAGTGCCTTACCGTTTCCATAGTTTTTCTGAGCATGCACATAAACAGTAATGGAAAAATGACATTGTGCACTATTGTGCATTACATTTATTACCATATACTATGGTGACGCTTTTTCTGTGAAGTTCTTTTTCACAGCTTACCATTTTCTGTGTTTTTGGGGTGATAAGGCCGTGACATAATGTTGACCTACAGTATATTGAATGTAACACAGAGTTAGTGGGTGGAACCCTGCTTCAAACTGTGCGAGACTCAACACTGTGTTCTTCAAAACACTGTTAGTTAGCACAAGAATAACACACTTAATTTTCTGCTGAAACATGATGTATAAAAGATAGTTCGCCAAAGTGTATTGATTAAAAAAAAAAAAATCAGTAGAAAATCGGATTGTAATGCGCATCATGGACACTATGCCATATTTCTTATTTTGAATCAGGGTCACTTTTGTTATTGTCTGAAAAAAAACGGAGAAATAACAGGGAAATCCTCTGAAGTTAACGCTGTGTGTCAATGCAGACATCAGCTCATTTGCATAGTCTTCCTCGAATCAGTTACATTGTGTGCGGACGCTGTACTTACGTTAATAGGGTGTAACGTTTTGTCAGAGTTTGGTCAAAGTAAATGTTTTGGATGCAGCAAAATGTGTTTGGTGCACAATGAGGTGTTATACTTTGGAAATCACAGCAGCTGAATTGTAAGTTGCATTGCTTAATATCATTGCCAAACGTTTGCATGTCACAAAATGCCGATGCAATTGACATCAGATTGTGTTTTATACACAACAGACATAAATTCAATATGTTTGCAGTGTATTTTTATATGGTTATGACTTCTAATCATATTTGTATGTTATCTCTAAGCATCTGTTGCTTTGGTTGTACTGAGCAGCTTAACTTTCTAGTGTTTCCTTTTTTTTAACACATTTATTAAAACAGCAAATGAATAGTCAAACCTGTGGAAATTGATGTGGAATAGATATTTAATGTTTTTGCCTCACCTCTGTATGGGAACCATTAGTTTCACAATGCATAATGGTAGTCAATTTCCTGCCATATTTGCTTTAGCTTGCCTCATCAATGATGACAATGATTTCAGGCATATTTTTCCAGGAAATGTTGGTTGAATTCCAAAATGTGTGACTTTTAGGACATAATTATGTAGAAAAGCATAGTTGAATTCCATATTTTATGACTTTTGAGATTAATTTAACCACAAAATGTTGGTTGAATTCCAAATTGCATGACTTTTAGGGGAATTCCAAATTGTATGACTTTTAGGGCATACTGTATTTCTGCAGAACATTTTGGTTGATTCCCAAATTGTATGATTTTAGGACATATTTATTTAGAAAATTCAAGTTGAATCCCAAATCGTATAACTTTTGAGATGAATTTATCCACAAAATGTTGGTTGAGTACCAAATTGTATGACTTTTAGGGCATATTTCTGAAAAACATTTTGGTTGAATTCCAAAGTGTCTGACTTTTGGCCATTTTTCACATTTTTGGTTGAATTCCAAATTATATATTTTTTTAGGCATAGTTATCTAGAAAAGTTGAATTCCAAATTGTATGACTTTTGAGATGCATTGTTACACAAAATGTTGGTTAGAGACATTTTTGAAAATCAAATTGTATGATTTTTATTGTGTATTTATTATGTCATTTTATTCCTCAAAAATGTTGGTTGAATTCCAAACTGTGCAAAATGTGGGTACTCTTTCTTTTTCAGAAAAATCTCGTTAAACTCAAACTTGTACTACTTTTGTGGCGTAAGACGTTGGGGGTTCCGACGTAGACCCTTTTGAGGGTGATTCTATAATAGAATTTGACCTAGGTTTCAGCTGGTGCCAAAGTTTGTACTGATACACTTTTGTTGTTCTTACACAACCACAAATTGCATTTTTCGAATAACTTTTGATCACAACTCACGTTAAAAACAATCTCAACTCATTACAAAGCTGTAAAATGCAGCAAGCATAAGAAAATCACTGCACAAGTAACCTGTTGGGGACTATAAAATTTCAAAATAACATGAAGAGAATGTGACAGCTCTACAGTGTGCACAATCATTTGAACTGAAACATATGATATTTTTTTCTCCTGTGTGTCAGACTGTCTGCTGTGGGGCTTTGGGACTATTTTGCTGAGGGAACGGCGAGGAAGTCGTCAAAACAGGAAGTGTTTTATGTAGCTGAAACATTCCATTTTTAACTCTCACAGGCAAGGCAAGCTAAATAAATAACACACACACACACACACTCAGTGTATGTACTTAGAAAATGTGTCACTTCAAGTCTTGAGTTGAGTTTGTGCATTGTGTGTGGATGCCTGCTGTGGATGTTTACACACTTTCATGGTGTTGTAGGTACTGCGTGTCTGCACGAGTGTGTGTGTGTGTGTGTGTGTTACCTCTGTGTTACCAGTGTGTGTTACTCCTAGGCACTGCACAGGCTCCAAGAGTGTGTGAAGTCATTTCCTCTTTGACAGGGGACCTGCACATACAGAATGACCCTTTTCTACAGACTGATTTGGTCACTTTTGGACTACTAGACTACTAGACCTGCCCACCCCTACAATATTGACTTACTGTTGAGGGGGTCTGTTGTCAGCTATTTGCTACGTCCCTGCAAAGACGTTTCGTTTGATGGTGGCCATGTTTTTCAACCAATCTTGCTCAGATTTTACACACACGCGTTGGCGCCTTCCTAAAGTTACACTGGGTGTTTTCGGAGAGCGCATTGAGCTTGTGTGAGAAATTCCAAGTCAGTCTCATTTATGGGGGTCTTTGGCGTTTGATAGCAGCGCCACCATGTGGTGTATTTGCCAGAAAACTCTTAGCACAGGCAACACAGTAGAGGCGCATGTTCTGACTAATTTTCACCCTTTTGTATGTAGTGGGTTAGCAGTAGAAGCAGGATGGCACTGTAAAGGCTTTTTTCCTGTTTTCCTGGTAAACGGCACTAACACAAAATGGAGGTACACAAAGTTGAACGGGCAATATTTCGCCTTCAGAGGTGGGATGGCGCCAGTGTGAAAGGGTAATCCACAATGCTGTAACCGGAATGTGAAGTTTAAGATTCTACACTGATGCATTGAAAGCGATCGCCTACCATGTATTTTATATCATTTATAAGTATATATTATTTTGCTGTGTCAAAGTGCGCAGAGTTAAGGCAGTATCCCACTTGGGATCCGTATAAAAAGCACAGGTGGATAAATGCCAGATCTACTGTTGTGCCTGATGTAGAATATTTTGCGGGGTAGCTATAGAGGCATCACAGCAACATGGGTGGTGTCCTGGCTGGTCCACCAATATCATAGGCTGATCCAGGGTTATTTTTAGTAGAAATTAATACTTACTGTTACTTTGTAACAGTACTTTGGAGGCCGATTTGTATTGTGAATCTGTCATTACTCTATAAAATATAAAAAAAAAGAAACTATTCATCTTCCTACCCTGAGCAGACAGCTTTATAGAGGCAGAGCTATTTGTGAACCTTTTTCTGCGTGAAAGTCATCAAATTCCAATCATGTCTCTTATATTACTTAGAATTTATTGCCGCAAGGCTGTAGCAGCTGTAAATCTTTATGTGCTCTAAACTATGTGGCATGAATGCATGCTTGTATCTTCTGCAGTGTTGTGACCAGATCGGACAGCTTAAAAAGTAAGGTACTGTGAGTGTGATGTGCTAGACACTGGAGGCACTTGACCTTTAGAAGGCATGAGTACTGGCACGAGTACTAGTAAGTTATTTAGGAGCGTGTCAAGTGTGATGATGAGGATGCCAACAGTGTTTCATGTCCTCACATCAACACTGACCACTCATCAAGCTGCTTTCAACGAGAAATATTGGCTCAACTGTGTGCACTTTCACACAGCAACACGACAGCCTGCAGTAAGATCATTAAATGTGCAACGATATACACCATATAAAATGTTTGTCTTACACCCTTTTATACTGCACTGGAAAAGCCATCTGTCTTCCATTCTGTGACCCGGAAATTTGACCGCTTCGGTGGTTGTATCATAGCCGTACCTAGAAGGGACAGCGCTTGTGTGAAAGGGAATAGTGAAAAACCAGGACCCCAGTTTGGAGTGTACAATTTAAAATGCCTTTAGTAAGTGTGTGCAATTAGTTTGATAGCTTCCATCCTCACGAGTGAACAATGGCAATTGAAGAGATGGTGAGGGTCACTGTAGCTGAATCTAATCTGATAATTACAAAAGTCATTTTTATTGAACAGGAATCAGAGAACCTCAAGCCGGCAGGAGGTTTTGGAGTGGGAGGTGCTAAACTGTGTGGTGTACAGTGGTGCCTAGATACAGCAGAGAGATTAGTGGGCCTCTCAATTAGTCATGTATGTTTGCTATTCGTTAGCGGTCTTAAAAGGTAACAATTGCGTATAGTGGGGATCTACTGTATACTTAATATAGCATTACGCATCTAATCAGATAGCAGAATGTTGCGTTGCTGTGTGAAAGTGCACAGAACTATGGAAATATGCCATTTTATGCCATTCTGTGTGAAATCCACTGGAGAATAAATGTCAGATCTTCCATTATGGCTCTGATCCGGCTATTTTGCGGGATCTTTGTGAGCGAACAGATACAGCTTTGATAGCAGCCCAAAACGTGGCAATAGCCGGATTGGCTCCATTCATGTCAGTGCTGTTTACACAGAACAGCAACCTGGAAAAAAGGCAGAAAAACACCAGCTTTCCCAGACAGTCTAAATGGGGTTTAGACTGTAGTACAACGGTAGCAGCAGTAGTAGTAGATTGCAGAACCAGGCAGGATGTCAAAAACAGGTCAAACCAAGATGTCAGAAAGGAACAGGAGTAGTTTTCCCCGTCCTAGAATTCCTGTCAACCCACACACATCCTACAATGACGGCCATCAAGTTCACGAGGACAAAGAATGTGTACGTTTTGGACTTGACACGTAGTTGATATGATGTTTCCACATGTGGAATGTTTCAAAGGGGAAAGGCAAAAACAAACAAATGAGTGGTGGTTCTGGAGCACCCACAAGAGGAACTCACCAATCTTTTATTTCCATTGCCCAGAAAAAGACCTTCCTATTTTTACCCGCGAGATGATGATGATCCTGCAGGGAAAGCACCCTGCTCGCTTCTTTCCCGCAGATGTGTCGTCCCTGAAGAGAACCTAAAATAAACTTTTGGAAAACCGCAGGGATAAATACGACTGCTTTGTGCAGAAAAGCATTGTGCTCTCTCGCGTACTTCTATAAGAGAGAGAAAAAAAGCTGGAGATGACAAGAGCAAACAGGAAGGAAGAAAGTTAGAAGCATGTTAACAGATGGAATTGGGAAAGGACTCACGGCAAATCCATTCTCTACAATGGGAATCAGTGTATTTACTGGAAGTGAACATCTCGCCATAACATACAAATCCTCAAAAAAAACCAAGATAAACTGTGACCGGTTGTTTGATACCATTGGAATTCCTCCATCTGCCATTCCCAGTAAAAACAAATTAAAAAACATATTACAACTAAAATTAGAACTCCCCGTAGTGGATTTGTGATTTCCTGTTTAGATGATCTCTAAATGTGCTCCCAATGTCTCTTTGGCAGGGAATTAAAAAACTAAAAAAAAACAGCAACACAAACTTTGACTGGAAACAGAAGAAAGAGTTTGAGGTTAGAATTTGGGCTAAGTTATGGTATCTCCTACCTATTTTTAGGACCATTTAAGAGGATTTTATACCAATATAATGCAATGTAAACACATTGTTGTGCTATATATTACAGAAAAGCGTTATTTCAGTAATAGTTCTCAAACTTCTTAAACCAAGTACCACCTCAAAATGTCTTGGCTCGGCAAGCGCCGCTGCTTTTGTTATCATCATTTAGCTTTGAACATGTGGCTTGTACTCGCAGGTAATTGGCTCGTGCCGAATGAGGCGAGTTATCAGTATGAGGTTGCTTCTGCGTACCTCGATATGAAGCCTGCCTACTACCAGTGCCATACTTGGAGTAGTAGTGTTCTAACGTGTTTCTTGCGTAACGTCTTTTTGCACGTACAAATGCAATCAAACTTATTCCATCCTAATAGTAATTTAGTATTTTTCCGAACTTTTCAAACATGTCGTCATTTACAATTAAACCAGGCAACGGAAGAAATAAATCTTCGATGTTTCATAGCACTATGAACCTGCGTACCAGCAATGGTGCTCGTACCACAGTTTAGAATAGATCACGGGTCGAACAACTCAAAATGTATCTTTTAAACAGAAAAACAACAATTTTTATTTAACTGGGTCACAAAACAATGCAGGTACATTTGGAAATGTTGTAATTTTGTAACTTTGTATACATGACCTACGCATGATGCTTTTAACAGTTGAACTTCTTTCCACAAATTGAAACAAAAACTAAAAATGAAAAAAGTTCAAATAATGTTGTAGCTGCTACTACTCATCATTTAAGTTGATGTGTCGTTAGCAGTGCCGTGTGGTACATTTGGTACCCGGGCCTTCAGTGGGGACTTGAAAGGACAGATTTTTTTTGTCAGACACTGTGAGGGCCAGTATTGTTTATTAATAATAATGACACTAATAATAACAATAATAATAATAATATATGTTGTCATACGATAGTACTGTATATGTAAGTCCTAATTGGCTGAAGTGCAGCATTAACAGTTACAGCTTGTAGTTGAACAACACAAGCTCACTGTTTTTGTCTTTACCACTTGTCTCTGTTGCTGGTTGGGTTGTATTGTGGAGGTGTTTTTGCAGCTTTCAAACCTGCAATGCACGGCCATACTTCTGCACAGAAAGAAATCGGAAGTGGAGCTCCACTCCCGCTCGCCTGCGTGGCGGATATTTCAGCTTTGTTGACCACTTGTATTTACCGTAATTTCCAGTGTATCGGCCGCTACTTTTTTCTCATGCTTAGAACCCTGCAGATTGTACAATGATGTGGCTAATTTATGGATAAAAAAGACATTTCCCATGATGCTTAGAGTGCAGCTTCAGCAAGTAGGAACGTGGGCAAATAAAGTGGAAGCTAATATCACGTTTTGAAGTCTTATGCAGTGATCTCTGACACATCTTAAGTAACTTTAATCAAGCGTGCAATTACTACAGCTTCTGTTTGGACTACTCAAAACACCAACCGTCCACTATAACTAGGTTGTTTAGAATAGCTGGACTACCACGTGATGAAGAGCTTTAACTCAAGCTAAATGGCTAATGGCTTGAGACAAAGAGCGACAACGAAAGAGAGAGAGAGTGTGTGACGACGGAGTTATGAGGCTGCTCAATTGTGATTGTGTAGTGGTTTTAGTTCCCAGGAGGAGGAGGAGGACGGCAATGAATAGGCTACTGTTGGTATGGTAATGGTAATGATAATGGTTAAATTAATTAATTTTGAACATGCGTACAAGTTACATTGGAATACATCACATGGTACAATTCACAGTTCCACATGTCCAAAAAGGAGTAGGAAGAAGCAAAGCTTATTTAATCCTACTCCTCATTCATTTCACATCAGTTGCAATACATTTGTTCACTTCCTGTATTCCAAATGTACTCTTTGCCAATTGTAAATACATAGGAAAGTGATAAGGCAATATAACAATGTGGTGCAATGTTCTGTTTATTTAATCAACAGTTAAAAAATAGTTTTAAAAATATGTGTAACATCTTTCTGTGTACTAAATAGCCCATGTTATGACATGGGCGCCTGCGGCTTATACACAGGTGCAGCCTATATATGTACAAGTCTTTTTTTCCCTTTAAATTTAGCGGGTGCGGCTTACATACTGGTGCGCGCTATAGTAATAATAATAATAATAAAGCAATAATAGAGGCATGACGCATGTCCCGTCTTTCACTTTGAATGCACACCCCTACTCGCTAAATATAGTGACCATGTCGCTACATAGATCTCTTCTACATATGAGGTGTGTTATGAAGCGAGTTGGTCGCCACAGTACCATTATTAGTGAAGCAAGACACGCCCTTTATCTTCCCTATAGGCCTGACTTTCATTTCTGCCACTAACTTGGCGCATCAAGAACTAACTTCCGGTGCTTGTAAAGTTGGCACACAGCCAAATGTAACGAGTATAAATAGATCCGCTCAGTGATTAAGGGTGCAGACAAGTGCAAACATATATGTGTTTTGATCTGACAAATCTTAAGTAACTTTGATCAAATGTAGAAATACTACAGCTTCTACATGGACATTAACAAGGCACTAGCGGTTCAACTCCGATGGAACAAACAGTTGACGCTGGGAACACCGAGGTAGGTACAGTAGGATTGTCAGGTTTCAATCCTGCCTCGTGCACTGCCACTTCCGTATTATGTGGATTACCATTCACAGCAGTGATGCCATAGTTCACAGTCTGATTGGCTTCTGGCTCCCTTATCTCGCGAGACAGCTTTTCTCGAATAACACATCCAAGATCTGAATGAATGAAATATTCTTATTAAATACTTAGTTCTTTACATATTTTAATGTGCTGAAAACAAAATCACACAAAAATTATCAATGGAAATGAAATTTGTTATTATTATTATTATCATTATTATTGGGGGTGTCTTGCTGTCCACCTGTTGGCACAACAGCATGTGAAATTGATTGTCAATCTGCGTTGCTTCCTCAACGGACAGTTTGATTTCACAGAAGTGTGATGGACATTGTAATTGATTAGATGTTCGCTTTATTTTTTTGGAGCAGTTTATATACCGGTATTATATATTTTTGTGTGATTGGCCATCTATTGAGAATGTGTATATTTTAAAATTCAACATAATTTACAAGCATGGATTGGATTACACCTGGATTGCAACTGCACATAACAATTAACACTATTAAAACTTGACTTTAAACATTATGTTTTTGTTCATGATGGTCAAATATGCCTCCTGCAACGGACTGTTTAATTTTTGGTGGACCACTTGGTTGCAATACATGCCCACCGTGTTTGTTAAATTTGTTGCGGCAGGACTTTTACTCCAATTCTAAGCATTGAAATGTGCTACATGTTCCCACTACATTGTCAAGTGAGAGCACGTCGCTATGTTTGTGTCTGCTGTGTTTTATTGTTAGTTTGCTTAAGTTCAACCATAGAAACAACCAAACAAGCAATGACACTCAATGACTTGAAGGTTTTGTGAGCGACAAAATAATAATGTCAGAATCCAAAAAAAGATGGTATGAAGCGTCCATCTTGGAACTCTCCCACAAGCCACAGTAACAATGCCAATGTTAGTGCAGCCAGAGGAATGCTGAACATTGCACCAAAAATCCATGCAACTGAGACAAAAGGATATTAATAAAACCCCAGCGGGATATTGTATGATATATCCTAGAAAATATGACATTTTATCAGCCTATAACTATGCAAGAAATGCACTTCGGTTTAAAAATATATTTATTAACACGCTCTACCTGCAAGGCAATGGTCCCCAACCTTCGTACATTATAGCGATCTAATGTATCTAATTTATGACGTATTGTGTAAAACTAAGACATGAATAACATCAAATTAAAAGTACAAAATGAATGCTGACCCACCATCCACCAGTTCAAGTTCCAGTCAAGTTTTTCCAGAGAGATTATTACATGGCTGTTTGACGTGTGTGGTAAAAGGCAGTGTGCTAGCATGAATTAACTTGAGACAAATGTGCACATTAGCACTCAATAAGTCATCAAAACTTACCTTTATGCATTCCCACATAGTATCAGCATTTGACACCAAATATGAGGTGAAAGAAAAATGATAAAAATACAGTAGTAGTCTATCTGTGCGGCATGAGATAAAGTTAGCACACGCACAATGGACATGCGTCAAGTGAGACGGATGTAACAGAGAGAATTCGGACACTTTTCAAAATAAAACTTTAAAAAATAAAGTAATGGAAATTATTTTTTCTTTCTGCGCGCCCCGGTACCAAATGACCCGCGGCCCGGTAGGTTGGGGACCACTGCTGTAAGGGACACAACGGCACACACTAAGAACAGCAACAACAAAACAATGATCGGTACCTGTTGCTCTAAGAGTAGTGTGCATCAACTTTACACATTTTGAAGTCTTTTCCAAATCTGGTCTGGAGCAGGTTAGGTATGCAGAGTGTGTATCCATGGGGATACTTCCCGCCAGCTTCATGATACTTGTTTTTTTGTAAATTTTATTTACACCAACATTCAGTTTTTACATGAATGTAGTTTAGTATCTAGGCCATGGACAAGAATTCCCAAACCTAAATCTAATGTACTGTACAGTATATCAATGTTTTAATTTTTTCACAATGAATGTATTTTTCCTCCAACATTTTTATAAAATCTGAAAATATTTAAAAATATGAAAGTGATGAATATTTTTTCATTATTATCATGCACGTGACTTTACCTAGCATAACACTGCAAACTATAAAGACAAGCATTTTGCACATTTTGTCACGGGCGGCGTCAAGCCAGTAATAAGGATCCCAAGATGCGGAGAAGAGACAGTGTCTGTGTAACAAAAGTTTATTCCAAAGTCCACAAAAAGTAAAAACAAAAGCAGAAAAGATACAAAAAAGCAAAAAGTACAACACAAAGCTTCCGGGTCGAGCCACGGGAAAAATACAGAAAGCAACTAACTAACTCAGGATGCTGCTAGACACGGGGATAGCAGGGAGACAAAAAGCTAAGTTAACAAAAAACACTGGTGAGAACCGAACAGGAGAAAACTACAAGAACTAAAAACGCTGCTGAAAACCAAGCAGGATATCACAAGCAAAGTACAACCAACAAGCCACTGCTACAGACCGGCAAGCAGAATACACTTATAGAAAACGGGAAGGGAAGACCAGAGAGTTAGTCCAAGGTGAGTAATTGATTGCAGGTGTGTCATAAGCTCCTCCCATGCCAGTAGGCAGTGTGCTGCAACAATTGACAGACAGAGGGCAGCAAAGCAGCACCACAGCTCATGACGGTATCCCACCCCCCTCTTATAAGGCGCTCCCTGGTTTATCCGGATGGAGCGAGTGGAAGTCCCACATAAGAAAAGGATCGCGCACATCGGAAGATTTTCTAGCGAAGCGAACAAAACAACAAGGATACCAAGCTACATGCAGCCCGGGATGCAGCGACCAAGACCAGCTTTGTAATAGCTCACAAAATCGCTAAAAACTGGAAGCCATTCTTAGAGAGTGCCACCCAGCTCACTATGGTCATGAGCTTTGGGTAGTGACTGAAAGGACAAGATCAAGCGGCCGGAATGAGTTTTCTCCGTAGGGTGGCTGGGCTCTCCCTTAGACTTAAGGTGAGAAGTACTGTCATCCAGGAGAGACTCGGAGTAGAACCGCTACTCCTCCAAATTGAGAGGAGCCAGATGAGGTGGCTTGGGCATCTGGTCAGGATGCATCCCAGACGCCTCCCTTGGGAGGTGTTCAGGGCACGTCAGACCGGTAGAAGGCCTCGGGGAAGACCCAGGACACGTTGGAGAGACTATGCCTCCCAAATGGCCCGGGAACGCCTCGGGATCTGCCGGGAGGAGCTGGACGAAGTGGACGGGTAGAGGAAAATCTGGGCCTCCCTGCTTAGGCTGCTGACCCCGCCACCCGATCTCGGATAAGCGGTAGGAGATGGATGGATGGATGGTTGGATGGATGGATGGATGGATGGATGGATGGATGGCATTCTCAGAGGGTGAGTTTGTCAAAGAGTGCTTGATGGATTCTGCAGCACTAATATGCCCGGAGAATAAAGAAGCATTTGAGAAAGTCCCGCTGTCCAGGCGAACTGTGACCAGAAGGGTAGAGGACATCGTGGAGAATCTCGAACTTTAACTCAAAAGTGGAGTGGGAAGTTTTGACTTTTTCTCCTTGGCTTTGGATGAGAGCTGTGATATCCGTGACGCTGCCCAATTACTTGTATTTCTCCGAGGAATAACGCGGGACTTCAAGATTACGGAGGAGCTAGCAGCAATGAGGCCAATGAAAGGAACAACAACAGGGAGTGATCTGTTCAAGGAGGTAAACGCATGCACGGGACAAGCTTGGACTGAAATGGGACAGACTGGTAGGCGTCACTACAGATGGTTGTCCGAATCTAACAGGGAAAAATGTCGGACCTTTGAAACAGATCCAAGATAAAGTGACAGAAGTTGACGCAGGGCATAAATGGGTGTTTATACACATCAGCATGTGTTGTGCAAGTCAGTGCTAAATCGTAACCCTGTTGTTGATGTTGTAACTAAAACAGTTAACTTTATCAGGGCACGAGCACTGAATCACAGGCAGTTTGTTGCACTTTTAGAGGAGCCTGATAATGAACATGGTGACGTCAGGCACCACACAGCTGTCAGATGGCTCAGCCTGGGCAATGTGTTGAAAGATTTTGGGACCTGAAAGCAGAGATTCAAGAGTTTTGTGAGATGAAAGGCAACAACATCTCTGAGCTCTCAGATGTGGACTGGGTGGACGCTTTAGCATTTGTTGTGGATGTGGTGCACTGAATGAATGAACTGAACACTAAACTGCAAGGCAAAGGCCTTTTTGTTCATAAATGCAGAACCTTGTGAAGGCTTTGATGAGAAAGTTGCAGTTTCGTTTAAGTCAACTAGAGAACAACACTCTCACTCACATGCAAATCCAAAACTATCAACTGGTCACCCCTGAAGGTACTCATACATGTTAGGAGACCTGCACGGCGAGTTATCAAGGCGATTTGAAGATTTCAAAAACATTGAGAATGAAATGCACCTAATTTCCTCTCCCTTTGCTTGCACTGTGGATAATACACCCAGTGATGTACAGCTGGCGCCCATTGACTTACAGTCTGATACAGCACTGGCAGAGCACTTTAAGTCAGCATCACTGCTGGAGTAGGAATGCAGGAATGACAGTACGCTGAATGTACATTAAGCCCAGAATTAATGCCTTTTTAAAAACAATGAAAATTGAGGGAAAAGGTTTAATCTATCATGCAATATCGGGACTATTCCATCCTAACATGGCAAACGTCAAAGAAACCAGATTTATAACAATGGGTAAAATAAGTAACGAAGCCGAGGCTAGCTAGGTTTCGCTCTGCACAGAAATAATTAATGAATAGAGAAACTGCCCAATTTAATTGAAGTCATTATCAGCTTTAAAGCGACCGGGTGTGTTATTTATGTCTTGTAGCGTAAACCTAATTACAAGCTAATGCCCCCATGCTTTTTATTTTTATTTTACAACCTTTTTGGTTATTGAAGGCGCCACACTTTGGCCTTTTGCTCCAATGGTGTCATTTTTATGTCAACCGACTTTGCTTTCATTGTTGTTGGAGGAGGACGAGGAGGAGGCGAGGGAGTGAGCGAGGCGGAGGCAGCTGAGGAGTGTCTGGGGTTTGGTCGCGCTCCCTTGTGGTAATATTTAATAACAAACATTCAGAATACCACAAGAATGCTTCACCGCATTCCCACGCTCCCAATGTCTAGAACACACACACACACACACATACAGTATGTACACACTACAGTGTATAGTGTATTTGCACACAGAGTGCAGCTTGTATTGTATTTGCACGCAGAAAACATGCAAATTCATTTTCATCATTACAATGGGGGAAATAAGTATTTGACCACTTGCTGATTTTGCAGGGTTGCCTACTTGACTTTAATGATAGGTTCCTTTAGACAGTGGGAAACAAAATATCACCGAAAAAGTGGAAGAAGAGGATGCATATTTTTGGTCAAAAATAAGTATTTGACCCCCTGGACAAACAGCATGTTAATATTAATAGAGGTGTCAAATGTTTTTTTACACATAGTTGGTGACAAGGATTGTGCACATGCCGGCAGGGATGTTGCGCCACTCCTCTCTGCAGACAGCCTCCAAATCATTCAGGTTTGAGGCTGTTGCCCGTCAACCCAAATTTGAATCCCTTCAAGACTTTCGATTCAGGACTGGAGACTGGCGAGGCCACTCCATAACCTTGATGTGCTTCTTCAGCCACTCTTTTGTTGCTTTGGCAGTGGAGTCGTCTGAAGTTGTCCTTGGCTCAAAAGCGCCCCTGAAGGATGATGCTTGACGGTGGGGATGGTGTTCTTTGCCCTCCAAACATGGTGAGTTGAGTTGAACCCAAAAGGTTCTGACCACATCACCTTCTGAGAGGCCTTTTCTGAGTTGTCCAGGCGGTCAATGGCAAACTTGAGGCGGGCCTGTATATGTGTCTTCTTGAGCAGGGGGGCCCTTGCGTGCGCTGTGGGATTTCAATCCATGACACCGTAGTGTGTTACCAAGCGTATCTTTTGTAACTGTGGCCCCAGCTGCCTTCACTTCCCCCCGTGTGGTTCTGGGATGGCCAACCATTCCGAGATCTTGCATGAAGGGCCCGGACCGAGGAAGGTTGGCGCTGGTGCGGTGCTTCTTATATAAGTGCATCGACATGTGATCCTTTCTCTTAAAGTTCCTGATTGTCTTGTAGCCCATCCCAGCCTTGTGCGGGTCCCTGATGTCCTTAGACAGCTCTTTGGTCTTTCCCATGGTGGAGATGTTGGGATCTGGCTGTTTGGGTGTGGACGGATGTCTTTTACACAGGTAACGAGGTGAGGCAGGTGTATTTGATGTACGTCATATTTGGGATTGGGTGTGTGTGTCTTAAAAAAAAAGACTAACTGGCTTGTGGGAGTCACAATACTTGCTTTTTGGTACGGAGTCAAATCATTATTTTTCCTCATCAGACGGTTATTGATTTTTTAAAATTCATATGATGTGATTTTATGGAATTTTCTTTGAGATTCCGTCTCTCATTGTTAAAATGTACAGGATGATTAAAATTACAGATCATTGCATTCTTTGGCAAACCTGCAAAAATCAGCAAGGCGTCAAATACTTATTTCCCCCACTGGCCTGATGTGGATTTTATTTATTTAGAATGTAACTTTGAAGAATCATTTTAAATGATACTGGTGTTCGCAATAGAATTTACTCTAATTTTGTGCAAAACCCAGCCCTTTAAAAAGTAAATAAGCAAACTTAGATTTGATCTTTTTTTTGGGCATCATTAAAATAATAATATTTTTTTTTTAAACCAAATAAAATGTATAGTAAGAAACACAATTTCAGTTGTATTGAGGGGCATAATAGCATATCATGCACTGTCGTGACTATTCCAGGTTAATACTGGAAAATGCAAAGAAGAAGCATGAGCACAAATCAGTCACACCCAGGACAAATGAGTTTTTTAAACTTTCAAAATATAAAAAAAAAGAAAATGATCAGTATTTTTGTCATGAATATCTTTCATGCACTGTCGTTACTACTTCAAAGGCAAATATTTGCATTTGGCAAGTGTAACTCTCAGATGTTCCATTGATAGTTGCATATCACACATGAAGGTATTTGCATGCACACACACACACACACACACACACACACACACATTGAAAGAGTGACAAAGAGTGATGACAGTGAAGGAAGCAGCAGTCGTATGTGAAGAACACATTTATTCTCCATTCCTGATTGATATCAGCTATGCAAGTTGTATCAGTGTTGTTGCTCTAACACTTTACTAGCTTGCGTGCATGCATGTGTGTGTGTGCATGTGTGTGTGCGTCATGTCGCCAGTGGCTTTCTGACCTCGTCTCGAGGTTTTGGTGATCCCAGCCAGAGATTCCTTTTCCATCCCTCCCCTCCTGTGTTTCGCTTGTGCGTCAGCAACGATATACCGCAACTCCCGTCCCACCCCTACCTCGCTCACTCCCCCTTCTACAGTCCCATGATCCTCTGTGTTTCCAGCAATCACCCCCACCCTCCCAAACGACCCCACTCCTGCTCAACAAGCCCTCCAATATATATATATGTGTGTGTGTGTGTGTGTGAGAGACTTTGTTTTGCACTTATTGCACACTATAAGGGCTGCACTCACGCTGCTCAACAGCATTCAGGCTTATTATTACAGTAAATGCTCCAATTAACGCCTCTATTGGCATTAAGCTGTGGCTGTAGGCAACCTCCTTCAAAAAAATGATGAAATAAGATAGCCGCATTTGAAGTATCATGACTGTTCAGCATTTAGCAACTTCATCAACCCCTGCATGCGCTTTAAAATGTTGGTGTGAAAGTCATGAGTGTTATACTTGCCGTACTGTCTACAATGAACTCATCAGTACTATTCATGCTGGCTGAGCAGTTTGCTCATTACAGCTATTACAACATTGGTTCTATTGTTGCTGTCCTGGTCAATATGCTTGTTAAAGAGAGCTCAATTTTCTTTTCAACTTTCTTATGCATTCCAAATCATAACAATTATTATAATAACAGCCTCTCTCCAGGTATCGCCTGCTTCCAATGAACGCCCAGTTCTTTTTAGTTCAGGTAAATAAACACCTCGCATTTTACAGCATTTATGGTGTTATTTTTCCTGCTTTTCGGGAGCTTTAATGTACTAGAAAACTGTAACTTTGTGTGGATCCTGACATTGCCACCTACTGGCTTGGCTTGCACATGGCATTGCTTTCATTGTATGCAACAGCAATCAAAACCAAACATTGTGACAGGAGGCCCAAAGCTGACCAATATGACATAATAACACCAAGTCCACCTTCCACAGGTGTACCTAATGTTGTGACTTCTGAGTGAGCTTTATTACTGGAGATTAATATTGTCTTTCCAGTACAGTGTTCCCTCGCTACATAGCGGTTCACCTTTCGCGGACTCTGCTTCGCTGATTTTGCATGTTTTTTTTTTTTAACAGTGTATGAACGCTCATTGTGTTCTGTGTCCTTGTGGTGTATTACAGCAATATATCGATGCTCTGTTGTATGTTTCCGTTACTGTATTCACTACTGCTACCAGTAGAGGATGTTGTATATTAAAAAGATGGTTTTGATAAAAATAGATTATCCTCGAACCTAGTAAAACTAAAATAATGCTATTTGGTAATAGGAGAAAGGACACGTGGCCGCACGGTGGCCGTGTGGTTAGCATGTTGGCCACACAGTCAGGAGATCGGGAAGATCTGGGTTCAAATCTCCATTGGGCATTTCTGTGTGGAGTTTGCATGTTCTCCCCGTGCATGTGTGGGTTTTCTCCGGGTACTCCGGTTTCCTCCCACATTCCAAAACATGCATGTTAGGTTAATTGGAGACTCTAAATTGTCCATAGGTATGAATGTGAGTGTGAATGGTTGTTTGTCTATATGTGCCCTGCCATTGGCTGGCGACCAGTCCAGGGTGTACCCCGCCTGTTGCCCGTAGTCAGCTGGGATAGGCTCCAGCATACCCGCGACCCTAAAGAGGATAGAAAATGGATGGATGCAGAAAGGACACGTACGCGCAAATACAAATTGATGGTGTGGACATTGAAAGGGGAACGAAAAGAAATTTTGGGGGATCACAATAGATGAAAAAATTTAGCTGGAAATCTCTATACTATATATGTGTGTACTGTATATGTATATATGTGTGTACTTGTGTATGTGCATATGTAAGTGTATATATATATATACTGTATATATATGTGTGTGTGTGTGTGTTTGTATGTATACACATGGATGTATTAGCAATCGATGTAATACGAAGTGGGGGTAGGATTAAATAAGCTCTGCTTCTTCCTATTCCCTCCAAACACTGAAAAAAGCAAAGTTTGTTCTTGATCAAAAATTACGCCACACTCTTTACAGCTCTCTGGTATTGCCATATCTAACTTATTGTGTGGAGATATGGGGCAATTGTCATGTTCCGTGTGTTGCACTCTGCTGCCGCCTCTGTTTTTGTCCCTGCAGTGTCATGGCTGCTCTGATGAGTGATTAGGAACACCTGCGATCAATCTGCTACGCTCCATATATACCTCTGCTCAGTCACTACCCAGTTGCCAGTTATTCCCTTGCCAACCCTGCTTCCTGTTCCTCGTCCCTTGGCTCCCAACTGGTCCCCTTGCTCGCGTATTTTCTGCCATTGTTATTTGTACTGCCTCTACCTGCTCTGCACCTTTTTCCTGCAGCTCTTTTTGTTCTGTGAGTACCTTTTTTCCTGCCTAGCAGTGTTTTTTGTTCTTTGTTGTTTTGGCTCATGCCCTGTGTTCCTTCGTTGTACTTTCTAGTAGTCATTTCTGTTGGTTGTATTTTTTCTTGTTTATTAAATAGATTTTTTACTAGCGCTGTGTCATTCTGCATCACGGGTTCCAATCTTTTTCGTTGGCGTAAGCCACAACGTGACAGAATAACTGGCCAATTATGGAACCCGCAGAATTAGAACACCTGCGCTCCGCCCTGTCTCATCAAGGACAGCTGGTGGGTAATCACGAGAAGTCCTTACGCGAGATGATGGACGCCATCGCGGCTCTCGCTACTAGTGTCGGATCTATCGACCAGCGTTTGGAACAAGCACTCGCTGTGGGACCGCTTAGCTCTTCTCCACCTGCTGTTCCGGTCGTTCCACCGGTAAGCAACATTGCAACCGACGCTATATCCCCCACGACACGTGAACCAAGCATACCCCACCCTCCTCGTTTTTCGGGTGAGTCTGTGTCGTGCAACCAGTTTCTTCACCAATGCTCGCTGGTTTTTGACCAACAGCCGTCCACATACGCTACTGACTCTGCCAGGGTAGCGTTTATTATGAGCCTATTGACCGACGAAGCTGCCGCCTGGGCTGTGGCAATCAGCAATGCTAAACCCGCCGCGCATTTGTCTTACCCCTATTTTTTGTCTGAAATGCGGAAGGTTTTTGACCACCCTGTTAGAGGAAGTGAAGCAGGGGATCGCTTGCTCGACATGAGGCAAAAGGGACGTTCCGTGGCCGCTTTTTCAGTAAGCTTCCGGGTTTTGGCCACCGAGAGCGGGTATGATGATGCCGCGTTGCGCGGAATTTTTCGCAAGGCTTTGCAACCGCGACTCAAGGATGAGCTAGCGGTACGTGAGACTCCTAAAACTTTGGACGAACTCATCGGTTTCACTATACGCCTGGACAATCGTTTGAGGGAGCGTGACCGGGAGTTGCTCGAAGGAGACAAACCAGCCGGAGATTCACGCACCTCGCGCAGCAGGACCTATACGCCACTACAGGATCCCGGCAAGCGCAGATGGGATTTTTCGCCGAGTCACGCCAGCTCCGACAATGGAGAGGTGCCTATGCAGCTGGGAGGACGACGCCTCACATCCGCTGAGAGGGCTCGCCGTCGCCGCCTCCACCTCTGCCTCTACTGCGGGGAACCTAATCACCATATAGCCAGGTGCCCAGTGCGTCCAACCCGCCGCCCCACACCCTGCTCGGACGGCGAGGAGCTACCTGTGAAGACCAAGACTTCTGTCAGGGCTGAAGAAGGCAAGCCTCTCACTGAGTGTGAGTATGAAAGGACGCACACGGACTGTCAGTATGACACACAAAGACTTCAAATTGAGGGTATAATCTCTGTTAAGGGGGGTAAACACAATATAATGGCTTTGGTGGACTCTGGGGCTGATGATAGCTTTATCGACACTAATCTAGCTAAGGAATTGGACATTAAATGCATTGAGCTACCTGTTCCTAAGAAAGTGCACTCGCTTGAGGGGCTTCAACTCGCCACCGTCACTCACCAGACTGAGTCCATTTCGTTGCAATTATCGGGTAATCATGTAGAGAAGATCAGATTCTTTATTATTCCCTCACAAGCCGCTCCCGTAGTTCTTGGCCTCACGTGGCTCAAACTTCATAACCCCTCTATCGACTGGAATAACAACCGCATAGCTAATTGGAGTAGCTTTTGTCATAGTAACTGCCTACGTGCCGCCATGATCAAGACTCCCGTCATGACTAAAAAGTTGGAAGAGATCGATTTGACTAAAGTACCCCCCTGCTACCACGATCTCAAACCAGTTTTTAGCAAAGACCTAGCCCAGGCTCTTCCTCCACACAGACCCTACGATTGTGTTATTAATCTCCTACCTAACGCCACTCTTCCTAGTTCTCGTTTATACAACATTTCTGGTCCCGAGTTCGCGTCCCTTAAGGAATACATTTCTTCATCTCTCGCAGCAGGTCTTATCCGGCCATCCACGTCACCAGTGGGGGCGGGATTCTTTTTTGTTGAGAAGAAGGATAAATCTCTCCGTCCCTGTATTGACTATCGGGGACTCAATGACATCACCGTTCGTAACAGTTACCCGCTCCCATTGATGGATTCGGCCTTTTCCACTCTGCACAACGCTAAGTTTTTCACCAAACTCGATCTTAGATGTGCGTATCACCTGGTACGGATTCGGGAGGGAGACGAGTGGAAGACAGCATTCAATACGCCTTTGGGCCATTTCGAATACCTTGTTATGCCCTTCGGATTAACCAACGCTCCAGCTGTCTTTCAAAACCTCATTAATGATGTTCTTAGCGACCTCATCAATAAGAATTGCTTTGTGTACCTCGACGATATCTTGATTTTTTTCTCATAATTTACAGGAACACATACGACAAGTCCGTCAAATCCTACTTCGATTGTTGGAAAACAGACTTTACGTCAAAGTCGAGAAATGTGAATTCCACGCAGAGTCGGTGTCTTTTTTGGGTTATATTGTGGAGAGCGGCAAGCTTCGAGCCGACCCCGCCAAGATTCAGGCCGTGGTCGATTGGCCATCTCCTACAGCAAGGAAGCCTTTGCAGAGGTTCTTGGGGTTCGCCAACTTCTATAGGAGGTTTATCCGGAATTTCAGTGCTATTGCCGAACCTCTGACAAGGCTAACATCAGTTAATAAACCATTTGTATGGTCCACTGAGGCCGAAAGTGCATTTTGTAGGCTTAAGCAGCTGTTCACTTCAGCCCCATACTGTCTCATCCTGACCCCTCTGCTCAATTTTTCGTTGAGGTTGACGCCTCGGATACAGGAGTGGGAGCGGTCCTGTCCCAGAGATCCCCGGCCGACCAGAGGCTCCACCCGTGTGCATTCTTCTCGCGTCGCCTTACCAAAGCAGAGGGAAACTACGACGTGGGGAATAGAGAGCTGCTGGCCATCGTTCTTGCGCTGAGGGAATGGAGGCATTGGCTGGAGGGCGCAGCCAAACCATTCACCGTTTTCACTGACCACAAGAATCTAGCTTACATCAGATCAGCACACAGACTGAATTCTTGCCAAGCTCGCTGGTCGCTTTTCCTAACCAGGTTTGACTTCACTATCACCTACAGGCCGGGGTCCCGCAACGTCAAACCTGACGTGCTCTCCAGGATCTACGACTCCGGACACCATCGTGCCTGTGGCCCGGGTGTTGGGGGCTCTCCAGTGGGAGGTGGGGAGAAAAGTTTCAGAGGCCAACTCCGGGACTACCATTCCTGACACTTGCCCGGAGGATAAGTTGTTCGTGCCCGACAGTCTCAGGTCAGAGGTTTTACAATGGGGACATAATTCGAAGTTGGCTTGCCATCCAGGAGTGGGACGCACCAGATTTATCCTGGCACAAAGATTTTGGTGGCCCTCCATGTTTTCAGACGTCAAAGCTTTCGTGGCCGCCTGCTCAGTCTGCGCCAGAAGCAAGTCTTCTCACCAGTCGCCGGCAGGACTGCTCCAACCTCTCCCAGTTCCGTCCCGCCCTTGGTCCCACATTGCACTGGACTTCATCACAGGCCTACCGGCATCCCGAGGACACACAGTCATATTGAATATTGTCGACAGATTCTCGAAAATGGCACACTTTATTGCACTTTCCAGGTTGCCGTCCTCTATGGAAACAGCTCGCCTGCTGGTCAAACATGTATTTCGTCTACACGGCAT
This sequence comes from Dunckerocampus dactyliophorus, assembly GCF_027744805.1. Lineage (NCBI taxonomy): Eukaryota > Metazoa > Chordata > Actinopteri > Syngnathiformes > Syngnathidae > Dunckerocampus > Dunckerocampus dactyliophorus. The sequence goes on along the minus strand of NC_072819.1, from coordinate 18,032,731 downwards.
CCCTATGGACCTTGTGTCGGACCGGGGGCCTAAATTTGCGTCTAAAGCATGGAAGGCGTTCTGCAAGACATTGGGAGCTTCGGTGAGCTTATCCTCAGGATACCATCCCCAGACCAACGGCCAGACTGAGCGGGCCAACCAGGACTTGGAGGCCGCTCTCAGGTGTGTCTGCCATCGGAATCCATCTTCATGGTCCACCCACCTCCCCTGGGTCGAGTATGCCCACAATTCACTCGTCTGCACAGCCACAGGCATGTCACCCTTTAAAGCTGCCCTGGGATTCCAACCACCCTTGTTTCCAGCTCAAGAAAAAGAAGTAGCTGTCCCCTCTGTCCATCAGTACATCCGCCGGGCCCGCCGGATTTGGCGTGAGACCAGAGCAGCCTTAGCCCGCACTTCAACTCGCAACCGCAGGTTGGCAGATCGTCACAGGACCCCGGCCCCGAACTATCAACCCGGCCAAGAAGTATGGCTATCCTCCAAGGACTTACCCTTAGCCAACACCAATAGGAAACTGGCACCCAGATTCGTGGGACCATACACGATTGAATCCATCATCAGTCCAGCTGCCATCAGACTCAAGTTACCTTCATCACTCAAGATTCATCCAGTCTTCCATGTGTCTCGTCTTAAACCTGTATCCTCCAGTCCACTGTGTCCTCCTGCTGAGCCTCCGCCTCCTCCGCGGATGATCGATGGCCTCCCAGCGTATACGGTAAGGGCCATTTTAGACTCGAGGAAGAGGGGTAGGGGGGTGCAGTACCTGGTCGACTGGGAGGGGTACGGACCAGAGGAGCGCTCATGGGTCTCCCGCTCCTGTATCCTGGACCCAACACTCATCAGCGACTTCCACTCTCTCCATCCCGACAAACCAGGTATGCCGCCAAGGGGCGACTTGTGAGGGGGGGGGGTACTGTCATGTTCCGTGTGTTGCACTCTGCTGCCGCCTCTGTTTTTGTCCCTGCAGTGTCATGGCTGCTCTGAGTGATTAGGAACACCTGCGATCAATCTGCTACGCTCCATATATACCTCTGCTCAGTCACTACCCAGTTGCCAGTTATTCCCTTGCCAACCCTGCTTCCTGTTCCTCGTCCCTTGGCTCCCAACTGGTCCCCTTGCTCGCGTATTTTCTGCCATTGTTATTTGTACTGCCTCTACCTGCTCTGCACCTTTTTCCTGCAGCTCTTTTTGTTCTGTGAGTACCTTTTTTCCTGCCTAGCAGTGTTTTTTGTTCTTTGTTGTTTTGGCTCATGCCCTGCGTTCCTTCGTTGTACTTTCTAGTAGTCATTTCTGTTGGTTGTATTATTTTCTTGTTTAATAAATAGATTTTTTACTAGCGCTGTGTCATTCTGCATCACGGGTTCCAATCTTTTTCGTTGGCGTAAGCCACAACGTGACAGCAATAACTATAAAAGTACACTTCACTCCCTAAATGTATTGCAAAAAAAAAAAATGTGGTTAGGATAATCCATAACGCCGCGTATAGAGAACACACAAATCCTCTTTTTCTAAAATCACAAATATTAAAATTTGCTGATTTAGTAAATTTTCAAACAACTAAAAAAATGCATAAAGCAAACAATAACTCAAACAATGACCTGTTACCCAACAATGTCAAAAACTATTTTTCTACAAGACAGGAGAAATATGTATAAGCGAGAACAATGCTCAAAACCCACAGTACTGCATTTCAGTATGTGGAATCAAATTATGGAACGGATTGAGTAAGGAACTCAAACAAAGCACTAAGATGAGCGATTTTAAGAAACAATACAAGCAGCTGATGTTATAAATACAAGGAAGAAGAGTCTTGAACTTATGTTATGTTTGTGTCTATTCATCATTATTCATTTATTATTACACTGATTATTATATATGATTTCTATTTATTATGAAAAAATCTTAATAATTACATCCACATATTGTGGATGTTATCTTATCACTCCTGTATGTATAAAAAAAACACGTATGGAATACAGGAGGTGCATAAATGTACTGTACTAGATGTGGAATAGATGGGGGGTATAGGATTAAATAAACTTTGCTTCTTCCTACTCCTTTTGGACGTGTGGAACTGTGAATTGTACTACTGTATGTGATGTATTCCATTGTAACTTGTATGCATGTAGTATGCATGGTAAACCATTACCATTAATTACCATTACTCATGTGAGAGTTGAAGACGTGTGCAGCTGGAGAAGATGTCGTCCCTTCACCTTGTCTCACGATGCGTGTATGTGCCAGGAAAAGCCACAGCAGCCCTGAATGGCTAAGGAAGATCCCGGCCATTGTGTCGTGCGTCCTGATTGGCTGTACACCACTGTCTTCTTTGTGCCATTTCCTGTTGTGGTCAGTGGTCGCAAGCAAACTAGGTAACCATGTGAGCTGTTTGCTAACCACCAATTAACAATAGAAGAAGCAGCTAACCGGCTTTAGGGCGCCATCAACCGTTTTAACAAGTATACAAAAACGCTACAGCTGAACGGCGCCGGAACGAAGCATGGTCAGATGAGTGAAATACATGTGAGTCACTTAAAATTTATCGTGTCCAACCTAGAAGGTTGATCATTAAAATTCAAACGAAATTTGAGCTTAGAGTGTTTAAACAAGAGAGAAATGTGAGAAAATGTTCATTTCTGTCTGAGAAAAGTGAACAAAGTGTATGGTGAGGGGTTTTACAACCTTAAAACATACATAATTGTAAAAAATGAAGTTGGCTACTTCACAGATTTCACTTATTGCAGGCTATTTTGCGAACCTATCCCCCGTGATAAACATGGGAACACTGTAATGCATCTTTATCTCTTTTTTTAACATCCTGATTTGTTGCAGTATTAGGACATCCTGTAGCATTCCAGTAAACGTGAACACGTCACACTGAGTTGTGTGTGTGTGTGTTCACGCCTGTGCATGCCTCCTGTGTGTCAGTGTTGTTTCCCGAGAATTACGCAGGAATGTGAGAACACTTCAGACGCCTTTTTTTTCCTGCCTCAAGCACAACTCTTAACTATAAATCATAAAGCTGACGTAGATAAGCGTCACTCTATCTACACTCGCTGACGTTCACACGCTGGCTTGTGGTGGCAAAAACATCTGCAGTGAAAACACATCATGATGCTAATGTTGACTTGTTAGCAATTACAGAGAGAAACAAACATGTACCATAATGACCGTGGACCCAGCAGCATCCCACAGACCAGATCATTTCAGGCATCATTCCAAATCAATTTTACATAAAATGTGGGACATAAAACCCTGAAAAAGTGTGGATTAGTGGACAATCGGTACGATTCTTGCCTTGCTTTTAAAACCGTGAGGGTTTTAAAGAAAGAAAAATCGAGCCTCCTGCTTGCGACCGTTAAAGGAGCTCAGCAACGTCACATGGACCCGTCCCAATACTTTAGTCCATATGCTGTACTGCTTCCTACTGACCAAGACGGACCGCATAATAATGAAGTAAGTCATTAAGAATTCATTCTGCGCAACACCAAGGTGGGATGTGAGCGCCCTCTGCCGACCAAAGGCGTAAACCATCTGCATCTAAATACTGTATGTAGATTTAAATAGAATACAATGACCGACAGAATACTGCACACAATCTTCACACAGAAAGCTTCATTTTATTAGTGTCATGTGCAAAATTAATAATTTTAATCATGTATATACAGTATGCTTAGAAGTAGAAATATAGTTCTTGTCATGGCACATCAAACAATGTCTTACATTTGTTTTATGTGGAATATTGTAATTACGTGATCGTGTTCAATCTTGTTTTGTTAATTAGTTTAAAAAAAAGCTTAAACAAATGTGTTTGCATCATTATGTACAGCTGCTTTATTTGTGATTTGCTCGACACATTATTATCACCAGTACTTTTTTTTTTTGTAGAACTAAATACAATGCATGTAATGAAAGTATAATAGATCAACTGCAAGGATGAAAGAAGGAGAAGAGACAAAGAAAAACGGCGACGCACAACAACAAAAACGGACAGACAGCGGTTGACTTCCTGTATGTATAACAGTACTCCTTGTTGAAGAGCGCGTCATCTAGAGTGACGACATGGCAACTGTGTGATGTTGACAAATGAGAACGCGATGAGGTCTGCTGTTTTTTTTTTTTTACTGCATGGTGGCGTTCACGTGTTCAAAAGGTACTTATCTTGGGACTAAATATTAATGATCATTTTTATTATTTTCACCAGAGGTCACGGTCTGCTGAGCTTATCAATTTCATTTATACCAAAATGTTACAACTAAAGAAAATGTAAATATTGTTTACAGTTGTTCTGATTAATGATGACCTCCTGGTAATTAAATATATATATAGAATCAAGCTGCAGACATACTGAAGTGATTATATTTGAGAAGGAACGTAAAGAAAGTGATGAAAGTGTCTACAGACAAGATGGTCCTGCATTAAAACCCCTGATATTGTCCCAAAATAAGGCTGTGGGTTCTAGGCACACCAAGGTACAACTGGGCTGAGCAATAGCATCGTTTTGAGATTGTTGACAAATGGAGGACAAATAGAAGATCACACAAGACGGAGCATTTACAGAAGTGCATCACTGGCAAAGAACTGCTGGTGAAGGAGAAACAAGTACACGCAGTACACACAGTACACACAGTACACGGTAGTGTGTTCTTTCTTACGGTGTCCAACATCTGTAAGTTTGATCGTGTCTTGTACAAGTACATGAGCAAAAAAGAGGTAGCGGAAGAAAGAAACGCATCCTAAAACTAATCTGTTCTCTCCTCAGGTTCAAAAACAAATCAGTGGCCGCTCCATTCGCATCGTTTTCTCAGAATTACACAATAAAAGCTGCTTTAATGGCAACTTTGCTCAATTTGTGGCTTATTTCTATGATGTAAGGTGGCAGTTATGCATAAACAGCAGGCGGATCAATCCCATTAATGACAGAACATGCCTACTGTATGTTGTACATGTGCTCACGCATGAGCACATGTACAGTGGGCTTTCATTTGGTGGATATTTTGAGTCCTTCTGTTTATTTGTATTGAGCAAGGTGGTGGTTATTAATAACTGGGAGGACTGATTGCATTAACTATACAACACATACTGGTGCATCTCAATAATTTAGAGTATTGTACAAAAGTAAATTATAGGCTCAAGCAGTGTAGTAGTGAATCTACAGAAAATAAGTTCTGATAAAATACATTTTTCAAAGATTGTAATTCATTGAGATGCACTTCAATGCGCATCAACAATCGTTCCAAGGAATTTGATTTCTATTGTGTCAGTTATCATTAATAACTGGCATGACTTCTACAACACGCCCACGTGTGAGCAAACCTACCGGTTTTGACTGTAGACTAGTTTTGAGTGTTTTTGTGTGTGTGTGTGTGTGGTAGGTGGTGGTCATGAGTAATAACTGGTAGGAGGATTGATCACATAATTAAATGACACTTACGTTGTGCATGTGCACGTGTGTGCACAAGCCTTTGTCGTATTTTGAGTCTGTTAATTTTTATTATGTAAGATGGTGATCAATTTTAATAATTGCTGGAAGGACCTACCGCATGAATTATACTACTTTGACTTTATAGATTATTGATGTCATTTCTATTATGTAAGGTGCCAGTTATCATTAATAGCTGAAAATTAATTCAAGTCACATAAGTGGTTGGTTTAGTTTTTTTAATCACCTAGTGTTCAAGTTGGTGAATTGCAGTTTCGTTTCGGACCAGCTATTGCAACAGTATTTGGTGTTAGTCGGTGCCCTTGCTGACAATACAAACCCAAATTGAGCTGAAAACCCAATGGTGGCCATAATGACAGAGAAACTCAGCCACTCTAATGAAACTGGTGATGAATTTGTTCAAATTGAAGTTTGGACCAACAGTACAAATTAGTACTTTAAAAGATTATGTAATGAATTTGGTGGCCGAAGGTGTCAAATAAACCTGAGGAGAGCAACATGTGATGTAATAGTGATGCTGACTAAAGTCTGTGTGTGTGTGTGTGTGTGTAATTCACAGTAGAAAGGTGAAGGATTCCTGCAGCAAGCAGCTAACAAGTGTAAGACAGAGAAGGCTGAAAGAGTTGCTGTGTTGTTGCTGCTGCTGTTGTGGTTGGTCTTGGAGTGGGAGGAGCTAAGATAACCTTAACATCATTGTAGCTTTGTGATCTTAAAAAAAAAAAAAAAAAAAAGGATCCCAATGTTACAATCTTGTTGAGAAAGTTACGACACAGTCAGTTTCTAAATGATTACATCAATAATGACGTATTAATGTTCCCTTTTGTGTAAGTCTGTCCATCAGTGTATTGGCATCCATTGTTCTGATTTTTTCCATAAACACCCAAAGGACCAAACACAACTAATGCATCTTTGAATACAGTGGAACCCGTTTAAGTCGACATCCCTCGAATTGGCTGACTTATGCCAACATAGGCGGTTGTCAGCATAAGCCAAACCCACACTAGCCATTGCTTGCACATTGGCTTGTGACTCTGGCCAGAGACACAAGGTTTTTGACACCGTATCTAAAATGTCGACTTTGGCTTAAGTGGACACTTTTTTTTTAGTAATAAAAAGAATACTGGGGACCAGGACTTGATGAGTCGGTCAACGTAAAGAGCGTAGACTTAAATGGGTTCCACGGTGACACACAAGTGGACTTACTCCAAGGGGGTGGTGCCTTCACATCAACAACTTCCTGACAATCGTCTGTATATTTTGGCCACACTGAAAACAAACAATACCACAAGAATAAAGTCGTAATGCTGACGGAATAAAGTTGCAATATTACTCAAACAAAATTCCACATTTTATGCAAATGAAGTCAAAATATCTGAATTTGTTTTTCATTTCTTTTGATATGACGTCAAGTCGTAATGTTGCTAAAATAATGTCCCGCTAGTAGGGTAGTCAGAATATTACAAGACAAGTATTGTATTCACTGTTAAATTGTATGCAATTAAAGTCGTAATATTGCTATAGGATAAGTTGAAATATTACAACAAAAATGTGCAGTACAACAGTGAAGTCATATTACTGTGAGGAAAAAAAAAGACAAATTGTATTACGAGAAAACTTGAAAATTATCAATAAACTTAGCTCTAGTATTATGGGAGTAAAGTTAGAAAGTTATTAGAAAAAAAGTCATATTACACTAAAAACATTATGCGTAATATTACAGAAATAAAGTTGCATTTTTTCAATGTAAATAAACTCTCTAAAATTACTACTTTATTTTCATAATTGTACAATGTTTTCAGGGGAAAATATGACTTTATTCTCATATTTTTTGAGAATACTCTTGACTTTACTGTAATACAATTCTTAATTTCTCAAGAAAGAAAATACAACCTGACTCAAAATATTCCAAGTTTTAAAAATTATTCCAGGAGATTTTGGTTGCTCTTTTCAGTGTGGCCCTAATAGTGGCTCTCCCTTATACTTTACTCATAAATGGGGGGCCAAAAAATGTTTATTTAAATTTTTTAATGTACTGAATTTATCTTACTCTGATCTAACAGACTTAATAAATACATAAAAAAATATACATAATTTGATTTTTTAAAATTGTATTCTAATTCTCCACAGCACTCTATTCCAGACTTGGAATAGGCTCAGGTTTAATTTATTTTTTACCAACGCTACTTTTAAAATTATTTCTGGCTTTGATTAGCTTTGCTTGAATAAATATAATAAAAATAGAATTGTTGATTATCACTCGTGTGTACATATGGTACATATGGTGAAAATTAAACACCTCCTCATACTACAATCCAACTTCTATGGGGGCCACCAGCTAACATAACCTTGGGGTGACGCTTCATTCCAGTTTTAAGTGCATTTTATCTATCATCTAAATCACATATCACAAAAATGTAAAAAAACAGGCTTATGATCGACTTATTCCGTAGGCCTATGTGGAGATATGTTGAGGTAATCTCATCCAGGAAAATGACTGTACATTTTTTTTTTAATCCTTTCAGTTAGTGTTAAATTAAAAAAAGGGGAAACACAATCGTGTTGGGACACAAAATAACAGATAAGAGTTATATATATACTGACTGTATGTGCTGAAGGGAGAGGTAGTATGTTTGGTTAATGCTGCGCTAACTAGTAAAGCTAAGCTGCAGACAAAAGACTTGATGATAGAGAAATAAGAACATCCAAACATTGGGATCCACTCACACATCGAACAGTCTACTGACATTGGGACACAACTACTGTACAGCAATTCTCCTTTAAAGGAGTATGTGTGTGTGTGTGTGTGTGTGTGTGTGTGGTTTAGGAGCTGATGTTTGGTTCCCTTCAAGGCTATTGTGAAAAAGTCATTCCATGACATGATTGAGGTATCCATTTCCATTAGCGGGTGAGGTTTCTGGAAGGGTGCTTTCACAACTAGTGGACACTTTCTCTGGTCCCAGTTTGTGGACATTTTTCCCTTGGATTTTGGTTCTTTTGCAAACATTAAAGCAAATCAAAATGCACCAACACAAAACACTAGAGCTTGTTCTCTTCTCTGGAGGGACTCGCGAGTTAATCAGCTCTGATGAACAAAACACAAAGCAAAACTGTGATTTGTTGATTATATGGATAATCTAGCAGGTTTCGTACACTAGCAAAAAGCCAAGTGCCCTTAAAGGTGAGACATATTGAGCAATTTAGCTTTTGATGGTACGCTAAGCAGAGCAAACCGTGAAGGACCACTAAGATAGGCATACACTGTGCAATAGGCAAATCTAAAGTTGAAGAGTTTGCATATTTACGACCAATCCACGTCTTTATCGATCATAATGTGTGTTTAGCTCATAGCACAAGTCTTGTAGGTGTCGCTAGCGCAATCGGCGGTCCAAACAAAATCACCAAGTTGTTTGTCGATGCTAAAAACAACGCTAACAACAACGGAGCAAGTTAATCTTAATTGAGTTCCTCTGGGGCCCCATCACACTACCCATAAAAGTTTCTAAAAGTAGTCTTTTTCAGTTGACCTGCCAATTTTACAACTTCAGAAGTAGTAAGAGAGGCGGGACAGCTACTGTGTAAAAGAGTGTTCCGCAATGGTCCAGGAGTGTGAAGCCTAACACCGAAAACTCTTTTTTCCATCCCTTGTTGAAAATAATTGTCGCCACCACTGCATACATCAATGATACAAAGTAGTCATGGGACAGCGGGATTCCATGTTGTGTGAAAGCGCACTGGGAAATATCATTACATCTCTAATGTGGCAATTTCCGAGCTCAATTACTGCATTGACACCTGCAACACAGTACGAATGGACCACACCAAGGGGAAAAAACAAACCAGAGTCCAATTAAAAAGGGACCAAAGTGTACTAGAGTGCAAGCACCCTTTAAGTAAGGCGACTGAGGTGGAGCTGCAAACCTGGCTGAATGGGACGGGAGACTCGTATTAAAGAGACAGATCACAATTTGGCTTTATCCTCAGAACCCTAAAATATGAACGTTCTCCAGTCCTCCGAGTCGCCCGCCCCGAGAATTCCTTTTTTAGTAGAACAGGTGATGTTGATGGCAAACATTTGTTTGTAGAATGTCTGCAAAAGTGAGCCAGAGTAGTGAGAAAGGTCATGTTGACCACTTTGGGTTCAGTCACTGCATATCCTTCCTGTTAAAGGCTCTATACAAAGTCATGAGGGAGGTCCATGTTGCTTGTTGGTTTAGCAGGGGAGTGGGATTTAAAACACTCTTTCACAGGCTTAAACGGCACGTCCACGGCAGCTGCTCCCATCAGCCCTTGGTGCACCAAAGAAGAAGCAGAACCTTGTTGGCTGTTGAGTTAAAGCTGAGATGATTGAGGCAACAGTAGTAGTAGTAGTAGTAGTAGAAGTAGTAGTAGTAGGATACTTGATGATGAAGAGGCACGCCCATGCTGGTTTGCCATTGGCTAATGATTGTGTGACAGTCATTCTGAGGCAGTGTGAGTGGACCATCACTCTGTTCGGTGTGTGTCCTGGCCAAAGTGTCACTCTTTCCCTTAAGGTTTTGTTGATAAGGTGGTTCAGGAGGATTCTGAGGAATATGGTTGGAACAACATCAAAGGAACATGAAAAAAAACAGTCTCCTGGGTACTCCTCGCTAAGCAAGCCAAGCACAAGGTAGACAATCCCTATTGGAGCAACAGATTTGCACCCAAATCAAAAATGAAAAGCTTATTCATTTACTACCAAGAGACGGGAAAAAATCAATTATCTTGGAATGGATGGATGGAAAGGACACCTTGTGGTGACAACGCAAAAATGAGTCATACTTGAATAGCTGTCAACACATGAAGATGTCAGTGATGTTGACCATAGGTGTCCACTCCATCCACACATACATGTCCCTGTTGCATAAAGCATCTTGAATTCTCTTAGTATTTTTTGTTTCCCTACATTAAATTCTAAATATGTACAGAACCAGACTGAGCAAGTGGTATTTACAAAGTTCGTCCACAAGGGGGAGCTGTAGGCCTGCGCACCGTGTTGAGAACACTGATATGTACTGATGGTGTTTTTAAAAGAAATTTGTAAAAAGTAGCTTTTACACCAGGGATGTCCAAACTTTTTCCACCAAGAGCCACATACAGAAAAAACTAAGTATGCGGGAGACACTTTTTTTGGTAACTTAACATCCTAAAACCAATTCAGCGCAGATCCAAATATGCAAAATATTTTTAAAGAACAAACAGCCTACATCTCAGCTTTGTGTTATACATGACAAAGCAAATCGTTTGTAATGGTTCAGAGGGCCAACACAAAAAATGGGCCGCACTTTTAGCTCATGCATTAATGGAAATAAACTTTACCTTTGACCTTTAAATGTGGTTCTCTAATTAGTAGCTTACGTTAATTGCTTTCTATTAAATCACAGTGATGCCGAGAGCTTTGAAAACAATCTAGCGTCTTATGATTGTATTAGCTTACGCCACGCACGCCATCATCACACTATCATAAATCATCGTCGTCATCAGACAAAACTTTTTTTCCCTGAGATAACAGCAAGCAAACTATCTTGTCGCTGTCTTCTTTAGCAGCCCAACATATACGGCGGATAGTCCCAGTCATTATCCGACAAAACGTGATGTCATCAGTCGACAAACTTCACAGGTCCAGAAAAACAAAAAAATAAAAACAGAGAAGTTATTTCCTTCCCTGCGCCGAGGCCTCACACCCCCCTTGTGGTCCATTTGTTATTACTCTCTCTCTCTCCCTCTCTCTCTCTCTCTCTCTCACACACACACACACACACACACAAGGACTCCTCTTACACACAAACACACACGTCAGAATTTAAAGATGACTCATAGCTAAGCAGCGGCCTTCAATTCCTCGACACTACAACTCGTTGCTTCCTCTCAACTCTCTCTTAAATATATATATATATATATATTTTTTTTTTAGAATATATCTTCTTCTAATTCAGCTTATACATTTCATTTATGTAGCATTATACATACATTCCTGCAAAATTCCCTTTTGTCCCGGAGAGCAAGGAATTACAACCGTAGTAAGGCTCTCCTTTTCCTGTGCTTTTTCCCCCTCCTTGGCCCACCACGTCAATCTTGTTTGTGACCTGCAAAGCCTTCTTCTACGCTTGTTTGGACGATACATAAAAGCACACTCTATTCCAATGGAGCAATGTCACGAGGATGAAGGGAGTCACTTCCATCCATGATGATCCATCCAAGAAGATGGTAACTTGTTATCCGAGTGCGATCCAGAGGAGGAGGAGAAGTGTGGCATATGATCAAAGCCAGGGTATTTTTCCGGCGGTGTGTTATGGGGAGAGAGTGGTGGCAGGGTTTTTTTTTTTTATTTTATTTTTTTGCTGCTGTTGCCTCCTGCTATGACACCTCGCTGCCAAAGACTTCCAGCACGAGCGGGGTGAGCTGCATGCTATGCTCGGGCTGGAAAGAGAGTGAGCGGTACTGCTTGGAGTGCTCCTCGTTGAGGCTGCGCAGGTCGGCCAGCTTCTGGATCATCTTGGCGTAGAGGAGGCGTCCGCCCGGGTGGTTAACTCGGATATAGGCCTGCAGTGCCTCCGACAGGCGGTCCTGGAGCTGCTCAATGCGGCCGTGGTCCTGCACACCGGGGCGATCTGGAGAAGGAATGAAGGAATGGTGCACATTTCCGTGAGGAGAGCATGAGGACAATGAGGAGAAAATGAGAAGCAGAAAGTTGGAAAGACAGGAAGAGAACATGGGAAGTGGGAGGATGAAAAGAAAACATCAGTCACACAACATTGAAAGAGTTCACAAACAGGTCATCAAACATGGTATATTAGCAAGTCCAAGATTTCATTCTACTTTACCAATTCTACTCCATACACATAAAAATCATTGGATTGGATATATATATATATATATATATATATATATATATATATATATATATATATATATATATATATATATATATATATATATATATATATATTCAGTGTGCAACATACACTACCGGTCAACACCCCAATTTTTCCAGTTATTTATAGAAATTCAAGTCGTTCAAGTCCAATGAATAGCTTGAAATGGTACAAAGGTTAAGTGGTGAAGTGCCAGAGGTTTAAAAAAATAAAAAAATAAAAAATATTTAAAAAAGGTAAGGTTACCCAAAACTGAAAAATAATGTGTATTTCAGAATTATACAAAAAGGCCTGTTTCAGGGACCACAAAATGGGTCAACAATTTAAAGTTGTTCTGCAGAAATGGAGGCTGATCAAGCCTTGGCAGTTGGTGCAACTAATTCCTACAGGTGTTCCATGTTCTGGAGTACTTACTACCTCCTCTGTCTGCATAAAAACAGTGTTCAGAACACACTGTGGTACTATACACTCGTGAACATCAGTTGAACAGCATTGTACTGGAGAAAGTCATTTGTTGCTACAACAATGACAAGAAAAATGGGAATTAACAATGGAAGAGAGACAGACCATCTTAACACTTAAAAATGTAGGTTTTTTCTCCAGAGAAATTGGAGTGTTCTAAGACTTTTGACCAATAGTGTATATAAAGCTATTATTGCTTTTGTGGTGGTTACTTCTATGATAGGCATGAAAAGGGTTTTACATTTGATGCTAAAAGTAACAATTTAAACATTTTTAAAAATATTTTTAAGCATTCGCTTTAAAGAACTCCATCTAATGTTAGCCCATATTCACACATTTTCACATTCACACATTTTAAATGCCATTTTAATTGCACTGAGAATACATTAAAGACATTTATTCTAAAGCCATGGCTTATCCAAGATTTAATTAGTCTACTTGCATCAATATTGATTTTAATGATTCAAATATGGCTAGAGATGTAAAATTCAAATCATTTTAAGTGTGGAAGAGCCATCGGAAAACATATTAGAGATATTAATGTTATTGTGATATTTGCCATTTTACTGTTGATGATAGGCATCACAAGAATTTTTGGATTTTATGGTAAACAATAACAAACATTTCTTTTCAACATGTTTTAAGCATTTGTTTTAAAGATTACATTCAACCAAACGTTAGTCCATATTCACATTTAAATTGCGGGTTACATAAAACCCTGTTTTATACTTCATTGTCCAAACTTTGGGAATGATACAATACGAAGACACTCTACAGTATTCCATTAGTCATAACTATGGAAAATCTGTCAACCCTCCCATTTTTACCAGGAAACGACGTATTCGGCCTTCTTTCCTGGCACCCTCCCGTTTTAATAGTTTCCCGCATTTTAACTTTAATGAAAAACAAAAAAAACCCTCTCTCCAGTTCTGTGAAAGGAGCGCAGCTTCCGGCCTTCAAAATAAGACGCATGCCAGTAAAATAACACAGTTGCACCACTAAGGCAGTCGGGTCTTTACAGTACGGGTGGAGAATTTCAAATGCAAATGTTGACAGGCATGTGACAATATCCAAGGTTTATTAACCCTCATTGTATCAATAGTCCATACATTTCAGCGATAACGATGATTGACTTGGATTCAAATCTGATTACTGTAGATATTGTAAAATACAAGAAATTAGTCTAAAACAGGGATTTTCAGTGTGGAAAATTACCCTCAGAGAACGTACAATATATTCCAGGTATTTTTCCTGTTGTTACATCCTATTCTGTTGCTAGTATTTTGCTTTACAGGAGTGTCAGGATTTTAGGCTATTTTTTTCCTCCATATTTTTGAAACTTTAAAAAATTAGGCCATATTCTCACTTATAACTGTGAATGACATAAGCCTTTTCAACATTATATCAAAACTTCAAAGATAACCTGCTAAAATAAGAGTATTATTAAAGTTAATAAATTCAAATCATTTATTTATAGCAGCAATTTGAGTGTAAGGATTTTGTGAAATTTCCACAAACATTAAATCACTGCACACAGCTAAATTAGCTCAACACTGTATGTAATGTATGCCTTTAATATGTATCTGAAGATAAACCTTTTTTTTTAAAATCACTGATACATTAACCCCTTCTCATTCTGGGATTTTTCTGACATAAAAAACTCATACCTTAAGCAAATATAAAGCTGTCCATGAACAAATTGGAGTAGATGCATGACTGTGGGCTCTTTTAAAGGCAAACAAGCTGAATCTTTATCCCCACAAGTCAGCATCTGTCAAAGTGCTATATTGGCACTGAGTAATAGGAATTTGACTGCACTGAAAAGAAGGATGTTTTTTAAGGTTCGCCTAGATTTTTTTTTTTTTTTTAGAAAAATGTGCATTTAGAAAAACTTGTTTGGAGGTATATATAGCCTGGAAAACACAATAGTGCCACTGCTTGAGTCTTTACCTAATCCCATTTAAAATAAGAGTATTTTATGCAGGTTTTTCTAAACTTAGGATCAGGCGTTCAAAAGGTGTTCCAATTGGAAACCTTTGGCCACACTAGCTCAAGAGTCTTCACTAACACAATGCAAACAAAGCGCCATGTCTTCTTGACAATGTATTTTGTCTTTCACGACAGTTTTGTCATGATTGTTTATAGAATAAAGACAGAAACAAAGGCACAACGCTGTCGCAGCGCCCACGTTTTTATTTTCTCCATTACGCACGGACTTCCTTGCTTTTATGACAGTCCACCCATCAACCAGGATGTTAGTGTTTTCACAATTTTGTTGCCTAATCAATGCATCAGTCATTATGATTTGATGTAATTGGTATGTATGTTAGAAGAGGGACTGGTACTTTTTTAGGCACAGAAGTTAATTGCCTATTGTGCCACAGCAGACAGGATAAACTGTTGTCTCTTGTAAGTGAAGTTACGATTGAAAGTGTGCAGCATCGGTCAGCGTATCTTTATGGATGTAAGGATTGGTGTGGACTTAGACTACAGTATGTCTTAAATTTCACATTCCTTTTCCACATGGACACACTTTAGGAAAAATATTCTGCCAACTTTGAGGCTGTCTGGTGACAAATCACTCTTACAAAAGAGTCTATCTGTTGTAAAGCAGACATAAAATCAGCAGGGTGGGAAGTGAACAGGAGGTAAATGTTTTTGGTTATGCTTGGACACAATTAGCACAACCGCAACACAAAAGAGGCTACCTGGGGAGAGCAGGCAGATGGCCATGAGCAGGACGTGTTCCTCCTCGTGCAGATTCAGCTTCTTCAGTCCCACCTGGAACTTCACCAGCGGCTCCAACAGCTCCAGAGTGTGGCCCGCTACACAGCACGACATTAATGTTCCCATTCATTACACTAAAACGCATACAAATTTTCTCGGGGCATTGAAGGGCATTTCTCAGAGCAGTTCATGTTCAATGACTAGGTGGGACAAACACTAGTCTGACGAGATACGACAGCTCTAGTCTGACTAGAGATGATCACCTGGATGAATGAGAATTTTCACAGACACATATCATGAAGTGTCAATTGGATTTGTCCAAAGAGTGACAACCACAGGATATACCACTAAATGAAATAAGTCAGAATTGTATTAGGGCAGAGGCACAAAGCACAATGATGCCTTCATTGATGCTGTTTACGGTTGTATAGATAAGCAAATTGAGCTGAAACCAACCCTTTGTGACATCGCTGATGCAGTATTTAAAGTCAGGTCCTCCACAGCTCCAGGACATGTCCTCCAGGCTGAATGACTGATTGGAGCGCAGCATAATGATCTCAATGGCACTCGACTTCAACAGAGCAATTTGGTCTTCTGCTGTCAGTTCTCTAAAATACACAAAGACACAGTCATAAGTTTAGTACAAGACCCCACCAAAGTTTAAGGTTCCTGATAAAAATAGACTTTTTAATGATGTTTTACCTTTGATATGCATCCCTAGTCTGTTTATGAGCACCAAACGTGAGAAATATGATCCAACAACTAAGAGAAAAAAACAGCCTTCGCTACACATCTTAAAATAAAGCTTAGAACTATGCCAACTAGCAGTCACTCAGCATGCTACATGCTACTTTTTATTTTGTTTTCTTCAGCAAATAGGTTAAGATAGCATGATGTTGCTGTTAAAATGTAAGTGTAATATTAACACTCTTGCTCACATAACTATGCTCATGTTTGTGTCCTCCTGTCCTTCTCCTTAAAGTTACATTGTTGTATGTGATATATGGCATCTATTACGTTGGGCAAGTGCAGAGTTACAGTGTATATGTAAAAAGTGGATAAAGTGCACAATCGTACTTCTTGGAGTCACACACTGTCAGAGACAGTCTGGACAAATTAAAGCTACAGACATACAAAACGGCATGTTCCCATTATGGCTTACTAAAAGCACTTTTAAACTGTCCAAATTCCAGCATAAAGGTTAGATTTTGGACAACACACTTCCAATACACTATTGTGGCACCTCTAAGACTTATTATGGGACCTTTAAACATTTGCAAAATCAATGAGTATTGACATTCTAACTGGTTACAGACAGAAAATTCAATTCAAACCTGCAAATGAACTTCTCACTAAAAGTCCAGAAAGCACTGTACTACTTCTACGAAATCATAACGGACATCACATCAAAACAACTGGCAAGCCAGTCGGTCCAAAGTCCAAATTACAAAGTAGCCTTGAGGAGGAGGAGATGCGGTTTGACATCTATAAATAATATTGTTTTCACCAATGCCAACAGTAAAGTGAGTCAGTCTCAAAAGATGTCCTCCTCAAAGTCACTCGTCTGCCTTGAGCGTTTAGTCACAGTGCTTTGGAACAGCCACTGAACGCACAACAAAACAAAACTCATTTTGTATGTTGAACATTATTACATTTTTCTGTAACATTTTAGATCGAAAGTACTGTATTGACCCAAATATAAGACAACAGTGAAAGCAATTTTAACAGTTGTTTCATGACCATTATCTTAAAACTAGCAACATAACTCCTCCTATGTAATAAGCTTTGAGAGATTTTCTTCTCAAGCGGGTCACGCTGTAGCGGGTGCATGTCTCCAGGTCACTGGTGTGCATATCATACAACATTTGCAGGTCTCCAGGTCACTGGTGTGCATGCATATCATCCAACATTTGCATTGGAAAATAAGGGAAATTGTCCAGAAAATAAGGGACATTTTTACCCATAAAATCAGTGTACCCCCAGGGATATACCAATTAGTCACAGGGGATATGTGAATAAAAATGAAAAACAATTCGCACCTAACACTGTCAATGACAAGTGTGCCTGAAAGCCTCACAGAGCAAGGAGAACGGAGCAGAAAGAACAGAGCACTCTGTCTCCTTTCAGTGAACTTTTATATATTTCATTTATACTGTATTGGTGTTCCAATCCCCGCATGGTGCAGCAGTGAAAACCTGTCACTTTGATCGTTGATTGTATGTATTTTTATTTTGTATACTGCTTTATGATGATTGTTAAAACTTTGTCCTTCAATTTGGTATTAAATGAATATGCAGAATTAAACCATAGCCATCGTGAGTGGACAAAAAAGTGAAGCTCCAATTCAACTCATTCAAACGGAAGGATGCCAACATCAAACTGGAATAAAACATGCTTGATGATTATCTATCAGTGTTTTTTAAGTGTGCAGGAGTAGGGGGGACATGGCTTCAGGACAAATGTCTAAAGGGGTACGCGACTGTAAAAAGTCTAGGAACCACTGCTTTAACTGATCTTTGATAGTGGGGAAATATGAATTATTATTGAAATACTGTATTTTGCTGTCACATGACACACAAAACTCAAGTCTGTAATGGCAATGACGCAGTGCTGCTACAATAAGGCCAGCCAACAACAGGTGGAATAACTGTATGTATAAACATGTTATAGTTGCCACTGCATAATGAGTTCATCCTGGTCACTTCTTGTTTTTAAATGCACGCTGTGTTTGACAGAGTAAGTGAGTGTATCGCTCAGCTCAGCGGGTGTTCCGGCCTATTCTGGGAAAGCATTGCCTGTTTGTTCGATGGTGATGAGAGCACCTCTCCTTTCTCAGCGTTCCTACTTACATGTGAGCAACAGATAAGCATGTTAGCCTTCTTGATGTGCTGCTTGGACCATTTGATGTCAACAGCATAGCATAGGAGAAAAAGTCACTTTGAAGATGACTTAACACACTAAATATCAGAGAGGCCCCCTATCTGGGGCTGCAGAACATTCCCCTTGCCAGTGAAAAAAAAGGTAAAATGTGACCATCAGCTACAGGAAAAGAATGCCTGTTGCAGTAGCCGCCATTACGCAATGTGTACCTGAAGCCCGGGATCATCTTGGCGAACCCTATGACCTTCTGGATGCTGTAGGAGACCAAGTCGGCCAGGTGGGGCAGCATGGACAGCTTGGTGTCCTCCTCGCTGGAGTCGGGGCTGCTGGCGCCATCCTGGTACATCATTAGCAGGTTGCTGAAGTTCATCTTAGTGTCCACCGACTCTGCTCGAGAGGAGATAGAATTAGCAGGAAGCAGTGGAAGCATTTGAAACCAACAGAAATAGCAAAGTGGTGCTCAAAGGTTAGACAAGGGTGAAAAGAGGAAAGTAGGTGAAACATGGATTAGGCTGAGAAAATCACAGCCAGAGAAGTTACATTTCTTTTTAAATAGAACCTGGTATTTATATACATTATAACACATTTTAACCAGCCTTTATAATAAAGTACAGTTACAAATATCAATTTTGGACCTCCAATAAAACATGTGGAACCAAGACCATACATTGCTGCATAATAACAACGTGTTGAAATTAAACTTTACAATTAAACTGGCATGCTGTTCAACTAATTCGACAACAACGACTACGTATTTTAGTGCAACACACACACACACACACACACACACACACACACACACACACAAAGTAGAAAGTAAAACTAACTAAATGCAATATTTCAGCCTGAGCATAGTGTTTTCAACACTCGCGATAGGTAACAAAGGTTCAACATTTGAAAGTACGGTAAAGAACTTATGAAGCAAAAGAGGTAAGCAGCAACTCTTGGAAGAAGGGTGCAATACTTGGCTCAGTTGGTCTGGCTGGTCAAGATTTGTCATGCTACCTTTCAGAGCTGCTCTGCATGTCTTCCAAATGGCGTGGCTTTTGTCGAGTTTCCCGTCCTTGTAAAATCCCCAGACTTTTCAAACTTTGGGTTTTTGTTTTGCTGATATGTTGAAAATCTTTCGCTGTGACTAGCAAATACTTTTTACATCCATTCTCATCTTCAGTCATGGTAAGCTACGGAGCATGCGTGACAGTCCTTTCACCAGCAGCCCAGGCGCTCTCGCTGTTTAAGAGACACACTGTCAAGCAATTGCTTGCCTTGGGATAACTGGTGCATGTCTCTACAATCAATTAATCTAAGGATTTATGGCCGATTCCTATTAATAAAGGAGGCTGCTACCAGCACAGCCGAATCGCTCACTTGTCAAACTGGATATCTGGTTGCATCGGTTTTGTCCACAACCCCAGTTATTGGACTGCACTCAGCACCAATAACAACCTTCATTTGGGCCGTGGATCGTCCTGTGTTGGATCCTCCGGCTCACGAGTGGTGTCATTTTTTTGTGTCTACCACTTTACTTTTTTGTTCCATAACCCAAATGATCTTTTAAGAAGTTTCAAACGACTGTCCTACTGCGTCCAACCTCAGCAGCAATGGCGCGCTACGAGAGGCCTTGCTTATGTAGCTCAACAATCCAACCACGTTAAAAGAGAGAAAGCTTTTTTGTGTTTGCGATCAAGAGATCACGACAGCGTGAATACCTGACATATGATGACACTGAATCCACATTTTTCCAAGATTTTGGGCTTTTCAAGTCTATGGTTTTAAACTTTAGATCAGCTGATGAACAGCCTATTTCACTTTAATGGTTGTTTGCAATAAATTGCTTACTCTGATTTTTTTTTCCTCACTCCCATTTCTTCTTTTTGCATTTTAAAGCGCTACTTAGAACCTCCCTAAAGTAAAACTGGACTTTTTTTGGAATCATCCACAATCCTTATGTGAAACATGAACACATATTTATTTCCCTTGTCTGTGTGTTAGTTAATGAGTTAGCATAAGGGAGCTAACAATGGACGTCATGGGACCCACCTATTTTGATGATAAAGCCCTCTAAAAAAAAAAAAAAACCTTTAACAAAGTTTTATCGTTTTATATACATGCTGTGATCATGCATTAACAGGTACATTCATGATAACATGTAATACTTACAGTATTTTGCCTTATTTTGATCATTTTAAACATGACCAAAACTTCTTTGCTAGGCGCATTGATTTCACAGTCGATAGGAGCTAATGCTACTCCACCAGAAGAATACAGTTCTTCGTGTTAGCTGCTACAATAACAATATCACTGTAGCTTGGTTAATATACAGGTCAGTTATGTAAATGGAACAATGTTGCTGTTTTGAGGGTTTTTTTAGGGCTTTATCGTCAAAATAAGTGGGTCCCATGACGTCCACTGTTAGCTGCCTCATGCTAACTTGTTTTCTCTCTTTAGAATGCTTAGAAAAGAGAAAGAAATATGTTCATGTTTCACATAAGGATTGTGGATGATGGGCAAATTTCCAAAAAAAGTGTGGTTTTCCTTTAAGATCCAACAGTGCAAAATTCTTTAAATGTTTTAACTGGTCTTAAAACACTCCTGATACACTCCTGATCTTAATCAGGTTTTAAGTAGAGCTACAATATGCAGAAGCAAGAAGGGGGAGTGAGACAAAAAACATTTTGAACTTTTGGAACAAAAAAAAAAAAAAAAATGAAGTAGGTTGTTTATCAGTTGATCAAAAGTTTAAGACCACAGGCTATAAAAGCCAAAATCTGCTCGAAATGTTAATTTTCTGTCAGGCATTCACACTGTCATGCCCTCCTGATGGCTAAAGCTAAGAAGCTTTCTCTTTTTCAACGTGGTCGGATTGTTGAGCTGCATAAGCAAGGCCTCTCGCAGCGTGCCATTGCTGCTGAGGTTGGGCATTTTTTTAAAGATCCTGAGCATTATGGAACAAAAAAATCAAGTGGTAGACCCAAAAAAAATCACACCTGCGCTGAGCTGGAGGACCTGATTGGCTGTCCATCAAGACACAGGGCGGTCTTTCACCCAAATTAAGGCCCTTACTGGTGCCGACTGCAGCGCAATAACCATCAGACGGCATCTGTGGGAAAAGGGTTTAAAAAACAAAAAACGAATTCAAAAACCACAAAACTGCTCATTTAGACTTTGCCAGGGAGCATCAAACATGATGAGAAAAAATGTAATCTTGACGGTCCAGATGGCTTCCAACGTTACTGGCATGACAAGGAGATCCCACCTCAGATGTTTTCTACCCGGCACAGTGGAGGGGGGTCCATCATGATCTGGGGTGCTTTTTCATTCAGTGGAACACCGAAGCTTCAGGTGGTGCGGGGTCGTCAAACGGCGGCTGCTGACGTGCAGATGTTGCAGCGGGCATCCCTCATGACTGAGGGCCCTCGTCTGTGTGGTAACAGCTGGGTTTTTCAACAGGACAACGCTGCAGTTCACAATGCTCGCTTGACCAAGGACTTCTTCAGAGAGAATAACATCACTCTTTTGGACTATCCTGCATGTTCCCCTCATTTAAATCCCATAGAGAACATTTGGGGATGGATGGCAAGGGAAGTTTATAAAAATGGCCGTCAGTTCCAGACAGTTGATGCCCTTCATGAAGCCATCTTCACCACTTGGAGCAATGTTCCCACTAGCCTCCTGGAAACACTCACATCAAGCATGCCCAAATTTTTTTGAAGTGATTAACAAGAACGGTGGAGCTACGCATTACTGAGTCCTACTGAGAACATTTTTTTTCTGGTTTGGAGAGTTTTTTTGTTATTTTTTGAGCGATGGTCTTAAACTTTTGATCAGCTGATAAACAGCCTATTTCAGTTTAATTGTTGTTTTCAATCAATTACTTTTTCAAAATGCTTTTTGTCTCACTCCCCCTTCTTGCTTTTGCATATTGTAGCTCTACTTAAACCTCATTAAGATCCAAATGTCCAAAATGCAAATTTGAGCAATTTTTCAACTGGTCTTAAGATTTTGATCAAGAGTGTATATATATATTTTTTTAGTGTGAACGCAGCCATAGTCTCATGCAGGGACTCACCAGGCGAGTGATTGAAGGAGTCAGAGGAGGCATCAGACAAAGAGTGAAGAGAGGCCGCTCTGCTGGCACTGCGCGTTACTGGACCTTCACGCACAGGAGGCTGCACACACACACATGCACACACACGGACACACACATAATAAAAGCACGTTTGACATCTTCGACAAATGACATCAGTATTTACAACAGTGTCCTCATGAGTACTGGTGTGTTTAAAGGGTCTTACGTAACCACCATTGAAATTAAAGCTGTACGTACAGTATATCTTACCGTAAATGGTGAATTCCAAAAGCTACAAAGAAATTATAAGCAAATGTTGTGTAGTCTTGACACATATTGCTTTTGTCAAGACTCCAAAGAAAAAAGTGTTTGGCCTTGAGAATGTCATAACAATTGCAAAAAGGAAGTCACCTTGAGTTGAGGTAGCTGCATGAACAGACCTCCATAAATCCACACATTTATTTTATTCTAGCGGCAGCAGTGTGTGATTCATGTGACTGTGACTCATGCTTGCTTTGAAGTCACGATGCTGCTCCTTTGACTACAACTTTCCTTCACCTCATCATGTGCAATTTATCAAACTTGACTAGCTAAAAAGGACCTTATGGTGATTTTTTTGGTTAACTTGTCTTGACCAACAGAAATGTGAGTGCACCCTTCAATTTCACATTCAATTGAGCTCACCTCCCAAACACACCCTCGTCTTTGTTGCTAGCTGCAACAGTATGAAGTGGACTTAGTGGCTTTGGCGAGAGAGGGGTGAACGTTAAAATGGACTCACCCTAAAGCGTGAGAAGTCTGCATAGGAGGCATCATAAGTCTTGTGATGAGCTTCCACCAATGAAGTGATGATCTGGGCCTGCTCGTCATTAAGCCGAGGCTTGGACGCTTCCTTGGCCGCCTCCTCCTCCTTCCTCTTCATGATCATGTCCTTCTTCCTCTGGACCTCTTCATCTGTGAGGATGACTGGAAGACAAGGGACAAACACACCTTATAGTGTATCAATCATAGCAATAAATACAATCAGTGTTTGTTGATAAATTGGCTCTACAAAACATTTGTCTTTTGCATTGTATTATTCACCCCTATTGTGTTGGCTGTGCTGTTATTTTCTGAAAAATACACCACATGGTGGTGCTGTTATTAAATCCCAAAGTTTGACTACACAAGTCGAATTGACTTGAAATTACTCGCAGCTACAAAACACCCACTGTAGCTTTGGGTTGTTTATCCCAGTCACCACGAAATTTGATTACAAACCGTTAGGACCGTAAGGACTGCCAAACACACGTCTGAAAAATTTGAGCAAGATTGCTTTAAAGTAGGGATGTCCGATATTGGCATAAAAAGCAGTCAGTTGCTGCAGTCCATTTCACAAATCCAACAGTGACCCGATATAAAGCCCATGTGATCACTACAACAGTGTTTGCTAGCGTGCTAACACAATAGCAAAGTGCAGGAGTGATGTCAGCCGTGTGGCAGTAAAAAGACATCGCAGTTGAGTGCAAAACTTGTCATGCACAAGTTTTCAATGGTTGTGCAGAATTGGGGAAGTTTAATACGACCAACCTCATCACACATATGAAGCAGCATCACACGAGAAACTCTCACGAGATGGCAAAAAGTCATTAGCTATAACAGAAAAGAGTGAGCTCCTGTTGGTGATGAGTAATGTCGGGTTTAAACACTTCATTGGGCATGTCAAACCTAGCTATATTATGCCTAGCTGCCGCTCCATTGTGGATAAAACGATACCCCACATGGACAGTATAAAGAAGTCAATAGCAGAGTTCTTCTCATAACTACTGTTGCAGACTATTGCTCTCTGTTTGAGTAATATCACTTGATCACTTTTCTAACATTCTACACTACAAAATAATTAATAAATGTATGTATGGTTCATGGGAGCCATCCAATACTGAGCATCTCTAGTTTAAAGACATCCTGTCATCAAACACATTGTCTTTGCAGGGGCAGGAGCAGGACTTGGCAACTAACTGCCCATAAATCATTGACCATTTGTCTAATGACAACAAAACTTTGACAATTTCTGTATTAGACGTATGCTAGCATGTCCTGTTAAGCATTTTGAGCACAGCCCTTAAGGGGTACCACAAATGTCCTTTACAAGCATGTAAAAAAAATTAGTACATCCCATAGGGTCTGGCACTTGACAACAAAATGAACAGCATTAATAATGGGGAAATATACAGATGTTTGACAACAGTTTTGGCTGTACAAAAAAAAAAGGGAACACTTGAAGCTGCAATTTAAGTTTTAAATATGTCAAAAGCATACATTTCCTGAAGTTGAACTGTCGTATTTTGCTGCATCTTCATATGGCTAATGCAGCTGGCGCTGGGATGTTTAAGTGCCTTTTGCCTTATTCATGCTGCTGCAAGAGTCGAGACTGCAGGAAGAGCGGCACGACCGAGGATGGTCGAATAGTTTAAACAGTGTTTATAGTTACTATTTTAGATTTGACACGACTGGGGGGCTCTTTGGGGAAATCGCCAGCTTTGCATGCGATCTCCGCATGTCGCGCAGTGTTATGTGACGTCGGAAACCTTATATGCCATTCATCACCAATGGAAACGTGCTTAAATATTTCAAGAGTGGTATTCCATTGAAGGAAGTTAAATTCTGTATTTTGAACAACTTGCAATAAAAACAGAAATGCAGACTTTTGGGTTGAAGTGCTCTAAGTGCTTCCCCAGAGATGTCAACAATTACTGTATATCAAATTATAATTACAATATATACAAAATTATAAACAATTATATAATATACAATTATATTAAAGTTTCAAATGACTATCTTACTGCGTCCAACCTAAGCAGCAATGGTGTGCTGCGAGAAGCCTTGCTCAAGCAGCTCAACAATCCAACTGTGAGAAAGCATTTTTGCCTTTGCCGTCAAGAGATCATGACAGTGTGAATACTTGACAGAAAATGTCATTGAATCCACATTTTTGCCATGATTTTGGCTTTCAAAGGTGGTGGTCTTAAACTTTTGATCAGTCGATGAACAGCATGTTTCACTTTTGTGCTTGTTTTCAGTAAATTGTTTACTCAGCTTTTTTTTTGTCTTGCTCCCATTTCTTCTTTTTGCATTTTGAAGCCCTACTTAAAACTTACTGTACATCCAACAGTGCAAAATATAAATTATTGCCGTTTTTCAACTGGTCTTAAAGGAAAACTGCACTTTGGAATGTTGCCCATCAACCACAATCCTTATGTGACAAATGAACACACATTTCTCTCTTTTCTGTGTGTTCTAAAGATATAAAAACAGATTACTGCACCTGATGGGCTACACCTATGCCGTCGACAAACACCTCCAAAAACGTCCAACAAGACTTTATGGTTTTATATCCATGCTGTAACCATGTAGTAACGAGCAAATTCATGATAACATGCAATAGTTACAGTATTTTGCTGTATCTTGGTCCTTTTAAGCATTACCGGAACTTCCTTCCTGGGTGCATTGATTTCACATAGCAACATACAAACGAACGCCTACACCTAGGAATAACTTTTCCAAACTCAAAAATAAAAACAGCAGCAGCAGTAGCATCAGCTCCAATATGTAGCATAACCATTTGGTAGTGGCTTGAGGCATTGTGAGCGCGGTGCTGACGCTCTGCGGGCGAGTGTGTGGTGAAGCGAGTCGGTAGCCAGTGTGGTGTGGCAAGGTGTCAATGCGGCAGTAGCGTAGTTCGATCGGCATAACAACTTCTTGTTTTTTTTCCATTTATTTTTTATTTATTTATTTTTTATATGTCGCTTGTTGTCACCCCACACTGAAAGCCACTTTTTTGCCGTGTTGGATCGGACGTGGTTACCAGGCGACTGCTGCTGCTGCTGCTGCTAGTATAGTTCTGCTTAAACTGATCTAAAATATATTTTTAAAAAACACTGTAGTTTGGAGCATTCCGTGCATCTGAAGCTGAGGCTTCTGGCAATATTGTCATTCCTGCAGGCCTGTGGTCCATGCTGTTCATATAAACACAATCCATTCCTGGAACAAAGTTTACACTTTACTGACTGTGGACAAGACATTCACAGCTGTACTTTGAATCATTTCTAGAAATGAAATCATGGACATACAGTATGTGATAAATAATAACAACTTCATGTGATAAATGGTGCAGCAACTTGATATACTCACGAAAGTAGTAGCAAGGCACATAGTAGTAGAAATAGGAAGCTAGGCCCTGTTTTGATGGCTCTAGTAGTCGCCATTTACCCCAAAAAGCCTCAGCCCGTATTATCCCTGTTGACTCTCTGCCACAGTGACTGATTACCCATGAAGTGCTCAACTGTGTAGACAGACAGCCCGACTGCCAGACGGACCGCCACTGCCAAAAAAGAGCAAGGCCCAAAGCCACGGGTCACAGCTTACACAGATATGATGTGGCCAGTACAACTGCAGCTAAAGACATTGTACTTAGCCTGACATTGATTTTAAACGTATTTGTTTAGGTTAATGTGGAACTGGTGTACTATTAAAAGGAAAGAATAAGAGTCTGTATACAGGTTACGCATTACCATCTGGTCTCAAACTTGAGAAAAAAAAACACAAACAGTGAATTGACCAATAAGCTGGCAAGGATGACAATTATTTAGTGCTCAGGTGGTGCTATTTTTACTAAACACTGGTCATTTGCTAGGAGTCTGTAAACAACTATGTTTGAAGTGGCTTTTGAATGATTGCACTCTGGACTGCAACCACAGGCACAGCGTTTCATAACCCTCACGATGTGGTCCATGGCGAAAACAGGAACACCAACAGTTTGGCTACACTGTACGCTGTAAAAAGGCCTCCAAAAGAATCCAGCCACTTAGCTAATTTGGTTTTGCGTCTCTTTTAACCTGCCCTCATTAATTAGGCTTTGGCTGTCCGTCCAAATTCGCCCCAATGCCAGCACACACACACAGACCACTCCTTGTGGCGAGGACATCCAATTGTGTAACATGAAAAAAAGTCACTGGTGAATAGGCACAGTTTGGTCACAGTTTGGCACGCAGCATCAAAGCTGCTATTGTAGGCGGAGTTTGAGCCAACCAGTTTCTTGCCAAGACTGAGCACCACTAGCTGCATTATTTAGGCATTACTTTACAAACAACCAAACCATCACAGAAACATCTTGAGCGGGCCCAAAGCACTTGGCGAGAGAACAGTTTACATTTTGTAAAGTGACTAATTGAATGTGGTAGCCTGAACAGGGAGAGCTTCATGGAGGTCCACTTTGAATCAGGAACATAAAACCAGAAAGAACTAACAGAACTAACTTCCAGTAGCCCTGACTGTCAGCTAAATTTAATTTAACAGTGAAACAAACGTCAAAAGATCTTTGGTGTTAGTCATGAACAGTGTTGGAAAACCGGTTTAATGTAACAATGAATACACACCCAGCATTTTGATAGCAATAACTTTCCTGAAGAACTAGGAACCTTTACAGGCCCCCTTTTCACCGCAGGACGTTTTATCGTTTACCAGGGATTTTGAAAAAGCTCTGCGAGATTCCAACAAAGTTTAATCCTCAAGCTTTTCCTGAAAAAAAAAAGTACCTAGTAGAGGGGTCGGACTTTTCAAATTCCCCAGAGTTCTACTACTCCCCACTGTCATCAGCATGACAGCATTCAATACATTTTGCAGTACTTTGTGGTGCAGTGCAGTGCAAAATGTTGCATTGACAGGTTTTCAGTTTCTACTTTCTGCTATTCACCTTCAGTTAAATTTTTTTGTTTCAACTTATTGGACTTTGAAATGGACTTTCATTCAGTTTCAAATATTCTTACAGCTCTAAAGTGGCCACAACATGAAATATAGCACTAATTGCACAACCATTGTTACTAAGGGGGCCAGATTCAGACTTAAGGTAACAATAATTTAATTGTACACGGCTAGAAACGACACCACTTCAAAACACCTCCACAAAATAACGCCTTAAAGAGGCATAAGACAGTCAAAATGGATCATTTTAACTACAACAAAGCATGGTGGGAAACGTGTAATCCCCCAATTCTGCAGCTGCTCATTCGGGTTACACATTTTGCGTTGACATGGTTTGTGTTGACATAAAATACTGCAGCTTTTGCCTTGACCTTGAGAGAATGACAAAGAGGTGGTCGATCAACAATCACTTTATTGAAACGAACAACCATAGACATATATCCGCAGCCGTTTGCCCCTTCCCTATTCCTGGCTCATCCAGTCAGCAGTCAGAAACTATTGAAAAGTAGACATCTCAAGCAGGAATGAACGGACACAAACACAGATACTTTCAAAAATGCCTTTGACCTTTTCCATTTTTTACCTTTTACACTTATTTTACCAGTTAACCAGTTATTGATGCAATACATCATTGACCAATTTTGTCCAGTACTTCAGAAACGGTTGGAGCTTGGCTGGGCTTGGGCACACAGGACTCACCTCCCATGGTGACATCAGCTGATGTGCGCAGGGTTGAACAAAACAAACCCACGAAAAGCAGCAGGCCCAGACAACATCTCAGGCCGTGCACTTCGGGTTTGCTCATCAGAGCTAGCTGATGTGCTTGCTGACATATTTAACCTGTCGCTTGCACAAGCATCTGTACCGACCTGCTTTAAATCCACCACCATCATGCCCGTACCCAAGATGAGCTATGTGACCTGCTTGAATGACTATCGCCCTATAGCACTCACTCCTATTGTTATGAAGTGCTTTGAAAGGATAGTCATGACCCACATCAAAAAGAGCATCCCGGCCACTGTGGACCCTCTACAGTTTGCATACCTCCAGAAACGGTCCACTGATGATGCAGTCAACACTGCCATCCACACAGCCCTTTCTCACCTACAGGGCCAGGACACATATGTCAGAATGCTATTTATAGACTATAGCTCTGCTTTTAATACAGTCAGCCCCCACAAACTCACAAATAAGCTCCTCACACTTGGCCTGTCTCCCTCCCTCTGTAACTGGGTGTTTAACTTTCTCACAATCAGTCAGAGTCCACAATCGCACATCCAGCTCAAGAATTGCAAGCCCTGGGACCCCACAGGGGTGTGTGCTGAGTCCACTCCTCTACACGCTCTTCACCTACAATTGCGTGGCCTCCCAGAACAACACCAGTATCATTAAATTTGCGGATGACACTACAGTCATCGGCCTGATCACTGGTGGGGTTGAAACATCATACAGAAGAGAGGTGGCGGACCTCATAGCTTGGTGTCATGATAACAACCTCCTTCTCAATACAGATAAGACTAAAGAGATGATCATCGACCCAAGAGCAAGGGAAAAGGAGCCGCATAGACCCCTGTTTATTGATGAGACTGAGGTGGAGAGGGTGAAAACCTTCAAGTTCATTGGCACACACATCAGCGAGGACCTCACCTGGTCTCACAACACCCAACAAATGATCAAGAAGTCCCAAAGGAGACTGTACTTCCTGAGAAGACTGAGGAAATTTGGCATGTCCACCAAAATCCTGAGTTGCTTCTACAGATGCACTATCGAAAGTGTCCTTACCGCCTCCATCACTGTTTGGTACGGTAACTGTACAACACGTGATAGGAAGGCACTCCAGTGGGTGATCAAGACCTCACAGAACATTGTTGGGGCAGCCCTCCCCTCACTGCAAGACATTTATAAATCTAGAGTCCTACGCAGAACACACAACCTCATCAAGGACAGCACGCATCCACAACACTCATTATTCACACTCCTACCGTCAGGCAGACACCACAGGAGTTTGAAGTCCAGGACCACAAGACTGGAGAACAGCTTTTACCCACAGGCCATCAGGCTTCTCAACGAAGCATTCACACACGCCGCACGCAACACACGCACACACTCGTAGCACTATATATATATTTATTTATTTATTTGTATTAATGTCTCTTCTGTTGTTGTTGCTTAATTTGCTGGTATTTATGTTTCTGATGTTCTTATTCATTTTCTTGTGTTTTTCTTTCTTTTTTTGGGAGAATGAACAGAACAAGAATTTCATTGCATAGCAGAACTACCTGTTTTACTGTGCATATGACAATAAAACTCTTGAATCTTGAATCTTTTCTAATGGGATACAGCCTCTGTACACATTGCTAAAAAATCCTCAACAAAGTGTAATGTCCGTGCTTGTGGTTAAGACATAGTCATCAAAGCAATTCCAATTGCGTTATTAATGTAAGATATTTTTTATGACTCATTTTGTTTACACAATTAGACAGTATGTGGTGAACAGCGCTCTTATTTTGAAGGTCAGTAGTTTGTTTTTTGTGTTGAGAATGTCTGTTGAATGTTAAGACGAGCTGGGAGTAAGAATAAATGTGCCTCTCATCCTTATTTCACTCAGAACTTCCACAACGTGAATGGGCATTGTAAAACGCTCCTTTGCATTCACAAGCGGTAAAACACAACACGGTGTTAACACTGATACGGAGTGAGTTGCACACATACAGCCGCACTAGCATACTCTGCTAAACTAAGCTAACCCCGCTGGCTTCCATTCATGCGCCGTAAGAGAGTTTAGAAAGTTTTTTCTCCAACTTTTGCCGGTATTTCAGGTCGCTGTTTCGACAACGCGATGACAGCATTTCATTAACATTATATATGAATGTCTGCAAGATTCCACGTTTAACAGTAGATTCTGTTTTTATTGGACAATTCCGCAATTCTGTCTGTGATTCCGCAGAAATCATAGGGCCCTGTAAATATGATTCTTTGACCCTTTGGCGAACTACTCAGAAACTGGAAACGAGCTACCTGTTGGAAATGTGAGGGTAACTTGAGCCACATCACACACTGAAACAATTAAAAACAATACAGAAAAAAACCCCACTAACCACAGTGGTTCTGACTGCCGAACATCTTCCCTGCAGCATCGGGACACCGAGCACCACTCTCAGGCTGAGTGCCAACAAAAGACGCCGCTGTTGCGTAGCCAGAAGGCTTTTATCAGAGACGGACAACCGATTGACTTCAATTATATAATATAGGCCCCTTTGTTGCTTAGCTTTTTAGCTAGACAGGATATGTTAGAGCAGTGTTCAGGAAGCTTTTTAGCTAAGACAGCCATTAAAGCCACATATGTGTACAAATGTGTATTTGTGAGAGCCATATAATATTTTTAACACTGAATACAACTAAATGTGTGTATTTTTAGACAAGACCAACAACTTTGCATTTATTCTTTTTAAAAATGTTGCTATATTGAAGCTAATCAATAATAAATAAAACTAGAAAAAAAAACATTCTGTGGATGTTTTCAATGGGCCTGCCCTCGCAATTACTAGATTCTTGCAGGTCACTACACCCCTGATCAAAATCTTAAGACCAATTGAAAAATTGTGAGAATTTGCATTTTGCAAATTTGGATCTTAATGAGGTTTATGTAGAGCTACAATATGCAAAAACAAGAAGGGGGAGTGACACAAAAAGCACTTTGAAAAAGTAATTTATTGAAAACAACAATTAAACTGAAAAAGGCTGTTTATCAGCTGATCAAAGATTTAAGACCATCGCTCAAAAAATAATAAAAAAAACTCTCCAAACCAGAACAAAAAATGTTCTCAGTAGGACTCAGTAATGAGTAGCTCCACCGTTCTTCTTAACCACTTCAAAAAATGTTTGGGCATGCTTGATGCGAGTGTTTCCAGGAGGCTAGTGGGAACATTGCTCCAAGTGGTGAAGATGGCTTCACGAAGGGCATCAACTGTCTGGAAGTGATGGCCATTTTTAAAAACTTCCCTTGCCATCCATCCCCAAATGTTCTCTATGGGATTTAAATGAGGGGAACATGCAGGATGGTCCAAAAGAGTGATGTTATTCTCTCTGAAGAAGTCCTTGGTCAAGCGAGCATTGTGAACTGCAGCGTTGTCCTGTTGAAAAACCCAGCTGTTACCACACAGACGATGGCCCTCAGTCATGAGGGATGCCTTGCGCCGTTTGACGACCCTGCACCACCTGAAGCTTCAGTGTTCCACTGAATGAAAAAGCAGCCCAGATCATGATGGACTCTCCCCCTCCACTGTGCCGGGTAGAAAACATCTCAGGTGGGATCTCCTTGTCATGCCAGTAACGTTGGAAGCCATCTGAACCGTCAAGGTAAAAAAAAATTTTATCAGAGAATAAAACTTTTTCCCACCTTTCAATGTCCCATGTTTGATGCTCCCTGGCAAAGTCTAAACGGGCAGTTTTGTGGCGTTGAAGGAGACGAGGTCTTTGAATTTGTTTTTTGTTTTTTTTGAGCAGATTTTGGCTTTTATAGCCTGTGGTCTTAAACTTTTGATCAGGTGATAAACAACCTATTTCAGTTTTTTTTTTGTTTAAATTACCAGCTCCACATTTTTATTTTGTCTCACACCCCCTTTTTGCTTTTGCATATTGTAGCTCTACTTAAAACTCATTAAGATCCAAATGTGCAAAATGCAAACACTAGAAATGTTTCAACTGGTCTTAAGATTTTGATCTTTTTAGCAGGGTTCACTTAGTTTAGCTAGTGCAGCTGTGTGTGTGTGTGCACGCCAATCAGGCTGAATAAGAATATTGGATGGGCATAATTTCACCGTGTTGTGTTTTACTGCTTTAATGGAAGGACCATTTTACAATTCCCATTGACAACGTGCAAGTTCTGAGTGAAAAAAAGACGAGAGGCACGTTTATTCTTGCAACCAGCGAGTATCAACCGTCAATTGCCATTCTGAACACACACAACACATTCCGGCCTTCAAAATAAGAGCGCTCTTTTAGCTAAGACAGCCATTAAAGCCACATATTTTAAAATGTATTTTAAAATATTTTTCTTATTGTGCAATTGTAATTACATCTGTGACTACATCTTCCTTAATCAGAATCACAGGCATTACAGTTTGTTGAAGATGTTGTAGTAATATGTGCTGAGGCTGACATCGCATTAGAAAAGTTAGCTAAGCTACATCCATTTCTCAATGACTGGACAAAATGGGCCAATGGTGTATTGCATCAATAAATGTAAGCATGTTTGCATTTTATTCAATAAACCAAATAGAACACACTCTTGCTGGTAAAATAACTGGAGAAGGTAAAAAACTGAATTCTAAAAAAAAAAAACGGAATTTGGGAAAAAATAAAACAGATTTCATAGGGCACTAAGAGAGATGTGTTAAAAAAAAGTCATATATTCTAAATCACACCACAAATTGGTCTATAACCATGTCAAATGATTAGTCCTACCCTAAAAGTATTTTGCACACCCATTTTTTCCAATTTGATCTTTTATTGGATGGACTTTTATTGGATCTTTTATTGGATTAAGGACCTGACTCATAGAGGTTTGTTACAAAAGCCAAACAATATTGTTGGTCATGCTGTGTAATGGAAAAAGTAAATTCAGCAATACTTTCGTTGCATTATGTTTAATGCTTTGAAGAGCTATTTTCATAACCATATCCAATCCCACAAAATCATGTTTGTAACAAAAGCTTATTAGTATTATTGAAAAATAAACCAAAAAAAACATTGGTACCGGATTGGATTGGATTGGCAAGACGATAAAAAAAATCGGATCGGAAGCCAAAAAATGTGGATCGGGACATCCCTAATAATAATACTGAAGTATAAATAATTACAAATATTTCAGTAGAAATTATGAATGGGCCTACCCTCGCAATTACCCCTGGTACAGAGTTGTATCCTTGCAGGTCATCGATTTGCCCACTGTATTGGTAATGTGGACATTGGGATCGTTCCACCCACCTCTTTCTATGGTTTCAAATTACTCTGCAGGACGAATCATTTCATTGGATTTTCATTGGGTTTTCATTGGATCTAGACTGACACCATGTCAACGCATGTGTAATATACCTCACCCACCCCCCACTCCCAAAAAAAAGATTTGAGTAATTACAACATAATCGTTTTTTTTTTCTTATATCGTATCCATGGCGCAAGTGGATACATTATAAGTCCTCTTCTCTTAGATGTATAGATTATTTTTGGTTTTATTTCGCCACTGAAAAAATACAGAGAAAAGCCTTTTATATTTGTAACCCAGCGAAACTAATAGCAGGTTGATATAAGCATTAATGAGGAATAGTAGTATGGGCTGCTGCGCTTTCACTTGCAGGCCCATAATACATTTTGAATAGTAGTATTGGCTGCTGCGATTTGCTTGTGGGCCCATAATAAAACTGGAATAGTAGTATGGGCTGCTGCTCTTTGCTTGCAGGCCCATAAATACTTCTTACCATTAATGTGACTTCTGGTGCTGCATGGTTTTGCTGATGGCTTTCTAGTCTGGTTGATACGTGTTGAGGTTAAGCTTCATGTCCTTCACTTGTGTTTCCTCCACTTGATTTGCCTTCTTGATGGCACGATCGTGAACAGTTCTTGCTGGCAGAGGCATGTCTTTTATTTGTTTGATTATCTTGTCTTTATCTGAAAAGTCGTCAAAAAGTTGATTCGCAACATCAAGCATGCATGTTTTGGCATATTCACCATCTGTGTATGGCTTTCCGCTATTGCTAAAGAACCAGCAAAGTTGGCCGAAGACCAGTCAGCTTGTCGGCTCCATGCACGAAGTTACTGCTGACGAGCTTGCACTCTGGACAGTAGCTCTTGGCATGCTTTCTTCCGGCTGTCCCCCATTGGACATTTAGAAGCAAATGTAGCATGGCGTGTGTGGAAGTGCCGCTTTATATTTGACCGTCGATTAAATTTTATCACTGCATATTGGACACACCGCCAAACCCACTCTCTCCACAAAGCCGAGTTCCTCTGTCCAATTGGGCTGAAATGTATGGTACTCCTCATCTTTCTTTCTTTTCACTATTTTCTTTTTGTTATCCTCTTCGTCAACAATGTTTGTGCTACATGACACTGACTAAAGGCGTGACGTTTACTTCTTCACTTCTCAATGACCCGATAGGCTACCGCATTATCTAACTATAATCGTGTTTTGGCGTCTGACCCAGTAAATATCGCAAGGACAGATGGCATTGGCTCTAGCCATCAACATTGCTGTAGAAAATTAATAGATGCATTAGAATGTTTTATATTTTGAACATAATTTTCAACTGTGATTTCTGTAACATTTTACTTTAAAAGGTCAGCAAAAAAAGAAAAGAAAAAAATGTTATAGTGTTAAGAAATGTTTTAGAGCCAGATGCAGACATCAAAAGAGCCATAGGTTCTTGACCCCCGTGTTAGGGAATGAAATACAACACAGATAAATGTCTTTGTGTGAAGATAGAAAGCCATTGTTGATGCTTCGAGTACCATCCCCATGCTTCACTGCGGCTCCTTTATGTCACTTACTGCTTGCCTTGTCGCCAATTATAAATGAATTACTTCTAGCTAAACTCTTTTATATTAGACTTCTCTTTGAGCCCGCCATATGCTATGGCCTTTCCATTTCATAGCAACTACTTGTATTGTCTGTCTCCTTGGAGTAAAGTAGATCCGTTTACACGCTGCCTTTGATTCGACTGAGCCAGATCCCTCTGAATGTCTTTAACTATGAGATTAAATCCAGTGCAGTTTCCTTCAAGCTAACCTGCCTCTAATTCGTCCCAGCCACATGAAGTCACTACCACTTAACCACCACATAAACTCAAAACACTGACGGTAGTGTACACAACTGACATAAAGTACTTAATGTAGTTTAACATCTTTTGAAAAACCCGCAAGGACATGTTCTCGTCTAAGATTACAGTGTCAACAAGTCATATAGGCGTACTCACACTCTTTCATCATGCCGATGTCAATGCAGCGCTTGAGGCGACAGGCCTGGCAGTGACGGCGGTTGTCTTTGGTGATGGTACAGCTTCCGTTGAAAGGGCAAGTAAAGGAGGCCTTACGCTTCATACTGCGCCTGCAGGAGTGAAAAGTATCAGGTACACTCATCAACAGTAATTTATGACCTACGGCTGCAGTTCAATTACATTGAAGGGAAACCCGCTCGAGAAGCACATTAAATAACTGTAAAACAAGACGTGTCCAATTAAAACCCTTATAATGATAATAGAATTTTTACCTTCGCTATATGCACAATTACCGTATTTTCACGACAATAAGGCGCACTTAAAAGTCTT
Organism: Dunckerocampus dactyliophorus; assembly: GCF_027744805.1. Classification (NCBI taxonomy): domain Eukaryota; kingdom Metazoa; phylum Chordata; class Actinopteri; order Syngnathiformes; family Syngnathidae; genus Dunckerocampus; species Dunckerocampus dactyliophorus. The sequence continues at coordinate 17,996,194 of NC_072819.1, read as the reverse complement.
AAATTTTCTCCAAAATGGATGTGGCGCCTTATAATGCGGCGCGCTTATGTGTACACCGAGTTCCAAAATCTGTTAATGTTGTTGTGTGACTTTGATGAGCGCTCCGCTTGACTGACTGGAAGCATTTCCTGCCAACACGCTGCTTATATAGACGAAAGGCGGACGTGACTGAGGACAGCATGCGGACGTTAAAGGGGGAAGGGTGGGCGTGAAAGAGGACGCTAATGGCACACCCCTAGTAGGTAGTACATAGTGCCAGTATGTGCATTGTGCAAAACAACATCGGTTTGGCTAAGGACCCTTGAAAACGCCACCTACAAAGACACAGGCTTATGAAGCACAGGTTAAACTGCAAGCTATCACTTACAGTACACGGGGGAACATGGGAATCGAGCAGCCATTAGAGAATTCAAGATCAACGAAACGGCGCCATCTATCCATCCGGGCAAGGACTACCATGGCGCAGCAACTCCGATAGCAGTAAAAAAAAATTGCCGACAAACACATCCAGCCCAACCACATCACCAACATGGACGACGCACCGCTCACTTTTGACATCCCGGTGAACCACACTGTAGAGAAGAAGGGGACCAGCACGGTAGCGATACACACAACGGGGCACGAGAAGTCGGCTTTTACTGTTGTGCTTGGTTGCCATGGTAATGGACAGAAACTGCCACCTGTAGTGATTTTTAAGAGGAAGACGCTGCCTAAAGAAAAGTTTCCAGCCGGAGTCATCGTTAAGACCAATCAAAAGGGCTGGATGGACGAGGAGGAAATGGCTGAGTGGCTGAGTGGCTGAGTGGCTGAGTGACGTGTACGTAAAGACACCGGATGTTTTTTTTCCACGCGTCACCGTCCCTGTTGATCTGGGACTCCATGCGCGGCCACCTCACAGCCACTGTGAAAAACCAAGTGCAGCAAATGAACTCGGAGCTTAACATCATTCCAGGAGGATTGACGAAGGAACTTCAACCGCTGGACATCGGTGTAAACAGGGTGTTCAAACTGAAGTTGCGAGCGGTGTGGGAGCGATGGATGATAGATGGAGAACACAGCTTCACTAAGACTGGGAGGCAGCAACGGCCAAATTACGCCACAATTTGTGAATGGATTGTGGATGCTTGGGCTAACGTGTCTGCTTGCACTGTTGTTCGAGCTTTCGCAAAAGCCGGCAACATTTCTGAGGAGCCGCACGGCAACGACACTGACTGACAATGACGAGAGGGAACCTGGTGTTTGATGGAGAACTTACCCCGCTGTTCATTTCGGATACAGAAAATGAGGACTTTGATTTGTGGATGAGGATTGATCAAACATAACGTGAGTACATTGTTAAATACTTCAAGATAGTACAACCCAACTCAGTCTTGCTCCTGCTGCCTTTTTAAAAACATACGCTAGCATGGATGCTAGCGTATGTTTTAGCGTGCATGCATGCGAGCGTATTGTAGCGTCACTGGGCCCACGTCCTGTTCCCCAGCGTGCTTTGCCGTAGTGTTTTGGTGCAAATGCTCTTAAAGTTACATGTTTGAGCTACATAGTTGTTAGTTATTGTTCTGCACAAAAAGCGGTAGTGTCTTGTCTGTTTTTGTCTATCTGCTGCGTTGCTGTATGATGTTTTTAGTTGTGCACCATGACTGCGATGACCTTCCGCGATTTCCAGTGGGTCTGTATGAGAGATCTGTTCTTAATCTGCCCAAAGAAATAAAGCACTATCGCTTACTCGCTGACTCCTGAGCGCCCGTATGTTTGACTGCCTGCGCCCAATAATACGGTATGTAAATGTGTTAAATACAGAAATAGCACTGTAACTGAGACTGCGCCCTTTAATACGGTGCGCCTTATGGTCGTGAAAATACGGTAAGTCCAAAAAAAACCCAGATCCAGTCTTCTAGTGAAATTACAATCAATCACAACACAATCTGGTAATTGCATGTAAGAACACTGTATTGTAAGAAAAAAAGTGTTAGTGCCTGAAAGAGGAGAAAACAAACAACAATTGATGACAGATGAATAATGTCGCTTGAACAGGTGCATACATGTTAATGAAGGGAGCAGAAAAACACACCTTCTTACAAAAACAGGTAAGTCAAGCAGGGTTGACTCTTTACTATCAGTCATTAACTATAGCTATATTAATTGTTTATTATAGTAAGTTACAGGAAAGGTAAGTAATACTGTAAATTCTGGATTATTGATACCTGAACATTAGCCACACCCACCAAATTTAAAAGAGAAAAAAAAGTTTATACATATACTGTATAGGCCACACTTGTCCAAGTGTCCACGTTATATAGAGGGATATTTACACAGAATGACAGTCAACCTTGCAATCCTACCTACACTCGTGTTCCCAGCTCCAATAAATGAGATGTGAGACGCTTATTTTCCCACATCAGAGTTCAACAGCTGCCGCGATCTGAGCACCCCTAGCAGAACTCTACACTTCAAACTTACTTAAGATTTATCAGATCAAAACACGACCGCTACGTAAGACTTCAAAACATGTGATATTAGAGTCCACTTCACAACACCAATTCACTACTTCCTGACTCAGCAATCCAAGGCTATGTTCACACTGCAGGTCAATTCCCATTTTTTTGCTCATAACTGACCTGTATCTGATTTTTTCATGTCAGTGTGAGCAGCACAATTCTGACTTTTTCAAATGTGACACACGTCATTCGTATGTGGATATAAATATGTATGCGATGAGATCATGCGACTGCAGTATGAACGGTCAGGTCGCAAATATCCGACCTATACGTCAACAAAAAGCGTGTATTGCCATGCTTACCGAGGCTTTAAAGGTACTCACGGATGTAGGTAGTCATGGAAAGGTGTGGTTTATCGTGCAAGACTTGGATATAGGTACTCACCGATGTAGGCAAAAAATATTCTCATGCGAAAATTATTTTTAAAAAGTGTTAGTGAAGCAGCTCTCGTCATGTCTCACCACTCCTGCCACCGACATAACACCCACACACGCTTTGGAACAGACGTGGCAGCAAGTTGTCTACGAACTGCTATAGTCAAAATTCTCTATCTTCTATACAGAATCATTTGGTTGAGAAAATATTGACTCCCGATGCAGAAAATCTTTGAAATTGCCACAAACACACTAAGGAGAGCACACTACCAATGTGCGGATCGATAATGAAATATCGATCCTTCCGATACAGCTCTTCATGCTCTAAAGTCGATTCTGAAATCCAAATAGTAATACTTTTGATACATCATCTATATGATTTTGTCCTTTGTTTTTTCTATGTTGTATATTAGCTTGTCTATATTGTAAATCACCCCACAACCTCAGTATATATACTGAAGTACACTGAGGTATACTTCAGGGTTTAAAATAAATCAATAAATTTCTATGATCCCTTGTATTCTTTATGCTCTAATTTGAAATATTGTACACTACTTTTTAAGATGTACCAGACACAAAAGGTGAATTTCCACATAGTATTGGATCGGTATCGCAAATACCTGAATTTTACCCAGTATCGGATCAGAAATGAAATCAATGGTATCGCACATCACTAGAGCACACACCGCATCAATCTTTACTTCCGTAAACACATGGAAATGCAAGTGATGTCGTGCTTTTGCATATGCACGTCACTTTCCAGGTGCTTTGCGTTCACATTAACAAGTAGCATTTGTTTGGTGATGTGGACGACCACATTAAAAAAAATCTGATTTAAACAAAATAATCTGAATGGGACATCATACCCTGTAGTGTGAACGTAGCCTTAGTATCATGGGAACTGTAGTTCTTTTAGCCATAAATTATCTACATCCAGGGTTCAAAGTGAGTGAAAAAAGTAGCGTCTTCCATCCATCCATCCATTTTCTATACCGCTTCTCCACTTTTTAGGGTCGCGGGGGCATGCTGGAGCCTATCCCAGCTGACTTCGGGCGACAGGCGGGGTACACCCTGGACTGGTCGTCAGCCAATGGCAGGGCACATATAGACAAACAACCATTCACACTCACATTCATGCCTATGGACAATTTAGAGTCACCAATTAACCTAACATGCATGTTTTTGGAATGTGGGAGGAAACCGGAGTACCCTGAGAAAACACACGCGCGCACGGGGAGAACATGCAAACTCCACACAGAAGTGCCCAAGGGAGAATCAAACCCAGGTCTTCCCGATCTAAAAGTAGTGTCTTATAGTACGGAATTTACATTAACTATATTTTGTTTTGCTGTAGGACAGCCCCTACAAATTGTCACATGCAATTTTGTAAGCCACAGGAAGCTCAAACTAGTGAATGAGCATTTGAATATTTTTAGTTTGATTCATATGGGCATTTCACTACATTTACTTGATGGTCAAAATCAGCAATAATTTCTACAATTTCGAAATCTAATTTTTAATGGGATGGTCTGAACTCCTGTTTCCACGCCTGTGTTGAATTGAGCAGAACATTGCTGCCCGGAGAAGTTGCATGGCTAAAGTACAACTTCCCATTGCAGAAATAGTTGAGTGACATTACAGTGCCTCTGCTGGTGGCTGACAATAAATGCAAGCCATTTTGCCTTTTCTGTTTTGTCAACAATGAGTTGAGAAATTAATCAATTATCATGCCCATCTCTAATAGAAACAGTATGTATGCCCATTCAATAGAAACAGATTGCAACATAAGTCAAATACCGTATATGCTCCATTTAACGCAACAGGGTCTCCTATAGAGGGTCTCCTGGGTGTGTGGTCTACAATAGCAAGTAACCGCAGCGATGTCTAATTAGCATCGGGTCAAAAAACCTTCACAGCTGTGGCTGTAGGCAACCTCCTGAGTTGTTTTTAATTAACTTCACAAGACAGCAGAAGTTGCATTTGAAGTATCTCGAGTAGCCAGCATCCAGTAGCTACTGTATCTATCTACCGCTGCATGTGCTTTAAAATGTCGCTATTCAGCTGTTGGTATGAAACTCAAGTGTGTTATACTTGCTATTCTGTTGTTAATAATTAACTCCCCTCCTGTAATAATGCTGTTATTACAACATTGGTTCTGTTTCCACTATGTAGTGCAAAATACGTATATTTGTTAATAAATTAAATGTGAAGAGAGCTATTTTTTCATGCATTCCAGACCATTATAGTACAAAAATGTACTTGTTATATATAACGACAGTTCAAATTTTGGAACAGCCTTTCTCCAATTATCACCTGCTTCTAATTAACACCTCTTCATCTTTGCAATTTCGGTAAATAAATGCCCCAGCTATAATGAGATATGACTGATGACACACAAAGCATCACACTGACCTGAAGAAGCCCTTGCAGCCCTCACAGGTCATGGCGTTGAAGTGGAAGCCGGTGGCCTTATCGCCACACACCCCACAGATCCGCGGAGCATTGCGGTCGAACTCATCTGGTCCTGCCACCGACGTAGTAACCGTCATGGGCTCCATCACTGTGGAAACCAAAGGAGAAAAAAAGAAAAACTGTTCAAAGCCATTAATTGTTCATCTCTGTTGTTCCTTCTTCTTTACAGAAAAAGGATAAAAGCTAGCGTATCCCTGCCTATGAATGCCACTAACCTCTCAATGTGTGTTTTTGTCGGAGAAAATATAAGCATGTGCTTGGTCAAGTGTTCCTAGGTTGGTGTCCTCTTATAAAAAAAAAAAAAAAAAAAAAAAAAAAACAGGTGCTGGGCTATTAGCATATTTAGCATGAGGCAGTTTCTCACTAGCACAAGCCGCTATTTCCTGAATGAGTCATCAGGTGATAGGTGTAAACACACAAACAACACCTTTTCAGAAAATGAAAATCCCTATGATTGACTTAATGGCAAAGAAATCTATTGTTTAAATTCAGATGTTGCTTGAATCTGCACATTAAGACAATGTGAGGGTGAAAAACAATTGCAAGAACCGTATAGCTGCGGTTACGTGAAACAATCCTTACACGTTGACAACATAAATAATTTGCGCGAGAAGGAAGAGTCATGTGAGGGGAAGACGGCTGAACGAGGGCAAAAGAGAGGAGGGGGATTCACGCGAGGAACTTAGCGTGCAAAGCGGGCTAAGTGGTCACGTGGCTGCAAGGATACAGCAGACATGCATCAGAGCCTCCGCTGATGCATGTCAAACCAGGACAAAAACACATAAGAAGGGAATGAAGGCAAACGAAATGGTGAAGCCCATGAACAAACAAACAATCAGCCCTCCGCATTAGCTTTCGTTACCTGGACAGTTCATGGAAAAACCTAATTACATTTATACAATCACTGGCCAACTATTTCCTGGTGTCGACCAGGGCTTCCAAACTTTTATTCATCCAAGGACATAAATATTTGCTCTCGTTCTGACACAAAATACTTCTTTCTGCAAATGTTTCCTATTTCAATTGCATCCAGCCAATCTGCACCGAATACGCACCTAATTAACTTATCAATCATTGTATTTCTAAATGTACATTATTTATACACTAAGCCCAATACAAGTCCACACTGTAGGTTGGCAACCCAACGATGTGGACTGGATAGCAATGGGCAGTAAGTTATTGGAGTCCACTTGGACATTAATTGTGATGCAACGTAGCTGAAAACACATGAAAAACAGATTTGCTCCATGGTAAAATTCTATGTGTTAGTCATAAGAAAAATGTAGGACATCCCATAGTGTAACTGCACACAAAAGAATGAAAAATTTGACAAAACATGCACACTATCGTGTGGTGTGCTGTTACTACGTAGTCTGACACATGTGCATTCATGTGTATGTGTTGAAGACGCTAGCATCTTCTTCCACTGTAGAACACATACGTAAACAAGATGGCCGCGGAGCTCCATTGCGGAAGAAGAGTGACAGAGTTACCACGAGTGTGTTCATTACATACACATGAATGCACAGGTGACAGTGCGCAGGCATACGGCGGGAGACAAATATAACGGCGAGCGTTTTGAGGTCGTTTTTTTTTTTTTTTTTTTTAAGGAGGCATTGTTGCGATTCAAATGTGTTACTCTTTTGAACACATATTGTTTTGAGAAGCCAAACTCTACTTAAATGGCCCCAGCAACTAAGCAGAACTAACGTTCTTCATCACCGAAATCTGGCCAGAACTGGACTTAGGAGACCAAGTTGGGGGTAAGTCGCTGTTGACGGACTACACTGCTGATGGGGATGTCATACAACTTCATGTCAAAAAAATCCAAACTAGCTAACTAACTTTAAACCACCAAGGTTTGACCCCGTAAATTGAAGATCGACTGTAAATTTTGTATAAAGCTCTGCAAAGCACCCACTGTGAATTAAGGGTGTTTGGTCGAATCACCGCAAAATTTTGGGTACTGGCTAACAAGTGTGTAAAATTTGACTACAGGCGTGTAACTAATTGGCCCTTTTTTTGGAGGTGACTGGAAAGGACGTACAGTATATGGCAAGAGCTCTGCTGTCAATACAAAATTTTTGACCTATTTCGGCGTTCATTACTACACTTCAGTTTGCTGACACCCTCAACTTTAACTTGGATAGGCGAGAGGTACAGATTCCTTGAAATAAACTAGTTACAAGCGCTGACAGCTGCTGGCACTAAGTGAATACCTGTATATGTCAATTTCTCCTGGAGCCGGTTCTTATTGCCAATTCATTCACGAACGACACATCACTACTGTGACTGGGGATGAGCCAGATACTCGTTAGAAATGTGTATCTGTTGCAGATAATGCATTTTACGAGCCACAGAGGAGTTGATCGGTGCCTCATTCTGACAGATTCCCTGTTTGCCATAAGTGGATGTTTGCATGAATCACCAACTTCACACAGATCATTAAAAAATAAAGTCTTACTGATCACTTACACACATAGACAGTACAAATATAGCTGAAAAATAAACAAAAATATCGCAACTTTTGATCAATCCATGTCAATTTCAGACTTAAAATAATGTACAGTTTTAAGTCCCACCCATTTCTGGTTAAACCACACCCACGCCGATCTAAATATCCAGATACGGATAATTTAGATGGGTGAACAGATACTGGTGTACTTGCTCATCCAAACTATCTATCTATCTATCTATCTAGCAAGCCAACCTAACTGGCGAACTGCTGAAGTTCAAAGTGGTTGCTGGCAGCAATGCTAAACACAAAGCGAAATGATACTGGCCCAGAAATTCTGATTCAGAATCTGCTGATTCATGAGGAGGATGGCGCCTCAAATGTAAAACCAGTTCCAGAATTCAACAATATTCTCAATAGCAAAATGTGGATGTTACTACAAGCCTTGAAGCACTACGTTTACATGAACTAAATTAGTCAGATTCCCCAAATAAGTCAGCCTCTTCCATTTTAACATGTGTATGTGAAGTCCATGTTTACATTAATTAAATGCATTTAATGAAACAGTAATAAAACAAAAAAACATGGTAAAGTACTCGCAACATTTCCAAGTCAACAACAACCACTACACTGCTAGTTATTACTGTCGCTTTATGATTTTCGACGTCTATGATAGTGGCGTGTATGTGCGTGCGTGCGTGCGTGCGTGCGTGCGTGCGTGCGTGCGTGCGTGCGTGCGTGTGCGCTTGTGTGTGCAGAGATGAGTTGAGTTTGCTGATGTTTTCACCGACAGTAGCGTGTTAGGCCTGTCATAATAACAAATTTTGCTGGACGATAATTGTCCTACAAATTATTATCGATAATCAATATTATTGACAACATTTTTTGAGACCATTTTTTTCATTAATTATATGGCAAAATAATAAGAGTACATCGTATCAAATCAAAAGCAATAAACTTTTAACAATATATTTTCGAAGAATATTTAACATTCTAATTGGAATGTCAAGTGCATAATAAACATAAAAAATCATAATAAATTAAACAAAAAAATCTCAATGAAAATAAAATGGACTTAGCAAAATTTTGCAAAAATTGAACTTAAATAAAAATCCCAATAATAACCAAAATCAATAAAAAACAAGAAAAAAACACTCCAGTAAAAACCACACACACACACACACATGCACACACACAGTTCTGTAGTGTATTGTTAAACTAATGTAGGGGGTCATTTGAGGTGGACAACATATCTGTGTTGGCGGAATAAAATGCACTATTTCTGATGTCGTTCAACAATTGCTGTTTGTGACATGTGTTCTCCCTGGCGATTTGTCTGTCAAACATTTCTAACATTTCCCGAAATGTTGGCTTTTCAATCATATTGAAAGGTTGCATTTCTTTTGGAAAGAGTTGACTGTCGGGACAAAGGCTCTGCTGCACCTCCACACAGGCTGTGTCCTTCGGCTTACAAAGCACAGCTTTTGTGCCTTCATTCATATTAGTGTTTGCTTGCTAACTGCTAGCACTCCATCTGTGTATCCACTCACTAGAAGCCCCACCTCCACAAAGAGGCTGAATGAGAATAGGGTTCACTCTCGCTGTTCATTCCTCTATAGAACCAATGCGCACAGACACATGCAGAGTGAACGCTCTTGTTATGCAGCCTGTGTGGTACAGAGACGATGAAAACAAACAGGCATACAGTATATGCACATGTCGTTTTATCGAGGCAGCAAAATGATAAGACTTTGTTTTTTTATCGTTGGATTAAATTAATTTAGCGATTATCGTGACAGGCCTACCTGCTGTGTTATTTGTTTTTGCAATGAAGAGATTGTTGATCAAACAGCTCGTCATCCTTAACTTCCAGGCAGACATTACAAAAGGATCATTATCTTGAAATGATGGAAGTGACAGTCAATCAACTGAAACAAGTGCGGCCCATATTGAGCATATCGTGTATTCTACCGTGACCCGCCACACTATAAGTAGTTCTGGAGCGAGTCTCGTGTTTACAGACCAAAATTAATTTTTTTAAATACTTCTCCATTTCTCGTTTTTTGTCCATTGATGAACTTCAAAATGTTGAGCTCTTTCAGTTGCTGAAGCAAAAAGGCCTCTTCACCCCAGAAATGGGTATCAGGAGATCCCGCAGATGACATGTTGAAAGTAGTGTCTGCCTCTGTTGTGAATTTAAATGGGATTTGCTTCAGGGTATCTCCCGCCGCGGAGCCTGGCACATGTACAGAACTCTGATCGATCGGCTCTGATCAATCATTGGTAGTGTATAAATGAGGGAACTAATTGCATAATCTAGGTATATTAATCCAATTCTTTAAAAGTCAAACACAATGTAATTAAGGTGTGCTGCATGTGTTTGAAAAAGCTGGTTTCAACAGACTGACAAAAAAATACCAATATTGCACGAAGAATCCTTGTGAAGCAAGCCAGTTTCTTGTCACTGTTTGCGTTTCCCCTTTCTATTTCTCTCCAACCAAACCCTCCTCTGTGCCCCTTCAAGCTTTGAATCTGTCTGCTGTTCCAGCTATCGTAAATTTGTCGTTCCTATCCATGAGCAGACTCTGAAGCGAGGGCTGCAGCACCAACAACAACCCTCCTGTCTTTGGACATACGGTCTTTAGTGGAACCCAGGAGCCATCTGTTCAAGCTGCCCTTTTTTGTCTCACACTGTGTACTGCTGTTCAGTCTTTATACCGTGCTTTTTGGTATTTTCTTCATCCAATAATCAACTTAAGGGGTGAAATCCAAATCCAACAGATGGAGCAGCAGTGAAAAATGCATGCAAGTGTGGTGGTTAGGACCACCCGTACATCAAGTCAGACAGACATGCTTAGGATTGTTCGTCCTTCTACCTTCTCCAGAATACCATTCTTGTGTTACTATGCAACACACCTCCCGTCAGCTAAGATTAGTGGGCTTTTTGTTGAAGGTTAGCCAATCAATGTATTGACTACTTGCACAAGTACCATTAACAATTACCATTGAGCATCGCACACAAATTGGTCTGCCCAGTAAGGAATTACAGTGAATTTGCAAAGCTTGTATCAGTAACTCAATTAGTTGTAATTGCTGGTTGATAAAGTAAAGTAAAAGAAGGACTACGTCAATTTAAAGCATCCCCGGCAAATGATCACGTTTTTTTGAAGTGGGTTAAACATGACAGCAGTGTCATTGTATGGTCCACGGCGCCAGAATGTGTACCAGATCTATAGTGCATGACAAGTAATTAACTGTGACCTCTGAATTGGAGGTGGCAAGATATCGTGACAAAAAACACTAAAGCTTATATTTCACTGACTGTTTAAATTGTCTTTTGGCGTAATGACACACTGAGAAACACAGCTATTGGGTACAGTTTTTGCATATTAACATACTAAGATAGATAGATAAAGGAATGCCCGAGAACTCAAACTCTTTTTAGGGAGTTTACAATGTGCAGTCTCCAGAAGATGACAGTAAATCATTTTCAGTGCAATGCAAAGTGAGCACCAACAGAAATGGAATATGTTGTAACCTGCACATATCCTTGCTGAAAAACCTTGCTGGCTAAGTAAAATAAATTAAAATAATCTGTATACTATGTAACATTAACGTTTTATTAAGGTTTACGCAAAGATAGCACCAGAGTGCATTCATTTGTTTGTGGCAGCTCATTGTTCTAAAAAACCCTCAAAACACAGTCTCCTGTAGTCATCAGGTGCATAGTCTACAAAAGCGAATACTCGCCGAGGTCTCTAGTTAGCACCAGGCCAAAAAAACAGTGGTATTGACACTTCTGGCTGTGGGAAACCCCGATGTCGATTTTTGTCCACAGGATGGCAGTAGCAGCATTTAAAGTACCATGAGTGATCAGTAGGGGTGTCACAAGACCTCACAACATTAAAACGTGACAAGATTCCTCGTTAGCAAAAAGTGTCTCGTGGGAACTAGGCCTGGGACAATAATAAATTAATTAATCACAAAATAAATTAAAATGAATTCAATAAATTCTATTTATTTTATTTATTGCCATAAGGATGTCTGTTTTCCTAGTCTCTCCAAACAGGCAGGAAAGGTGTAACATAGTTGAAATTAACCCTAACCCTCCTAACTCTAACCCTTTCGAATTGGTAGGTAAATTGGTAGATTTTTTAGAGCTGTCAATCGGTTAAAATATTTAAATGCATTTTGTCAATAGTTAACTCATAATTAGTCACATTTAATGGCAGATAGGAATACATTTTTATCTATAATAAGTAGGGATGTAAATCTCTTTGTGGTAAACGATTTCAGACGCAACTACAACAATTATGTCCAATTTTATGTAAAGGGATATCAATATTGGAAATATGGGCCATTATTTTATTTAAAAAAATAATATAGATTTACAAATTCCCCAATTTGTGCATGTTTAATGCGAGCAGCATTTTGTTCCACTTGGCAGATACTATGCGGGAATGCATAAAGGTAAGATTTCATGACAGTATTGAGTGCTAATGTGCATATTTGTTGGGTACACAACCTCCCTGAAAAACGAAGTCCAGGCTCGTACTGGTGGATGGTGGGTCTGTATTCGTTTCGTGCTTATAAATTGTTGTCCTGTCTTAGTTTTACAAAACACATAATAAAAAAAGATTAATTAGATCGCTAATTTGTACGTATCTTTAACTGATGTGTTGATGAGTAGCTAGTGCGTTGCTAATGCTAGCTAATGCTAGCGCTGCTTGCTCTTCAGCTATTGTCACATTAACATAAACCCCCAAATAGCTGTCCTCGACTATGCCTACCGTTAACTAGCAGCCCGTACCCAAATTTTAGCTTTCAGTTCAAAGGAAAATGTCAGCTAAGATATGGCTCGCATCTAAAAAAAAACAATTGTTAGTTGGGACACTCGTATGCCAAATACCACTGTATAAATGACACACAAAAAAATACCAGCAGTGCTGCAGTACCTTCTCGCTTCTCTCTGGCAAGTCAACGACGACGTAGTTTGTGACAATTCCAATCGCAGCGACAATAGATACAAATAACTTTGGTCTTGTTATGAGAACCTCTGGCAGGGCTTTGAAGCTAAATTTACCAATAAAAATGTTCTTTGTCCTTTCCTGCTCAATATTTGTTTCCACTTGTGGTGCTACAGTCATCCTACTTCGTCAAAATCCGGTGTGGGCTGAGGGTCAAACCTTAATCACACGTCAAAGAAAAATAGTGCCATTAAAGGACACTTCTGTTAACGCGTTATTAACATGTTAACTTTGACAGTCCTAATATTTTTTCATTGGACTTTTTTTTTAAAGTAATGTTAAAATGTCTCGTCTCGTTCTTGCAGACCCAATCTCGTATATATTCTCGTCTCGTGACACCCTGAGTGATCAGCATCCCAGCAGCTTTATCTACCTAACCTCTGCATGCGCTTTAAAATATGGGTTTCTCTACTCAGCTGGTGGTGTGAAAGGCATGCATGTTACACTTGCCGTACTGTTGTTTTACAATTAATTTATCAGCAGTTTTAATGCTGGATGAGCAGTTTGCTTCTTACTGCTATTACAACATTGTTGCTGCTGTGCTGTGCAATATACTTGTTAAGAAATGAGCAAGTGGTCAAAAAGAGCTCCGCTTTCACCATCCATCCATCCATCCATCCATCCATCCATCTTCTATGCCACTTATCCTCACTAGTATGCGGGTATGCTGGAGCCTATCCCAGGCGGGGTACACCTTGGGCTGGTCGCCTGTCAATCGCAGGGCACATATAGACAATCAACCATTCACTCTCACATTCAAACCTACGGACAATTTAGAGTTGCCAATTAACCTAACATGCATGTTTTTAGAATGTGGGAGCAAACAGGAGTACCCGGAGAAAACCCACACCGCACGGAGAGAACATGCAAACTCCAGAGATGCCCAACGAAGATTTCATCCCAGGTCTTCCCGATCTCCTGACTGCGGCCCGCTCCGCTTTCTCATGTACTCCAAAATCATTACTAAACTAAAAAAAATTTGCTTGTTATATATGACGAGTTTTCACATTTCGGATAAATAGCTCTCTCACATTCAGGGGTGTCCCAATCCAATACTGATATCGGTCCAATATCAGCCAAAAAACAGTATGGGATTATATTGGCCTGCATCGAAAATCTCAGATATTGGCACTCCGATACAAGCAGTCCATTCCATACTCTGCACCAGCACTTCTATCCAGTAGCAGCCCTTCTATTCAGCATGCAGAACCCACGTGATCAGAACAACAGCGTGAGGTAGCGTGTTTAGCAAGGAGTAGGCGTGATGTCAGCCGTGTGGCTGTGTTTTTCATTAAAGCTCAAAAAAGATACAGAGTATAAAACTTGTCATGCACAAGTTTCCGTAGTGGTACAGAACCGGGAAAGTTTAATACCACCAACCTCATTTTGCATTTGAAAAAGGATTTTCACAACCCCATGGCCTCCTGAAACATCCACCACTGTTTGACACATTTGCAATACATGAGAAACTGGCACAGGGCGGCAAAAAGTCACTGGCTATAAGAGAAAAGAGTCAGCCCCATCGTGGTGAGTAATGTCGGGTTTGAACACTTCTTTGACCACGTCGAGCCTAGCTACAGTATATCAAGCCTATTGGTGATAAAACTATACACCAGATGTATCAAGAAGTAAATGGTCCGTTTTTCCTCATACCTACTGTTGCTGGACTATCATTCTCTGTTTGAGTAATACAGTATAATAGTAGTACAGTTATAATTAGCACATTTACACATTTTTTTACTGTAATGCAATGCAAAGTGGGCACAAACAGAAACTCTCGGCAGGGCTGGAACGCATTCTGCGCCATAGTTTCATTTGCTAAGTAAAATAACTTTACATGTTGGCATGATATATAATAGTTAGCTTTATACAAGATAGTCCAAGAGAGCACTTAATTCTGACAAGTTTGACAAATTTCTAAAAACACTCGAAAGAAATCTCTTCTTTCAGAATTTATCTTAATGTGAATGTCAGCCTCCTAAGTTTAGCACAATAAAACAAACCAGTTAAAATCACTGGATTGGTTTGTTGGGACTGTTTTTTCTTTTACAGCTTAGTTGCAGAGTCAATGCCCATGGCTGTATACAGCTTAGTAGAGGAGGCAATGGAATCCATAGAGAAGTAGGCCCTATAGGCAGCACAACGGGGAGCATGGCCTCGTTTTTACCACCAGCTGCCTCACAGAGGGCCTCACAAACAGCCCGCCACTATAAACTCCAAGCCAGCCACGCCAAAGCTTAGCACGCACACTCCGCACAGTGACAACTCCAACGGTCACTTATGAAGATGACTGTAATCCTTTAACTTTGTTAAGAACATGTATTTATTTGGATGCAATTGTTACAAAATCACACTGTAGCAAGATGGGTATGAATTCAGTGCGCCCTCTACAGGTAGCTGGCAAATAGTAAAATCCTTCATTGCTTCAAGAAACAGTGATAACACAGAACAAATGGACAGTGAGTGCGGGGAGGTTCATGGCTGTTGAGGCACTGACTCCTTTGGAGGTTTTTTTTGTATATTAATACAGGTTGCTCATTGTCAGGATAACAAAAAAAGACAATTCACTTTGGTTAAAAAATGTTTTTCAAATTGTTTTCAAATATTTCTTAGTCCTATTAATTTTTTACTAACTGAAAACATTTGTGTTCTTACATTTTAACAGAAAATGAAGTACACGGACCCTTCTCTAGTAAAAGTCTGAACACTTCCTGGCCGGGTACATAATCATCTTGGTAGTCAAATTCATAAAAATATCATAATTCATAAAAATAGCATAAAAATATCTTAAATTTGACTCGTTTGTAAATCTAGCTCTAGCCGTCACTGCTATTTGAATCTCAATAAAGTTAAACAAAAAACACTGGCTTCCTCACTGGAAGGACGACAACAAGCACTTAACAAGCTCACACACGCCTGACCCCTGCAAGTGCCTCCCGTATGACATTTCTATTTATTTTTGAATAATGATGATGATGTCCACTAGGTGTGAGCCGGATACTCGTTTCAGACGAGTATCTGTTACGGATAATGCATTTTTGCTGAGTACGAGCATGAAACGAGTACAGCTCATCATTATCCGTAATCATGATAAAGGAAAATCATCATTGGGTAACTTTTTATGTATTCACTCTTCACACTCTGTGATTGGCCAGTCACACACAGCGACCGACCCCGCAACTTCTGATCAATCCATGTCAATTTCCGGCTAAAAATAATGTACAGATTTAAGCCCCATCCATTTCCGGCCAAACCACACCCACCTACGGTTTATGGCCTGTCCACTCCAAGTATAGATACAGATAGAGATAATTTAGATGGGTAAACAGATACAGATACAGATAGTGGTGTACTCGCTCATCCCTAGTGTCCACATTGTAACTTGGGATATTTACACAGAAAGACACACTATAAACCTTGCAATTCTTGCGTCAGTCATTACCTCCGATAAGTGAGACAATGACTAGTGAGACACTGTCACTAATTCAGTCACTGTGATCATTACTGCAAAAAGTTAGTGAGTAATCAATTATTTTTCATTTCACTGACAAGGGGGTTACTAATTAGATTAACATTCCATCTATTTGGTGATAATATGTGTTCTGTCCCAAGCTTGGCCTCGCTCTCTTGAGCTACCTCTCTCTCCTTGGCAATCCACAACACAAGTTTTGAACTTTTGGACCTTGTTTTCCCAGTAGAGGATGAAAATGAACAGGCGGTCGGACTGTTGGCAAGTCGACAAGGAGAGGGGAAGGGAGTTGTGAGTATAAAAAAAAAAACAAAACAAAAACAAGACAAAAAGTGGCTTGTGAAGACAGTGAATAGAGCAATGCGGAAAACAAGGAGGAAGAGAGAATGAAGGGAAGGTCAGCGTAGAGGAGAAATGTAGAAAGAATTCAAGGGACAGAAAGCCAAAAGCATGAAAAGGAACAACATAGACAAATATTTCCCTATGGATTGTGTTGAAAATGCATTGGAATGTAATACAGATATCCTCAATGTTTCAACATCATTAGACAAATGTTCAATGACTTATGGACAATTTGTTGCAAGTCCCACCCGCGCAACATCAGTCATTCACATAATAATATGCACCAAACGTAATATTGCGTTTTGTAGAACACATTGGGTGATGTGACAAATTTCAAGTCAATATTCTGCTCGTAGCAGATGCAGAACAATGAGGATGGAAGGCCAAGGTCTATACAACTGAAGTAGGATGCAGAGGTTTTGTGGCTTCTTCTACCACCAGGCTTATGAAAGACCTTGGCATTCATGGACAGACTCTGCGACAGACAATAAGATCAGTCTCTGAAGCGGCCGAAAGAAGCAGCCAGTGGCTATGGTTCAAGCGCAAGGACACTTGCTGGGCTCAAAGCAGAGGGGAGCACACAACTGGGACGCCAGGTGTTGCCGATGAGCTCTCTGGAGGTGTCATGGGCCTATCATCGAAACACCAATGAAGAAGGGTACTCACCTGACGACCCTAAAGATGTTTTAAACCTACCCCCTTCCTTCCTTTAATGTTTCTTATGTTCTTACTCTTTTTCTTGTGTTTTCTTTCTTTTTTTGGGGAGAATGAACAGAATAAGAATTTCATTGCGTAGTATAACTACCTGTTTTACTGTGCATATGACAATAAAACTCTTGAATCTTGAATCCTGCCCTTACTCAGGGGTGTGCCCTGGGAGGAAGTGGGGAGGCTGAGCGATGACGTGGTGGGCGGGGCAGTTTTTTTTTTTAATCCCAGGTCGAGACCTTACTCCCTAGCTCATCTCCCTCCATTTTCCAGGCACTAGTTTACTCATGATTGGGCATGGGACACAGGTTCAGGCTTGATCACCCTGAAGTTGGCCGCCTTTGATGAGGGTGTCCAGTGTTGAAAGGCCGAAACACCCACTGATTCAAAAGGTACACTACTGATGATGTGTCCCAAAATTTACATCCTTCCCATGGCTGAGATAAAGTTCCCACGCTACTCTCAACATCCGCGCCTCATGTGATTACCATCTATTGGCACAGAGGACTTTTTCCATCAAGTCCTGTGTTTTGATGAACTTCATGGGTGTCAAACCATAGGCAGGACTGTACGCTCATCCTTTTCACTAGGAGCACAGGTGCTCCTAAATGACAGAAAAAAATTTAGGAGCAATGTGAAATTTCTTAAATAACACAATTGTATTATTAACACTGCAACAAAGTACTCAGTAACACACATGTGCACTCATACGTATAAACACAGTGCCATGATAATGCCTACATCTCCCTGGTTCTGCGGTCCACAAATATTAATGTGTCATACATCGTCTGGAATACTGCATGCCATACACACATGTAATAAGCTACACATACATTCACATAACATGACTGACATCACATGACTTGCAATTACATTACTAAAGAACAATTATC
Source organism: Dunckerocampus dactyliophorus (assembly GCF_027744805.1). NCBI lineage: Eukaryota > Metazoa > Chordata > Actinopteri > Syngnathiformes > Syngnathidae > Dunckerocampus > Dunckerocampus dactyliophorus. The sequence continues at coordinate 17,977,956 of NC_072819.1, read as the reverse complement.
ACACTGCACAAGAAGAACGGCGTTGATATCAACCCAACTGACGACAACAATGTCAGGTAATGTTTTTGCAATCATAATATTAATACCTTCTATTTATGTATAAAGTGAATTTGTAAACCAATGCAATGTAATGTCATTCTGGCATGTGTACAAGTAGGCCATGTTCATTTTGATCTTCAGCAGCCTCCTCATATTCACCTCGGAAAACATCACCTGCCTATCAGGGTAGCAGTCACCGTCGAGGCTGGTTTGTTTTGTCTAGTTATATGTTACTAGTTACATGACATGCTTCAGTCCTTTGCAATATTTGCACAACATGAGGTTGTTGTCAAACTCTAGCCAAGAGAAGAGTTTGATCCCATCTGATTTAGACTTTGCTAGCATTGTCGGTAACAGTAGTGCTAAACCTAGCTGTTGCTATCTCCTCTGGCTCGGCTGTCATCCTAGATATCTCTCACCAGTTTCCTCTCCCTCCTTGGTCCCACTTTGAAAACATTACTCGATTTTTATTTTTCACCGGACACAAGGTCAACCATCTTTCCCCCAACGCTCCAGTATCCAACTGATAACAATTAGTTACGTCAGTGCAGCTTGTGCGGCTGAGACGTCATCACGCTAGAGTTCTGTATTTTGGAAAGAAAAAGAAAAAGAAAAGTTGTAGCAGACTTGTAGATTTATATACAGATGCGCAAAAATGTTTCTCTAGTTTGATTCACTTTCTATGGACTTATTATTCACAATGTAAATGAAAGAGTTGAAAAAGGTTACACAAGGTCCAGAAGTATTTGGAAATTGTTATATTATTTTGCCTTTAAACACTAGGTTTTATATTAAAAACAACCAAGAGGAAATTGTAGTGCAAACTTTCAGGGGTTTAAGGGGTTTCAAAAAAACATAACATTTACCAATCAAGAATTTAAAAAATTAAGAATTTTATGCAGTTTATCTCCATTTTAAGGAGCTACAATGTATTTGGATAATTACCATACAGGAAGTCATTGTCTATGTCTAAATACTTTTGTACTTTTGTGTTTTATCAAAGAAAGGCAAGGCTTTATTAATCATCATTGGGCGGGGGATATCATCCAAGTTATGAGTAACTTAAATATACAACAGATGTAAATACAGACTAAACGACAGCTTCTATAATATTCTAAATGATAGCAGGTTTCTCCCTGCTAATCTTACACCACAACTGTTCATTCATCTAATGCCTTTTTCTACCTGAAGCTTGCAAATGTGGTGTCATGAAACTGGCATGTCGCTATGTTTGTGTTTACATGGAATAAGGCCAAAGGGCCAACAATGAAGGTGAATTATTAACCTGATAGACAGGGTTATCTGGGTGAGAACAAACCACACCAATCCAGCACCGGCCGCAGCTAAATAAGACAGCACGTAAAATGTGCATGAGTGGGCCGAGACGAGGGACAAGAATGTGGAAATTGTTATATCAGCAAATAATTAGCAAAATAAAATAAAAAAGGTGGGGAGGAAATCATTTGCAGCCAAGGAGTGACAAGAGATTGCCAAATCAAGCATAATCAGAGAGACTTTAACACAGCACTGCATAATCTGATTATATTTCAAGTATTGCGGTATAGGTTTGTAAAGGAGATTAGACGAGCTAGAATGTTCACAGAGTATATTTAATTCACATGCTGTTTTTTCTCAGTTGTTCGTGATGAAAATCATCTTTTTTGAGAGATTGAAGTTACTAAATATTTGGCAGTGGTAAAGTCTTGAAATAAATCTACAACTACATGGTCCAAATGAGATTGGATGATCATTTATCACAGCGTCAAAGTAGAATAGACCAAAAAAAATAAAAGAACGACAGGAAGTATATTGGTGGCCTTATGTCGTTTCAGGAGTGGATTTTTACACATAGCCAACAGAGGATGCAGTGTCAGCTAAACTGGAGGAAATAAAAAGTTCCACTCAGCCCAACAAGAAAAAGGAAAACACTGCCTGTTGGGGGCAATAAAGCAGGAGTAATAAAAATATGGTTATTTATCAAACACCTGCTCCGCATGCTGGTCATTCAAAAGGCTTTGCTCATAGAACCACTTTGTTTCCCTATTGTTGGGCCCTCTTCCAATAGGTGTCCTTGTTTGTTACGCAGCGTATTCTGGAAGATAGTGTTCACGTTTGACTAAACGCACGGCACTATCAGAGACTTTGCACTAAAGTTCGTCTGGGCCATACCAAACCTGACAACACAGTCTTAAATGAATGCTATTATTGACTTTAACCCTTAAAAGTGACCGTATTCATTTTTCTCAAGATTACATTTTTTCAGCCACCACCACCAGATAGTATATGTTACCAGTCGTGGTTTCTTATAGTATATGTTACCAGTCATGGTTTCTTTAAAACAACAGATTGTACATAAAAATTATCTATACTTTTCACAAGGCAGGCAGTAAAAGCACTAGGCAGTCAGGGAACCCATTTCATACAGTCCCTTTATAAGACACTGGCGATGTGTGCCATTTTAGATATTCATTTTTAAAACACTTTACAGTTGTCTTCTCTGTTCCTTAAAATTAGCCTAAAATGATGCTATGCAAAAAGTGACACATTGAAAACCATTGAAAATTATCTTTTTCATTTATCTTAACCTAATCTAATGCAATGCTTTATGCGAAAATTTTGATTTGGACTACTGGCTTTCAATTTTTAATTTAGGAATTTGTCCACCAGATGGAGGTACTTTTTCCCCATTGAAAGCATGCAGAAAAAAAATTCTGAAAGGGTTCCTTATTTCGGAATGGTAAGTAGGTGTTATTATTGATGTTGGATAATGGTGAGTATATAAAAAAAATGAAAAGGGTGGTTAAAAGGGGCGTGTGCATTTTTTTCTTTCACCTTATTTTATTTTATTTTTTTAATTGTTGTCTTTAAGGGTTTCCAATACATGTAATTGATCGTGGCACACTGCCACTACAAAATAAAAGCCGCCACACCGTAAAAATAGATTTTTTTAAAAACTTGAAAAAAATGTTAAGTAATATATTGTATGAATGGATATGCTATATAGATACATATATAGCTTAATTACCGTAATGTCCGGTGTGTAAGCCGCTACTTTTTTCTTAAAATTTGAACACTGCGGCTTATACAATGGTGTGGCTAATTTATGGCTAAGTTCTAATCACATGACATCTCCTTTACTTCAGAACTCCTAATAATCTTTTAAATACTGTGCCACTCAATATAACAGCCTCACTCACAATGTCATCTTATCATGCCTGCAATGATGTCAGCCTCCCTCCTGGGTCTGGGCTCCTCTGACTCCCTCTGGTGGGCAGAGGCAGCATTGCAGCGCCCATAAAATGTGTAGTGAATTGACGACAGCTTGTCAGAGGCTAAGCCTATCTTGCCAGCATGTGTGATCGCTCACGTTTCAGTCTTATTCGACTTTCTGGCATTTTTGTTTACACATTTTGCCTGGCTAGCGGCAGCTGGCCAGCTCGTTTTTGTCCCACAGGCGAGCTACAAGTGGCTATCACGCACAGGGAGTACATCAATCGTCAATCAATATCACAACTTACTTTTTTAAGGTGTCACTTAACAATCTTGCTGTCTTGTTATCATTATAATACTTATGGCTTTTCTTCAAAACACTAGATGTGTGTCTAAGTTGTCCAGCTTTATGATAGTGACGCTATCACAAGGGATTCCAACCACTAGCTCGTCAGCTAGCAGTAGCTCACCAAAGAATATAGGTGTTCTATTTAAACATGATGCCTGTATTTAATGACAAATGAGCACAATATAGTACAAATAAAGTACAATTTAAATGTTGGCAGTCACATAAAACACAAATAGATCACATCTTCTTTCCTTTGCTGAAGTAGCTTTAATAGTGCTGAAAGTTGGATACACCTGCTCTACCATGACCCTGGACTCTGAATTTATACTGTGTTTATACAGGACAGATTTCTATAACAAAAACATTTAAATTCTTTTTTGTTAACTGTGTTATTTTGAATGAAAAAATATATTATTGAACAATTAATTTCCCATGTGTTCGGATTATTCTAAAACAGGCATCAAATTAAATTTAGGTTTGTATTAAATAGTACAAAATTTTGTACTTTTGGTAACAAAAGGAGGCTTGACATTTTAGACTCTCAGTTTAAGTGCTCTCAGCAACTTTGCCATTAAAATAGCAGTTCTGCAATGTTCTCTGTTCATGTTCTGCTGGTTGTTGAAAAAGTTAAATAAATGAGTTAATAAAGAAATGAGTCATAAAAAGTTTTTATTTGTTATAACAAAAAATTGCAAACGCAGCAGCAGCACGACGGAGCAGCGGCAGTCCGCCCTCCCATGCAGCCCACCACCACACCTTCAAAAAATCTTAGTGGAAACCCTGTCTTTAGTATGCTACTTTTACCTAATACTTTTATGTATAGCCTATCATAGCCACACAATGACTCCAAATTGTCCGCCACTTCTCTGAGACTGCCTTTGTGTACGGTGCATGTGCTACGGACATGTACGTGTATACGAGACAGCAGGGTGTAAAAGCCATGATCACAAATCATATCAAGCCGAACATTTTTTACAATGTTTAACTTCGAGTTGTGACAAATATCGACATTTATTTGTTCAATCTCTCCTTTTAAACCATGATTGGTAATATCTTCTACCCGGTGGTGTTTTTCGATTTTTTGGTTTAAAAAAAGTGTAATTTGGAGCCAAAGAGGCACAGCACCCTTAAGTCAGCCATAAATACATACTTAAGTCATTCTGAATGGAAACATGACTTCATCATTTTCCTCTACATGGTATTTGGCACAGGAAAGGTTCCGTATGCATCTGCCAGCACTTTTTTTGAGCAGTAATAAAGATTAATCCTAAAATCCAATCCAGGGATGCTAAACCCCCCCCCCCCCCCCCCCCAAGCCGTGTAATATGGGGGGGCTCCTTAAGAACGTCTAGACTGCCAAGTATGTGAGTGTAACTCTATACACTAACACCATCCACCCATCCAAGCGCACGTGCTGCTTTTTTTTTTTTTTTTTTTTTTTTTTTTAAATAGCACAAACCACTTCCATCTTGAAGCACCAAAACAGTGACAAAAAAAGATAATTAAAAGACAACGGTATAAAAATGACAACAGCTCAACACTTGGGCAAAGGATTCTACATTAGACAGGTGCCAATGCGCTCTTGAGCAAGGGTAAACACCTCAGAGATGCAACAACCACAAGCGTATGTCCAACAGTTCATTCGATGCGATTTGGACTTTCTGGATACAAGAAAACTAGAAAACTCTGGACAAAAATGAGGCTTCCCCATCTCCCTATGTGTCCAGCTCCCCAACATCACTGATGTTATGAGTACTGAGGTGGGGGGTGGGGTTCTCCAATGTTCTCCAAGCCAACCAATCACAGTCTCAAAGGTCAATGTTGAGGCGCATGTCACGCTATGTGCAGAGTGAAGTCTTTGTTATGGTCCAGCGTCATATGGCAATGGCTGGCTGAACAAAGAAACTGAAACCATTGAAATGCAACAAAATGCTTACCTGAGAGCAGTGAAACGTCCAGGCGTGTTCAAGGGTCAAAATGTGTGCCATGTTTTAAAAATGCGTTCGTATTGTCAGGTCTGGATTTGTAAATACTGATGACTTTGGTAACGAGTTACAGTGCCAAGCTCTGTCATGCAAACGTTGTTCAAATTACTGGTTTCAACTCTGCGCCAGATTGAGGTGGTCATTTATGACATTTTTTTGCATGTTACAAGGTTCCTTCAGGATGCTTCTACATTTTATTCTCAATTTTTGGACTGTATACCGTATCCCTGGCTATTTTGTTGACAGCCTGAATACATTCGTTTCAATACCTTAACCTTCAGCACATTTAATTGAATTCAATTCATGTATATGGCACCAAATCACAACAACAGTTATCTCATGGCACACATAAAGGTCACACTCATAAATGGAAAAAAAAGAGAACCAATTGAAAACATGCACGAGTAAGCAATTGGCGATGGACACAAGGAAAAACTCCCTCTGAGGAAGAAACCTGGAACAGAATCCAGGCTCTGTGGGGCGGCCGTCTGTCTCGACCTTGTGGATTGAGATAGAAAAATAGAGTAGAGTGACAGATGGTAGATCAAGCCAGAAAACAGGAGATCCTCTATCTTAGTCCAAGGAACATAGAGGAGTTTCTAATACATATCAGTGTATCAGGGGGCAGTTCTAACAAAATACTTTAGCAAAAAGGTGGGTTTTCAGGTTAACGTTTAAATAGAGAAAGGGTGTCTGCCCCCTGTATAGCGTCAAGGAGAATTTTGAACTGAATTCTACATTTTACAGGTAACCAGTGTAATAAGGCTAGTGCGGGTGAAATATGATCTCTTCTTCTGGTTCCGTTAAAAGACTCGTGCGGCACTGCTTTGGACCAACTGAAGGGTCTTTAAAGATTTCTTAGGGCAACCTATTCACAAAGAGTTACAATAATCCAACCTGAAGATCACAAAAGGACGAACAAGTTTTTTGGCATTTGGTAATGGCAGGAAATTTCAGATTTTTTTTATGTTTCGTCAGTGAAAAAATGCTGTTCTTGATACTTGTCCTATTTGGGAAGTAAAGTACAGTAGCTGGACAGCCTGACATCTGTGTCAGAGCAAAAGGCATTGCATTGCTCCTTTCCATCATGGACAACCAGCATCATCTAATGCACAGCACCATCTCCCAACAGAAGAGCAGTTTCAGTGGCAGATTACTATCACTTCCCTGCTCCAATGAAAGACTGAGCACGTCATTCAATCCTTCAATCCCCCACACCATGCGGCTTTTCAGCACAACAGAGTAGGGGTGTAAGGAATCATCGATACATTGATGTATCGATGAAACAAACTTTTAGCTATGCTCAAATCCTCAGCTAATAACAAAAGAACAAAATATGAAGGAGTGGTCTGTTTAAAATGTCAGTAACTCAAAAATACTTTGAGTATTGAATAGTAGTATTTTTAGGTAAACATTTTTGTGCCAGGAACACCAACCTGTCAACTGCATCAGGCTTAGCAAATCTGTCTGTCTAACTTTCTTGTACATTTGTGGTAGAGCTTGCCGTGCTAAATAATAGTGACTGCGAAGCTCGCTGGACATTCCAAGTTCATTGTTTTCAGCAGGTTTTTAAAGCTGTTTTTTTCCATTGTTGCAACAGGGACCATATCTTCGCAATGTGATAGGACACCTCTTTATAATAGCACACCACTTTGCTTTTCCTTTCATGAAGAATGCAACAAGAGCGCGGCAGACAGCACGCAGCTCCACACATTTCTTGTATTGGAGTTTGTGCCAAGTTTTAAGATGGTGAAAAGGATTTTTTATGCTCTGAATTCAAAGTACCTCCACATTACTGAGCTACCGCTTATTGCGACGCTGTCGCTTCGACTGGAGCCGCCGGGCTTCTGCTCCACCCCTCCTCTCCTGCATGCAGGGATGAGGGAGATACAGCGCATGTCCAGTCTACATCGATATCAACGATATGGTTGGTTTTGATATCGTGCTTAAATTAAATATCGATATTTAAAAAATATCAATATATGTTGACCAGCCCTAGCCATGATACCGCCTTAACTCGCCACTAGCTAGATGAGTGTGCCCTGTGTATGAAATCACTACTTTGTTAAAAAGCAGGCTTAACTGCACATCTTAAAGCCCGAAGCTCTGCCAACTATCCATAGGTCAGCGACAGACGTGGACGCTCATTTTTCTTCAGCGATATAGGCTAAGCTAGCATGATGTTGCTGTTAAAATGTGAGCGCAATGTCAGCACTGTAGCTCACATTATGCTGGTGTTGCTAACATTTGTGTCCTACTGTCCCATTATTAAATGCTACGTTACATTTTTAACTAAATTCCAGCATCAGGACTAGGCATTTGGGACATGCATCCAATACATTATTGTGGGACCACAGATGCTTTGAAAAATTGTTGAAAGAGAGTATAATATAGGACCTTTAAATGAGCATTCTCCTAAAATCTTAGATTTACCTATTGCAATTATTGTGTATGATGTTCATAGCAGAAAAAAATATAGTGCTTAGGGCCCCAATTTGGTCAGAGACGGCCCTGCATAGCATAGACTACACAAGAGAATGAGCAAAAGTTTTGCAATCATCGAGTTGAAAGTGGACTGATGAGGTTTTTTTGGTAAAAACTTGTCAATGCATGATGGAATTTCAAAAAAATGCATTTATCCTTCTGCCAAGTCATTTCACACAGATTTTGGTACACATTAAAAGAATAAAGGGTTTCATAGGGACAAGTCTTTGCTAATGTTATATATTTATCCAGTTTTCCGCATTATAAAGTTACACCAAATGTTAAAAACAACAAAACCACCCACCCACTACCTGGCACCCATTAATAAAAGAAAATAACTTAGTGGAAAACAACAGTCTCTTACAGAGAAAATGACTCATCATGCTCAGTCCCTCCATCTCTCTCGCACTTGTCTAGTTACCAGCCCAAGCACATCCTGTGCACAACAACAGCAACACTTAAATTGCCACACACACACACACACACACACACACACACACACACACGCACACGCACGCACGCACACACGCACGCACGCACGCACACACACACACACACACACACTAAGGGCCCAGTCTTCTGTTATTAAAACTGGCGACTGGATTGGCAGAAATATGCAACGCTAACAAATGCTAAAATATGAAGAAAAAAAATGCTACCGTGAGAAATTTATGTTATTATTATTTTAAAAAACATATGGTTCCTGGCAGCATTGAACAACAACAACATGACAAACATACATGTGTCAAAACAGTGTTTCTATCATTTACAAACATGCGGCAACACCTGCTTTCAGACATGAATTATGCAAAAGCTAAACAAAAAAAATATATATCTGACTACCTCAGTTGCACAACACAAATATTCATAGTGGGAAGCTGTGGTGTTAGCATAAACCATGCAACAGAACAAATGCCTCAATACATATGAAGGAACCAGACTTAGATATTTACCACAGGGCTACCGGCTAAGACTGTACACTAGACAGACATGGACTACACACTTGTTGTACTACAAAGAGATAACATGTCTGTAGATTCTTAGTCATCCAGGTCATGGTAATCCACAGAGGTTGAATCGAGACTACCGAACTGTAGTTCGTTCACCAGCCACACCAAGCCACAACAACAACAACAACAACAACAACAACAACAACCTTATTGTGACCGCCCCCAGTTGACACACCCACAAGGGACAGAAATAGGGAAACTACACTTAAAACTTTTGAACTGAAGAAGCCTTTTAGGTTAATTGAAAGTGAAACATCTTCAACAAACATGAAGAATCCAGTTGCCCGATTCAACCATTGGGGATTAAGAATTTAGAAATTTCAACCGAGTAAGGGTTAACCCCGCAAGTGTGTTTTGTTTTTTCTTTAGCATTTTAGTTTTTTTGTAACCGCAAAAAGGACAACAGTGATGGCAAAGGAGATAATTATGACCATAAACATAAATTCAGAAGTGGAACTGCAATATAGCAATCGAAAGGTTACACATGTCTCTGTCCTGGCTACTCATAACAATATGGTCAATATACAGTCGAATACATTTTGACGAACACCGACACAAATTTGTTACAAATACGTACATGCCCGCAGCACAGCAGAGTGATTTAATTACTGTAATGTGATAGCTCCTCACCAGTCCAGTTATACATTATAGTCCACACCTCTCATGAAAGAAATCAAAGACTTCAACATAATCCACCAAGTCTAAACCCACAGCATGTTTGCATAAATAAAGATGTGTCCACCTTGCATAATACACAAAGCAGGGGAGAAATGACATGCAGCCGTGTAAATAAGATAAATAAATCAAATGAGGAGTTTTAGTTTAATATAGTTTTTTTAATAAAAAAGAACAAGGTAAGACCTGTTTTATACTCAACAAAAATATAAACGCAACACTTTTGTTTTTGCTCCCATTTTTCATGAGCTGAACTCATGAAATCCCCAACTTACGAACATCCGACATGCGAACTTTCAGAGATACGAACACAAGCCGACTGGTGTATTTTTTCATGTATTTTGCCTTGTATTACTGTAACTCCATTATTTATACTGCTACATGCTTGACCAGTAGAGGGCACTGTGACACTGCTAATGGGACCAACAGGTCGAGAACAGGAAGAGGGGAGAGAAAGCTAAGTTGTAGCTGTATGATACAACCCGGACAGAGCGTGTGATTAAAGTTTATGAAAAGTTAATAGGCCTGCTTAATTCTACACCACCCACAGAACACTACCTCTTTTAGAAGAGTCTAACGACGACGACCATTTGTCCTTTTTTTCAATATCTCCTCCTCCACCACTAACAACGACGTAAGCTCGACCACTGCTCTTCAAAGGTAAATAACATTTATCATTACGTATTATTATATCACTTTTATTATTGTTTTTTCATTAATTATCCTCGTTTAATATTACTACTGCATCCAAACTCATATTTATATACATACACATATACTGTATATGTATATACGTACATGTAGTACCTATATCATTGGTAATATTAATTTTTTTTTGACATAATTCAACTTAAGAACGGTCGTCTGGAACCAATTGTGTTTGTTGGTTGGGGACTTGGTGTATATGATTTTTAACTAAATGGGAAAATCTCTCTCTGAATGTTCTGAATTCCTGTTTCCATTCTGGTGTTTATGCTTGGAGGAGGTCTGTGTGGATGTTGCTCAACTTCCCATAGCTAGCTAGGTCCCACAGCTTCATGGTAATTATTCAACATGTTGAACCATCAATTATGATGACAGTGAGAGAGTGATCTATGCGGTACTTAATGTTGTCTCAGATTTGCATTAATCCACGTAAGATTTAAGGACACGTCAGCATCTATTACCAGTGATAAATAGCATGAATAAAATCTGAAGAGTACAGGGCCAGACAGAAAACTGGGAAAAATAATGGAATAATTAAGATCAGAACATAGAACTATGTTGAATCTTTTGTGGTCAGGCTTCTCCAAATTATTTTTTTTCCCTGAAAGGTTCCTCCATATTCTCTAAAGAAGATGTCACACAATCCATCAACACTTTCAAGCAGTATTATCTCTTTGTGTGGCTTAAACGAAGACAGAGGAATTAGAAAAAAACAAAAACATTTTCGTAAAAAAAACAACAAAAAAAACAACCACATAACAACATTACCAGGCATAACTTTCACCATTGTAACACAAAGCAACAGGAAACTATGGAAATAGAATTTGTAAACGCTCTGCTGAAGCCATCACATCCACATCTGTTAAATATGAGCGATATTGCTTTTTTTTAAACAAGTGGTTTGGATCACCACATATGAAAACAGAATCGGAGTCTAAGTGACAGCTTCAGCTCTGTGGTGACCAGCATTGCCATAAACACGTGGGATGAGGGATGGGTAAAGTGTGCTGACTTTCAGTCTGTGTACATTGTCACAATTTATTTGCACACTCTTTTTGCCATTCCAAAATTCCACGGTCCGGATGATAGTGTTCAAACTTGACCAGTCACACCAGAACTGGTTTAAACCAAACCAAACCTAGGAAGTGTGAACTCAGTTTAAATCATCAAGATCCTACATCATGAGGAAGAATGACATCATGAAAATACGGGACAGAAAGCGACAGTTTGAGTGCCTCGAATGAGGGAGATGACCATGTTTGACACTCATAAACAGGCTTTCGTGACACATATCACTGTTAGACCATCACTAAAATGCCCATTTTGAATAATACGGAACATTTTACAGGGGGAAGTTCACTACAAAAATCCACTGTACATGTTTCCAACCATATCAGCCGAATCCTGACATTAATTCCCCCAAATCCGTATGTATGCATAGAATTACAAAATGCAAACACAAGCAATCGACACCATATGGCAATGGGGAGGATAAAGTACTTATTGTAACTGTATAGACTTGTAGAAGATGCTGATTGCTGCATGTTGTTACTTTCCTGTGTAAACAAACAAATCTTAAAGCTAACTTCAAAACCGCGTTCTTGGTTTCATACAACAACAGTAACTAGAAACGCTGTAGGCAGTCTATATGGATTAATAAAGACAACACATTACATACTAGCTTGGTGGTTTAAATAGATGCATTTATAGTGTATCGTCATTAACTAAGTCTAACTGTATGACTCCCTCTAATTACTATGGCAATGTGAACAATGCATCGTAACATGAAGTGACCACAAGGCGGTCCATAATTGAGAACCAAAGAAGAATAAGTAGAGACAGCAAGACAGTCCATAAGTGCACAAACAGATTTAGTTCCAAGTTTCCTCAAAGAAAAAAAAGGGAGTAAAACTTTAGTAGTGAGAGGGAAAATGTGTGTGGGAAAGAGGAGCTGTAATACAAGGTATTCATGGAATTACAATATGTAACCAATACTAACACCATTCAAAGCTGCAAGCACTAAGGTTGAAGAAAAAATGTGACACTGTGGGATTGAAGTCCTTCAGAAAGAGTCAGGTTTTAATTCAAAATTGTGGTATATCTTACAATGCCGTACGTCACATTTCTCAAAAGTAATTAACATCAATATGTTAGCAACAACCCTAACTTTAAACTGACCTTCAAACTTTCAAATGGTGGTTGATCCATGTTAGAGCAACAACCATAAACATTTGAGATGTTATCTGACGCTGGGTTTCCAAAACAGCTCAAGTCAAACATATTTTTTAACCAAAAAGATCAAAGATCCTCTATATGTCAGGTGTGTTCTGCTTTTTTTTTTTAATGATCCACTGCAAAAATGCAAAAGATATATATGCACACCCGATCAAAATTTTAAGACCAACTGAAAAATTGCATGAATTTATATTTTGCTTTGTTGGATCTTGAGGAGGTTCTAAATACAGCTTCAAAATGCAAAAAGAAGAAATGGGAGTGAGTAAGCAATTTATTTGAACACGATCAGATTGTCATTTGAAACTTCCAAGATCCTGAAGACTATCAGGGCCCTCTGAATTCCGTTCTATTTTTTCCCAAATTCCGTTTTATTTTTCCCTAAATTCCATTTAAAAAAATGTTTATTCCATTTTATTATACATTTTACACTTCATCACCTTGGATTGTGTTTTTTTAAGGCTGTCCCTCGCCACATCGCGGTTCGAGCATCGCGACCTCACTCTATCACGGTTTTTCAAAATTTTATTAATTAATAAACTATTGCTTTTTCGTGGTTGAATATGGTCTATTATTAATGAAAAAATATATACATACTTAAGCAAATTGTACGTATTCATGGCCAAAATTAAGCATTTTCAAGGGTTAAAGTTGAGCGCATGGGGGGGTTGTTGTTTGAATGACTGGACGTTCTGTGACAACTTTTACTGCAGGCCTCTGTGGAGGGGTGGAGGAACATTTGGGAGCAGCTGATGTCTTAAAAAAAAAAAACATGTATTTTATTTTAACTGTGCCTTAAAATTTAATAGTCTCGTCCTGGGCTCATAAACTACACCCTCAACTAAGTTCAGTGAAAAATCTTTTACGTAGTTTTTACGTAGTCTTGCTGGCATACAGAAGAAGAGTAATAAACCCAGACTGGCAAAAACACAACCATGTTTGTGAAGGTGACAACATTTTTCTTCTCAATTATTTTTTACTGATCAAGAAAATCACACACTTGCAACAAATATACCTCATCTCCACACGTCAACAACTAGCACAGGAAAGCCAGATATGCTTCAAAGCTGTCAATCAAAACACATGGACAAAACCAAAGGTGATTCAAACTGGGACTACAACTGATTTGTCACTCTGTATGCCAAGCTATCAAAAAGGGTACACACTCAATTTGTCAAAACATGCACCCCTACTATGTCATTATTATTTTGTCGTTATTTAACCCCAAGCATAATACCGCTTCTGACGCCTACCTAGATGAGCCTGCCCTGTGTACACACCTACCACTTCACAATGATAAAGGGCTTTGTAGGAAAAAAAAAAAAATTATTAAAATCAGGCTTTGCTACACATCTTAAAATGAAACCTGGAGCTGTTACTCAGTCAACTACAGACATGGGAGCTCTCAGTCATTTAGTTCTTCTTCATTTAGTTTTTCTTCAGCAAATAGGCAAGGAGAAAGCACCATAGGGTTCAGAGTTAACTTAAGGTGATGGATTATGATGATGATGCCGTTATCTACCTGCTGCACCGAGCTTGTTCACACTTGGAGTGAAACTAAGAGCACTGTAAGCGCTGTGTTCCAGACCATCAAGCCTCTTCAGCTGAATAACGTCACCAAGTACACACAGTCTTTGGTGTCATGGATCACTGACTACGTTTCAATGCACTAAACTAGCCGGATAACCAAAATAGTTTGGTTTGTTAATTTTTTCATTTCACACCTAAGTGTGAAGTCCCAGTTTACATGCACTTTTTCTAAGGAGGTTGTTAGCCAAATGCTGTATGCCTCCGAATCAGTAGGGGACAGCTGTGGTAAAAAACAAAAATTCTAAAAACAGAGCAGATCATCATTTATCCCTTTCATGTGTTATTTATATGCATTTTGAAGTGTTTTCTAATTGTAAAACTAGAACAACGTGTTGTGTTAACAAGCTTCACATTCTGGAACAAATTAATTGGATTTACATGATTTCTTTGGGGAAAAATTGATTCGGTTGGTGCATGTTTCGGTGAGAGTCGGACGTTCTGGAACAAATTAATGACGCTTACAAGGTCCCACTGTACAAACTTGACTACTACATTACTACTTACACTTGTGCAAGTGTAAACATGTGATGTACTACTAGGTAAATTGTGAAAACTCACCTTGTTTCCTTCTCCCAATCTTCCCCATGGTTTACTCCTAAACTCCAAACTCAGAAAGCCAGAGGACGACAACTGGAGCGCCTCTGCAGGAAAACCAGTCTACCTATCCACAAACCACTACAAGGACTCCATTGGCCAAGCCAAATCTGCCTATTTTTCTGGACTCATCTCTTCCAACAAAATTCTTCAGCCCCCTGACAACCTACACCCCCCACTTATACCGATCGGACTCCTGCACCTCCCTGTTGCAGTTCTTCAAACCCTCCACTTGCCAACTCGACCCCCTTCCCAAAGCTCTGGTCAAAGCCTGCCTCCCCTTTTTGCTCCCTCTCATCTCCACCATCAACCACTCCTCACTAACCTCTGGACCTCTTCATTCAAAACTGCAGCTGTCACCCCGTTACTCAAAAAAACAGGTTTAGACCCCAACAACTACAATAACCTTTGCCTCATTTCAAACCTCCCATTCATTTCCAAAATACTGGAAAAAAAACATTGTCTCTCAGATCCACGCTCATGCCCTCTATGAACAGTTCCAGTCTGGCTTCCACCCCCAACACAGTAATGAAACCGCCCTCCTCAAGACCCCCTCATGGCAGCGGATTCCGGCCTACTTACCATCCTCATCCTCCTCAATCTGAGTGCGGCCTTTGACACAATCTCTCACTCCATCCTCCTTGATAGACTAACTCCATTGGCATCAGCCACACCC
The DNA here is from genome assembly GCF_027744805.1 of Dunckerocampus dactyliophorus. Lineage (NCBI taxonomy): Eukaryota > Metazoa > Chordata > Actinopteri > Syngnathiformes > Syngnathidae > Dunckerocampus > Dunckerocampus dactyliophorus. The sequence goes on along the minus strand of NC_072819.1, from coordinate 17,962,407 downwards.
CCCTCATGCTTTTTTTTTTATTTTATGTGTTGCTTTTAACTGTGTCTATGTACAGTGTCCTTCGGTTCCTTGTAAGGGGCTTACAAATAAAATGCATAATTATTATTATTATTATTATTATTATTATTATTATTATTATTATTATTGTTGTTGTTGTTGTTATTATTATTATAAATAATACACAATTGCAGCAGTTATTTAAAAAGGAAGAAACAGTAATCTCTATTACGGAATGACAGAAAGGTACAGCATTTCATCAGCTTGTGTCAACAAAACACAGACGCACGATGGTAGACTTTTTACACCGATAGTGCACAAAGTGAACAAAGATGAAGTTGGTTAAAATAGTGAGCATACATGAAACAAACATGGATACAAGCAAGAACTAACTCCACTATTTCCCCTATGATGTTAATAGTTCGGGTTTTATTTTGAGGAGACCAACACCAGAGTGCGCCGCTTTATTAGGTCACGGAGACATACCGCAGAAGGGTGTAAAACAACGTGATAACATCCAAGTGTGAATAAGAAACACTGTGGCTTTCAAAATGAGTTATTGTTTAGGCCCATAAAAGAAAACATGCTTGTCCATCTTGGTCTGTCTCACTTTGTGGCTCTCACACAAAAGATCCAGAAAGACACACACATAAATTATTCTGCTTTGAACAGGCCAAGGACAATAGTGATCAAATCATCACATGTGCAAAGAAGTAGTGCTAATTGTTAAACAGAAAGCCTCCAACAATCAAGGGCACAGCTTGGAGTGGTTGGGTCAATAGGTATCCACCATCACATGGTCAACCGACCAAGTGTGTTAGCATCAGCAGTGTGAACAGTTTGATCGGAATTTGTGGCACCTCCATGGGTTTTCCTCAAAATTCTTTCTAAGACATGCTAGCATACTGTATATGGAAAACAGTAGTTTTACAATAATGACGCACTGTATGGCCAATTAGTTGCTAAGTCCCTTCCGTGCCCTGCAAAGGTGTTTTGCTTGATAGCAGCCACGTTTTTCGACCAATCTTGCTCGAATGGTACAGATGTGCTCATCAGTCCCCTAAAAGGTGTGTAGCAAATTTGGTGGTGATTTGGCTAAACACTCTAAAGTTTCAGTGGGTATTTTGTAGAACGCATTGAGCTGTGTGAGAAATTCAAGTCAATTTGAATAACGGGGTGAGCGAAACGATGTCATATATTGACAAAAAAGATAGTAGCAGAGGCTACACAGAAGGCGTGCATATGTTTTAAAAAATGTTCACTCTTTGGTGTGCAACGGTTCAGGGGCCAGATTTCACAAGCAATACAGGTGTCCCAGTATTTTCAAGGCAGACTGTAGTGTCCAAAAACCAAGAACACTGCTTTTGTCAATCATTACGAGATTAACCAACCAAGTGTTTTAGTTTGATCCATTACCAGACACTGTAGAAATGGGGCATTTTTACTACCTCCAGCCTTCAACAACAGGGAAGTGCAGCTGCCCTCAATGTGATGTGTTGCTCTTTTATTTTATTGCAGTTCTTGCACTTTGAGATGAATAGAAGCTATCACGAGGAGTTTATTATGATGCAAACAATTTAACCCTAGACGAGGCATTACAATCTCATCTCTTGAAAAATGTGTAGGTTTACTGAATGATCATCGCAGTGGGTGGCAGGCGACTGTACGACTACCACAGCTACTTGGTCTACCTCTACCTCCAGCTGGGCTCCAAAGATTACCTGGGGTACAAGCACCACCAGCTGGGCTACAACCAGCTGTTCAGCTACACACAGGTTCCCCCAAAAGCAATACAGAGGGAGGCACGTCTGTGATACGTGTTGCGTCTAAAAGTACTGTCTTTCAGGTCAGTCAATGCCAGACCAAATCACTTTACCCAGTGTATAAAAACCAATATAAAACAAAGTCAAACAATCATAGAGGACACTCAGTCATGTTTAAACATCCCAAAGAGAAATCTAGTAATAAAAAATCTCTCTGCAAATCTTCCTAAATCAAACACGGACTATCTGGAACCAATATCTTAAACCCAAATTGCTACTCTTAATATGCTAAGCATGGTTCCCAAACGACAAATGGGGCACTTATTGATTGAGTCTAATGATGACCTTTTTGGGGCTGACAAAAACCTGGCTTAACAGGTTCTTGAATGATTGAAAAAAAAAAAAAAACAGTGAAGGTGATCTACCATGGCTCCATGAGGAATGCAGAACATGAATTAAGACTAGGGACCAATTATTTAAAAATTTGCTTAAAACTGGACTTTTACATCTGCAAACAAACAAAGTAGATCAAACAATACGCAAAGCAAAGGCAATAATTGTCAATAATTCAGTCTGCTAAAGGCAATGGCAAAAAGATCTGGTATCACATTAGTGATGGTAAACTCAATTCCTTTTACTGACTCAAGTTGTTATGAGTCACTCACCGAGGTGAACGGCATTTAATCACACCCGCAAAAGTTAATGCTGCACACTTTAGAAGCAAAATTATTACTTTGTGGAAAAACTAAAAGACAGCCTCACTTGGTCTTGATAAACTGCACCCTTTATTGACAGTCAATCTGCAGTTAACGTTGCATTTTTAGCAAACCAATCCTCAGTCTTTTGGTGCGCCTGTCGGCTCCTAATGCAAAAAAATAATAAAATGAATACAACAGATTTGTACATAGATAACTAGGTACAAAATATTTTGCCTCTTGATATGAAGCCTCTTGACAAATTAAAAACTAAATGCAAATAATCAATCACACAATAATGCAACATTACAATCCAATCCACTTTACAGTAGTACCTTGCATAACTTAAACCTCCTTTTATGTAAATTCCACTGAACGTAAAGAATTTACGTAAAGCTTTTGCATCGTATTATGTAGGAAATTCCATATAACGTAAAGCGTCTTTTTTTTCCAATCAACTTCATTATTGCCTTACAAATTACACTAACAGTGCATCAAACCATGGGCATTAAAAAATAACAGTTGGATAACAAAAACACATAAAATAAATCACACAGAAATCGAGATTAAAGAAATAAAAACGTAACAGAAAACTGATTAATAAATAAATTTAAAAAAATTTTAAAAATAAAGATAATAATAATACGAATTAAAGTAAGATACACCAGGGGACATGAGCAATGAAAATTAAATTGAATTAAGGATATTGAAGTGGGAGCACAGATTTATAGTCGATAGCTTTCTTGTTATTAGCCGAGGATATTGATTTATAGTACAGCTTCAGTTCTTTCATGAAAACATAAAAAAGGGGTTTCACTTTGGCAAATGTAAAGTCGGTGCAAGTTTTTTTTTTTCTTTTTAAGTCGGTGCAAGTTCAGACTAACAGAGTACGGTACACTTGGTGACACCTTTCATTTACAGTAATCTTATTTGTTACCTTATTTTATATTGGAATGTTACTCTACTATGTTTACGATAACGTTTTCTTATATTTTCCCACCATATTTGGTGGACTTTGAATATTTTGAAGGGCCAAAGGGGTGAGTTTGGGAAGATCTTGGAACGGATTAGGTATGTATGTATTTTACGCTTCGTATAACATAAAAACCCGATAACATAAACATTCTCTGAACAGATTATTTACGTTGTAGGAGCGTCTACTGTATTTATACGGCACATTTTAAAAACAGATTACAGTTCTGTAAGTGCTGAGTATAGTAAAAATGCAAATAAAAACAAAAGATAAAACTACGTACAGTCAACAAAAAAATGTAAAAGAATAAATATTAGGGTTGGGAGTCTCACGATATGATACAAGTTTATATTTTTCAGCATTGTTAAATCAGAGTACAAACAGCAAAAATACAAAAACAGTAGTACTCTTTTAGTGCAACATAACTGCAAGGAGGATTTTATTTTAGGTGTCTGACAAACAGTGATACTATTTTAAACTCATTCAGAAAACACAACATCTCGTGACTCTCAAGTATATAAAATCTATTAAGTAGACACGTGTTTGATTGAAAAACACTTAGCGTTTCAATGGAAAAATCAAGATTTCTCTTACTAGGCACAGTATTCTCCGTGAGTGTGGTGACGAACGGGGTGACTGTGCATGTCTGTCGTGCTGCCTGTGTGTTTTCTTGAGACACTTCTTACACAATGCAAAGTCCTTATGCTCCAGCTTTGTCCCAGCCACACGATAAAAGCCAAAATGAATCTGCACTTTTAATTTAAAACTATGCTGGCACATCTTTCAATTTAACTTCACCGCTCCAGTCCGCCATAGTGTGGCGTTTGTTTTTTCTACTTCAGGGCAATTGTCTGTGACTCTCGAGAGAAGCACCTCCGGGGTGGCATGTAAAATGATGACTACACTCACTGAGGAGGAACGGTGAAAGAAGTTTATAATGGCTATATTTGAATTTGAATTTGTATTTATTTATTTATTTATTTTTAATGATACCATGACTCACATAGTGTGAATCACTGTAACTCAAGTCTTCCTCTACATCAATTTCCAATGAGCCTGTGACACTTGAGTCTTAGTGGAGGATCCGTGAATCAGTGAAACTCGAGTCAAGCACCGGTGATTCAGCTCAGACAGGAAGGGAAAAGGAGAGTTGATTTGAGGCAAGGAACAGATCTGTCGCTTTTTCCACAGGGCTAATACATTTATACAAATGCAGTTAAAGTGACAGTCGCACAATTCATTACGTTACCTGATTTCCTTTTTTAATTTAGCTAGCAGGAGCAGCAGTGAGTCAGTGAATGAGTGAACACAGACGAGTTACCGCGAGTCCCAGTTTCAGTAAAAAAGTTGCGAGTTCTGAACGATTTATTCATGTCTCAACTATCTCTACATCACATTCGTAAATTATCTGGTAAAATAACAAAACAAGATAAAGAACTAGAACTACAAATCTACAATAATGAACTTGTTAAAGATCTCGTCCATTCAGTCCAAGAAATCAAACAGCTTTTTACTTCAAGTGAAAATGTAGCTTATCCAGTTAATGAGTCCAAGGCTATATTCACAATAGAAGAAAGACTTAGATGCAGCTTCCATTAGGAGAGGACTGAAAAGTTCAAAAGATAAAATATGTGTATGGTCTGGATACACTTTTTATACAGTAAATATACACCAAGATTCTTTGATATGCCCAATAACACATCCAATCAGTCTGTCAATTAGTCATTCTGTCAGTGTTTCCCATATATTAATTCTTCTGTGTGTGTGTGTTGCAATCCGTAATGCTATTCTCTCAGTTGCTTTCTATGATTTATCTGTGCTTCAGTCATTGCCAAAGTGAGTTTTCTAATGTTATGATATCATTCTCATTGGAATGGCAGCTGTGTTTATTTAGAAAATAGCATCTGACTGCTAAACAAATTTGCTAATATTGCTAACCTGATTTAAGAATACAGGTTAATTACTAATTATGTGCAAGTATATTTTCTACCACTTTTTATAATAATATATATTATTATATGTATATGAGATGGAGACACTGAGTTTATTTACTGTAACTAAAGTAATGCCCCGTGTGTACACTTTAAATGTCAACAATTAAAGTTGATGAGTCCATCTGATGACTCTGTTCTCTGACCGGAAACCCAAAGTGGTCAATAATTTCATACACCAGTTTCAGAGTTTAATACTCCACACTACCTGCTAGCTCTCCTTACAAACACATTATTATATATAAATTAGATGAACATTTGTCATGGCCAATTATGCAAACTAGACGATTATGCACCTCTGTCTTAAGACCACTGTTCCATACTGAAAAATCTGATTACAAATAAACATACCGTCTATCTGGCAATGCATTATTGTTTTTTAAACAGCTTTTAAAAAAGTCTGTCAGGAGACTTCAAGGGGGCGAGTAGTTCCACTTTATATTTTCAGTTTTATTGTACAGAGGCTACATTTGCTTTACACTTGTAAGACAGTTATCGATGTTAAAATGGTACTTAAAAACTCTGTCCATACAGTTAAAGGTTTTATGACGGCAACATTTACAGCAGTTGAGTGCCAAATTAATTCACTTTACTCACTGTATTAGTTTTTCTTCCTTTGCAAATGCAGCAATTTCAATCTCTTGTTGTCTGGCTTCATTGAGCCTGCATGACCATGTTAAAACAACAGTGGCTCAAAGGTATTCTGAGAGATAAAAATGAAGCTAATAAACATTCAAAACGAAAGTTGCTGCACCTCTCTGCACCCGCAATAATGTCAAATCAGTCACATCCATGGACTTGGCGTGATTATTAAAAGCGCAGAATGGATAAACAATAAAAAATGCATTCTTACTTCAGTATTGCCATTGTTGTACCACATACTGTATGTGAATCCATTCCTTCCAGCAAACCAAATGTCTTTAGAGAGAGGCATTAAAAAGGAATTTTAAAAAACATTAAGCATGAAACTCATCACCTCGGAGCAGTGCAACAGCGTTTAAAGGCAGTACTGTGTATCCTGTTGAGCACGCCAAAGAGGTTTTTGTGGTGAGCGCATTCTTGGCCTCGTGGGAACGGAGCATCAAACTGAAGCGCTTAGGCTAAAGTTAAGTCATTAGCATTGTTCACCTCCACGCTGTGTCCGTTGATGCTGAAGTTTCCAAAAGGCCTCTACTTAAACGGTTAGGTGAGCTTGTGATTTCAGCTGATCTCTCCAAGCCCCTTACGGCGGCAGTGTTTGAAACCAGACCTAATCCCACCAGCCGCAACATTGCTACATTTACATCGTGACCGCACAAACTACATCCCATAAGGAACCCATTAGAGCCTGTTCGTAAAGGATTTAGCAGTCACATGTGAATGCAATAAAGCAGTATTAAAATAATATGAGTTTTCCAACTTCCTTTAGTGGTGATTTATTCTTTGCACCATGGCCGCGTCATGAAAGACTTTATAAATGACATGTGTGAACAGACTTCCCACTCGAGCATGTCATCTTGATATAGTGAAGTGGAAATTCAGGTTAAAATAAGGTGAATCTACTGTATAATAACTTGTTATGCTGTTGCATCCAACAAAGACCAGCTACAGCTGAAATTCAATCTTATGTTGTTTTTGTTATGTTTAGTGTGGGCTCCTCAAATAGCTGTATCTGTATGCAATAGCTGCGGTTCATTTGCAACCGCAGTTGTTCCAGTCGTCTCTCGTTTACAGTCTGACCACTTCCTCTTTTACCTTCGAGAAAGTCAATAGCCACCGTAGTGTTTCCGCTCTGTGGTTTTTGTTCTGCTCCAGAAACCAGAGGTAATGGCAACAAAAAAAGGTTTCCTTTAATTTTAGTTCATTTTATTCCTGTGAGCGTCTCTATTTCATTGTTTGGTGTTTTCACAACAAGATGAAGGCTATTGGATGTCAATGAATGTGGTAACAATTTCTCAAGTCTCAAACAAAGTCTCAGGGGTCACACAACAGTATCTTGGAAGTGTGCTGTCCAAAATCTAGCCTTAATGCATGAGATTCGATGCTAGAAACACTAACATAGCTAAGTGAGCTACAGTGCTAACAGCAATATCATGCTAGCTTTGCCTATTTGCTGAAGAAAAATAAAACAATCGAACTTGCACCTCTGACGTCTGTAACAGACTGACAAATAATTAGCAGAGCTCCAGGCTTTATTTTAAAGCAAAGCCTGTTTTTCCTTTCTTTTTTTTTTTAAGAACCTGTCCTCAGTGAAGTGGTGGTGGTATATACAGGGCAAGCTGGGCTCATTTAGCTAGGGGCAGGTCAGAGGCGGTATCATGTCAATGAGGAAAAAGGTTTTTCCTTCAGGACATGAAAACCAGCAACTTGAAAAGAGCTTGTTTAAGCGGCACTTCTCTCAAACGTTGAGCAAAGATGTTACAGATTTTAGTCACGTTTGGTGTTCATAAACAGGCTCTAGGGCAGGGGTTCCCATTATGTTAATGGAAAGCTACCGGTCGATCGCGAAGGTAACGTGGGTCGATCACGTGTCACTGACATCATAAACTTCACTTTGTAGATGTCATAAGACATCAGTCAGCTGACATTAAGATCCCGTCCTGATTCGTTGTTACGCCTCCGCAGTAAAGTGGCGAATCGATTGTCTCCAGCGAAGCACGGATATGCAACTTTCGTCTGTATTATTACGATTACGGATGAAATAACTCAGCAGTAAGATGCCTATATCTATCATAAAAGTTATCCATTCACTTGGAGCGGCTGTTTATGTAGAAAAGAAAAGTAAATTGTTTAATGCCTGTGATTTGTGTCCTGAACTACTCTATAGAAATGGGTGTTTTCTACACTTTTGTTTGTGAAACTATTATTTCATGATTCATTTAAATATGCCCATTGCTGAACCTTTTTAATATGTTGCCTTGATTTCAGCTGCATTAGTCTTTTGCATAATCATTTTCATTTCTTGTATATCTGCAATATTTGACAGCAAATGCCAGCGGGACTCAATAAATGAACTGTACGTCTATTGAAAGCTGTGTAGCTATTTTAAACATACTACTCAGGTTATGTGCACAACTATTGAGGAATTATCTTCATTTCCATATTGCTATTGTGAATTATTGAATGATATCATGTACTTTGTTTAACTGTAAAGTTTGATTTTTTTAATTGATTTTTATTTTTTTCCCCCCCAGTCCTGTCCAGCCTTTAAGGCAGATAGAATTGTAGATCTGAATGCCCTCCCATGCTCAACAGATTTACTCTGCCAGGAAAAAGTGTGAGATACACTTCCCCTGTTATACAGAATTTATTTGACTTGGATGTTTTGTTATTTTGCAAATTTGGAGCAGCCAGACGGGAGCAGGAGGGGACAGAAAAGAAGAGAAAAGATAACGGAGAGGGAGTGCGGGGATAAGAGGGGGACAAAAAAGACAGAGACAAGGACAACAGCAGCCACAACAATAACACAACAACAGAAACAAACAGGACCCTGTGATGACTATAAAGACCCTGACGGAAGGGGAAAAATAATATCATCAACCACAATGATAATACTGCATTGAAACAGTCACCCCACAAAGGCAGACGGGCACCGGGGGCCACACACCAGCAGGCCCAGAGATGCCCCCACAACCGCAACCCCCGACGGAGGCCCGGGCGGCAGAGATGTAACACCCAGCACCTGACCCCACGGAGTAAACCCCTGTGTACCCCCCCCCCCCAAATTATAAAAAAAAGTAAAAATAAATAAATAAATAAATAAATAAATAAATAAATAAAAGCACGCACATACACACCCTCATGCACACGCACACACACCCACACTGTGGTCGACTGCCCGATACCCGGACGCCTCGCTGCCAGACGTCCCCCGCCGGGGTACCAGACACACAACCCAGAACCCAAGGGGTGGAGAACACGGACCACCAGGGAGCAGGAAAACCCCAGGCCACCCCATCCCAACGGCAGGACGCTACCAGCAAGGCAGACAGAGGAGCTGGCAAGGAGGAAAGCCAGCAAATGAGCAAGCGGGTGGGCAAACAGGCGAGCAGCCAGACGAACCACCACACAGCGCCAACCGACACCCGCAGGGCAGCAAATCCCGGAGAGGCAGTGGGAGTGCCGCACCCCCAAGCCGCAGGGAGGCCATGCACCAGAGCCAGGAAGGCGAGACCAGCAGCCGGACCCCACTTGCCACCAGGAGCCAGACCGCCCACATGCCACCAGAGCCGACGGCGCACCACCTGCGCACCGAAGCCCCACCCCCGACAAGCCCGCAAACAGACCGGGGGAGGCAAAGACGCAGACAGCGGCCCAGCAGAGCACAAGGACCAGCGGCGACAAATGCCCAAGCGCCCAGCAGAGCACCACTCCCCCAGCAGACCCGGCCCCAGGGCACACGCCCTTGCCCCCACCCGTCACCCAGGCCCACGGTCCCGCGAGCAAGCCCCACCCCACCAGACAGCCCAGCGCCCCAGCAGCCAGCACAGCGCAGCAACCACAAGCCACCACAGCGGCATGCGGGCCATCCGTAGTACCAGCACCTCCGCCCGGAGACTGCCGCCCCAAGAGCGCAGAGGTGCCCACGGCCCAGGTCAGTCAGAGGGAAGCACCGCAAGCCCCCCCCCCCAGCGCAGGCCCCAGCATCAACAGGCCGCAATGGACCACCCCAGGGAAGGGCAGGCGAACCAGAAAAAAGCACCCCACAAGTCAGGCCACCCTGGGCGAGCACTGCGCCGCGATGGCCAGCAGACAGGTCCGCGCCCACATCCCCGACGGACCGGCGCCGCAGAACAGGCAGGAGGTAGCCCAATCCAGCCCGCTCCACCCGTGTATGTGATAAGGTGTGATTGTGTCTATTATGGAGTGGTGTCTGTGTCCCTGGGAGGGTGTGCATGTATATAATAGGGGTGTATGTGGATGATAGCTAACGATGCAATTAAAATTGGGGGCCAGCTGCAGCACGGTCGGCCCCTCACTTGCTCAGCACCCCCAAACCTTAAGTGCGATTAAAATTGAGGGGCGACAGGTCAGTGGCATGGCAGGGGGGAAGGGAGCCTCCGCAAGGCAACTCCACTCCCCCACCACGCCCGACCGTAGACCGACCCCCAAAGTCCTATATGTATGTGAGGTGGTGCAGCAGAACAGGAAGGATGAGGGCACCACAAGCCCACACCCCAACACCGCCCAAACCGAGCGGAAGGGACCAAGGACACATGACCGATAGACCACTCACCACAGCACAGGCTCGTGCAAGCCACGGGCCGGAGGACACACCACAGGCCCTACCCGGCCCACCAGGACGTCCAGTCCAGTCCACCCAAACCCCCAGAGGCGACACCCCCTGCACGCCCAACACCGCAGCCCCACCGGAGGCAACGCACACAGCGCCACCCCAAACCGCCAAACATATACACCAAATCCCCAACTTACGAACACAATTGGTTCCAGACGACCATTCATAAGTCGAATTGTTCTTAAGTAGGGGAAAAGGTAATATTACCAATGATATAGGTACTACATGTACGTGTATACATATACAGTATATGTGCATGTATGTAAATATGAGTTTGGATGTAGTAGTAATATTAAATGAGGATAATTAATGAAAAAAACAATAATAAAAATGATATAATAATACGTAATGATAAATGTTATTTACCTTTGAAGAGGAGTGGTCGAGCATACGTCGTTGTGGTGGAGGAGGAGGAGGAGTTATTGAAAAAAGGACAAATCGTTGTCGTTACACTCTTCTAAAAGAGGTAGTGTTCTGTGGGTGGTGTAGAATTAAGCAGGCCTATTAACTATTCATAAACTTAAACGCATATACTGTATATGTATACACGTACATGTAGTACCTATATAATTGGTAATATTACCTTTTCCCCTACTTAAGAACAATTCGACATAAGAACGGTCATCTGGAACCAATTGTGTTCATTAGTTGGGGACTTAGTGTACCCACATATACACATAAATGTATATGTGTGTGTGTGTGTGTATATATATATATATATATATATATATATATATATATATATATATATATATATATATATACACTGTATATATCAATTACTATCAATTACTTTTTCAAAAGGCTTTTTGTCTTACTCCCCCTTCTTGTTTTTGCATATTGTAGCTCTACTTAAAACCTCATTAAGATCCAAATGTGCAAAATGCAAATTCTAGTCTTAGGATTTTGACCAGGACCAGGACACACACACACACACACACACACACACACGTGTTATATGTTTTATAGTGAGCGGTAGATCATGGTGACTTGTAACTCACAAGCTACAAAGTGTGCACCCCTGATATACATATACATGTACGATGTCCTTAAATATTCATATTTATAAAACTACTAAATATATATTATCTGTGATTGGAGTAGGAGGTAGATCTTTGTGACATGGTCATTTTAAAAGTAGCTTGCAGGCTGAAAAAGTGTGAGCAATTAAAATTGTCACCCACCCAAGACTATGGAAGCAGATGTTAACACAGCAAAACACGAGTCAATGCTTGAACGTAAGGTTGTAAAGGTTGGATGACATGGCAGCCCAAACTAAAATCAGTTTTAATCAATCTTTTCCCTGGACAACAGTGCCTATTTAGGGCACAACCTCAACATCCTCACCGTCCCGCTAAGCTAAATCTGAATAAATCACTGATTCACGTCAATAGACCTCTGAAACAACCTTTGAATCCTGTCACATGGGCTTGACAAACAGCTGTGTCATCAATCAGTCTCACACACACACAACACGCACGCACATCTATCACTGCATCTGCATTAAGTCAGAGATGATGCTATGCAACAAGCTCGGTCATATTGCATCTGTATTGTCATGACACATTTCTGTGTAAACAAGAAACACAGTGAGCAGCAAGCATTCTTTGTATGTCCTGTAAGTACAGTATTGGTGCACACGTGCGCTACACATTGTTGGGAATTCGCTTACATATCAAAACAGGGCGCTGCACTGTGAGGCCCCGCATGCATCTGTTATCATTTTACAACTTGTCTGCAACTCCGCTAAGTCCAAAAACCTCCTGAGCAACAAAATGCTCAGCTAAGCACCTCATTAGAGGACAAAAAAAATACACACATGCTCTTCTATCCCCCCATTGAGGTAATAGGTGTGTAGGAGCAACCGTTATAGGACACCACAGTGATGTGACAAAACTCGAGGCTTGATGTACTTCAGTGGAGCTTTAAGAAACAGCACCATGTAATGGATATATACTGTAATGCAAAAAAAAAAAAAAAAAACATTACATTTCCAACATTGCAAAAAAGTAAATAAGGAATGTCAATCGCACTGCTGCATTGTAACAATATGAACCAAACCATCCATGTTGTACAGTGGAAACTCTAACATCACACTAGTCGCAATTCAATCAGATGTGTTTTGCTTTTTCTTTGGGTTTTTAAAAAGAAAAAAATATTGCGATGGCACCGCAATGATGGAAAAATGATGATGATGATAACCAGAGAACCAGAAATGGAAGTTATTGCGAGGTACAGGTAGCGCTGCGCCAAATGTTCCCGTTGTGGCTACTCGGTACAACATGGCTAAAGCCAAAATGATAATAAAAGAATAACGACAGAATGCACGTCACACAGTGAGATGCATTTTTTTTTTTGTTTTAGGGGTGCTGATTATACAGGAAATGTTTTAAATAAAACCTGGATAAAAGACATTTAGAGAACAACAAAAAAAACACGGCTGTTTTTGAAGACAGCAGTGGCATGGTATGCAAATTAGTGTGTCTCCAGGTGTGTGAAGAGGAATCGTTTTCAAAGAACTTTGTTCGTTGTACGCATGATTGACAAGAAAAACTACTACTAGTACTTTGTTCTTGTGAAAACATGGCCTTAATGTATTCCTGTACACATCATTTCACACTTACTATGAGCAGCAATTAACTTATTTTTACACTTGTATGACAGATAAGAATGTTGAAAAGCACAGTGCATTCAGGCGGAAGGATAAACAACTCGCCTTCTGCAATATGCATGTCATGTATCAAAGGGAGTCAAATATAAGACTTTTTAAGACCATGATGAATAAAATTTTAAACATTTCACATTCATACCGTCAAAAAGAGTACAGGAAAATTGAAGGCCCAAGATTACTTATAAAATATATGAATGTATTCATGGGTCTTTCACAGTGAAATACAAAATGCTTAACATATCTAAATCATCTCAAACATCTTCTACAATTAACTTGGCTTTGCTGTGGGCTTTTGTTAAGTTTTCTCGCTGCCATGCTCCTCTGCACACCGCAGCACATGCACAGCACAGAAGCTGGTTGTGCTCAATTCTGACCGGGTTGCACAGACACTTTAGTTCCGTTTTGTAGTTATATTATAGCGTCCTCAAAAATGTTTAACATTTGAAAGCGAGACTTATGTGTATGCATTTGTTTTAAATAAAAGTAATATGAATACTTTTTAAAAAAACTTTCAAAATCATATTTACAATATTTTATGACATGTTAAAGGCATTCAATTCAAATGATTGAATTTTTGATTTTTTACAACCCCACGGATACCCTGAAAGAGCACAATGCTTTGCTTACAATACGTATCTGCTGATGCGTGTCTGTCATGCATCCATGGATGAGTGCCAAATCCCAATTTTTACTTTTATTATCCTCTGTTTAATTTACATTTACACTTACATGACAAATGTTAAAATGTTACTTAAAATCACAGTTAATAAATATGAATAAACATCTATTCTATATGAATAATGTAAAGTGAACAATGTCCATAACTGAAAAAACAATAAACAGTTTGACCCTATACCAGACAATTTCTCCACCCATTACTTTAATTGAATGCATTTGTTAGCACTATTATAAGTTACTATGACACAGACCTGCGCCAAAGACAAACAACTCATTTGGACCAGCACCAAACTGCAATATATCCAATGCAATATGGCTGATTTTTCATTATTATTATTTTGTCCCTGAGCATTCGTGCGTTATTCACAGAAACTAAAAAAACGACAGAAAATGCCATGCAAGGTTATGAAAAAGAGTAAAAATCCTGCTCACTAACAAATACAACAGCAATTTAAACTTTAAAGTACCATATGGAGATGTAAATGACAACTACATTATGAAATAAGTACTATAGTACTTTTATTTGGTCATGTACAATTGTCATTTACATATGCATGTATTGTATTTATTTCATAATGTACAGCTGCATATTTAGTAGAGCTGTAACCGTCCGTCGTCATCACAGCTCGGTACGCTCCTCTGTATTAAAGCCACTCTTTGGTTCATTTTCGGTACAGTGAGGGAACAAAATGCAAAACATAAACTGCTTAACTTTTGTGATGATTTTTAAAATGAATCAAGAAAATGCAATTGCAACCTGCTGGCAGGTAACTCTCCGATAAATAAAATTCTCAAATAAATATATAGTACAAAGTGTAGTACACTTTCAGTCACACTACCCGGGCTCGTGGAGATGCATCACAACGCCAAATGTATGTTTATGTCGGATCCGAATATGAACATTTGTATTCGTTACACAACTAATATTTAGTATTTACTTTGTGACGTGCAGTCACTTGTCATGTAAACGCCATTCTGATCATTCTGATGTACAGTTGCCATTCACACTTGCATATATAGTCTTTATTATGTGTGTACAGTTACGCACACTGCTGCAGAGCCTGATGTGTGTGTATGTGTACAGAAATATTCTAGATTTGTAATTTTTTGAATTCTAACTCATGCTTCTATGTTCTTGTGTGCTGCTGCTGTCTACTTTTTTGCCGAGGAACTTGAATTCCCTCCCATTGCAGGACCAATAAAGGCTATATTGTATATTCTCTATTATATGCTATAAGAAAAAGACTTGTAAGAAGAAATTAGGCTTTACGCCACATCCAATCTTGTATAGACAGCATTGTCTCATGCTAAGAGTCAATCCTGCTGCACTCGTGTCCATGGAAATATGCCGCTTTGTCTATCCTAGCCAATGACAGCAACACTTCTTTTCTTCACACGCCTAAATCACAAATGCACGCTAATCCAATGCTCTTCTTGGGGGTCTTCATTTTGTACCAGGCACACACACACGTGGAATGTAAAGGGAAGCAGCAGTTGTCTCACATACATACCAAAACAATAACACCAAGTATAAAAAAACATTACAGGGCCCAGTGTGAGCTGGAAAGTGTGCAATCTGCAATGCGAAATATCACACGGGCTGTCTCCTTTGCAGAGTGCACTGAAGGCGCTTTAGAGGGTGGGAAACAAAGAGAGGGGAGGTTCTGCATGATGATGTACAGACCATGTGCTCCATAGTAGCAGCATGCATTATACGTATAGCCAAGCATGTATGTGTGCGTGCATTAGTGCAATTGTATCTTACCTGATGTGGCATATCAACGTTCACTTTGTGCCGTAGTATCAGAAGGAGGAGGACGGGTGGGGGAAGGCAAAAATGTTGCAGACAAGGTGGGCAAATTCTCCGAGGCAGGCTTAAGAAATCCTCCCCGCTGAAAAACTTTTTCTCGGTATAAACTGTCAACAAGAGGGAGGGGAAAAAAGGGGGAGTGAATTAGGCAGAGTAACGGTCAATCAAGGGGGAGGAGAAAGAAGGAAGCTTGGTAGTAGATTCTGGAATATATGCAAACACGTCATTTAGTCAATGTAACCGATTAAAAAAAGAAACTCACTGAAGCCACGATGAAAAGAATAGTATTTTGGGGTGGGGGTTGGGGGGCAAACTAGGCAAACAAGTTGCACATGACGCAACACTTCACCTTTAACATAATAACAATCACGCAACGTGGCGGTCCAAAACCGTCCGTCCCAGCCGAATTTAAAAGTACGTCTTCGGCGTTCAGGAGAAGTGGTGATAAATGTCGCATTATGGGAGTTAAAGAGGCGAAAACAAGCGGTGCTGACTAAAAGTTGCGCTTTTCTCAACCGAGTTTGACGCGCGTGTGCGTGCCTGCGTGCGCGCTTGTGTGTGTGAGCCGAACTAACTAGCCATTACAAGGGAGCTAGCAAGCGACAATGTCACACACGTAATCATCTCCGGTGGGCAGCCAAACGGACACCTTTTCAGGGACATGTGTGCGTGAATTACCGCGTTGCATAGTTTGTTAGTAAACAAAATTAAAAGAACAATAACACATAGCTAGCATACTTTTCTTTTGCTAAAGCTACTTCTCAACAGAATCGAAAGGAGATGGAGAAATACGTCAACCTACAGAGTCAAAAACACCCAGCTGCAAACGACACATAAACGAGTAAAACAACTTACATTTGTCCATAAGAAAAATAACATTAATCCAGTCTTCTTGCACGTATGAATGTAAATGGACAAGCACTTCTCTCCCTTAAAAAAAATGCCCCGCCCCCCTCTGTTGAGCCACAAGACATATCTATACATATCTATAATCCCTTGGCGTCCAATCACTGCTCGCCACTCTGGCGCTATCGCTTTTCCCATTGGTCGAGGGACTGTTCAATCAAGATTGTGTCGCCAGCTGTCTACCCTACCATATAGGGGTGTGTCGTGACGTCACAGGCAGCCAGGATCCGGGGAGACAGTCTAAGACACAAAAAAGGCATAATATTAATAATAAAAAAATGAACACACATAATTTAACACGAGCAATGCACACATTATATTGCTAGCATTGTTATTCATTTAAATTGCATATCAAATATGCGTGAACTTGAGTTTATTTTTGAATGTTAAATGTGTTTGAAACTGTGCATAGCAGAAAATAAATTATTTAAGATTTACCTATACATAATATATGAAACTTCCAGCATCCCCTCTCTCTGTTGGCAACAACTGGTAACTGATAGTAGCCCATAGCCTATATAGATACTGTAGAATAAACATACATCCAAAATGTATACATGTACAGTACATACTTATTATTAGGCTAATAAGTTGGAGTCCTAATACACTATACTGTATGACAAACCCCCAAGGTTTTATTATTGGTACTATGTAATGAGAACACATATTCTTCATTTTTTTTTACATTTTGGATTTTTTAAAATTATTTTAGAACCCTACCTCAAGTATTATCATAGTTCTTGCTCAGACATACAGTAGTTTTTTTGTTGTTCTGTAAGAACAGCTCTGCCACAAAATGAGAGGACGAAGTCGACCTTTTTTCCACCAATTTTCCATCATCTGAGCTGTAACAGAGGCAAGACGGCACATGTGCGTAAGGGAATTCCACAAAGCTCTGTATCTTGTGTTGTCCCATTTGCAAATTTTTGGTCAAACATTTTTTTTAATCATTTTTCTTCTTCTAATTGTTTTTCAGCAGAAAAGACATCTCATTCACCCTAAGTCAGTAATGCCGGTAATTTGTAAATATGTGATAATACAGGTATAATGTCCAGCATACATGTACCAGCCCAGAATTTTTACTGTCTTCACTGATGTTTTTTCGCCAAGTGTTGGGATGTTACACTTTGTTCATCAGTCCTTGAACGCACCATAGTTATGCGAAAGTGAAACTTACATCTAACTTTCTCAGACGATGCCACAGTTGAAGAAAAACCTTTGTTCATCAATCATCTGACAGTATCATTCATTGGTGGATTAGTGGTGAGTACCTGTTAGGGGTGTCACGAGACACTCAGTTCACGTGACAAGACAAGATTGAGTCTGCAATGACGAGACGAGATGAGATTTTAGCATTACCTTTAAGTACAATGAAAAAATGTGAAAAGTGCGTGACAATATATCGCAATCTACTAATTTAATTTCTACTACATTACACTCTTCTGCACTCTGTGTGTATGCTACCGACCCCACCTCCACACATCAAGACAAAGCGACTGTATGACTGACAAAATGGCATCTATAAAAAAATAGACATTTTTCTCAATTACTTGTGTTTTTTTCACCATAAAGGAACTGTATGCAACTCGCTCCAAATTTTTTTTAAACAAAAAATATAAGAACACCACCACCGACTAGCCTATTTTAAGTGTTACGTGTTTGGCTTCTTCCTTTCTCCTTCTTGCCCACTCCATTTGAAACACCTTCTTAAGTTTAGAACAAATAAATTGGAGGGTAACTTGTTTGCTCGCCAGCTTGCTATATGCAGCAAGTGGCGGCCATCTTTTATGTAGCCTGCATATTGGTGTTGCGCAATGTGGTGTAAATAAAGAATAATAGCGGTGTAAAGGTGACTATAGCAGTGTTATTTCATGTTTACAAGGCCCTCGTTTTGGTAAAAGCCAGTGGTGCTCCAATCGATCGGCCACCGATTAGTATCGGCCGATTTCCGTGAAAAATCATGTGATTGGCATATGCCGATAAATGCCTTTCAACGCCGATCACAAAAGCCGATCACCTGTGGCTAGCACTATTGCAGCTCACAACGATCCTTTCGTGCGGTGTAGTGTCTTGCCCTAACTCCCGCTTTCCTTCAAAATAATAACAATCATGTCTACCGTATGGAACTTAAGTGCCATCACATGCCACGAAACAATTTTGAGGGGGTAGCACATTAAAAAGCTTTAATACCGCATTTGAAGAACAAACAATTGACGGAGTACGGTGAGTTTTCGTGGCTCACGGCGTGATCATCAGTCAAACGGCAGCTAACGCAGCCATGTGGCTAACACTCGCGCGTATGTGTGTGGCAGTCATAAGGCTAAGCTAATAACCCGAAAAATTATTGATTTTATCGGACAAGATGACACAGTAGTGGATGACACCGGGTTCGCAGAATGCTCTCTCACTTACCTGGAAGTTCCACCAATGTACTCTCACGTCCAAAGTCTCCTTAAAGAAGGCGTGTCATCCTCTGGAAGTTTCACCAGTGATATATGTTCTCTTCAAAAAGTAAGTCAAATATGTTTTTGTCTAAATGAAGGTGATTTTATGGCTCCTTTTATCATATCATATAACCAGTATCTGGGGAATACAACCAGGAATTCTAGGTCCATGAAAAAAATCATGAAGAAGACAGAATGCCTGCACCAGCCCATCAAGCTGCTCCACCCTCCTCCTGAGCCTGAAGCAATCACAATTGACCAGGAGCCGCTAGTTCAAGCCGCCGACTTCACATACCTTGGAAGCACAGCCTCAAACACTTCTAAAATAGACAAGGAGCTACGAAACAGACCGAGCAAGGCAAGTGTCACTTTTGACAAACTTCAATGGCGCTTGTGGAAAAATAAGCGTGTCTCCATCAGGGTGAAGTGCAAAGTATACAGGGAAGTGGCCTCCTCTATGGCGCTGAAGCAAGGACCATATACAGGACACAGGTTAAAGCTACATGCCTATATGATGAGACAACTGAGAGAAATCATGAATATCAAGTGGTTTGACGATCACAAATGAGGAAATTCTGCGTTGTGCAAGCCTGCCAGGCATGGCTGACATCCTAATCCAGAAAAACCTCAGATGGCTCGGCAACTGCTCTACTCTCAGCTCTGTGAGGGAATTAGAAACAAAGCAAAACCGCGTTTAAGATTCAAAGATGTGGCAAAAGGATACATGAAATGGAAAGACATTGACCTGAATACCTGCCAGTCAACAGCTGAGAACAGAGCTCTGTGTAGAACTGCCATCAAATAGATGCTGAATTCATAGAACAGTCTTAGTCAAATCGACTGCAAGAGCCAGGGTGCAGCCAGGAATTCTGGGTCCCATGAAAAAAAACACATTGGCCCCCCACTCCCTTATTAATTAATTACTAATTTTATTAGTAATTACCTATTTTTGGGTCCTCCTGGAAGTCAAGGGACCTTAACTGTCCTGACTTTTCGATTTCAGTCGGCAGCATAAAACCCTGATCTGAGCATCCCAAGTATTTAGGAAGCAATAAAGAGATGTTCTATGCTATAACTGCTAAAATAATCAGTTTATTAATATTGAACCCTACTTCACAGAAATCACGGAGGGGACTGCCACTATCACGGTCAGGTCGAGAACCAATTTACAGCAATAATCGAGGGACGACTGTACGAATTAAACTGCATTAAAATTGTCGTAATTAACTGGCATTCATGGCTGTCCCTTACAGCTGTTGGTATTCACGTACATGTCTGTGGCATATACACACACACAAACACACATGCACGCACACACACAAGAGCAGTCTCACAGAAGCGATCAACAATTTGCATTCATTTTGTGGTTATGATAGGCTATTCTTTCCATGATAGTTAACATTAGTAGCTAAACTTGACCATTATGTTGTCATTAGCTGACAACAAACATAACTAGCACATGTGCATGTGTCGGCGTCTTGATAACAGTAAGAGGTGGTACTCATGAACATATTTGTGTGTTTAGATGGGTATGATAGCCCGACCATTTTCACACAGCTTTGAGGCCAGTTATCAAAACTTTGAATTTGATATAGTTGCACACACATCCTCACATCCTGGAACAGAGGTGAGACGACACCTGTGCTTAGGGCAGTCCCGCAAAGCTGAGACATGGGAGTGAAGATTACTTCTCCCATCCTGTTGTGTTGAAGGCAATTGTCTCCAAATATAATGTAAAAGGCACTGGAAAAAACATGCATATATATTGTCTCTGCTAGCCGCACGGCCCTGTCACACCGCACACAGTCAGCAGATCGGGAAGATCTGGGTTCGAATCTCTGCTGGGCATCTCTGTGTGGAGTTTGCATGTTCTCCCCGTGCGTGCGTGGGTTTTCTCCGGGTACTCCGGTTTCCTCCCACATTCCAAAAACATGCATGTTAGCTTAATTGGCGACTCTAAATTGTCCATAGGTATGAATGTGAGTGTGAATGGTTGTTTGTCTATATGTGCCCTGCGATTGGCTGTCGACCAGTCCGGGGTGTACACCGCCTCTCGCCTGAAGTTAGCTGGGATAGGCTCCAGCATACCCCCATGACCTAATTAGGATAAGCGGCATAGAAAATAGATGGATGGATGGCATAGAAAATGGATGGATGGATAGTCTTGTGACACGTTTTCAGCATGTAGCATTCAACATTAAGCAACCTGTAAGGATCTACGGAACGTACTATACACTTAAACTGAAGGGCGCTAATGGTTTTAACATATACATTATACGGTGATCCCCTCAAGTGTTAGGTTGCGTGATTTGTCTGTGTGCTTGTGTGTGCCTGTGTGTGCATGCGTTGGAATCTAGGCCATCCCTTGTGGCTTTGTGTCTGAGAGCCGGATCAGTCTATATGAGGGGGGGCAGCCAGGCATATGGGCGTGTTTATATGGGGAGCATGCGCAAACACACACACACACACGCACGCACACAGAGGACGACATCCTTCTCATCCTGCAGTGTAAATAAACTCCGATAGAATAGGGAACCCCCCTCTTCAAAGTAAGCACAAACAAGCTTCTCTGTGAATTTGGAATCCCTCCATCTCACTTCAATAGCCCCACACTAGCTAACAACCCTGCAAACAAACACACACATACACACACAGCACTCTCTCCTTGAGTCGTGGAAACAGCTGGAAAAGCAAACAGTCCAAAGCATGCAGGCCTCTTGATGGCCTGCCTGCTCTCACACATGACTGGACCATTACTTGGATGAATGCAGTCCTTACACTAATTCCTTAGCTACAATCAAAATGCGAGAGGGGAGTGGCGGGTGCAAAAACTTTCCCCAGAGCTAAGGCCCACACACAAGGATATCACACAGCCACTTTGATTCTCTTCGCTGATGTCTCATCTTTCTCAGCACTCATCAACTTCCACTCTCAACAAACCGATTGAGAATTCACCTCATTTTGTCTAATTTTGTCCAAGCTGTGGAAAAGTAGAGCAGGAGGTCAGTAAGTCACATAATGCTGCACAGCGCAACACGTGTTTGGCTTAGTTTAACCTCTTTCCCACTGCCTGGATTCTTTTTTCCACCTTTACTGTTCAGTGTAAACAGCACCTCCACAGAATGGGGGGGAAATGTGGGGATGTGGAGGCTGAGTCGACTCGGCAGTTTTCCACCTTCTGCGGTAATATCAGCGCTGTAACAGAAGCAGCACAATGTCTGTGTGTCGGGTATTCTGCAAGGTTGTTGTGCTGAAAGAAACTGTCACAGTCCGACGAGTATTTCGTATGTCACCACAGACACTGCGCTGACATCATCCCACATCCAGTTATATGATTGCAGGATTGACACCTGCGAATAAATTCCAAATCTTCTATTGACAGGGTGATCAACCATAACTCTCTTTTCTCTTTTTTTATTATTTTTTTTAATTTTTTGGATTATTTAGCTTCCAGTGGTCGTAAACCATGGCGACTGAAGCGACATCCACATACAGTATGTATTACATAGACCTATCACGTCAAAAGATCCATTAGCACTTCGGTGGAGAATTGCTAATAACACTCAACTCCAACGCAGAACTTTGAAAGGCTCGTGACGGCATCAGTGAGTGCACAGAAGCATAAACCAGCTGGAGCCACATCAGAAAGAGGCGCGGGTTGCAGACCCCCGATATAGGTGTTCATATTTGCAAACTCCTTCAGTCAGACGCTCCTCAAATTGTTCCATTGTTTCATTTATGGTAGCCTTTTTATGGTAGACTTTTGGCACTGCTGTACAAGGAAAAGACAGCTCTGCAGTCCGTGTCACCGTTGATGCGAAGTTAGAATACTTTGGAGGCGTATGTCAAGCTTCGCCAGAGGATTTGAGGCTTTGACCAGAGTCTGCCAACGTAACTTATATTAGCGCCGCTGCGCTGGAGTATAATTGAGGCTAAATGTTTTGCTTAGGTTAGCCACCCTTTTTTATCTTGAGTCCTATTCGCACTGTCAGTAAAACCCAACTTTTTTTTTGTTTTTTTTCATGTTGTTACATTACGACATGGACACAGAATGCGGGGATGAAGTCGAGTCAGAAATTTTCCTCCTTCCAAGGTAGTATCAGTGCTGTAACAGAAGAGGGATGGCATCTGTGTGGAAGGCTATTCCGCTACAACAAGAAATGTTGGCTGTTCTTTTACAGCTAAAATTTTGCGACTAAAGTTCTGCATGGGTAAGCCTTATTTTGAGCCCCTGTACACCTTACATGTGTGTCACTTTTTGTATGAACGCCTACCACACAGAACGGGGGAACAAAGTCAACTCGGCAGTTGTCAATCTGAATACCGCTGGTGCCTTTTACACAGACACCAGCAAATAAATGTTGGATCTTCTGTTCCGATGCACTCAATGTGTGTGATTTCTGTGTGAAAGATGTTAAAGATTATTATGCTGGTTAATCAACAGCCAATCAATTTGGTTTATTGTGTTACGTGTGGGTAGGCGCTGGACCTCAAATGCAGAGGCAGGAGGCAGGTGTGCAGGTGATCAAGTCTTTTAATAATGTCTTTTAAATGGAACAAAAGGCGATGGTGCACGAGAAAAAGGCAGAACACAAAAGCACCATGAAGACCTGACTTGGAGGAGGCCTGGGGTTTCCTTCTGGAGAACCAGGAGCACTGGGCGCACACTCTGGGAGACGCCAGGAATAGTTTAGTCCACAGGAGGGAAGGAATAGTTCCACTAAACTGCAGAGAGCAGGTGTACAGGGTAAAAGCCAGAACAGAGCTGTCCGTAATTGCGGCACAAACCATCAAGAATAATCCAGCGTCTCCCAGGTGCAATCCCTCATCTTAAATGAGGTTGACGATCATCAGGGGCAGGTGCGCCCAGTAGTCCTGCCTCCAGCCGGAGAAAGGGCTCCTGCAACAAAGGACACACCCAGGAGAAGGCAGGAAAGTGCAGAGGGCACGGACAAGGGCAAACTGTGACATATTGTTTTTTCCCTTAACATTTGTATACACTTTTATGACAGTTACTTATGTTGATATATCACTTGAAAAGGATGCGTTCTATTGTTGTATTTTATTATTCACAGAGATTACTTTCTTTTTACATTTGTGAGGCAATTAATAATATTTAAATTACTATTATTACTAAAAAAAAATGACACTTTTACTAATTGTGTATTTGATATCAACAGTAACCAACTAGTTTTTACACACGAATACTTGTGTGTACAGTTAACAAAGGGTTAAATGGTGGTGACAGTTGAGCCCTGGAATGGATGAATCCGATTCCCATTATTTCCAACGGGAACATTTGAGTTAAAATCCAAACAAACAAATTTGAAGTCCACCAGCATACTGGTTTGTGTTCAACAGTGGTTACATAATAAGCACAAGGAAGAGACAACAAAAACAGTAACAGAGTGTCCAACGTGTCTAATGTTCATTCCATCAGTCAGACGCTGGTATGCAGCTGTCGTCTACAAGTTCACTTCAACAACATCGCAACGTTTTCTTTTAAGTATTTTACAGCAGACATCACCTGTTGGACTTCTTCACTTACTGTACATGGAGGGCCTTCTACATCCTAGAACATCTGACACCAACAATTTTTCAAAAAAGGGCAAAAGTGTGACCACCAAGATCCCACTGATGCTGCAGTCCACTGTAAGCACAAAAATAACACACATGATTTGACAAATCTCAGCACAATCTTGTTTTGCATTCTTCTAAACAGCATTACGAAGCCGCTCCCATATCATTAGCATGCTGTGATTGCTAGTGAGAATTATTACATTGTGCTGACATTCATGTGGCATTTCTTTGATTTTCTCCTTCTAGTTTATTCTTTTAGTTAAATGTCACGCCGTTTTGCTGACGTTATTTTTGTCTCAGGAGATATAAAGCAAGTTCTACAGCCTAAGTGGTATATTTCCTGCCATCTTAATGTGTTAAAAATGCAGTTTTTAAATGAAACTTTTTATTATTAAGGGAGAAAAAACAAATCCAAACCTACATGGCTCTGTGTGAAAAAGTGATTGCCCCCTAAACCTAATAACTGTTTGGGCCACCCTTAGCAGCAACATCGTAATATCGTAATGCGTAAAATCTGATACCGATACTTTGCGCCAATTCACCTAATGTGTCTGGTAAACTTAAAAAGTTGCGTATTTCACATCAAAACATGAAAAATACAAGACAAATAATAAATTTACTGATTAAATTGATTATTGATTTAAAAATAGTGTAATAATTAAATGAAGTTCATGTGTTTATTTATTCATTTTAAACCCTGAAGTATGTAGAGGTGGCCGGGTGATTTACAATATAGCCAAGCTAACATACAACAGTAAAAACAGACAACAAAATCATGTAAAATATGTGAAAATGGTATTTTAAACAATAAACAAGAAAATAAGTAAAACAATAAATCTATTAAAATAAAGGATTAATTATTAAGAACTACTATAAGAATGAAAACATTCACAATTCACACAGTTCCGTTTATGATCCGCTATCGTTTTCAGACAAACCTTACCTCAAATGACTGAAGGATCAAAAGTACTTTGATTTGAAGAATCGATTTCAGAGCCTGAACAGCTGGTATCAGGAGTACCGATATTTCAGTATCGATCAGACACTGCAGAAAAAGGGGCATATCCGACTATATAATACTATATGTGTATTTGGGTTGAGATTTTGTGGTCGTCGCACATGTGCACGTCCTCATACAAGAGTGGTCTTCAGTGTTTAGACGGGTGTGACATCATCCTTTAAAAAAAAAAACACCCATTTTCCATTTCAATAGGACGTAGTCACGCATGCGCGTCCTCAGTTGTCCCAGTTGAGTGTTTTTCAGAGACTGGACCGGTATGATACCGCCATTATTTTTTAAAAGCTGCCACTTTGAGACCCGATTTCAAATGTCTGCGTGTTTCGTCTGCCGTGTATTAAACCACTATTGTTTTGTTTCGTATTGTTTTCAGCGTATTGGCAGGTTTGATGATGCAATTGCTTTCAAAAACGTACATTTTGAGGACGGTTTTTAAAAAGTTTGTGTTCTCCATCTGCTCTGTGTTCCACAAATTTTGTTGTGTTTTTATCATTATTTCATTCCAAAGAACGGCCCATTGAAACTTCATAAAGATTATTATTATTATTATTAAAGCATATTAATATATAAGTATATATATATAATATGTATTATTTAAGGCATAATAAAACATACCTCTCTGAACTTGTATCTTTGGTTGTACATACTGTATTATATTGTAGTATAACAATTTTCTTTTGAGTTCCTCATTGCCAGGCCGAGTGTCCTGTTTTTTGGAATATGGTCACACTACATATGCGCATCTCCTCCATTATCGCAGACAAACATTTTTCAGTGTTTAGATGGTTTTGACATCACAATCATCTTCAAAATCTTCTACTTTGGGACCCATTTTCAAAAAGCTGCATTTTCCATGTGCCCTGAGTTCCACCATTATTGTTTTGAATGTTAGGAATGAGCATTTTTCAGTGTTTATATGGGTACGATACCATGATTGTTCTTAAAAGGTACCAAAGTATGGATTTTCCTTTTTGAATATGTGTTAGAGCATGATTGTCTTGAATGTGACGCATGACCTCCGTTTTTTATGAGGGGTATGATAACCCAAAGTCGTCTGCCTGCGCTGTGTTCCACCAAAGTTATTTTCGGTGTGACGTACTTGCGCGTGTTTTTTTTTCTTTTGTCTTTTGTCATGCAGATACGTTTTTTAGAGTTTATTCTAAACAGTTCCTTTTCAGACCAGTTTTCAAGCTCATAGCTCCCATGCAGACATTTTGTTGGGCTTCGGATGAAATGGCAACATGTCGCTACGTACACTACAGGCAACGTCCTACAGGAAAAAACCTGTAAAGGATCCATTACTGCTGAGTGGAGGCAGCATTGACAGAGAGGAAGCCAGACAAGACAGACGGGTGAGTGAGAGGCTTGCAGACATGTGACAATGTGGTGCGGCGTCATCATTGGACAACTGATCAATGTCAAGTTGTTGCACAACAGCACCCCCATCCCCTCCTTTTGTATTCTTTTCCTGTTCCATTCTTTCTAGTGGACGTTTCCTTGGCTGGGCGTCTCGTGGCCAGAATGAAATTGACAATGGTGCTTTCCTTTATCCCTGTCGCTGCTTGTTTACGCTGCAGGCTAACCACCACCGCCCCCTGCCTCATCCCACTAAACCCCCCCCTTCTCCCTCATGTTGCTTTTGACCTTTGACCCAGTGGGCTTGTCCCAAGCTGAGCATCACTTCTGATAAATTCACACACTCAAGAGTATGACGGAGTATTAGGGCCACGTTGAAAAAAATAAAATCGGAGATTTATAATGGTAAATTTACGAGTATAAAGTAGTAAATTTAGGAGAAAAAAAATTCATTTCCGAGAATAAATTCATAAATTCCTGAGAATAAAGTCGTAATATTACATGTAATTGTGTCATACGTGTCAGAGGGAAAATAGAGCATAACTCTTATTTGTAACGTGGCAGCAAAACAGAGCAGTTGAGCACAAACAGGTTAGCATGTGTAGCCCTTCTCACCTCTGCCAATGGCCAAAGGTCACATAAGTGCACCCTTTTCATAGCTGTCTCAGGTAGTACTAGGGCCACATCGAGAAAAAAAAGAATCTGAGATTTCAAGAATAAAGTCGTAAATTTACAAGAAAAAACGTATTTACAAGCATTGCCTGAGACAGCTATGAAAAGGAGGGATTTATGTGACCTTTGGCCTTGGGCATGTGGACCAGGCGGGGTAAGGAAGGTGGAAGTGAGAGGGCTAGACACGCTGATGTGTTTGTACTCAACTGCTCATTTTTGCTGCCACGTTATAAATAAAAGCTTGCGTGAAGCAAGAGGAACGTTTCCTTCCTTCCTGAAGAGTTATGCTCTATTTTCCCTCTGACACGTATGACACAATTACATGTAATATTACGACTTTATTCTCAGAAATTTATGAATTTATTCTCAGAAATGAATTTTTTTTCTTCTTAATTTACTACTTTATACTTGTAAATTTACCACTATAAATCTCCGATTTTATTTTATTTTTTCAACGTGGCCCTAATACTCCTATTTTCCCTCTGACACGTGTGACACGTCATTACGGCTTTACTCTCTTAAATTTACAACTTCATTCTCGTCATGTTATGACTTCTTTTCCCGTAAATTTATGACTTTATTTTTGTAAATTTACGACTCCTAAATTTGCGTAGATGTGCGACTTTATTCTCAAAATCCCTCTTTTTTTTTTTCCAATGTGACCCTAATATTCTGTCAGACAAGAGGCCCAACAACAACATCGTTATTCCGCCCCTCTCTAAAGACATTTACGCCGACATGATAGCTGACAGGAGTGATCAAGAGATGCTCAAGTCAGGAGATGACATCCTTCAGCACGAGGAGCGAGTCATCATGTAAACTTGATGTAGAAAAAAATTAAGTTTGTCCTTTTTATAATGCAGACACGTTTTGCTGAGTGTTTCTCTTCCACAGTGTCCACTATTTGTTTTTAATTTTTTTTTTTTAAAGGAATTTTGGTCTTCTTTTGATTCAGGCTCACTGAAGGATGAAATTATACATTTCAAGTGACTTTCCTCCCATTGACGTTTTCCTGTTGTTCTACAAAATACCACTCAAACCACATTTTGCAACCAACAGCACACTGGATGCAGGTCACTGACCTGTTTTTTTTACTAAGGTGTTTTTGAAATGTGGTTTGCATAAATACACATAGGCCTACCCAAAACGGATTTGGTTTTATGTATCGTTATTTATAGCACTGGTTCTAGTGTTGTACGAATCAAAAGATCCCCACCCATATATTAGTATTTTTTATTTTTGTATTTTTCAGACTGTACACTGTAATTCTGCACTTGTCCAACGTAACAGACGCCATGCCATATATCACATACAACAACGTAACAACGTAAGGAGAACTATGCTAGCATCACTAGCATAGCTATGTGAGCAACAATGCTAACTCACATCAGCATTCCATACCAGAAAATGCTGGTTGAATTTCCAAACTGCACAACTTTTAAGTCATTATTTTCTAGAAAAGTTTGATTGCATTACAAATATACAACTTTTGAGGCATTTTTTCACATCATTTTGTACTTTTTTAGACGCATTCTTCCCGAAAATGTTGAAATTACATGACAATTGAGGCATATATTTTCCACACTGTACAACTTTTCAGGCACAGTTTCCAGAACAACATGGCCAAATTGCAAAATGTACACCTTTTGAGACGAATTTTCTGAAATCTTGTACAGTATATAGGTTTATATAGGTTATGATAGGTTCCCAAAATAGCCCGCAATAAGTGAAATCCGTGAAGTAGACAACTTCTTTTTTTTTTAAGCCTGTAAAACCCCTCACCATACACTTTATACACTTTTCTTAGACAGGCAGTAAAATTTTCCTCACCTTTTTTTTCAAAAAAGTTCAACCATGCCTTTTTATCCTGGTGCTGGTCCGCTGTACTGTAGCATTTTTGTATCCTTGTTGAAACATATTGCTGCAGTACTCTTCCTGTTACAGTCCTCCTCCTTCGAACCGAAGATTCATGTACAAGGTAGCAAGCAAGCAAGCTAGCGATTACACAGGACCATGGGGATTGGTTGACAATGGTCTAAAGCCAATCAGGACGCAGAAAACAATGGGCGGTGCAGACGGACGAGACAGTCAAGAGACACTCAACTTCCCACAATGCAATTCTTCTTAAAGGGCCAGGCTTGGCCTGTAACAGTGTTCATATGCTGTAATAAAAAAAGGAGCACAAAAAAAGTTCAGCGAAACAGCAAATCTGCGAAAGGTGAACCGCCATAGAGCGAGGGAACACTGTAGTCGAATTCCAAATTGTTCAATTTTTGAGCATATTTTGTATTTATTTATAGTCAGGTACACTCACATGTTTTGTTTTTTCTTTGGCTTTTTGTGGCCTTTTTCAGCATTAACAAATAACATTAAGAGTGGGGAAGGACACGAACATTAGCAACACTAGCATAGCTATGTGAGATGCAGTGTTAATATTACACTCACATTTTAACTGCAAAATCAGTTTAGCCTGAAAAACAAAATGATCAAACCTACAGCTCTCACGTCTGTAGTTGACTGTCGGATAGTTGGTAGAGCACCATATTATCTTTATTTTAAGATGTGTAGCGAAGCCTGCTTTTTAAAGAAGGTCTTCATCCGTCCTCCAAAAGTGAAATGACCAAGTAAGGGAGCAAATCAGTTTTTCTCAGGTTCAGTGCTCATAAGCAGGCTCTAGGGACACATATTACTGTTGTAACATCATTAACAAGTCATTTTGCATAATTGAGGACTATAAATGTCTAATCATATCAATAATAGGAATACATGCACTCAGTATCTACATACAGTATTTGCACACATGTATGCATGTGTGTGCACTGTGTCGTGTTGTTGCAGCTTTTCCAGCCAAGAGGTTGGAAGGCCAGTGTGTAATTTTCTATGTATAACTCTGGCTCCAAGGCACTATGGTCTGGGTCACCACTGTATTTTTTTTTCTTATGCAAACCAGATCCAAACACAAAAGTAGACAGGTCAAACAAAGCAGCAGAAATATCCAGAGGGCAACAAACTGTAAAGAAAAGACTCATATAAAAATACATACATACATACAGTATACAGTAGTGATGTCCCGATTCAATCTTCAGGATCGGGATCGGCTGCCAATCGCCTGTATTTTGAAGATGGGATAATATCGGCTTCCGCCACGAGATCGGGCGGATAACTCTGAGCCACACTCCAACATGGCAGGTGCAGTAATGCTCAAAGCTGGTTGCCACTCGACTCCCGCCACCTGCAAGAAAAAGAAAACGCAGCAACACCGCCATGCAGACATGTCCGCGGTGAAGTTAGTTTCACGTTGCACTTCGGATATTCGGCTCTGTAGCTACAGCGATAGTTCCACCTCACTGTGCCTGGACTGCTGTGTCATTGTGCGGGGAGCTTGCACGCAGTGGCGGAGCTACAGTACGTGGTAGCCAATGGTGGCCATGGCCTGATTGCCATAACTATGTGAGTAATGGTCTCACCTTGGCCACCCCAATAAAAAATTTCTGCCTGCGCTACTGCTCGCATAGGAAGTGCTGCTCTAACCGCTGGTTGTTTATACTAGGGAACGTCAAGAAATTACTATTGTGCTGAAGCGAGTTTGATAAAAAAGAATGTCATATATTGTAAATCACACCACAAATTGATCTATGACCATGTGAAATGATTAGTCCTACCTTAAACGTATGTTGCACGCACATTTTTTCCAATTTTATCTTTTATAGTATGGACTTTTTTTTATTGGATAGATCTTTATTGGAGTAGGGACCTGACTCAATGAGTTTTGTTACAAAAGCCAAACAATATTATTGGTCTGCTGTGTAAGAGACTCTTTGCAAGTTTTCGCAAGTGCTTGATCGGAGTTGTTGCTGCTAAGTGTGCCCCAACCAGTCATTAGGTTTAGGGGGCGATCATTTTTTCACACAGGGCCATGTAGGTTTTCGGCATTTGTGAATATAACTCCACAAAAAATGCTCAGAGCACTTGGAAAAAAAATACAGTACAACTTACCAACAGGTTCTACAAAATATCAAAGACGAATCCAAAAAATGTAGGATTACTATTTTGGCGTGACTCACAATATGGGGGGGGGACTATGGTGCTTGGCGGAGGTCTGCACTGTCCCTAGTGCTTCTCTAGTTGTACTTCATATTTACAAGTTTACAACAATGCTACATTTTACACAAGAATGAAAATACAGTTTGTGCATTTACAGAAGAAATGACTTATTTATTGAACATGAATTTCAAATAAATGTTAGCTATGACAGCATGGTGGTGTTGCCGTATTGTGTCCAACAGCAAAGATGTCTTGTGTCTGTCAATGGGACATCATCTGGACTGGTGCATGTTTCCACATAAAAGGCAACACAACAAACTTGCCCACCTCAAACAGATCCACTCGACCCAGTTTTCCCATGTGGGAAAAAAAAAAACTACATATGAAGATGTAGAGCCTTTGTCCCGACAGTCAACACTCACTGAGACGTTTGGTCGTCAAAGTAAATACAAACAGAGCAGTTCAACGTTGTGTGTTCACAGAAAGTGTAGTTTCCTCCATCATATAGGAATTGCTGCTCTTTAATACAGTTGAAAAGCCAGCATTTCCAGAAATGCTGCAAACGTTTTACAGACAAATTACAAATAATAATAATAAAAAAAATACAAATTGCCTGTGAGAAAATACATGCCACCAATGGCAATTCCACAACTTTACAGAGTGAAAGATGACATATTAAAGGAAATATGGCATTACTATTATACAGTAATAATATTATATATTATCATAACATTAGTGTTTTATGTATTTGGTGTTGACAATAATATAATTTAGTGTCAATTTGTGGGACAAGAAACATTTCAAAACCTACTTGCACTGTTTTGTGATTCAGTTAAATGTAAAAGTTTGTCCAGTCATATTTTTTTACATAAATTCAATTTATCAATAAATGTTAACATCTCGACTCGTCACGTTCTCGTGGACCCAATCTCGTGCATCGTCTCGTCCCATGAGTTGGGTGTCTCGTGACATCCCTAGTTAATAGTAAAAGTGAATTTGACTTCAGAGGTTCCACTCGAGCTTCTTGTTTGCCGTGTTGTTGTGACATCCCAAAGAGGTCTTACAACATCTGTGTAAGCTGTTATGCAATGAAAGCCAACTCTGATTTTAAATTTTTTAAAGAGTTAACTGTGCTGGTGTTGTGTTGTGCCTCCTCAGGCGAAGCAATAAGCTCCCTGACATTCCAAGGTTAAATCATTCATGGGGGTGTGGAGGGTGGGGGCGGGGTTACATGAAGAGACATCTGGGGGTAAAAAGCAATTAAGAGGAGGTATATAAGCCCCTATATGTAAACGTTTAATGCAGAATAATTTAGCTAACGTGTGATGAGACAATTTGGCTAGGATTTAGTCGTCTCCTTAACCTGCTTGGGGTGAATGTTTAACTCAAAGTGTGTCTGAATTTACACTTGTGCACATAACAGGCTTGAGAGGAGGGAAGGAGCGGCAGGGGGCAGAGACAATGTTGTCACTGACAAATTCAAAAGAGAAGAAGCACACACAGGAATTAACCTAATGTGAACTCTGCAGACTCACTACATCATTATTTGTAGTAGTATTTGATCTTGCCCAAACCGCACATTTAATTTTCCTCCAGTGGTGTGCACTTTGGTGGTTTCTTATTTATGGAATCATTCCCTTGTGTGCTTGCTCATCACTTCAGAATTCCATGATACTTATTTATGGCTCAATTAACAACTTTATATTTCAACCAACACGCTCTGGAAAAATGTGCCCCAAAACTTGGAGAATTTGAATTTAAAAGAAAAAAAAGCCTCAAACGTCATACTTTTTGGTGTTCAACCAACTTATTGTGTAAAAATATACCTCAATGGTAGTTGAAGTTGGAATTCAGCCAACATTTTTTTTAAATTGTTGGTTTAAATTGTAAAATTAAATTGTACAATTCAGGGAAAATCCATACATCCGTCTTCTACTGTATGCCACTTATCCTCACTAGGGTCGCGGGGGTATGCTGGAGCCTATCCCACCTGACTTCGGACTGGTCGTCAGCCAATCACAGGGCACATATAGACTAACAATCATTCACACTCACATTCATACCTATGGACAATTTAGAGTCGCCAATTAACCTAACATGCATGTTTTTGGAATGTGGGAGGAAACCGGAGTACCTGGAGAAAACCAACAGTGCACAGGGAGAGCATGCAAACTCCACATAGAGGTGCTCAACGGAAATTCGAAGGCAGATATTCCAGACCTCCTGACTGTGTGGCCAACATGCTAACCACTAGGCCACCGTGCAGCCAATTCGGCAAAAATATGCCTCAAATATTATACAATTTGGAATTCAAAGAAAACATTTTAGATAACAAATGATTCAAAAATCATACCATTTGGGATTCAACCAACAAAATATACTTCAAATGTTAAACAATTAGGAGTTGAAACAAAATTTTCAGGAAAGATCTGCCTCTTGTGTATCAGTGTGAATGAATGTTTGGTTGTGGTCAGACAGGCTATTAGTACAAATTGGCAAATACGGTCTTTGTTTATTTTTTTGCATGTTTGTCAGACTTACATGTTTCAGATGATCAAACGAATGTAAATATTAGTCAGTGACAACACAACTGAACACAAAATGCATTTTTTAAATGAAACTTTTAATGATTAAGGGAGAAAAAAAAAATCCAAACCTATATGACTCCAGCGAACCAGAGTGACAGCTATTTCACCATTTTTACACACAAATGGTGAAAACATGGAACAGTGGTGAACTTTCCAGGAGTGGATGCCAGCAAAAATTAACCCAAGAGCGCAGCAACGACTCATCCAAGAGGTCACAAAAGACCCCACAACAACATCCGAAGAACTGAAGGTCTCGGTTAAGGTCAGTGTTCATGACTCCACCATAAGAAAAACACTGGGCAAAAACGGCCTGCATGGCAGAGTTCCAAGACCAAAACCATTGCTGAACAAAACAGCATTAAGGCTTGTCTCACTTTTGCCAGCAAACATCTTGATGATCCCCAAAACCTTTGGGAAAATATTCTGTGGTCTGACGAGACAAAAGTTTAACTTTTTGGAAGGTGTGTGTCACGTGCGGCGTGTAGCCAGTAATAGGATCCGAAGATGCAAAGATGAGACTGTTTCTGTATAACAAAAATTTGTTATAATTTCCACACAAAAAATACAAAAGAGCCAAAAAACACGGAATTAGCAGATGGGAAAAATGAACCTAACAAAAAACACTGCTGAAAACCAAGTAGGAGAAAACTAACTAGAATAAAAAACACTGCTGAAAACCAAGCAGGAAACAAAGCAAAGTGTAAACCAAAAATCACTGTTGCAGATAGGCAAGCAGGGCAATACAAGTACTACAATAAGCAAGGGAGGGACGACCAGAGTACTAAGGAACAGGTAGGTAACAAGGCTAGGAGTGCAGGAATACGCGAGCATGAGGAGGCAATCTGGCAACAGGTAAGAGAAAAACCAGGGTCTAAATAGTCCAGGTGAGTAATTGCTTGCAAGTGTGTCATGAGCTCTTCACATGAGTCGGCAGTGTGCTGCAACAAAGAACAGGTAACAAACAGGCAACAAAGCAGCACCACAACTCATGACAGTGTGTGTCCCATTACATTTGGTGTAAAAGTAATGCCACTTTTCAGAAAAAGAACATCATACCAACAGTAAAATATGGTGGTGGTAGTGTGATGGTCTGGGGCTGTCTTGCTGCTTCAGGACCTGGAAGGCCTGCTGTCCAAAAAATCCTGAAGGAGAATGTCCGGCCATCTGTTTCGTGACCTCAAGCTGAAACCAACTTGGGTTCTGCAGCAGGACAATGATCCAAAACAGACCAGCAAGTCCACCTCTGAATGGCTGAAGAAAAACAAAATGAAGACTTTGGAGTGGCCTAGTCAAAGTCCTGACCTGAATCCTATTGAGATGCTGTGGCATGACCGTAAAAAGGCGCTTCATGCTGGAAAACCCTCCAATGTGGCAACAATTCAGCAAAGATGATTGGGCCAAAATTCCTCCACAGTGTTGTAAGAGGTTCATTGCAAGTTATCGCAAACGCTTGATTGCATTTGTTGCAAGTGTGGCCCAACCAGTTATTAGGATTAAGGGGCTTTTTCACACAGGGCCATGTCGGTTTGGATTTTTTTTCTGCCTTAATAATAAAACGTTTCATTTAAAAACTGCATTTTGCGTTCAGTTGTGTTGACATTGACTAATATTTAAATGTGTTTGATATATATATATATGCTGGGACAAAGTCTTAAAAATTTGAATACAACCAAACTATTCTGGAAAATATGCCAGAAAAATTACAATATTTGGAATTTGTCTGGCAAAACATGTCTGAAAAGTCATACAGTTTGGTCTTCAACTAATATTTCTTGATCTGAAAGAAGTTGTATCATAAATCAGGATAGGATGTCAGGAGTCTTTTTATTTTTACCCTTGCAAAATTATAAGACATCTGTGTCTCTCCACCATAATGAGATATTAGCTTCCTCTTCAGACTAAACCAAGGTTGCTGGCTTCCTGCACTTGGTCCTCCTGTCTTCCCACATTATCACAGTTTTGTCTTTCGCCGCTTTTGGTCCATTTGCACTTCCTGTCGTTGTAATGGCCGATTACATTTGCACACACAGAGTAACCTAAACCATACTAAGGAATGAATATATTGTGAGCGCAGATGTTATGAGGTTTGCTTTGCACATAGCACAGCATTAGTATTGCTAAACACAGCCCATTTCACATAGCACGCTATTAAGAATAAACACAGCCAACACCCTGAATTATACAGATTTTTTTTTTAATTGTTTTTTATTGGCGTGGGAAATACCTGTTTACACTCTGTTTCTCCACAAGGCAACAGGCTGTATCATATCCATAAAAGCCCATTTGATGAGAACAAGGTTAGTACTGAGTTCCAGCAAAGCAAAACCCAGCAAAAAAAAAAAATGCTCAAAAAGAAACAAAAAGTTAAATTTTTGCCAGACCGCAAAGCAGTGTCCAGATTGTGAAAAAAAACAAACATTCCTGTTTTGATGGCTATGTCTAATAACGACTATGGCCTCATGATGACAAATGAATGTTGTTGATAATTCAACACAAATGCATTATCACTTTAGCATCTGACTGCTTGTGAATCACAATGCTGTTTTTTTGCAGTTGAAATCCTTTTCTTTTGCTTCCATCAAACATTTTTTGTCCTTCCTTTTCTTGTCCGTTTAAAGGGCTAGTTCAAATTTTTCTACATGAAGTTGAATGACATCCCCATCAGCAGTGTAGTGCATCAACAGTTGCTTATCCCCTTCGTCCCGTGAGCCGAGTTCTGGTCAGATTTCAGTGATGAGGAACGTAGTTCCAGTTAGTTGGTGTTTTTATTGCTGTATTTTGTATGTGAGTGATTTAGGTGTTTATTTGGGTTTGCACTTTCGCTATTCAGCATTAACTGCCCTGCAAATTTGTGGATTTTTGATCCAAAAAATATTTTCTTTTTTTTTTTTCTCCAAAAATAGGCTGTTTTTTTTTCGCAGAAAACACACCTCATTCAGTAATAGTCAGTAATAATATCTATCCATCCATCCATCCATTGTCCTCCGCTTATCCAGGTAAGGGGGCACAGGGGCAGCAGTCTCAGTAAGGAAGCCCAGACTTCCCGGTCCCCAGCCACCTCCTCCAGCTCCACCGGGAGAACACCATGGCGTTCCCAGGCCAGGTGTGAGACATAATCCCGCCAGCATGCCCTCGGTCTTCCCCGGGGCCTTCTCCCGGCTGGGCACGCCCGGAACACCTCACCAGGGAGGCGTCCGGGAGGCACCCGGACTAGATGCCCGAGCCATCTCAACTGGCTCCTCTCGATGTGAAGGAGCAACGGCTCTACTCTGAGACCCTCCCGGATGACTGTGCTCCTCTCCCTATCTCTTAGTTTAGGGTGAGTCCAGCCACCCTACAGAGGAAACTCCTTTCAGCCGCTTGTATCCGCGATCTCGTTCTTTCAGTCACGACCCAAAGCTCATGACCATAGGTGAGGGTGGGAACATGAACATAGATCGACCAGTAAATTGAGAGCTTTACCTTCAGGCTCAGCTCTCTGTTCTGTCCGGTACAGCGACCGCATCACTGCAGACATTGCGCCGATCCGCCAATCAACCTCACGCTCCAACCTTCCCTCACTTGTGAACAAGACCCCGAGATACTTGAACTCCTCCACCTGGGGCAGGACCTCATTCCTAACCTGAGAGAGCAATCCACCCTTTTCCGAACAACCATGGCCTCGGATTTGGAGGTGCTGAGTCTCATCCCAGAAACTTCTCACTCAGATGCAAACCACCCCAGTAAACACAGAAGGTCACAGCCCGATGAGGCCATCAGGACCACATTGTCTGCAAATAGCAGAGAGGAGATCCTAAGGCCCCTGAACTGGACTCCCTTGACGTCTTGGCTGCGCCTAGGAATTCTGTACATGAACAGAATTGGTTACAAAGATCAGCC
Organism: Dunckerocampus dactyliophorus; assembly: GCF_027744805.1. Taxonomy (NCBI): domain Eukaryota; kingdom Metazoa; phylum Chordata; class Actinopteri; order Syngnathiformes; family Syngnathidae; genus Dunckerocampus; species Dunckerocampus dactyliophorus. The sequence continues at coordinate 17,924,067 of NC_072819.1, read as the reverse complement.
TTGGCGGAAGCCAACGTTCACCGGAAACAGGCTCGACTTACTGCTGGCAATGCGAACTAGGCTCCTGCTCCTGTTGTACTAGAACCGAACGGCACGAGGTTGCGCGACACCAATCCCATACTCCCGGAGCACCCCCCACAGGACACGGTGGTATGCCTTTTCCAAGTCCACAAAGCACATGTAGTCTGGTTGGGCAAACTCCTATGTACCCTCCAGTACCCTCGCAAGGGTGTAGCGCTGGTCCAGTGTTCCGTGATCGGGACGAAAACCACATTACACCTCCTGTAACCGAGGTTCGACTAACGGCCGTACCCTTGACTCCAGCACCCCAGAATAGACTTTCCCAGGGAGGCTGAGCAGTGTGATCCCCCTATAGTTGGAACACACGCTCCGAACACCCTTCTACAAAATCCCATCACCCCGGGTCTGCCAATCCAGAGGTACTATTCCTGACTTCCATGCAATGTTGAAGACATGTGTCAGCCAAGACAGTCCCTCAACATCCAGTGCCTTGAGGAATTCAGGGTGAAACTCGTCCACCCCCGGAGCTTTGCCACTGGGGAGCGTTTTGACTACCCCAGATACCTCTGTCACGGTGATGGAACTGTCAGCGTTCGTGTCCTCTGACTCTGCTTCCTCTATGGAAGGTATGTCAGCGGGATTGAGAAGGGCCTGAAAATATTCCTTCCACCGTCCAACTATATCCTCAGTCGAGGTCAGCAGGCCCCCGTCCCCACTGTAAACAGTGTGGACCAGACACGACTTCCCCTTTCTGAGGCGCTGAACTGTTTGCCAGAACCTCTTTGAGGCTGACCAAAAGTGATGCTCCATGGCCTCACCAAACTCCTGCCACACCCGAGTTTTTGTCTCGACCACCGCTGAAGCCACGTGCCGCCTGGCCTACCGTTACCTGTCAGCTGCTTCAGAAGTCCCACAAGCCATCCATGCTTGATAGGACTCCTTCTTCAGCTTGATGGCAGCCCTGACCTTTGGTGTCCACCATTGGGTATGGGGCTTGCCGCCATGACTGGCACCGATGACTGGCACAGCTCTGATCGGCTGCCTCAGCAACAGACGCACAAAATATGGCCCATTTGGACCATTGGATATCCTCGTCCTCCCCTGGGATGCAGGAGAAGCTCTGCCAGAGGTGAAAGTTGAAGACTCGACGAACAGGAGACTCTGCCAGACATTCCCAGCACACCCTCACTACATGTTTGGGTCTCCCAGGTCTGTCCAGCATCCCCCCCTGCCATCTAATCCAACTCATCACCAGGTGGTGATCACTTCGGAGCTCAGCCCCTCTCTTCACCCAGGTGTCCAGAACATGTGGACGCAGGTCTGATGATGCCACTACAAAGTCGATCATAGACATGCGGTCTAGGGTGTCCTGGTGCCAAGTGCACTTATGTTCAAACATGCTGTTTATTATGGACAAACTGTGGTTCTCACAGAAATCCAATAGCATCACACCGCACGAGTTCAGATCTGGGAGGCCATTCCTCCCAATCACGCCCCTCCAGTAATAATTTATAAAGATGTGATAATAAAGGTAAAACGTACAGCATACATGTACCACTGTAAGAAAGCCCACAATTTTTTATTGTAGAGCAGAAAGCGGAAGGGTGATGGTTCGATCCCTGCTTCCTCCATCCCAGTCACTGTTGTAGTGTCCTTGGGCAAGACACTTCACCTACCTTGCCTGGTCGAGGAGCCATAGGTGCACATTCGCAGCCACTTTTTCGTCAGTCTATCCCAGGGCAGCTGTGACTCAGATTCCATCTGTTCATCGATCATCTTACATTATGATTCAATAGTGGTGATACCTATACATTTTATACTTTGATACTTTAAAAATTGTTTAGTAAGCATGTGAGGCATACAGTATTTAGGAATATACTTATAGGTTCTACAGTTTGGAATGCAGCACAAACCTTCAGGAAAAGTATGCCTCCAAAGCCATATAATTTGGAATTTGGAAAAAAAAAAGCACCTCAAAAGTTGTACAATTTGGAATTCAACTAACATTTTCTGGAAAATATGCCGCAAGAGTCACACAAAACTTGGGAGTTTAAACAGTCATCATATCTGATGTCAGCAAAACTTGCAAGACTTCGGTTCATCCATCCATCAATTTTCTATGCTGCTTATCCTCATTAGGGTCGCGGGGGTAAGCTGCAGCCTATCCCAGCTGACTTCGGGCGAGAGGCGGGGTACACCCTGTACTGATCGCCAGCCCACAGCAGGACTTCGGTTTAGTGAGCATTTAAAGCAGGGGTATTAAATTAAAATTGAGTAAGGTCTGTTTATGCAATTTTTTTGTACAGCAAAATTTATTTTGCCTTAAATTGCGTTAGTTTGCCTTAAACAGACTAGCTCATATGAATATCAAATGTAATGAAACCCTGTGCATCACCCTACAACCCTACATTTAAAAGAAAACAGGACCACATTTCTTCTCTTTAACACAAAGCTGCAACAGTACATTCTCTTAACGTTTAACATTTTCTTGTTATTGTTGTAGCTGACATTTAGATTTCCCTAAATTTGTCACACAATTCCTTTTTGTTTACCTTTGAGTAAGATCTCTAGAAGCACTCCTTCACAACTCTCCTGTCAGTGAAAGATGTTTTGTTTTGCTCCGATATCCATACAATCCTTAGTGAACACTCATTTGCACGTTGCTGTGCTGTAAATTAATGTGTTAAGACTCTCGTAGATTTTTCATACGAGGCTCAAAGCGACTTCGGTGGATACTTCCCCTCAAATGATGTGTGTTTTGTCAGGTTGTCGTGTCACATTTCCGCTTCTGACCACCTCTACAGTTTCAGAGCATATGAGACACAGCGGTTTGGCACTGGATTCTGGAAGAATGAAGATCGTAGCCCGTTCTTTCAATTTTAAATGTCCGGTTTTCTCGATCAACTGTTCTTACTTTTGAGCAAGCCAGGAGTTCTCCTTCGCTCTGCAAGTAAACAAACCATTTCATTGGCACATTTGCAGTGATGTCACTGCGTTTGTCATGTAACCGTAATAACTGAAATAATTATGTCCTCAGACTGCCACTGTGAGCGGTCCACGACCATGTTTATACGTTATTATATTTCCCATTTATTTTAATTGGTCACGGGTCCGTAAAGGGTCATCACTGGGTCCGGATCCGGACCGACGTCTGCCATTTGGTGATGGCTGATCTCAAGGATTAACTCTATGATAGCTATTTCTTTGACTTTTTTGTGACATACACAAGGCTTTATTAACTCCATCAGTACCTATAAAACACCGTTAGATGACAGTATCAGTCTACAAACACCTTCCTGTTTCCTTTCCATTATGCCAGGCACCTTCAAATAGTGTTTTACTTTGTTTTAGTTTTATTATACTGTGGTTAACTTTTTCTTACGCTTGCATGACAGTTAAGACTGTTACAATGTTATTTCAAACATTGCCTGTGCATCTTAACAAGGGTTTTATTATGGCAGCAGAATAAATTATTTCACTTTCTACTTGAATATAGCAACATCAATTCCCCTCAGTGTGCTTGACCAATTTCAAGTATTGATTCCAATCACATTCCTGTTCACCCAAAGTCCAACTGATTGACCAGTCTTCATGCTAATTAATGGGTCAAAAGGAGCTGCAGTGAGGGGAGGTCACGTGGGAGGAGTTTTTTACTCATTTGTTTGGGATTGCAACTACAGGACTGTGTTTGTGTGTGTGTGTGTGTGTGTTCCCATTAAGCTGCTGCTGGTACAGACTAAGCTGGGGGACATCAGGTTAACATATCCTCACACCACCTTGCTCTTAAGCTATGGAGGCATGTATGGATGAAGACAGACAGATTTAATGCAACTGCTGATGTATACATTAGTTGATACAGTAAATATACTGCATTGTGATAATATAGCACTTTAGCCTCATACAGAGCTGTTTATAACAGTTTGCCCCTCTTATGTAGCCAATCTACAACCACAATAAGACCATGTTACATAAACACTTGTATGACTGCCTAAACATTTTTATCTGTTTAAAGACAGATTTTTCTTTCCTGGACAGACTTGTCTAATAGTGGGCTTAATGAACTGTTGATTATTTGCTGCCCCCAAGCTGTAACAGTTAGCTATCACAAGCATTACAACACGCCCCCGACAACTCTTTTTAAACACGTTTTACTTACTGTTGCTCGTTTTCACGGTTTTAATGTGATGTACGTGTGAGAAAACACATCTTATCAAGATCAAAACAAGCGAAGAACATACAGGAAGTGGCGACACCAACAGTGTATTAATACATATTCTATAGTTTGAACGTTTTTCCCTTTACCGTTGCATTTCATGCGGTTTCATGTCGTTGTTGCCGAATTGAGTGCTTGTTCGAGGCACGTAAACTAATAATAAATTACAAAGAAAGAGTACAGTACCTGACTTGTTGTTAAAATGCTGTCAAATACCGGAAGAGGTAATGTTTGCTTGCCAATGCGGAAGTGGATTGGCATATGAAGAATAGAATATGAAGAAATGTTAGCGTTAAAATTGGTGGGAAAATTCGCCTTCTTCAGTGCTTAAACCATAAATAGTTAATAATAATTACATTATTAACAGTATACAACATGATGCTTTCTTCTGTGAATATAGGTTTATATTCGCTTTAATATATGTTTGGCAAAGCGCTTGATGTGCGGCTCGTACTTGCTAAATGGCTAATATATATAGCATAGTGACGTGTAATAGAACTACAATTTTACAAAATTTTACAAATTTTACGTTTTACAAAAAACATAGTACTCACGGTTTCTGTGTAACATATAGAAACCAACTGTACTCCAGCAAGTGCCATCCCTTGGTCCCATGGTGTAATGGTTAGCACTCTGGACTTTGAATCCAGCGATCCGAGTTCAAATCTCGGTGGGACCTCTCCCGTTTTTCATTGTTCGTAGACGTACACAGTTGAGATCAGAAGTTTACATACAACTTGGAAAAAACATTTAATCACAATTTTAACGGGTTACAGTTATGCCACAAATATTGTTTTCTTATGACAATATATTTCAGATGTCTACTTCATTTTCTTGATTGATTTATTGAAGACAGTTTTTTTATTCAAGAATTATATAACATAGTTTGACATTTTTCTGAAGTTCAGCGGCTCAAATGTTTACATACACCTCCTTCCAACATGATTTAATACTTGGTTGAACCACCTTTTGCCTTGATAACTGCCATCAATCGCTTGGGATAACTGTCTATAAGCTTCCTGCAGTAGCTTTCTGGAATCTTTGGCCATTCCTCTTGGCAGAAAGTGTACAGCTGAGTCAAATTTGATGGTTTGCGTCTACGGACACGTTTTTTTAGCTCAGAGCAGAGATTTTCTATAGGATTAAGGTCAGGACTTTGTGAAGGCCAGTCCAGGACCTTGATTTTCTTGTCTTCGAACCATTTGGTCACAATTTTGGCTGTGTGTTTAGAATCTTGTCCTGTTGAAAGATCCAGTTCCGTTTCAGATTCAATTTCTGGGCAGACGTCTTGACGTTGTTCTGTAGAATCTCAATGTAATGCTCCTTTTTCATGATGCCTTCTATCTTCTGGAGTGTACCAGTGCCAGACGAAGCAAAGCAACCCCACAACATGATGTTGCTGCCACCATGTTTCACAGTCGGTATCGTGTTCTTCGGATTGAAGGCTTCACCAGTTTTTGTTGTGGCCAAACAGTTCCATTTTGGTCTCGTCGGACCAAAGAACTTGCTTCCAGAATGTAGTCTCCTTGTTCACATGTTCTCTTGCAAACTTCAGACGGGCCTTGCGATGCCTTTCTGTGAGTAATGGCTTTTTTCTGGCTTGGAACCCATGGAGACCATTCTTGTGCAGAACTCGTTTAACAGTGGAGACAGACACATCTTTGCCAACTGCCTTCAAATCATGACAGAGCTCCCTCTTGGTGGTTGTGGGACTCTTCTGCAACTTTCTGACGATGTTTCGCTCCTCTTTTGGCGTCAATTTCTTCTTCCTTCCACTCCTTGGCAGGGTAGCTGTTGTCCCAAGCTTCTTGTATTTTGCAACAACGGTTTGAGTGGTGGGTTGTGGCACATCTAATTGCCTGGAAATTGCTCCAAGTGACAATCCTTCCTTGTGCAACTCCACTATACGCCTTCTGTGGTCTTGGCTAAGTTCCTTCGACTTCCCCATGCTGCAGAATTGTCATAGTGGCCACCTAGCACTGGGGAGTGGCCTTTTATACATTCAGGAGGGCTATGGCATGGTTATGTAAATATCATTATGTAATTAGTCATCAATGAGGTTGTCACCTGGTGGCAGTGGACCATTACCAACGATTACATAACATTATCTTACCATCTACTACTGGAATTGAACCAAGTTATTCAGTGTATGTAAACCTTTGACCCATCATGATTTTGACATTTTCCATTAAATGAGCTAACAAATTTATCCTTTGCTTTTAATCTATGAAAGATCATTGATAAAATGAAGGTGACACTGTGCCCAATTATTACCATGAGCAGTTGGATTCAATTCTTTGAAATTAAAAGGTAAAATTAGAGTTGAATATTTTTGGGTCAACTGTATGTAAACTTCTGACCTCAACTGTATCTCATTGCAATCCTTGTTATATGTGATACACTTCTGATCAAAATCTTAAGATCAGTTGAAAACTGCTACAATTTGCATTTTGCACATTTGGATCTTAATGAGGTTTTAAGTAGAGCTACAATATGCAAAAACAAGAAGGGGGAGTGAGACAAAAAAACATTAGGAACTTGTAATTTAAACAACAATAAAAAAAACTGAAATAAGTTGTTTATCACCTGATCAAAAGTTTAAGACCACAGGCTATAAAAGCCAAAATCTGCTCCACATTTTTATTTTCTGTCAGGCATTCACACTGTCATGCTTTCCTGATGGCTAAAGCTAAGAAGCTTTCTCTTTTTGAACGTGGTCGGATTGTGGAGCTGCATAAGCAAGGCCTCTCGCAGCGTGCCATTGCTGCTGAGGTTGGGTGCAGTAAATCAGTCATTCTAATTATTTTTAAAGATCCTGAGCATTATGGAACAAAAAGGTCAAATGGTAGACCACAAAAATCACAACTGCGCTGAGCCGGAGGATTCGATTGGCTGTCCATCAAGACACAGGGCGGTCTTCGACCCAAATGAAGGCCCTTACTGGTGCCAACTACAGCGCAATAACCATCAGACGGCATCTGCGGAAAAAGGGTTTAAAAAACAAAAAACAAATTCAAATACCTCGTCTCCTTCAACGCCACAAAACTGCCTGTTCAGACTTTGCCAGGGAGCATCAAACATGGGACATTGAAATGTGAAAAAAGTTTTATTCACTGATGAGAAAAGATGTAACCTTGACGGTCCAGATGGCTTCCAACGTTACTGGCATGACAAGGAGATCCCACCTGAGATGTTTTCTACCCGGCACAGTGGAGGGGGGTCCATCATGATCTGGGGTGCTTTTTCATTCAGTGGAACGCTGGAGCTTCAGGTGGTGCAGGGTCGTCAAACGGCGGTTGACGACCGTTTGCAGATGTTGCAGCGGGCATCCCTCATGACTGAGGACCCTCATCTGTGTGGTAACAGGACATTTTTTGACCAATGGTCTTAAACTTTTGATCAGCTGATAAACAGCCTATTTCAGTTTGTTGTTTTTAATAAATTACTTTTTCAAAGTGCTTTTTGTCTCACTCCCCCTTCTTGTTTTTGCAAATTGTACCTCTACTTAAAACCTCATGAAGAACCAAATGTGCAAAATGCAAATTCTAGCAATTTTTTAATTGGTCTTAAAATTTTGATCAGGAGTGTATGCGACTGACCTTTAGACTATGTTCACACATAGAAAGTTTTTCATTATTCTTGACGTATACCTCATTGCTGTCTGTGGTTTTAATGTTATACAGTATATGACTAACCTTTAGACTATGTTCTCACATAGAAAAAAACTACGTACATCCCAACTTCCAGGACATTGAAATTCCACATCACCAAGGCTCAAATTCATTTAAAAATACAAATAGTGTATAGTTTTCTAAAAGCACTGCCTTTTATGTGGACATGCTTTTTCAAAGATACTCAATAAGAAATCCACAGTCAAGTTTGCAATATACAGCTCACGTTTTTTTTTTTTTCAAATTGGAATGTCAAATTGACAACTGTTTTCAGTGGGGCAGACAAAACACTCACTGAGTCACAGATGTTATCTGTAAAACCAATTATTATCTGAAACAACATTATACTATAATTCCTCAAATAGTAGCCTCCACTCTGCCACTAAAAATGAGTTAAAAATGCAATTAAAAATCGGGATGAACAGAGGGTGGTATAGCTTGGATTGATTAATAATTTACTTTAAATAGTGCAATCCAAGCCAGCACTTTGCACCCAATGAGGGACATTATTCAAATTCCTCAACAAATGAATGTGATATGGCATCTGCAATTAGGTGTTAAAACATTCTCACCTGCAGGGGCCGATGCCAGTAGGGGCTTTTTTTGTGCTGATAATCCTCCTGATCAGAGCAGCCATTTGAAAGAACGGTGCAGCAACTTGCAAGAATACAAATAATGACAGAAGTTTTGCTACGCGTTTGACCTGGACACGCCGCGCTGGATGATGACGTCACTAAGCATCACTGCTACTGGACCGTAAACTACTGTCTAGAGGCGTACAAAACGTCCTTATTTTGCATATTGTCCCCATAAATGTCACTTAAAAGGAGTTTAAAATAAGGACAGATGAGTTAAATATGAATACTAAATGAAGTGAATCCACTGACCAAAAGAAGAAGAAGCGAATCAACTGTATTTCACAGGCCAACTACAACTCCCATGGTGATGATGTCAGGCAGACTGAATCGGTAACATTTAACATTTTTATAATTAAAAGTGCAATAAAAAAAAAAAACACGCATCCATAGAAAACCTGCCATGCTTAAATCCAATGCTTCATTTCGTAGTATCGATTCAATCGCTGGATTACCTTTTAAATGATGTTAGATCGATATTTGTCATCTGGAATGGAAACTTGTTAAGCGCAGATCGATGTAGTTGAATCATAGGAATATAAACTGATGAATCAATGTCGTGGATGAATCATTTCACCGCTACTAATTACCATAATGCACACATCTTGACATGGCAGCTTTACAGATGAAATTTACAGTGGCCTTAAAAGAAATGCTTCTAGAGTAAAAGCTGCTACACATTTAAACATAGAATATTATACTTGTTATGTCATAGTAATACGTATATGATTGTAATCAAACTATTTATATATTTGTAGAAAATGGCAAAACTATATATACAGTACTATGTAATATTATAAAAATACATTTGTACAATGAAAAGTTCCTGCCTGATAAAGGCCTTACCCCTAATATTCACCTGGTAGTCCCTGCCGTTGAGTAAAGACACTATATGAGGAATTACAGTATGTCATCAGGCACAACATACAGGTATATGTATAACATTATGACATATATAATCACTACACAGTAATATAATTTATGTATGTCTTACAGTGCCTAAACTCTGAAAATACGATGGCTTTTTCAGTGCTCTTAAAATACGAAAGACCAGGGCTCTGTTCTGACGAAAAAGGGTCGTCATCGGCATCAAATGTTGGTTGTCTGCAGCTTGTTCATCATGTCCGCCTCCCTGTTGCCGCACACCGTGCTGCTCTCGGACAGGAAGGGAGCGTTCTCACCGGTCTTCCAGTGAGCATTGGGCTGCTCCAAGCTTACGGTGGCACGGCTGGTCTCTGTGAAGGAGGAATTGTTGTGGTAGCTGAAGTGGCTGTGGTTGGTGGAGGGGGTCTCGCCCCAGCCCGTCTTATCCCAGGCCGACTTCCACTGGGCCCATTTTCTCTTCAGAGCCGTTTGGGCCTGGTGGAGACAAAAACAGAGCGGCTTTAACTGCAGTACACCGTTTTAGCCACATGGGGGATTGTTTATTGTTTGACCCAATACAAACAATCTACTTTTACACAGTCAAAACTGGTGTACTTAATTAAGTGTTCAAAGGATGCACAGCTAATGACATACCTCAGCATTGCAGAAACAGTATATAATTGCCACCAGGAGTCCCTGTAAAGCAAAAAAACGTCCCCTATGATATCCGATGGTGGCATGTGTAACAACTGACCTCTTTAAAACAAAACCCACTGAATGCACAGCGGGCATCTGCAAAGCTGACCTTTACAGTGGACATGGCATACTGTATATATACAGCTGATCTTTACAGTGCCGTTTAAATGAAGACAAACAAAGTTTAAATGCCTTTCTAATCATATACAGCACATGTTTACCTATAATAGAAGTCTGGTACTCTCTGAACTTGACTAAATGAACACCCCTAGCCACTATGTGAGTAAAAAACTGTGTTGTTTGTACCTGGAAATGGCAGAAGATATTTACAAAGAAGTCATAGATGGCCCGGCTGATGCGTCCCTCGGGCCTCCAAGGGAATAGGACGAACTGTACCCCCAGCAGAGGGATGAGGATGAGGGTGGCTCTCACAGCCTTCATGTAAGTAGTGGACTCGGCACAGTGAGTCTCCTTCAGCTTGGTGATCAGAACCCGCAAAATGTTCAGCAGAAAGAACAAGTTGACCTGGACACAGATGGGGTGTACATCAAGTACATAACAAGCAATGTCTAACATTGAACCTAAAGGTAGCCTAGCAGTCAGTTTACTCTAATGGTACACTCACCAGCAGTGCAGCTTGAATGGGGCCATGAATGATGTAGAGCAGGTGAGTGTGTGAGCTGAACCAACACCTAAACACACAATAATTAGTCAATAGTTTTACAATAGTATACTAAGGCTTTCCCAATCCTAACCTGAAGCCTAAAATGAAGCCTAAACCTAGCCTACATATAAGGATAGCCAAACCAAAACCCCCAAACCTAAAGCTAACTTTAGCTGACACAACACAAAACACAAATCTCTAATCCTAATCCCAACCCTAAGAAAACTAAACCTAGCCTAATCCTTACCCTCAAACTAAAGGCTTCATTGTGATACAGAGTAAACCCTTCTTCCAGCGTCTTGATCCTGTTATAGCTGTCCGGCGGGGACTTGAAATTCTCTGGCAAAATGCTCAGGGCAGTGTTTTCCCGAGAGTGAGCAACCACAACTCACTTTGACTATCTATTGAACAAGCCTAACAATAACCTCAAACGGAGCCACACCACCACAACACCATCCAAGATCTTACTTGTCATTAAAGAAAAAGCCACGAGCCACAGCATACGTGATGGCAGGAATGATAGGAAAGCCTGAGGATGGAAGTACATTCACATTAGCCTGGTGCCATTTTGGGACAGTCAAACAGGACAGTAAGAGCACTCACCCCATCCCAGGACATAGTACCAGAAGAGCTGCTGCTCCCCGACAAAGACGGCCACTATGATGAGAGTGTGAAGGTAGATGCCCTCGCACAGCATCCAGAAGTAGTTGGAGGTCAATGTGTACTGAGTCAACACAGCCAACACTTTACAGCTCACCTGGCAGAGAGATTGTCAGAAAAATCAATCAATTTGTACCTCATAGTTTAGACATTGTGACACTGAATGACTGACCGGATTGCTGGCGTTGATGGCCTGGTTGTTGGCCACCGTGAGAGAAAGCCACATGATGGTAACAACTGAGTTGAAAATGAAGGAGAGGAAGGTGTTCTTGTGGAGGGAGATTCTCTGGCAGCTAAGACTCCTAACAAAACAAACACTGTCAACGTTTATGCCAATGCAGTTATGTGCAGAAGAGCGTCAAGCTCAACACTCACTTGAGGTAGGAGAAGATGATGAGGGAGATGATGAGGGAGACGATGGAGAGGCCATGACCCACCATGGCTAGGTAGTAGAGACTGATGGCAAACTGCACAAACAGTAAGTCATTGTTCATTTATTAGATTTATAATGTGCAACAGTAACAAGGAGCTGCATGCAGGATATGACTCAGTTTACACTATCTGGTTTTCAAGCCAGTCCAAACTGCTTGTGATAGACCAGACTGAACTTCGGCCTCAACTTTTTCTGCAGGGCTTCCAAAGCAATGACTATCAGATACCCACTTCTACCACTGTAGCCCCTAAAGTTCAGATGACCTTATCTTTTAAAGGTGCAAATGTGACTTTTTAATGGTGTCCTAACATTAATATGTGTCCCTGGAGTATGTTTATGAGCACCAAATGTGAGAAAAATCTATCATCTCCATCACTTGCTGCTCCACTGCTGTGAGGAGAAGTGCTCAGTCGCATGACATCATGAAGGAAGAACCACCACAAGCTCGATGAGCCTGCCCGGTGTATGCAGCCACCACTTCTGGGAGGACAGCTTTGTAAAAATAAATTGTAATAAAATTGTGAAAGGCTTCGCTACACATCTTAAAGCCCAGAGCTCTTCAGTGAAAAGGCATGACCTTGTTGTTAAAATATGAGTGTAATAGTAGCACTGTAGCTCACATAGCTTTGCTAGTGTTGCTAACACGTGTCCTCCTGTCCCACTCCTTAAAGTGCTCACGACATCAAAAAGTTGGAAAAGAAACAATAACATAATGAAAGTAAGTAAGTACTGAATAAAATACATCTTGTTATTTCCACCGTGAAAAGTAACATTGAAAAGGATATTTCCTGTGTTAGACGTGTGCTCGAATGTTGAAATATTTATATTTTTTTACAATTTTCTTCGTAATGGAGCAAGGAGCAAGTGATGTTTACACCAGACAGTCCCACCCAGAAGGCCCCATTGACTACAATATTATTACGCTCCAGTTCCATCTGAATTTCTGTTGTTAGTTATATACACTGCTCAAAAAAATTAAAGTAACACTTCGAAAACACATCAGATCTAAACTGGGGGAAAAATGATCTTGAATATCTTTCCTGATAATAAGTGGGTGATGTATTAGTGCCAAAATGATGCCACATAATTTGATAGAAATGAAAATGATCACCCTATAGAGGGGGGAAATCAAAGACACCCCAAAAATGAAAGTGAAAAAATGATGTAGCAGACTGGTCCATTTTGCTAAAATGTCATTGTAGCAACTCAAAATGATTCTCAGTAGTTTGTGTGGCCCCCACGTGCTTGTACGCATGCCTGACAACGTCGGGGCATGCTCCTAATGAGACTACGGATGGTGTCCTGGGGGATCTCCTCCCGGATCTGGAACAGGGCATCAATGAGCTCCTGGACAGTCTGAGGAGCAACCTGGCGGCGCCGGATGGACCTGAACATAATGTCCCAGATGTGTTCTATTGGGTTTAGGTCAGGTGAACGTGGGGGCCAGTCAATGGTATCAATTCCTTCATCCTCCAGGAACTACCTGCATACACGAGCCACATGAGGTTGGGCATTGTCGTGGACCAGGAGGAACCCAGGTCCCACTGCACCACCGTAGGTTCTGACAATGGGTCCAAGGATTTCATCCCGATACCTAATAGCAGTCAGGGTGCCTTTATCTAACCTGTAGAGGTCTGTGTATCCTTCCAGGGATATGCCTCCCCAGACCATCACTGACCCACCACCAAACCGGTCATGCTGAATGATGTTGCAGGCAGCATAACGTTCTCCACGGCATCTCCAGACCCTTTCACGTCTGTCGCATGTGCTCAGGTTGAACATGCTCTCATCAGGGAAGAGCACAGGGCACCAGTGGTGTAGTTGCCAATTCTGGTGGTCTATGGCAAATGCCAATCGAGCTCTACGGTGCTGGGCAGTGAGCACAGTGCCCACTACAGGACGTCGGGCCCTCAGGCCACCCTCATGGAGCCTGTTTCTGATTGTTTGGTCAGAAACATTCACACCAGTGGCCTGCTGGAGGTCATTTTGTAGGGCTCTGGCAGTGCTCATCCTGTTCCTCCTTGCGCAAAGGAGCAGATACCGATCCTGCTGAAGGTTGAAGGACCTTCTACGGCCCTGTCCAGCTCTCCTGGAGTAACGACCTGTCTCCTGGAATCTCCTCCATGCGTCCAGGTACCGCAGTGATGCCCTGGTCCAGATCTGGGAAGAGATCCCCCAGGACACCATCCGTAGTCTCATTAGGAGCATGCCCCGACGTTGTCAGGCATGCGTACAAGCACGTGGGGGCCACACAAACTACTGAGAATCATTTTGAGTTGCTACAATGACATTTTAGTTAAATGGACCAGTGTGCTGCATCATTTTTTCACTTTCATTTTTGGGGTGTCTTTGATTTCCCCCCTCTATAGGGTGATCATTTTCATTTCTATCAAATTATGTGGCATCATTTTGTTACTAATACATCACCCACTTATTATCAGGAAAGATATTCAAAATCATTTTTCCCCCAGTTTAGATCTGATGTGTTTTCGAAGTGTTCCTTTAATTTTTTTGAGCAGTGTATATTTTTATATTATGCCCACTGGTTGTGTTGAAAGCTTTTGCTGGGGCGGGGATTCCAGCATGCAGGCTAGATTTTGGCCAGCACATTTCCAATAGACTACTGAGGGACCTCTGAGACTTGGTGAACAAGTGTACAATATATGACATTTAAGAATAAAAGCAGTTTCATATGAAATCATTTCTTAATAAGCTGACTAAAAGATATTTAATAACCTTACATGGATACGTGATTGTCACCTTCAGTTTGTCTTTGGTGTAGATCTGACACTGAGTGTAGTTGGACCACACTCTCTTGCTCTCTGGGTGGTGGAACCACTGGCCGTCAGGATTACATACTTTGGTCACTTTCTCTGTTGGTGAAAATATTATAATTTATCATTTCACTTGATTGTGAGTTAAAAAATAATGAAGACCAATTTTATTTCTGCGTGTTAAGGCCTCACCAGCAGGGTCAAAGTCGTGGAAGTATTCAGGGCACATCTGTACGACAGTCCCTGGTGGCGAATCCCCCCAACACAGCCAGCCATCCCACGTGCGATTACAGTAATTACCTGCAGGGGGCAGTAGATACAAGCTATTTCTTGGGGAGTTGCGACGTTAAGTGTACAATTACAAATGGAGACAACATATTGGTTGTGAAATGTCTATTTATATGGTTTACTGCACTTTTTTACCTACTTTATGTATTGGCCACATTGATAATTATTAAAGTCAAGTGGTTGAACAAAGAAACAAAACAAAACAGAACAAAGACTAATTAGCCCTCTAGCTGTACAACCTTTAAATTCAAATGCCCCTGACGTCTTAGAAAACAAAGTTTAGATAAAACGTGCAAAAAAGAGTTGCACAAAAACCGTATCACGCATAACGTCGTGCGAGAAGTCAGTAAGTTATGCAAAACGTTCTATTATATTATTATATTGTATTATTAATGGAGGTGGTGGAAAAATATTAGTCATGTGACACGACTCACCTCTGTAGTTTTCCTTTGCCATTGAAGTTAAGACTGTTTTATTGTTTTGATATTAACAGTGGTTAACTTATTTTTACACTTGACCATACATTATGACCATTAAGAATGTTAAATGGGTTTTTTTCCTTGTTGTTTGCCGGAAAAGGATGTACATGGCAAGAGCTCTGCTGATGATACTAGAAATTTGAACTATTTTGGTGCTTTCCTGCCTACACTACACAAACACAAGATCAGAACTGCTTGTTGGCTCCCTCAACTTTAACTCGCATAGGCGAGTCCTTGAAATAAAGTAGTTACAAGTGCTGATAGCTGCTAGTAAGTCAAGCTAACCGTCTAACTGCTGAAGTTCAAAGCAGTTGCCTAGCAACAATGCAAACAAAGCAAAATGATACTGGCCCTAGAAATATGGATTCAAAATGAGAAATAGGGTCAGTCTGGCTGTCGGATGAGGAGGAGGACGATACCTCAAATGAAAATACAGTTTCAGAATTCAAAGATATTCTCAAGACCAAAAATTTGATATTATACGCCTGATCCATCATCCAATACACGGCACCATCTCCCGACAGTAGAGCAGTTTCACTGGCAGATTACTATCACGGTCCTGCTCCATGAAAGTCTAAGCAGATCATTCCTCACCCATGTCATGTGGCTGTTCAACACAACAGAGGGGGGTCGATAAAATACACAGACAGGACTGGACTTATTCTATTTTCATATTTTTCTTATTGCTCCTATCTTGCGTTGTTTGTTTCATTTTTATGAAGTTTATTATTTTTGCACAGCTGCTGGAAATGTGAATTTGTCTTGGAGACGAATAATCGGCGATGTATCTGTCCATCTTGAAGCAGGAGATGACAAAGTTACAAGAGCATACTGCAGTACAAACAATGCGAGAATTTAGGCATCTGCAATCACAAACAGAGCAAGATTTTAAGTGTGTGAAACCACAGATTCAATATGTACGAACACAGAACAGCCTTATCACAATGATCATGGAGGACCATGGTGATGTCATAAACCTTATGGAGGAAACTAGAGCACTGACAAGGATACCAAGACACTAAGACAAGAAAGCGAGGAGTTGCAAAATGAAAACGCTGCCTTACTCGCTGCTCTTAAGGAGGTTAAAAACCCTATGGAAGAAAATAGAGCATTATGCAATGATACAGTATCAAGGTTCTACAGAACGATATCAAGGCATTATTGGAAGACAATGCTGCCTTGCTTGCTGAAAACAGAGCATTATGCAAGGATGCCAGGGGTCTGCAGGATGATATGAAGGCATTATTAGAAGACAATGCTGCCTTGTGTGCTGCTCTTAAGGAGGCTAAAAACCCTATGGAAGAAAATAGAGCATTATGCAAGGATGTCAGGGTTCTACAAGAAGATATCAAGGCATTATTGGAAGACAATGCTGCCTTGTGCGGTGCTCTCGAAGAAGAGAAAGAAGCAAAGGAAAAAATATCACAGAGCAAATGAGAAATATAATTGATGAGATGGATCTGAATGCACAAATGAACAAAGTGATGCTCACATGGCTCTGAATTACACCCAGGTCAAAAGATTGGACAGTTCAAAACAGAGGAGAACCAGATCATATGAATGTTCCTTCAACAAAGCAACAGATTGCCAACTTCCTCCAATCAAAGGAGGTGGATGTAGAGATCGACACCATCTACACTTGCATCTTACTATATGGAAGAAACAACCCCACACCCGTCATCTGGCGGTGTAACGATTCATCTACTACATCGATGTATTGATTATATTACTTTGATCCAAATACATCAATCTGTGTTCAGCAAGTTGCCATTCCGGACAACATATATCGATCTAACATCGTTTAAAAGATAATCAATTGATTGCATCAATACTAGAAAATAAACCATTGGATTTAAGCACGGCAGGCTTTATATGAATGTGTTTTTTAGCACTTTTAATGATAAACGATAAACGTTAGTCGACTCAATCTGCCTGTCTGTGACGTCATCGCCACGTGTCATACGCCAGCAGACAACAAACCATACCATGGCGGATGAGAGAGGACAAGCCGGCAAGCGATAAATTATTAAGCCACCATTGCAGTCTAGTATGTGGAAACACTTTGGCTTTTGCAAAGAGGGAGATGTTTTAAACAAGTCCAAATGAGTGCACCGTTTGGCGATTCATTACCCCAAAGAGAAAGAAAATCCACAAGTGAGACAGCCAGAGCAGAGGTGACAACACACAATAATAGCTGCACTGCAGCTATTATTAAAAATATACATTTTACTGCCACTTGGTCTTGCTCTCTGCATTCTTGGGATCGTCACCACAACATCACAACGCCCAAACACGACACATGCTTCTATTTTGAAGCTTACTTTGTGCTGAACAGGAAGGTACTGTGTGCATGTTTTAATGCTGAGTAACTAGACAGTAGTTATGTTTCCGTTTAGCAGCAACAATAAAGCTGACAATACTGTAACACGTGTCAACATAAACTGACCCATTTTTCAAAGAAATGACCCTTTTGCACCTCAAATTTTACGCTGACAAAAGGTGTCAACTACACTGCCAGTCAAAAGTTTTAGAACACTCCCTGGAGGAAAAACCTACATTTTTAAGTGTTAAGATGGTCTGTCTCTCTTCCATTGTTAATTCCCTTTTTTCTTGTCATTGTTGTAGCAACAAATGAGTCCAGTACAATGCTGTTCAACTGATGTTCACAAGTGTATAGTACCACAGTGTGTTCTGAACACTCTTTTTATGCAGACAGAGGATGTAGTAAGTACTCCAGAACTTGGAACACCTGTAGGAATTAGTTGCACCAACTGCCAAGGCTTGATCAGCCTCCATTTCTGCAGAACAGCTTTAAAATGTTGACCCATTTTGTGGTCCCTGAAACAGGCCATGTTGTATAATTCTGAAATACACATTATTTTTTAGTTTATTCTTAACCTCTGGTACTTCACCACTTACCTTTGTACCATTTCAAGCTATTCATTGGACTTATAACTGGAATAATTGTGGTGTTCTAAAACTTTTGACCGGTAGTGTATGTATGCTGACGCCAACTTAAGGGGCACTTTTTAATAAAAAGAAGAACAAGGTGGAACGGGACTGACGTAAACAGGTTCCCCTGTATTTCTATTCCGGTTATATCCTGTGGAAAAATGGTTCCCTTACCTTTTATACATGTTCTCCCTCTCCTATGTGGTACTCCTAGTCCTATAAATTAACTATTCATTGTAGCTTGCATTGTGCGCATAAGCTGCAGCTCTCTGGCAGCTGGGCCGCTCAAACGGGGCCAACAATAGACGGAAACCTGCTGGTGGCAGGTTACGCAGCGGCATGCTGGGAAGCGGGGCACAAAATAGCATTTCAAAGGCGGATTGAAAGAGAGCAGCAGTAACAAGCAGTGCCACCAGACAAAGGCAAAGTTTCCTTTCTTTCAGAATCATATCCTCTTTAACCGCGACTGACACAATATATTCTATTCAATTAGCACTAAACACAAAGGGCATCTACAGTAAGGTGAATGAGAGACTTCAACACTCTGAGTTCAGTATAAGTGTTTCATTTAAAACTCACCGGACGAGACGATACACAAGGTTGGGTCTACCAGAACAAGACAAGATGATATTTTAACTTTAAAAAGTACGATGACAAAATATGACTGGGAAAACAAAGCTTTTTATTTAACCAAGTCACAAAACAATGCATTCATTGTCCCACAAATTGATGCTAAACAGTATTATTCTCAACATTTTTTGAGACCAAATAAAATTATAATAATAACATTACATGATAATATATCACAATAATGGAATATTTCCTTTAATGTGTCGTCTTTCACTATGTAAAGTTGTGCAATTGCCGTTTGTGACATGTATTTTCTCACAGGCAATTTGTACTGTCTATAAAACGTTTGGAGCATTTCCTTTAATGCTGGCTTTTCAACTGTATTAACTATTTACTTTTCCAATCAAACGTCTCAGTGAGTGTTGACTGTTGGTGTGATTTTTTTTTTTCCAGATGGGAAAAGTGGGCCGGGTGGACATGTTTGAGGTGGGAAAGTTCCTTTTGTTACCTTTTATGTTGCTACCACTTTCGAACAAATTCGGCATACTGGCTTGTTCTTTTGCTGTGTGAATGCTAGTCCCTCCATCCCTCATAGATAAAGCGACTGTATGACTGACAAGAGGTCTCACACTGTTCAAGCCATCCGCTCAACGGAACGCCTGTTCTGTGAAGCATCTACAGTAGGTGCTGATGAACCATGCATAGCGTGAATCCTCTTCCTGCCTGTTTGGAGGCGAGAGAGGAGGAAAACAGACACCCATGCACATGGCAATATATAGAAGCCGGCAAAATTACCAGGTTCATTTTCTTTTGTGTTAAATGCGTTTATTTATTATCACGAGGCAGTTTTTTTCTCATCACATTTTGATCCTGTGACACCCCTAATAGATAGATATGTAGTATGAGAGGTGTCCTGGCTGGGCCACCAGTATTGTAGACCACTAAATTCGGTGATCTGGGTTTTAGAAAAGCAATGACAGCGATACCTTTATTACCGTACTAGTCAGTGTACTATCAAAATAATTTTAGAGTTAAATTGTTACATATTGTTGATTTAAGAAGGCTTATACATTATTTGTGAAACCATTTGAGGTAGATGACAAATGAGAGTAGTCCTATCAAATAAACCAACGAGTAGGTGCAGTATCATTACCTTCTTCTGCTTGATTAATTATTATTTATTTCGAGCAAATAGTATACTGTAGCAAAATAAAACAATAGAATGTATACAGAAATAGCACAATTAAGTCCAGAATAGACTTGAGAAAGAAAAAGAGATAATACATACAATACCTTCATCTGCTCGCGGCGGATCATGGATTATCTTCAGGTAGCACTCAAACTGCGCAGTCAGGATCTGGTGACGTGTCGTTCCCAGAACTGCGAATATGTCGCCCACATTCCCCTGCTGATCCTGCAAGGCTAATGTATCTCCTTCCATGGACCCCAGGTCCTCGCAACGTGTAACCTACAGCATGTGAAAATGTAGTTGTAGTTTGTTATATAGTAAATGAACATCTTCTGTGGGCGTACACTATACAGTACAGTACATTGGTGCCTATTTGTGGTTTGGCATTGGCTCCCCCAAATTTTTTGGGATTTCTGTTCCGTGCCTTTAGCTGTAAATAATTTGTTATTTTGTGATAACGTCAACAGAAAGTGATGGCGCTATCTGCAGTGGACAAAGAGTGCTGCAGCTATGAATGCAGGTGAGGGCAAAAAAACACAAGTCGATTTTCTAGCAGGAAGATGCTTTGACAAGAGGTGATGTTGTGTAACTGCACGTTCTGAAAGAACAATACTGTATCGTCTATGTCTGTAATTGATTCTTCATTTGTAAAACTGAATTTAAAATGTGTTAAAATCTGTGGGAGGCATACTACAGGGTTTAGAGCAGGGTGCCCATTACGTCGATTGCAAGCTACCGGCAGATCGCCAAGGTAGATCGCGTAAACATCACTTGGTAGCTGCCCATTCCTGAAACCTTTTTAATATGTTTCCTTGATTTAGGCTGCATTGTCTTTTGCATAATCATTTAAAATTCTTGTATATCGGTAATGTTTGATAGCAAATGCTAACTGGATGTAATACATGATGTGTGCCCTAATGAACGTTACATAGCTAATGTGACTGACATATTACCAGTACTCAGGTTATGTACACAACTATTTAGGAGTTATGTGTAATTATCTTTATTTCCATATTGAAGTGAATTATGATAGCAACTACTTGGATTACCTGTAAACTTTGAAAATGTGAATATGAAATACTAATCATTAATATTTACAATAGAATTTCAAAATTTTCTTAAGATTTTATATATATATGTTTTGTAGACGCCCGAAGTCAGCTGGGATAGGCTCCAGCATGCCCCCGCGACCCTAATGAGGATGAAGCGGTATAGAAAATGGATGAATGGATGTTTTGTAGAAAGAGGTAGATCATTGCATGCTGCATGCTGAAAAAGTGCGTGCATCTCTGATATACATGTATAGCATACATGTATATAAATAAATACATAAATACGTACTCATATTTTTCTTTATAAATACAGTAAATATATATATTTTCCATATTTATAGTAGGTGGTAGATCTTGGGGACTTGGTCATTTTAAAAGTAGCTCACAGGCTAAAAAAGTGTGAGCACTACTGGTTTAGAGTATAAAAAATACTCACTCTTTTTAGGCCTATTAATGGGTGCTTCAATTATTTGCGTACTACTACTATATGTCAATTTTATGGCAAGTTTGAGCGAGTGGACGATTAGCTTTTCTAATACACTCTCATATGCATGCTCCACAATGTTGTGTGTGTCCATGTTTACAGTATATTCTTACCTGTGAGCCCAGCACTAGTACAAACATCAGCAGAGGAATTTCGGTCTTCCACATGTCACTAACAGAACAAACAAAACATATTAAGAATCCATTCGCAGTCTCTGTGAACATGTTTTTCCTCATCTATCAAGACAGGAAGCCCCTGCTCCGTCATTAATCCCTCAGCGCTGTGTGCACTGGAGGTCAGAGAAGCAGATGTTTATCATAGGGCAGCAAGTTCCCTAAAGGGTCGCAGACGATCATCATCACTGCAGAGAGGCTGGACTTTTAAACAATTAAGCGTTTCTTCTGTCGGACGAGTTTTAAATCCTTAAGGGGAGAAAACAAATACAGCATGGTTTCATCTAAGTCATGGCTCATGTTGCCGTACATTCAGTTCTTACCATTTCCTGTACAGAAAGAAAACATAATGGTGGGAAATACAAGACAGACCAGGGCTGAACATGAGCATAGTGTTTTTTAAATGAAATCCACAGTGATATACAGTATAATGCTGGATGATTTGTGTCACAGGGTTGCCGTAAATTGTACATTTTGAAATATCATTTTCAGCGTGATAGGAGAGTCACTTTCTGTGAATATTCTGAACTCTTGTTTCAATACCCATGTTGTGCTGCCAGGAGTGTCATAGAGTGAATGTAGCTCAGCTGTCGCGCTCTGCTGTGACATGTCGGTCTTTCCTTATGTTGCTGTGCCGTTAGTAGAGCTTTTGTGTGACTTGTTAGTGCTCCTTGCTGCTCATTATGCGGCGTGTCTCTCAGATGCTGTTTTTTCTGAGGTGGGCGGAGCTACTGGACGAGTGCGGCTGCATTCCATCAGCACTTCCATTTGCTCACCTCAGCTGCTTTAGGTAGGCGTAGGGGTATTCCCCCGTTCGGACGCTTCTGACCACGCTTCACGTCAGCTCGGCTCTCCAGTCATTCACCTTAGTGCCCTTGTTGTACTTTTATCCTTTTGTCATGTGCTACCCTCCTGCTTGGCCGATAGCCCGCTTGTCTCTCCGATAGTTCTTAGTTACTCTTTTCGAACTCTCCCTTTCTGTCACGGTCCATTAGGACTCTTAATTTCGCACCATAGTTTTGAGTTTCTGTATTTTTGTTGCACAAGTGTTCAGTAAATGTTTATTCTCACCTGAAAGTGTCTTGTCTCAGCATGCGGGGATTCACACTCAAACTTCCACGCACCAGGCATGACATCAACTTCCCATAGCTGACCCCATGTGTTGTTATTTTACTATGAGACAGGCAAATTTTTTGACCAGCATTGAGTTAAAAAAAATTTACGGGTGGGCGGATTATATATACATACACATACGTATTTATATATATATATTTTTCTTTGGGTTGTCAAAAATAACACATTAACGCCCGTGATTTATCTGAAAATCATAACGCATAAAAAAGTCATAACTAATAGCAATTTAATTTTATCACTAAGCTTGACCACAGCGTCACCCTGTAGTCCTCCTGCGCGGATGTTTACTTTCCTCGAGTTGAAAGGTGAAAGGTGGGGCAAATGCAGCCAGCAGCAATGAATGAAGACAAAGACCCAGGTCTGCTTCATGGGAAATTTCAGTTTAAAAAGCCACCCAATGGAAGTCTGGACATATTGCGGTGATGAATTGTCTTTTCATAGAAGCACAAGTCTGAAGTACCACCTTCTGGCAAAGCATATCTTTGCTAACGTTAGCAAGGATGCTGACAACGTGGGATCAAGCAGAGTGCACCAGGCTCAGACTTATCAACAAAAAGACAACGACTAGGTTAAATAATGCAGCTGCTGAATAGGTTGCCAGAGAGGTTGCAGAACCATCAACATATTTGAAGACGACCGTCTTCACGACCTCATACAGATACAGTATATTTAATGATATACTGTATATATAATATCATACTGAAATATATATAATGGGCCACAGGTGGCACATTATATAGAACACCTTCAGGGGAACTGTCACAAGAATTCACAAACTGGATGGAAATGAAAAGGCAACAAAGTTGGACCAGCTGGCCAAAGCTACATTTGTTGCACTGACAGGACACCACTGGACAGCTGTAAGCAACCATAACTACCAGGAGGTAACAGTACTTCTGGTTGATAATAGTTGGCGGCTGCACTCATTTGTAGTGAAATCGGAGGAAGGCATTTCGCCAAGGCATGTGCTTGTCACTTTATTGATGTTGCTAAGGAGTGGGGGACAATAGAAAAGGTTACCACTGTAGGGACAGACAGTGCCCGAAATATGGCAGCAGCAGCGAGGAGTCTACCATACAAACATTTGCCGTGTGTCGCGCTCATGCATTGCTCAGCAAATAAAGACATTGTATTCTCTTTATGTGTATAGCTGTTAAAGTCTTAAAATGCTGGTTTGTTGAATATTTCTTTATTCAGACGCCATACATGTACTACTTTTATCTCAAAACAAAATTCAAGCCAATTGTAGTACTTCAATAGATAAAGTCTACTTAATTAAGCCCAAGGTAAATGTGTGATTAATCATGATTAATCACAGAGTAGACGTGATTAACTTGATTACATTTTTTAATCAATTGACAGCACTAAGTTTCTTGTGCCTTGATTTATCTTATTTTTGGAAAGATGTAATTTATTTTAGTTAAAGGGGTATTGTTTAAAATATATGAATTTGCTGATTATTATTTTGATTGATAACTGTCATGTTCTTATTTTAGATTATTTTATTGTATGAAAACTACTCAATGGAATCAATAAAGTTGTTATCTTAGCTATCTGAGAAGATCAAATACATTGTTTTTGGTGCCGAACTGTTTCCCAAGTATATGAAACGAGAGGTATTAACTTAAATTTGTTTGTAGAAAGGCGTCTTATGAAAGTAAGCACATATATTTGTATTCACTTACAGCGCTGTCTTGCCACATCCAATATGGCGGCGACACTGACGTAAGGCTCAGCGCTCGATGCTGCGTCTATGTGTATGGTTTTGACAACAGCGCTTCCTGTTTCCCAGCGTGCTTTGCTGTACTGTTGTAAATTGCTGCTAAGTCACACGTTTTGGGCTCACCTAGCTGTTGATTATTCAGTATTATTCGTTGGTAGTGTCTTGTCTGTTGTTATCTACCTATTACGTTGCTCTGTGATGTTTTTTTAGCTCGATCTTTAAAGACACCGTGAGTAAGAATGGTATGTGGAATGATACGTACGCTCTCATAGTACGTCTAAGTCATCCCAAAATTTTGTGCCTGCATAAAACTTTTCGACGTATGTTAACGTATGATTCATACGTCCCGCATCCGCGGGCAATAAGTTATGCGTCGTTGACGCCTGTTCACATACGTTATCTGTACGTCCAAAGACTCACCGCCTTGATTCGTTCGCTTGCTCATTCATTCAGCGGCTTCACGGCTTCTCCTCTGCCCAGCTGAGTGGAGGAATGAATGAATGAGCGAGCGACCGCGTCAAGGCGGTGAGGCGTGAGACGTACTCTCCGCCCGAGGTCTCGCCCTCGAGACCCATATACCTCATCGTGATTGGTTCATTCAGCCGAGGTCCCGCCCTCGAGACCCATGTACCTCACCGTGATTGGTTCGTTCAGCCGAGGTCCCACCCTCGAGACCCATATACCTCACCGTGATTGGTTCGTTCAGCTCCGCACACGACAAGTGAAATTCATATCAAACTTGCGGGCCACACGAATATTAATCTTTCATATTAAGACCAGTCTGAGACCCCTGGTGTAGGGTAGGCTGCATACGCTACCACTTATGGATTTGTGACTCGCTAAGGCATTAATAAAGTTGACGTGCTGTTAACATATACAAAACTTACCCATAACTTATTCGACGTACACCAGCGTATTGGCCAAATTTTTCATACGTTGGCGTAAGCTGGCTAAATCGTCAAGGTGTGACAGGGCCCTTAATGAGGTTTTAAGTAGAGCTACAATATGCAAAAGCAAGAAGGGGGAGTGAGACAAAAAGCATTTTGAAAAAGTAATTTATTGAAAACAACAATTAAACTGAAATAGGCTGTTTATCAGCTGATGCAAATTCTAGCAATTTTCCAACTGGTTTTAAGATTTTGATCAGGAGTGTAAATATATATAAAATTCACCAAGTGTTCGATTGTTCACCCACTAATAGGGAACATGACCTGCGTTTAGACCGTCGTGAGGCAGGTTAGTTTTACCCTGCTGATGATGTGTTGTTGCAATAGTAATTGCATATGTGTGAAACACTATAATTATATAAATTAAATAAAAACAACTATCTACCTGGAATTATTTGTCTTTCAATGCATTCAATTCAATGGATGCTGTATGCATGTTCGAAATAAATTAAACCATAACCATAAGCATAAGCATGACCATACAATCTGCTATATGTGCTTGTATCCCTTTTTCAGGAGCACTTTAAACATCATCCCACATAAAAAAACAAAATTGAATTTGACAGATTTTTTTTTTTACTGAATAAGACACGCGGAATGTACATGCATAAAGGATGTGTGATAACAATATGAGCTATGAAATGAAAACATTGACTATTAAAGAGGATGTGAACGTCCCTTCTTTTTTACTTCCCAGACAGTGCAGTGTTGACTTGTGTTTGTGCTTGTTTGCCATCATGTGTGAGGTAGTTGTCTGCATGTGAAAAGCTACTTAAACCATCAAAAGGTTGACTCAGATTGACTCTCACTATTTGCATGTTGCCAGCATGTATGTTAAAAGTTTACTGTATATTAAATACTTTGGAACCATCTGGCAGGCCGGGTTCAAACGCTTGGCGGGCACGCTGTGGCCCCCAGGCCGTAGTTTGCCAATCCATTGTTTTACGACATAAAACTACAGTACTTCAATCAGTGCCTCTGCTGGTTGCACCAAAGCAGTACGCTCCATTGTGTTCCAATGTTACAAGACGCCATTAAACCAAGAATAACTTCACAAAACTATTTAACTCTAGATTAACTGATAATGCACATCTGTAGTTTATATACTACTCACAAAAAGTTAGGGATATGCACAGCTGTTATGTTAGAGAACAGCAAGTTGTGCGTTAAGTGTTGAACATGTTGGACAAAATTAGAGAAGCTCAAATGAAGTTCACCAGTAAAGATTATACAGTCGTACATTGGAGGTTCATCCTGAACTGTATCTGAAATATTCCTAACTTCTTTTGAGTAGTATACCACATATTTAACATCAAACATATATAAAAAAAAAAGATTTGTCCCTTTAAATCATTGATCCCCAACCCCCAGGTTGGTACCAGGCCGTGGGTCATTTGGTACCGGGCTGCACAGAAAGAAAAAATTATTTTGATTATTTTTTTGATGTTTTATTTAGAAAAGTGGCCGGATTCTCTCTGTTACATCCGTCTCACTTGACGCATGTCCATTGTGCGTGTGCTAACTTTATCTCATGCCGCACAGATAGACTACTACTGTATTTTTACCATTTTTCTTTCACCTCATATTTGGTGTCAAATGCTGATACTATGTGGGAATGCATAAAGGTAAGTTTGGATGACTTATTGAGTGCTAATGTGCACATTTGTCTCAAGTTAATTCATGCTAGCGCACTGCCTTTTACCACACACGTCAAACAGCCATGTAATAATCTCTCTGGAAAAACTCCAGGCTTGAACTGGTGGATGGTGGGTCGGCATTCATTTTGTGCTTTTAATTTGATGTTATTCATGGCTTAGTTTTACACAATACATAATAAATAAGATAAATTAGATCGCTATAATGTACGAAACCCCGCCCCTCCCCGGTCCGTGGGAGATTTGTGGGTCCGTGGGTCAAAAAACATTGGAGACCACTGCTTTAAATGACAAAATAACTGCAGTTCAGAGTAGAGCCTAATTCTGTTTAGTGTCTTCAATGAGTGCTGTCAAACAAGTCACTTTCATGCTGACAAAGAAACACAGCTGCAGTTACATGAGTTCCATACGGCAAAGTATTGTTCCTAATTAGGACACTTTTCTATAATAATTGTTACTGCTGTAGGACCATTGACCAAAAAGCGCTGCGTGTAAAAAATGATGAACTATGGCCAAGGAGTTTGGTTAGCACCCAAAAGAAGAAGGCTTTGTTTGCAGCAAGTTCAGCATGACCGACTGTTTCAATAGCTGAGCGGGTTCCTTTAAAGGAGGCCCACATTTTGCACTGCTGCATGTTTCGTCTGCGAACAGTCACTGTCAAATGACGCGTGCTTTACACTTCTGGTAACAGCTACAGACGCATCGCTGTCGACACAAATTCCATATTCAACTAGAAGATAGTTTCCATTGAGTCATATTGTTCAGCTTGGCTCGTCACAGTACAGCCATGAATACGACAAACCTTGATTTGCGTTCGTGTTGCATGGCAACAGTTGCATCAAAAGGTGGATTTGAATGTAAACTATATGCTCATTTTCAGTTTGGTACAGTATGCATTGTATGCGTTTCCATTGTAAAGGGTCCTAAAATACATTGCACTATCAAGTCCTGCTTGTGAAGGATTAATGTCTTTCTGTTGATTGATCAACAGTATTTGTCCACCTTCTTATAGGTTATAATGGAATAAACTGAATGCCAAGAAAGCAAGAAGTTCAATAAAATGTTCTATGGGTGTTTTTTTTGTTCAAACATATTGAAGACTTTTTAAAAATACTATTAAATCATTAAAAATGACTGAAACAAGTCTAAAAAGGTCATCAAATATATAAATTGGCCATACATAGATTCAATATTTTAATTTAAGTTGATACTTCACGATGTAATTAATGAATAGACAGTTTAATGAATTATGTCACAGTTTAACAAATTCATTCCGCCAAGGAAGTTATGTTTTTGCTGGCGTTTATCTGTTTGTTTGTGTTCAACATAACTTTCTGAAGTTCTGAATGGATTTGGATGACATTTTCAGAAATTGTCGGAAGAACTGATTAAATGTTGGAGGTGATCCAGGGGTGATAGTTTAAAGCAGGCGTCTCAAACTCAATTTCACTGGGGGCCAGTGGAGGTAGAGTCTGGGTGAGGCTGGGCCGCATCAAGTATTGGGAGTAGGGCTGGGAATCTCAGGGTACCTCACGATACGATACGGCTCACAATACATCCATGTGATAACACCACTGTTAGTTCAGTGTCGGTGTTTACTTGCCCTTGTAAGTATGGAAGTAACACTGAGCTTGCCCGGATGTTGCGGGCTGCAGTTACACTACTCTTTGATGTCCAGTCGCGGGCCGCAAGATACGATTTGGTGGGCCGCAAATGGCCCACGGGCCGCGAGTTTGAGACCACTGGTTTAAAGGATTCTTCAGTATTGCGAGGTAGGACCATTTTCGGCATTTATGCATATAACCAGAGCACTTGGGAAAAAAAATACAGGTCAAGTTTCCAACAGGTTCTATAAAATATCAAAGACTGATCCAGATAATGGAATAATTCCAGATACTATGATCTAAAATAGGCCGCACGGTGGCTAGCACACAGTTAGCACACAGTCACACAGGCCACACAGTCAGGAGATCGGGAAGATCTGTGTTCGAATCTCCGCTGGGCATTTCTGTGTGGAGTTTGCATGTTCTGCCCATGCGTGCGTGGGTTTTCTCCGGGTACTCCGGTTTCCTCCCATTTCCCACATTCCCATTCCCGTTTCCCACATTTCAAAAATATGCATGTTAGGTTAATTGATGACTCTAAATTGTCCATAAGTATGAATGTGAGTGTGAATGGTTGTTTGTCTATATGTGCCCTGCAACTGGCTGGCGACCAGTCCAGGGTGTACCCCGACTCTCGCCCGAAGTCAGCTGGGATAGGCTCCAGCATGCCCCTGCGACCCTAATTAGGATAAGTGGCATAGAAAGTAGATCGATGGATGATCCAAAATATGAGATTATTTGGAATGAATTAATATTTGGAATTTTTATCATAGGGAGACAACAAATGGAGCTATGAACATGCAACATTATATTCCATTATATACTGTATAGCCAAGACACTGTAGTACCTGGAGTGTGCCAATGGATTGTTGTATCTTCAAAAGCTATGGAGTTATGATCCAGTAAAAAAGACACCATTACGGAAAATGCGATTTTTGTGAATAGCCACTTAACTAGTTAATTGATTAATTGGTTTAATATTTACTATTTTTTGTATTTTTATTATTTAATTTTGGCACAAAAAATCGGTACTGCCAGCACACAGTACCAGGGACATGTATTTTATTTGTTTAATTAATAGGTTACAGGTTGTGTTGCTGGTGTGGTGTGATGTATCCAAATGAGTCAAGCAGTTCCAATGTACAGTATGTCTTTATTTATTGCTCCAAGCATAGTTTTAAATGCTAGACTTTGTCTGTTTGTTTTAGCCGCACTCTACGATCCCACCTGTTTAAAACCCTGCTTTAAGAGCCACACTGCTCTCATGGGGGTGTGGGTGATGACGCAGGACGATGGGAAAGCCAAACATTGTTGTATCACTTTACCAGACTGAGGATTATTGACCTGCATGCTGACTGAAGTGGATGGCAGATGTTGCAGGAAATAAAACAATGCAGCCCTGTAGTTTAAACAAGGCTTTATTACTTTAAATCAGTGGTTCTAAATTATATATTTTCAGCTAATAACAAAAGAACAAAATATGAAGGAGTGCCTGGTTTCAGAGGAAATTTTAAAATATCAGCAACTCAAAAATACTTTAAATTGAATTAAATAGTATTTTTTAGGTAAACATTTTTAGAAGACACATGCATGTCCTTATGTTGTGCCAGGAACACCAACCTGCATCAGGCTTAGCAGCTGTCTAACTTTCTTGTACATTTGTGGTAGAGCTTGTCATGCTAAATAATTGTAAATGTGAAGCTTACTGGACATCGCGAGTCCATCGCTTTCGGCAGGTTTTTAAAGCTGTTTTTTTCCACTGTTGCAACAGGGACCATATCTTAGCAATGTGATAGGACACCTATAATAGCACACCACTTTGCTTTTGCTTTCATGAGGAACAAACAGGAGCGCGGCAGACAGCACGCAGCTTCACACATTCCTCGTATTGGTGCTCCTCCCACAGCAGAGATAAAGTGGTGATCAGACGTCTCAAGATACACACAGAGATGCACCTTTATTATTCAGATTACTGGTAAGATGCCTATATCGATAACAAAAGTTATCCGTTCATTTGTAACGGCTAGTTATGTAGAAAAAAAGTCAACTGTTTGATGGCTTTGCTTCGCGTCCTGA
This sequence comes from Dunckerocampus dactyliophorus, assembly GCF_027744805.1. Classification (NCBI taxonomy): domain Eukaryota; kingdom Metazoa; phylum Chordata; class Actinopteri; order Syngnathiformes; family Syngnathidae; genus Dunckerocampus; species Dunckerocampus dactyliophorus. The sequence goes on along the minus strand of NC_072819.1, from coordinate 17,893,110 downwards.
ACTCCACTATAGAAATGCGGGTTTTGTATATTTCCACTTGTTAAACTATTACGGTACTTCATGAATAATTGGAAAAACAGCCCATTACAGAAACTTTCTTAATATGTCGCCTTGACGCTGCATAATCATTTTTCTTGTACAGTAGTACCTCGCATAACATAAACCTCCTTTTACATAAATTCCACTGAACATAAAGAATTTATGTAAAGTTTTTGCTTCGTATTACAGAAGAAATTCCATATAACATAAAGCATCAAGTCAGTGCAAGTCTTTTTTTTTCAATCAACTTTATTAATGCCTCAAGTCAGTGCAAGTTCAGACTAACACTTGCTGACACCTTCTGACGCTTCACGCTCTCATTGGCTGATTTTCGGGGCACCACCTACGCTCTCATCTCATTGGCTGAGTTACACAGCATGTATGTGAGTTTGTGTTAGAGACAGGCTTGTCCCTTCAAACTCCTTCCTCTTCGTAGTCGCCCTTAAACTAACTTATAAACAATTAAGTTAAGTTACAAATTAAAATTTTGCACACAGCGTTATCGTGTAGTGCATGTGCGTTTGTCTGTGAGACCAGCTGACTCTTAGACTCTTTGAATCGCATTTCGACTCAGAATTCCTCCTCCTCCTTCCTGCCTCCACTTGCGCTCCTGATCAAGACTTCTCGTGAACGGTAGGATTGTTTTTGTTTTTCAGTTTTATTCATTTACAGTAATCTTATTTATTACCTTATTTTATATTGGAATGTTATTGTACTATGTTTATGCTAACGTTTTCTTATATTTTCCCACCATATTTGGTGGACTTTGAATATTCTGAAGTGCCAAAGTGGTGAGTTTGGGAAGATCTTGGAACGGATTAGGCTATTTACATGTATTTTACGCTTCGTATAACATAAAAACCCTATAACATAAAGGTTCTCGGAACGGATTATTTACATTGTAGGGGCGTCTACTGTATATCTGTTTGATAGCAAATGCATTTGCAATTAGCTAACTGGATGTAGTACATGAACTGTGTGTATAATGAATACTATGTCTTACTCAGTTTATGTACACAGCTTTTGAGGAGTTATGTGTAATTATCTTTTTAATGCCATATTTAATTGAATTGTGAATTGTTGAATGATATCAACTACTTTGATTGCAACATGTCACAAACAGCAATTCCTTAACTGTATAATAGAGTGAAAAGAAGACATGTTGAAGGACAACAGAAACCCACCCATCCTCACTCCGGTCGCGGTTATGCTGGAGCCTATCAGGGGTACACCCTGGACTGGTCGCCAGCCAATCACAGGGCACATATAGACAAACAACCATTCACTCTCACATTCATACCTATGTACAATTTAGAGTCACCAATTAACCTAACATGCATGTTTTTGGAATGTGGGAGGAAACAGGAGTACTAAAATAGCAAACCCACGCACGCACAGGGAGAACATGCAAACTCCACACAGAGATGCCCAACGGAGATTCAAACCCAGATCTTCCCGATCTCCTGACTGTATGGCCAACATTGTAACATGCCACCGTGCCACATGTACAGTATGTATGCCTATTCCATTTCCTAGTCTTGCTGTAGCACACAGGCTGGATGACAAGAGGGTTCACTCTGCTTGTGTCTGAGCGCATTTGTTGTAGAGTCAAATTAAATGAAAGAGTGAGCCTCCTGTCAGCTATTCAGCGTCTCACAGTACGTGGAGGCCGGGGCCCACTACGTAGTGATTGAATACACTGAGTGCTAGCTAAGAGTTAGCAAGCAAACACTGATATGAATGAAAGCACAAAAGTGAATATCACAGTTCCAGTGTGGATGTGTTGTAGGGCATTCGTCCCGGCGGTTGGCGCTCGATGGGGCGAAGTGATCCCAGTTATCAGCGAAGTAAATGTATCGTGGCGCGAGCTGGCGATACAATGGGTATATGAAGTGAAGACGCCCCGCGCTTCGTAAGTGCTATAGTTGGCACATTCTGTGCCTCACAGAGATACAGTGGCTCAAATGTGAATGTTAAGCTTAATGATAATACTGTTGAAAAAAAGGTTGATAATTATCGACGATAATCGAAAATTTGTTATCGTGACAGGCCTGAGTCTAACACAACATGCTAACACTCTGCTAGCTTATTTCATTATCGACATTAACCTAACAGGTTCATTTCCATGATACACAGCCTAGCTAGGCTACAAAAACAGGTCACATATTGACACCCTTTCGTTTGCCTCTCTTCTCTCACCATTCTCTCTTTCCTTTTTTGACTCCCAGGCTTTGCTTTACTATGCACTGGCAGCATAGTTTCACTCTCTATGTAGCTATGGGGAGGTGGTCAGTCAATATGGAAGCTTACTCTTGGTCAATGTGGATATTTAACTCTTACTACCAAATACAAGAGATTGTTTTGTTTTCTGACTATATTGACTTTTTAAAAAATCACAACCAGACAGAAAAATTACTTTTAACCTTTTTACTGGGGCCCCTGTCAGTCAGGGAACCTTGTAATTGTCCTAACATTCCCCCCTTTACGGTGCCCGTGACTACGACACACCTTACCCCGGCTTGAGCCATCGGCAGGTGGAAGGGGAGTAATGTTGTCCACTGTTTCAGCCTCAAAGAAGTACCGTATATCCACGAATAGCTCTCAGTTGCAATCTTGTGTCTCTTTTGGTCTGCCATTTGTGGTTACCCTGAACTATTTTTATCCTGTGATCGCTTTCTTAGTGGAGACGCTGCCTTGTTCAAGATAGCAGCTCCACCTCGTGTTTAAACTAAAAAGTACAAAACATTTAAGCACATGCTATATGTGGGCGACTGTCCATTATACTTGTTTTGTTAGACTTCGATACAGGCCAGCTAAAAATGGTTAGAGGTCAGCATTTGGCCTACATGTAAAAAATGCAACACTGACATCGCCAATAAAACACACGATTTAAGGATTTAAGGAAGAAGTAGTCACTGATGCAAATCTAATCGCTTTATTTTTGCCCTGGCTGGTCCACCTGTATTACAGACCACAAAACAAGTAACAAGATGTACTGTTGTATAACTGTATGAGTAGGGAAGAATGACGATTGTGGCGGATGCTATTATCCCCCCTTGTCTTCCTGCAACCACTTCCTCCTTTCACTGGCCCTCTCACTCCACTTCTAAATGGGTTAAAAATAAGCCATTGTTACAAATATACAAAAGGGACATGGGAGGTTTATTTATGGTAACGGGAACATTGCTATGAAATAAGTGAAATTATACTTTTCTATTGCAGTATGGTTATATTATTTTGTCATTGTGCTATGGTGCTGCACCATACAAGTCATTTTTGTTAAAAACAAATATTCTATTCATATGTATTTTATTCAAGCATCAGCAATAATCATGTGAGCCAGTTAGCGAAAAGGTCACAATGCAAGAATCCTGGAACTCCATCCAGCAATAGTTTTGTCCATGGTTGAAAATATGTGTGACATCCCAGTGCACTACTATTCAAAGCAAATTTCAAAACTTCTCATGGCACTGAACAGTGCTGACTGGAGCCATCATAAAACTGGCCAGAACAGTCTCTCCTAAAAATGACAGCTTTTCTCATTTTTACTGGCCGTCTTAACACATATGTTAGGACCTGATATTGACCAGCCATTTGTTCAGGATCAGCTGCTAACATTTGTTTACAATCAAAAGGCAAAACCCTCCAAATGAGGCCAAAGTATATACAAGGTATATTAGGAAAGTTTTGCGATTGGTGTCACAAAAGATTTATTTCAAACCCAAACTTCAAAGTAACAGTTCTCCCCTTCAAAGTATTTACCCCGGGATTATGATTTGAAATTATGAATTGTGATACCAGTCCTGGAGCTTTTCTGACACACCTTCATACACGAGTTTGGAACCAATGAAGGAACGTCAATGTGACTAACAACTGTTGACTTTAACTAAATTATTATATCACAAATGCTCATATTATAGCTATGGTGTTTATTGTAGTTATTATTATAGTACACCAGTAGTTGAGACGAAGCTGTTATTTCTAAAATGTGAAAAGTCATTTACATAACAGCTTAACTTTTAAACTTTAATCATGATTTGGAGTGCATGAAAAAGTGGACAGGGAAAACGGAGCTCTCTTTGACCACATTGTAATCTACTAACAAGTACATTGCACAACACAGCAACAACAGAACCAATGTTGTAATAGCAGTAAGTAGCAAACTGCTCAGCAACAGCATTAATAGTCCTGATGAGTAATACAACAGTACGGCAAGTGTAACATGCATGAGTTTCACACCAACAGCTGAGTAGCTCTACCAACATTCTAAAGTGTATGTAGAGGTAGATCAAGCTGCTGGATGATGAGCACTCTGGATACTTCAAATGCAGCTACTCCAATCTTGTTGAGTTGAAACTACAACAAACTACAACAAGTGATTGTTTGCATGTTTTTGACACTGCGCTAATTAGAGTTGCTTGCTTTTTTAGATTAGTGGTTAACTCAATAGCGGAATCAACTAGAGCATTTAAGGTGAGTACGAACACCATCATATTTCCTTCAAACTGTCATAACTTTTTGTATTTTGTCCAAAAGAATCAAATAATCTCCTAACTTCCTGTTGCTCCTGGAGAGGATCACTCCTCAACTTTATTACTGGAAGTGTTGTAATAGTGAGACCACTACATATTTTAGTGGTCCATAAAATTGGTGGACCAGTCAGGACACCTCTCCTATTATGTTAGTGTGAGCGTAACTGCTAAAATTGTCTTGGTAATTTATGCAGCAGTGCTTGAACCAACAATACAACTGCTCCTACTGGTACTTTGGGGAATTGGGGGATGATTTTCTGTTAGTTCCTGAAAACATACCAATTATATCCTCCAGTAACTGGAATCAACAAGCCTATTGGATGTCTGACCACTGATTCACTTGAAAAATCTGATCTGCCAGCTGTTTTTGCTATCTTACTAAATTCATTCACAGAGATTTTCCCCTTGATTTGTACCGGTCTGTGTGTATTCATAATGGGAGCCAAGAACCAGTGAGCACTGTTATGCAATGGCCACAAGCAGGTTCACTTGGAGGCCAAATTAAGCACTCAGACCTCCAGTCATTGGGGTTGACTAAATGGATTTAAGAGTACTTGTTTTTGTACATCTGGCATTCATTTTAGTTCATCACTGTGAATAAAAGTGTTGTTGGCATTTAATTCAGTGCTGGTTGCCTTAGGTGTTGCAGAAAGTGGGCTATTACGACTATCTGATCGCTTAAATTGCATTTGGAGAAAGTAATCCGAGTAATCCAATTGGATGGAGATGCACATCAACAGGAGATTAGACATGGTTATTTTTCTTTAGCTGCATAATAAAATATCTCCTATTTGTTACGGCAGGGGTTGGCAACCTTTAGCATCAAAAGAGCCATTTCGCCTCCTCTTCCAGTAAAACAGAAAATAGTTGGCAGCCGCAAAACATGACACAGCTAAATTGTCATCAATATCCATTCCATTTGTCCTTTCCGTGACTTGCACTTCTTTGCAAAGAGAGGCATTCTTTCATTTTCTGAATAATTTCCTGTTTATTTTTTTTAATTCGGAGAATAGATGCTCTGATATTTTTATGAATGATTCTTTCATGTATTCTCCATCTGTGAATGGCTTCCCATCTCATGTGCACCCCAGTGTTGCCAACTTGGCAATTCTCGCTAAATCTGGCAACTTTCCAAACCCTCTTAGTGACTTATTTTCTCAAAAACGACTCGCAACAAATGTAAAGACTTTTCCTGACATCGTTGGAGGAATTTTCTGGTATCTGGGGACGTGAAAGTGAAAGCACATATTGTTCTGATTGGTGAGTGTAGTCAGCTGCCGCAGCACACTATCTGCCTCGCCCAGAGTCACCACCCCGGCGATTAGCATGTCACGGGCTCTGAGCACATAGCTGCAGCGTGCTTCTCGTCACAAAACATGTTGCTATGCTTGTTTTATTCTTTTACTGCGCAGTAACTTGCTTCAGACTCAACTCAAAAGTCCTACCGCCCCCTCCCTTGCTCATCCAATCAGCAATCAGAACTTGACTTGCGGCGAGTCGGATATTTAGCATTTCAATGCACATTTCCCCTACTTTGGTGTTTAAAAAAAAGACACGCGCTTGGCGAAGGGAGCCGCAGCAAGGAGGCTGAAGAGCTTCATGTGGCTCTGGAGCCGCAGGTTTCCAACCCCTGTCTTATGGCTATACTATACTGTGCCATCAGTTGCTCCTCACTTTCCCTGAAAACAGTAAGTCGCATTCCGAACTGTACTATATTAGGAACATTTCACTTTAGAGGTCTGTTGTAATCTAACCCCTTATAATCTAATTAAGATCCGCTTTGAACACAACATGTCACCGAGCAAAGCATCCCCCACAGAGCATGCATTGAAGGAAACCAGAACACACTAACAAACCTCTCAGACATGGTCAGCCTGACACAGTTCACCCCAAACGCTACTCCCTTTTCTCATTTTTTCTCACTGAGGTCCCCAGGCCCCCCCCCCGAAAATAAGAATATAATGCTCTGTCTTGTATGTGTCCTGACCCTTTCTGTTCACTTGAGAATCCCCAAATGACGAACACGTATTTGGACAACTAATGGAATTCTGGTGGATTCTTTTGCTGCCATACAAAAGTCGTTGTCACTGCCCTGCATCCAATATTAAACCGGACATGTCAGGCTCGGTTCACACCAGGTATAAGTATGATTCCTACCTGAACATGGAACATGGAATAGCCATTCGTCAGACCTGATAAAGGATTGGTTCAGACCAGGTATACAAATGATTCAGGCCAAGTAGAACAATGATTCCGACCTAATATATAGGTGTGATTCAGACCGAGCACAGGCAAGATATATGCAAGGTATATGCATTTTTCAAGTACGACCTGGTACAGCCATGATTCAGATCTATTATAAGTATGGTTCAGACTAGGGCTGGGCGATGGAGCAAAACTCATATCCTGACATATTTAAATTGACTATCGATATACAATATATATCCCGATATTTTTTCCGCAAAGTGAGCTTAGACAAAATCAAAGCCAAATATGCATGTTAAGTTGTTTTATTAAAATAAATACTTAACATGAGGATGTTTTTTGTAGTTTTAAAGCTTCATGCAAGATGCACATTAAAAAAATATATTTTCTAAACACCGCTAAAATAAAGTAGGCTCTTTTTGAAATAAATATAGAAAAAGTCAAATATAATCTTTGTCATAACAAACCTTTGGTTATGCTCAAATCCTCAGCTAATAACAAACGCACAAAAGAACAAAATATAAAGGTGTTCCCGGTTTAAGAGGAAATAAAAAAATGCACAGGCATGGTTAACACCTGCTAGGGATGTGCCAAACCGATCTTCAGGATCGGGCTCGACTGTCGATCCTCTGTATTTTAAAGGTCAGATATCGGCTTCCGCCACGAGATTCGGACGATCCGTTTACTTATTATGTTTGTAACTCTGGGCCACACTCTAACATGGTAGGTGCGGTAATGCGCCTCAAAGCTGGATGCCACACGACTCCCGCCACCCGCAAAAAGAAGAAAACGCAACACCATCATGGAGGCATGTCCGCAGTGTACCGTGATGAAGTTAGTTTCACGTTGGACGTTAAATATTTGGCTCTGTAGCTACAGCGGGAGTTCCCCCTCACTGTGCCCTAGCTGCTGTGTCATTGTGCTGGGAGCTCACACAGGAAGTGCTGCTCTAACCCCTGGTTGTGTATACTAGAGACCGTCACTAAATTACTATTGCGTTGAAGAGAGTTAGTTAAAAAAAATGTCATCTTCTAAATCGCACTACAAATTTATCTATAACCACGTCAAATGATTAGTCCTACCCTAAAAGCATTTTGCATTTATTGAATGGACTTTTATTGAATCTTTTATTGGATTAGGGACTTGACTCACAGAGTTTTGTTACAAAACCCAAACAATATTGATGGTCATGCGTAATAAAAAAGTAAATTCAGAAATACTTTGGTTGCATTATTCTTAATGCTTTGAAGAGCTATTTTCATAACCATACTCAATTCCACAAATTCATGGTTGTAACAAAAGCTTGTTATAAAAAAAAAAAGGATTGGTACTGGATCGGATTGTAAAGACTATTATAAAAATAGGATCAGAAGCCAAAAAATGGGGATTGGGACATCCCTATTTCAGACCTGTCAAAGCAGGGGTCCCCAACCAGTGAGCGGGAAGCTTTCAGGTGCAATGATAAAAAAACATTTAAAAAAAAAACTTTAAAAAAATACATTTGTAAATAACTACATCAAATTTTTGTAAATGCATATCAATTTCGGAAATATGGGCCATTATTTTATTTTAAAAATAATATACAATTCATGGTTTTCCCTAGGATTTTCTGAAGCTGCGGTGGTGGGCTGCATGGGACTGCCGCCACTGTGTCGTGCCGCTGCAGCGTCTGCAATTTTTTTTTATTATGACAAATAAAAAATTTTTATGACTTAATTTAATTGTTAATGTATTTGTTTAAAGTTTTTCAACAACCAGCAGAACATGAACGGAGAACATTGCAAAACTGTTAATTTAATGGCAAAGTTGCTGAGAGTACTTAAGTGAGAGTTTAAAATGTTGAGCCTCTTTTTGCTACCTTACCTATTTAGTCCAATAGTACTATGCGACTATTAGTACAAAAGTACAACATTTTTCATTTTGTATTATTTGGGAAAATAATTGTTCAATAATATATTTATATAGAGAGAGATGAGCTATTTTCTGTGACTGCCAACATTTAATTGTAGTTTATTTAAAAAGTACATCTCCACTCAGTGTGCTCATTTGTCATTAAATACAGGTGTCATGTTTGAATAGAACACTTATAAAAATACTAAGAGGTGAAGCAAATATTCTTTGGTGAGCTACTCAACATCAGCTGGTGAGCTAATGCTAGCATAGGAACTACCTGTTGGAGACCCCTGTGATAGCATCACAGTGTCTCAAGCTGGACACACTACGTGTTTGTTGAACAACTCAGATGCACATTTAGTGTTTTGAAGACAAGCCATAAGTATCATAATGATAACAAGGGAGCAAGATTGCTAAGTGACACTAAAAAGTAAGTTAGAATGGACATGATAGCCACTTCTAGCTTGCCCATGATCTAGCTAGCTACCGCCAGAGAGGCAGTGCAAAATGGGTAAAACACACCAGAAAGTTGAATGAGATTGAAACATGAGCGGTCACGCACGCTGGCATAGCTAGGCATGTGACAAGTTGTCGTCAACTGGCTACACATTTTACCAACAATTTTTTTATTTGCACGATAAGGAATACAGCGAACGTCAAGACAAGACGCGAGTGCCGCATTGAGTGCCGCGACATGAGCACGTTTTTTTTAAATAAAGTGCAGTGAAACATTTTTATGATATTTTAAATTGTTTTCAAACTAATTGTGGTCAAAATGTGCTTAAATAATAAGCTACAGTATAAACTGTATGTATCAATATAGCATGTGCAGTATATGCATTCATACAATATATTACTTAACATTGTTTTCAAGTTCATTTTTAAGATGTGGTGGATTTTATTTTGTAGTGGCGGGCCACCACGATCGATTACATGTAGCAGAAACCCTGCAGTTACAAATCCCATAGTTTTTGCATGTACATGTTGTTTTTTGAAAGCGGCGCCCCCTCTACTTTGGTCGAAGGTCCTTGAATGCACCATTGTGCGTGTGCTAACTTTCTTCCACGCTGCACAGATAGACTACTATCCTGTATTTTTACCGTTTTTCTTTCACCTAATATTTGGTCTCAAATGCTGATGCCATGTGGGAATGCATAAAGGTACTGTAAGTTTTAAGTGTGCCCCACACACCCCCGGGAACACAAGTCGGTCCGTGGGTCAAATAAAAAAAAGGAATGATTCTGAACTGCTCGAAGCATGATTCAGACCTGGTGTGAGACCCACCCAACGTGATCCAATCGCAACAATGAATCCAGTCATTAATGGCAGGTGTGAATACAGTGAGATGGCTATACCACATGACGGGGTTATCTGTGGTGCATTGGTTCTTATTATTTTCGTCAGGTAACTCATGTAACATCCTTTTGGCAAGCAGAAGTAAATACTTATTAGAATGTCACGTTACATTGCACTAGGTGTTGAAATGTCTATCAAGATATAAAGTATTATATGTGAAAATAAAGTAAGTACCTTATAACATGCTGTATTTATTTGGTATTTATGTGCAAAGTAAAGGTAATATAGCATGTAAAGTGCCAAGTTAAAATGAAACCGCAAGTGTAAAGTGACGTACTTAACGCTATCTACTCGCGATGGAGTCATTTATGCCAGCCCTCATGGCTCAGTTATTCTCCACAGGGACTAAAATAAGAACACTTTTTTTCACCTTAGACGGGGTTGGTTGTGGGGAATCTGTTATGAAACAAGGCAACACTGGGGAACAAGTGACGATCAACATGGCAGCCAAAACTTCTATTTATATCCAGTGGGAGAGAGCGCCCTGGCAAAAGAAGACTGTTCCAGTCAAAGTCACAATGGGACACTGGACTGCACCACTACGTCTGGGAAGTGGATGCTTCCCACGGACAGATGATCCCAGGGTCAACTTGCTGAGAGTCCAGATTCAAGCTAAGATTGGTTTGGACTGGAGCTTTGTGCCAGATGGACAAGGGTGGCACTCCTCTTGAGTGCCAGCAACAATACAATGTTGCTCTTTTCTTTCTAATATGCATTTTGTAATTAATACAGAACACTAATCCAATTGTAAAATGCATCAATTTACACAAACGTATCTCCTTCCTGAGTAATTTCCATACTGTGTGTCAGTCTGACTTCCTGTTCCTTGCGGGCAAAACTATCAATCAGCCTCTGGGGCAGTTATGACTGAGCCCTATACCATCTATCTAGCAACAGGTTTTTACAGTTTTTGTATGACTTGGTTGTCGTCAAAAATCTTTAAAACATTTTGCCTCTGGTTTCGTACAGTCTCGGTTTCATCTATCAATCCATCTATTTTCCTCCGCTTATCCGGGTCCGGGTAGCAGGTGTAGCAGTCTCAGGAGGGAAGCCCAGACTTCCCAGTCACCGGCCACCTCCTCCAGTTCCACCGGGAGGACACCAAGGCGTTCCCAGGCCAGCTGTGAGACATAATCCCTCCTGCATGTCCTAGTTATGCCCCGGGGCCTTCTCCCGGCTGGGCATACCCGGAAGACCTCATGCTTGAGCCACCTCAACTGGCTCCTTTCGATGTGAAGGAGCAGCGGCTCTACTCTGAGACCCTCCGGGATGACTGAGCTCCTGACCCTATCTCACCTTGCGGCCGCAGCTCCAATCGGCTGCCTCAGCAATGGAGTCATGGAATATGGCAATTCGGACTCAATATCCTCGTCCTCCCCCGGGATGCAGGCAAAGCTCTGCCAAACTCGACGAATGGGAGACTCTGCCAGATGTTCCCAGCACACCCTCACTACACGTTTGGGTCTCCCAGGTCCGTCCGGCATCCTTCCCCGCCATCTAATCCAACTTATTACCAGGGTGTAGGGAAATGATCCTCTCACCAGCTCGCCGCCTCCTCCCTACAACAACTCTAGAGTACAACAAGGTCCAGCCCCTCCCAAGGAGTTTGGTTCCAGAAGCCAAACTGTGAGTCGAGGTGAGTCCGACTATGGCTAGTCGGAATGTCTCAACCTCTCGCACAAATTCGGGGTCCTTCCCCACTAGAGAAGTGACAATCCATGTCCCAAGAGCCAGATTTGGCTACCAAAGACTAGGTCGCCCAGGCCGGGCCCCATGGGTGAAGGCCTGACCACCAGGCGCTCGCCTGGAAGCCCACTGGCTCTGCGGTATCCCACATCCGGGCGAGGTGCGGTCCCTCTTGCGTTTATTCATAGAGTCTTCTAAATCACTCTTGGTCTGGCCTGTCACCCAGGACCTGCTTGCCTTGGGAGACATTATCAGGAACATATAGTCCCAGACAACATAGCTCCTGGGCTAACTCGGGCACTCAAACCCCTCCGATTCACGGAGGAGCTGTCTCAGTTTTTATACAATATTGCACGTTTCCCTGTACTGTATCAGTCTGCCAAATCGAGTGGCTCAACAAAGCACCCTACGCGTTGGTGCTCAGCTCACTTTGTTATTAAGTGCCACCAGCCAAGGGGCCAAAGGAAAATGAGCCAGCACTTTGATAAAGAGTGTGAGACACACGCTTGAATTTGGCCTTGGGATGTATGGGAAGTCATCATCACTAATAATACGTTCCATCCAGTCGTCATTTATAATGATTTTGTATTGTTTTCTGAATGTAAACCTATAATTATTCTTAATAACATATTTTTTGTTTAATTAATTAGATTTACATTATGCCCTATGAGAAAAATATGTTTCCCTTTTTGTCAAACCTTTTGGAACAAATTCATAAGAAAAATTAGAGCAATGTAAAAATGTTTCTTAACAGCACACAAACCACCACCAAGGCCGATTTGATGTTGGCCTGAGACTTTTGCATTTAATATTTTAACACTTACCTAGACTCCATTTTAATGTGAAAATTTTAAATAATAAAGCTTCTATTAACTTTATGTACCATGTTTTCTTCTACTGAGTTGTACTTAAGCTAAGATTTTAGCGTTGGCATGACCATGGGTAAAAGAACTGTAACAAAAAAAAATAAATACCAAAGAAGGTTAATAAGCAGACTGAGACCCAATGTAAACCTAATCCAAAACAGACTCCACAAACTACCAATTTATGATTGCATCTTCCAATGGTCACCATAGTTCACCAGTTTGTTAGTTTGTTCTGCTACAACTCATCTTCTGTAGTTATATTAAATGGAACTGTCGCAAGAAACAATGGTTTATAAAAATACATTTAACTTGTCTTTTAACTTGAGGATATACTGGCTCTTGTCTTCTATTCTGGGCAAGTCGGATGTATTCCACACAGGTAAATTCCAGTCAAACTTGGACAACGCCACTAAAATACATCACTTCTTCAATAACATAAAGACAATTTGCTTACCTTTTCTTGAAATGAGCCATCAAACGGCCTTTTTCGTCCAATGTGTGCATCCCTGGTAGGAAGATGAGAGTCTCATGCTGCCCTATAACAACACTGGTCATTCACCAGCTGCTCAGCTCTCAAATAAACGGAATCAGAGCGCACACACGAACTTCCTGTTGGGACTTTCAAAACAAAACAAGCAGAAAGTATATTAAACTTAAATAATAACCTAAATAAGTACGATAATAAGTAAGTAATTAGCGCAGATTTGGCAACTTTCTTATGAGTTTGTGTAGTTAAATTGGTTTTATTCTCTATCTTTGGTTTGATTAGATTGTTTACTGTGTTGTTCCAGTATTACCTTAGGATTTACAACTTTAGCAAGTTCATAGTCTAGCAGTCAAGACCAGTTGTCGCCCACTGTATCACAACTAATATCAGCTACAAAATAAAACAATACAGTATTTATCCATGTCGGGACAAAAGAGACTTCAAAAGAACACGGCAGTCTGCAGTAAAGTGAAACAGTGCCACCTGCTGTTTGTAAGTACCTAATGTATAATTGTGCTAAATTCTTTCACACGGTTTAAGTATAAAATATTTACAAAATAAAAATACATTATACTAACAAGAACTGATGTTTGTAGACAATATACATCTCCTCTTGGTTCATTTATAAGAGTTCAGTTACTTTTTTCCAAGTTTATCTGAGTGCAGTAGAAGCTATGCTAACTAACTGACTTTCTATCTCTTGTGAAGTTTTAACAATTTTAATTAACTTTAAGAAGCCTTTTAACTAGCGGTTTGAAAAGAGAATTAGGAGATGTTCACATGGCAAAAATGTTAAGGGACAGAAGTCTAATAAAATATATAAATGTAGAGCAGCGAAATAAAGCAACAAAATTACAATTAACTACTTACAATTAAGTTGTTTAAAATGGAACTAAAGTGGGGAAAAGTTGTGAGTGGATAGAGAAGGACCAGGGGAGTAGTAACAGGACTCCACATAGAGAAGTTTGAAGAACTGAAGGCCAACTATCATCGGGATTAGAGATTGTTTGCCTTTAGAAATTAGGGAAAATCAGAAAGAGAATCGGTGCTATTGCAATTTAAAGAAGAAATAATACCAAAACCTATAATGACTGGACATATAAGTTTAAATGTGATAAAATCAAATAGAATGTGTATTGAAGAAAGAGGTGGATAACAGACTTTTTAAGTGAAAAATAACAATGAAGTATATACAGTATGGGGGAATTAATATTAATTTGTTTAGCACTCACCTGGGTTGAAAAAAGTGAGCCAAATAAAGCAGTTGTATGTCCAGACTCCACTTGTGTGTTAATAAAAAAATGTCTATTCAGTTACAAGACAGGATTTAATATTTTTAGATTAAATAAGGTAGGCATTACTGTATTGTAAAGTTGATTTGGGTACCGGTTAATGTGGTATTTTTTGGGGAACCAATTAGCAGATAGGTATGCAAAGTATGAAACAAACAAAACAGCAATAAATATGGAAATATTAGGGTACACCCTGGACTGGTTGCCACACATTGCCAAACAATCATTCACACTCACATTCATACCTATTATAATTTAGAGTCACCAATAAACCTAACATGCATGTTTTTGGAATGTGGGAGGAAACCTCCTGGCTGTGTGGCCAACATGCTAAAAAAGGAAGTGAGAATTAAGGCTGGTTTAGCATCTCGATTCACACTCCACTTCAAAAGGTGGCGGTAATGTACACCAAGAGTTGCTTGCCAACCGCCAATAAACAAAAAGGAGGAACCAAACTGTGGTGCTAGTGATTTTTAGTGCGCATGCTCCGCCGAAAGTCCCGGCAGTCACGTGACACGAGTTTAGGAAGCTGGTCGAAGTTTGTGCTTCCTTGAAGTAAAACCTGCGACTCTGCACAAAACAATTCGCCGAAAGGGGGCTGAGACGTCACCGCAGCGCTACCAGAATTCTCCTCTGGAGTTCGGGTAAGAGATCGAAACCAGTAATCGGGGCCCTTTACCTTTCCCAGCCGTGGACTTTGGGGTTTCTACCATGTTGATGATGATGATGATGATTGAAGCTAGCATGCTAACAGTTAGCTGGGCAGTGGTGTCAGCAGCTGACGTTAGCTAGCATACCAGAGCAGTAAATAGTCTCACGCAGTGTTGATCGGTGCACTTCCCCACAGGACATACCGCTCCGAAAACAACAACCAGCTTATCAGCCTAGCCTTCCCTCTCTGCAATACTACTTGCATTGACGCTTGTTATCGTAACACAGCAAAGATTGTGAGAACTGTCAAGTGCGAATATGCTGTCAAAGTGGGATTTAGCCTTCCTGAGCTAAATACATGTACATGTTGGTGGCAAACTCCAAAACAACCCGTACCTTTAACTTTAACAGCAATGCACTTTCAGCCATAAATGGACAATAAATCACGTTTTGTTTGATATTGGCTGATAAATGGGTGACATTTGAATATCCACTTGTGTGGATATATATATATTGTGGAGATATAGGGTAATGATTACAAAAGTGCACTTAATTGACTAAGTATACTGTAAAAAAAGGGCATTTTGGATAAAACACACAAACATTATTCTGTTCCTTCCATCCATACATCTATTAGTTATCTATATCGCTTGTCCTACTGCTGGGTTGCATGTGACGTCGTGTCAGTTTGCTGTCATCACAGGCTCAAACAAATGGGTGGCCTATTCGTAGCTAGAATTCATGTTAAGTCACAGCGAAATGCATACATGTGTTGTTCTCGCATGTGGAAATTGTTCAAACAGTGTTTTAGTTTTCAGTTTGTAGTAAGATAGGCCATCATCGTAAAGGAAAGAAGTTTAACAGACAACCAAAAAATTCAAGGAAAATGGCTGCTGAACCTGTCTCTCAGAGTGGAGCTGAGTCTGAACACGCTCCAGTTTGCAGTGACCAACAACAAGCAAAGTTTATACTAAAACCCAAGTTATCAAATTTTTCGAACTGGGAAGTGCTCATGAAATGGGTAAATGTAGAAAGAATTCCCTCAGAACAAAAAGCTATAGTTGTCATTTCGTCATACCGCATCATCTAAATGTTCCAACTGTATAAGTGCCAAATTATTCAATAAACACTAGGGATTTCCCGATCCGATCTTCAGGATCGGGATCGGCTGCTGATCTGCTGTATTTTGAAGGTCAAATAACATCGGCTTCCACCACAAGATTGGGCCGATCGGGCTGCCGTATAACGTTCGTAACTCAGGGCCACACTCCAACATGGTATGTGCGGTAATGCGACTCAAAACTTGTTGCCACTCGATTCCTGCCACCCGCAAGAAGAAAACGCAGCACCATCATGCAGACATGTCGCGGTGTACCATGGTGAAGTTAGTTTCACGTTGGACATTGGATATTTGGCTCAGTAGCTACAGCAGTAGTTCCCCCTCATTGTGCCCGGACTGCTGTGTCATGGTGCGGGGAGCTCGCACGGGAAGTGCTGTCGTAACTGGTGGTTGTTTATACTTGTTTATACTAGAGTTGATTAAAAAAATGTCATAAATTCTAATTCACACCATAAATTGATCTGTAAAATGTCAAATGATTAATCCTGCCCTATAAATATTTTGCATGCCCATTTTTTCCCCAATTTTATCTTTTATTGAATGGACTTTTATTGGATTAGGTCAAAAGTGTCAAAAGATACTTGAATATTCTTCATTGTCTCCTAGATTTACCAATTGTTTACTTTGAACAATCACCTAGTATAAATAATGTGTCATAGTTCTGTTACAAAAGTATTTAAACAAGTAATTACAATTGCCACATAGCTTGCGTCAGGGGTTAGAAAGACACACACTTTTAACATCATAATTGTCATAAGAATTGTCACACTCTTTGATGAATACACTTACAGTCATGTGACGCTTATTTTTAACAATGTATTCTAAACCAAATTGGACAGAACAGTTATTACATCAAGACCTACCTGACAAGGTGTTTTGTTCATGTTTGTTTTTGCTGTGCCCTTGACAAACACACAGTGGAACCTCTGTTAGCGTCATTAATCTGTTCCAGACGGTCCAGCTCAAACGCATACGCTAAACCAGGGGTCACCAACGTTTTTTCTTGCGAGAGCTACTTTTAGAAAATGAAAGTGGCCACGAGTCACTCATTTTTGTAGAAATGATTTTCATACCTTATTTCAACCCAAACAGATCAAATATGCTTGTTTTACCAAAACATTCACAAAATGCTGGTATCCACAACTCACATTTTATGTTTCAGAATACTTTTCTTTCTAGTGTTCTCACATTATTAACTGAAAACCTGAATGAAAAGCAGGCTTGCGGGCACCTCATGTGGTCGTGGGGTGCCCGCGGGCACCACATTGGTGACCCCTGCGCTAAACGATGACATTTTTTCAATAAGAAATAATGCAAATCCAATTATTTAATTCCGAACACCTAAAAATGTTAACACAAAACAATAAAAAAAAATGTTTTTAGAATTTTACAACACCTTGATTGAAGACTTGATTAATAGAAATTGATTGATTGACAAACACAGCTATCTGGGAGCGGGATCCACACGGACACCTTCATGTTTTGCTATGAGTTATT
Organism: Dunckerocampus dactyliophorus; assembly: GCF_027744805.1. Taxonomy (NCBI): domain Eukaryota; kingdom Metazoa; phylum Chordata; class Actinopteri; order Syngnathiformes; family Syngnathidae; genus Dunckerocampus; species Dunckerocampus dactyliophorus. Next base: position 17,875,486 of record NC_072819.1, on the reverse strand, counting down.
TCTTTAATTTAATAGTGTTTCTCACCTTCTTTATCAAAATACTGGCACCTGCAACTTTGTTTGGCTTCATTGTGGGTTGTTTTGCAACCATGATCAATAAGAAAAACAGAGACATGTGTCGTAAATGTGTTACTTAAGCAAAGTACTACAGTCAACCTCTAATGGCATCATACACTTGCGACAGAGCTGGGTGACAATGACATTCAATTCCAGTTTCCAGTTCAGAGCACGCAAACAGGCTGCTAACAGCGATTTTTTTGTGATTAAATGTATAGTCCACACACAGATGGACTCACACAGTGTGTTAATAACGCGACACTACGCGTGCCATATTGTACGCTAACCGGGAACGGTACGCAAACCGAGGCAAAATTTTTGAGTAACTATTTGACGTAAAGAGAAAAAACATAAACAGGTTCCACTGTAGTTACATTTTTCAGGTATCAATTTGATGCCTTTCTGTTTAACGAACTTCATTGACAGCCATAATATGTTTACTATGAGCTCTTTTGGACAATACCATCAAATGAAAAATGCACTCAGTGAGCGGCAGATGGTTTATAATTATCTTTACTTTAGTTTACTAGCCTGTACTTGGGTGCTGTTTTGCCAGACAAGGTAATCTGCATCAAAGCATGTAATTGCACAGTTTAATATTCAGCGAAGGTGGTCATTACATGCTGCTGGCGTGTGATGGGCCAAAGTCGGCTGTTTCAATCAATTATTGACCAGATGGAGACAAGAGCTGTTCACTTTATATCTTCTGTTGGATGAGAAGATAAAGCTGCGTCTACTGTACGTCAATTTAAGAGACTCGTGGAAGATGCAATAGTGACCTTGTTGATAACCGATATTTATGATTTTTATTTAGCTTGATGTGCTATACCTTTTGGAATAAATTAAGTGGAAACTGTGTACCGTAAAGCACCGTGTATAAACCGCACTTCTTTTTCCACTGGTAAGAAGCAAAAAATCGGGGTGCGGTTTATACCCGATGACAGGTCTGTGACCAGATGCAGAAATTGACGAGAAGTCCATTTTAGAATAGCCGTCTGTGGGTCAGACAGTTGCTTTGACTTCAGCGCCCTCTGCTGTACAGTTGCTGAAAATGCTTGCGTATGCAACTAACTTATCTGACGGCTGTCTGTATTTTCACACAGTGAAGACATCTCTGAAAATTGCAAATTTCTTGATTTTGATTTATTATTATTATTATTATTAATCTGTGCTTAGCCATAATATTAAAGATCTAGATGCCGAAGTTCAGATTTCTTCTTTATTCTTCTTTTTGAAATTGCATAGTACCTTTACGCATGTTGATTTGAGATGAAAGAGCTGGCAAGCATTTATGATCTAAAAAATTTTTTTCCCCGCCGTGAGCCTGAAAATGGGGGTGCAGTTTATAGACAGTGCTTTACGGTAATGCAAAAATGATGCACTTTTTTTACAGTAATGTTCTTTTTTTTTTTTTTTTTTTTTTTTTTTTTACATTTCTAGTGCAAGCATATTATAATTGTTTGCATCATATTACCATATTACCGTGAAATACCTGTGCGTCTTACAGTAATGGTAATGGTTTAATTAATTTTGAACATGCATACAAGTTACACCTAATTACATCACATAGTACATTTCACAGTTCCACATGTCCAAAAAGGAGTAGGAAGAAGCAAAGCTTATTTAATCCTACCCCTCATTCGTTTCACATCAGTTGCAATTCATTTGTTCACCTCCTGTTTTCCAAATGTAGTCTTTGCCAATTGTGAATAAATAGGAAAGTGATAGGGCAATATAACAATGTGGTGCAATGACAGTCAAGGTTTATACTTACTGCAAAGAAATTATATAGCAGACATAATGATAATAACTAAATAATACTAAATAATAAATAATCAATAGGGATGTCCGATATTTTGCCGATATCCGATATGCTGATATTGTCAAACTCTCAATTTCTGATACTGATATCAGCTGATACCGATATGTGTAACATGACATATCTCCTGTCGTGGAATTAACACACATCTGTTGTGAAGCTAATGGATACAGTATCAGCAATTTGCTTCTCAACATGGCTATAAACAACATTGTACAACATTGTAAAACATCTGACAAACACTTGGGATTAGCCTTAGGCTCTGACGGTTGTTTTAAAAGTCAACAGAGTAGCTATTTAAATTTTTTTTGATCATCAAAAAGTCCAGGGAAAAAAATCAAATGTCATAATTTTCATGTATTCCGCGCATTCTTAGTGCAGCAGCACACTGTATTCGTTTCCACACCACACTACAAATTGCATGTACACAGTCATTCCGGGCCAAAATTAACATATTTCGCAACATCAGATTTTAATGAAATTTCATCTGCAGATAGATATTTAAGTTAATTTGTATCCTCTATACCTTTTATCTCGTCCTGAGGCTCCGATCCATGAGTTTGCAAGGCTTAAAGTTGGCCTTAACTTTCAAAGCACTCGTATGAGTCGAGATGGTCCAACACTCAGGATAAATCAGATACGAAATTGAAAAGGAAGAAGTAATCTACCGAGCAAAATATGTATACGAATGAAAATTATTATATGAAATTATTATCATATGAAAAAGCAGCATTTTTATGGACGTCCCCACGGACTTTCCTAAACGAGCGCGCACACACAGTGCCAGATTTTACCGTAGTTTACTTCAAGGGTTTGGAACATTCCTGCTAGTGAGGATAAGCGGCATAGAAATGGATTGATGGAAGGAGCGAGCTAGCTTGCTGCTAGCCACCCACAGTTGTGTACACGCTTGAGAGGCAGTTTGATGAGGTCATCATTTGAGCACCGGAAAATACGAGTGCCCATAAGCCTATATACATCATTAGTAGTAGTTTTGCTTAGGTTTAGTCTGTTTTTATCAAACCATCTTTTTAGTATAATTAAGTCATATATGATTTTTTTTTTTATTAGCTCTTGAATCCAGCTGGTCAGGTCTTTCATGACTTTACAGATGTCTTTTATCTATAGATTGAGCAGTTTCGGTCCCAGTATTGACCCCTGGTGTATGCCGCACGATATATTTAAGCTCGCAGATGTATTCTCCTAGTTTCACATACTGCCTCCTGTCTGTGGTTTGATGGTGTTTGATGATATTCAAGCGTCCTGTCATGATGAACATGTGAACAACTTGATAGATCCCCAAGCTCGCAAGACTTGGTACATTTTTGAGTGCGTCCAAAAAGGTAATGTAGTTGTCGGAGTAATAGTAAAAATATAATAGTAGGGATGTCACGAAACACCCAGATCATGAGATAAGACGATGCACGAGATTGCAAACCCCACACAGAGATGCCCAGCGGAGATTCAAACCCAGATCTTCCCGATCTCCTGGCCACCATGCTAACCACTAGGGCACCAAATGTTTTTATTTCACCACATCACAAAACAATGCAGGTGCATTTTGAATAGATTATTGTCCCACAATTTGATGCTGAACAATACTATTGTCAACGTTTTTGAGACCCAATAAGCCACGCATGTTGGATAATGGAATTTCTGTTTGTGCCAAACTTTTGTAGCGTTTCTCGAAATGCTGGCTTTTCAAATGTATTAAAGAGCAGTATTTCTTTTGTGATGTAGCAAAGTACGCTTTCTGTGAATGCCTCGAATTCAGAGCATAAAAAATATTTTTCACCACCTTAAAACTTAAAAACTATAAACTATAAACTCCAGTACGAGGAATTTCTGAAGCTGCGCACTGTCTCTCTGCTGCGCTCCTGTTGCGTTCCTCATGAAAGTAAAACCAAAGTGGTGTGCTATAATAAAGAGATGTTCTATCACATTACTAAGATATGGTCCCCGTTGCAACAGTGGAAAAAATGGCTTTATAAACCTGCTGAAATCGATAGACTCGCAATGTCCAGCGAGCTTCGCAGTCACAATTATTTAGCACGACAAGCTCTGCCACAAATGTATAAGGAAGTTGCTAAGCCTGATGCATTTGACAGGTTGGTGTTCCTGGCACAAAATAAGGACATGCTTGTGTCTTTTAAATTTTCCTCTTAAACCAGGCACTCCTTTATCTTTTGTTCTTTTGTTACTGCCATATTACTCTAGTAGCCATGCCATAGTTCACAGTCTGATTGGTTTCTGGCTGCCCCCAAGACAGTTTTTCTCCAAACGAGAGAAATTTCGTCACATTTTAGTCTCACAAGATCTTGTGTGACCCCTACTATTTTGTGGTAAATTGTCATTCGAAAGAGGCATAATATTCTTTCACCCTTTGGCAAGCTAGTGGTAGCTACTGAGCTACTGTTTGGAGACCCCCGGCTTAGCCTGTTGCTCTAACGTAAAAGCCCATGTTGTTGTGACAGTATAACAAGGGTGCATGTTTGTTGTGTCGGCTCTGTCGTGAGACACTTCTTACATTCTGCAAAGTCCTTATCCAGCGTTGTCTCATCCATCCATACTATAAAAGCCAAAGTGAGTTCAGTTTTGATTTTACTATGCTGGCACATCTTTCCGTTTAACTTTGCTGTTATCAAAAAACGATGACATACAAATTGAAATTCATTAATCAAAGATTTGTTGAAATGTAATTCAAATGACATTTTCCTTTTTCAGAAATAAGACCCAACCGCGATAAATGAATTTCCTTTTTACGCTGTATCGTTTCGGGCATGCCATGGCTGACTTCATGACATCATGCAATTTTAAGGTTATGGTAAGGTAATGTCTCATCAATGTTTTGTATCATTACTGCCACATGGTGACCAGAATCCTACATATCACTTGTATTTCCATGTGTTGACTAATATAGATCATAGTGTACAACGAAACAGCGATCATCCATCCCTCCATTTTCTATGCCGCTTCTCCTCATTAGGGTCGCGGGTGTATGCTGGAGCCTATCCCAGCTGAGAGTACCAGGAGAAAACCCACGCACGCACGCACGGGGAGAACATGCAAACTCCACACAGAAAATGCCCAACGACTCTGTGGCCATCATGCTAGACCACCGTACGGCATTTCTGAAAAACCTCTTTGTAGCAAGGAAGCAATTATCAAAAACGTGATATTGCGATGGACGACTGTATTCATATTTACCTCACCTCATACGCCATAAGCCAATTACCTGCGAGAACAAGCCACATGTTCGAAGCCAAATGGCAGGCGTAGGTAGCAAAAATGGTGGTACTTGCCAAGCAAGATTTAAAAAGTTTGAGAAGCACTGGTCTGTCATACTTGTGGACCAACCCAGTCACGTCTATTGTTGTTAGCGTTAGCCTCGATGCTAATGTTTACTGTTTAGAGGCGAGATGTGTTTTGTGTGCTGATGATTTTGTTGTCTGTGCTGCAGGCATTCATCCCAGCCCTATGTCATGGCAAGTGAAGTCACCAAGGCAGCCAGTTCCAATGGTTACCCTATGAAGGCACAGCTACAAATTACTGGTAAAGCCACTGTATTAACACTTACGCAACTTCGTCAGTGTTTTTTTTTTTTTTTTTTTTTTTTTTTTTAAGAATCAGGAGGTATGACGGATGACTTCTTGGCTCTGAGGCATAGGCACTGTATTTGCGGGCTCATTGTCATTCTCTCATGAGTTGAACAGAGCGCAGCTATTGTTCATGTCACTATTTAAATGTCACATTCATGTTTTACCACTATACAACCCTCTACATTAAGAAATTACTTTTCAAACATAACATTAATGTAAGTGTGAGTACTTCCTAGTTGTTGTAAAATATAATTGACTGCTTAATTTAAAGGCAAATAAACCTGTGCTTCTTAGTGGCAGAAGTGTCTTGTGACTATCTGTTGGGCTCTCTCTCTCTCTTGTCTTCCTGTTTCAGTGCTGTCAGCGAAACTGAAAGAGAACAAGAAGAACTGGTTTGGTCCCAGTCCTTACGTGGAAGTCACCGTGGATGGCCAGTCCAAAAAAACAGAGAAATGCAACAACACCCACAGCCCCAAATGGAAGCAGCCACTCACTGTGTAAGTTAAGGGAGATGACCATGCCTCCCTCTTCATAAGACATTTTTGTTGTGTTGGTGCTTCTAAAAATTAGTACTGTCTAATAGATAAAAAAAAATAAAGAAGAAAATAATTATGATCTGTAATTAATTGATCCGATTAATTGCTTTTTTAATTTTACCTAAAAATTTATGAGAAAAGCCCTCACTTTGAGGTATTTTCATTTAAATCCATTATATTATTGTGGCCCTGCGATTGACTGGCGACCCGTCCAGGGTGAGCATCGTCTCGCGCCCGAAGTCAGCTGGGATAGGCTCCAGCATTTTCCGGCAGAGAAAATGGATGGCTGGATATGTTATTGTTGTGGGGCCGCACGGTGCCTCGTGGTTAGCATGTTGGCCACATAGTCAGGAGAACGGGAAGACCTGGGTTTGAATCTCCAGTGGGCATCTCTGTGTGGAGTTTGCATGTTCTCCCCGTGCTTGCGTGGGTTTTCTCCGGGTACTCCGGTTTCCTCCCACATTCCAAAAACATGCACATTAGGTTAATTGGCGACTCTAAATTGTCCATAGGTATGAATGTGAGTGTGAATGGTTGTTTGTCTGTATGTGCCCTGCAATTGACTGGCGACCAGTTCAGGGTGGACCTTGCCCCTCGTCTGAAGTCGTCCAGAAGAGATCCTCCACATAAGCCCTTAACCCAGATGAATTGAAGTGCCTCCCTCAATAAAGTCTCCATTCCACAATTCGTACCTGCCCCAAGGCGCACTGGTCCAAAATCTCCAATGTACTCATCAATTTCCTCCACCCCATCATCCAACCCCTGAAGTAAAAGCCCACTTGCCACTGTGCCTCGTCTTCTTTTCGCCATAACAACTTTAATAGTGGGTGACCCCATTGTCAGAAATGTCCGTTCACACACGATGTGTCCCCGGCGCTAAGAATCTTGATATAATTAAAATGCTCCCCTCTTTTCTTCAAGCCTCCCCAGTCTCTATACTACAAGTGGGCTCTAACAACACATCTGTCAGTCGGAGACCACCAAAAAGCACTTTGATAAACACCTGGACTTCCTTAGCAGTTCCGGTAAGGCTGTATTCATTAGTGGACCAATACCCAGAGCTGGCAGATGACCCGGGAGCTTCTCCAGAATTCTAAGCCTGAACACCTGGCTTCTGTCCGCCTGCATATCACGACATGCTCTATTCCATTCATCGACAAATTCAATCGGTTTTGGAACCGCTTCTCTGTGTATAAGCAAGATGCTATCCATCCAAACCACAAAGAAAGTTACATTCTATCAGCTAACCTTCAGTTCGTCATACTGTTGACTATTTACCTACAATAGCCACACCCGCTCCTCTCCCTCATCACTACCACATCATGCAGCGCTCTCCTCTGACAGCTCCCTCTGCAGGCCCCACTACACGGACCATAATTGTCTGGAACTAGTAAACAAAATTGATCCAGATACAAATTTTATAAATATAGTTAATAATAATCATATTGAGACTGTGTCTGGCGTGTCTTAACTGCATAAGGAGCTGGATGACCTCAAACTTTTTACTGTTAAACTCAGATAAGAATGAAATCATAGTCCTTGGTTTCCAGCATCTCAGAGACAAGATTGCAAATTGTATTACTGCCCTAGATGGTCTTGCACTCACACCCCACAGTACAGTCAGAAACCTTGGTGTCGTCTTCGATCAGGACCTTTCCTTTAGTTCCCAAATACGACAAGTGTCAAAAACAACATTTTTCCATTTATGAAACATAAAGAAAATTTAAAAAATCTTGCCACTACCAGATGCAGAAAAACTTGTTCATGCTTTTGTGATCTCCAGGTTGGATTATTGTAACTCTCTATTAATAGGTTGCCCTAAGAAATCTTTAAAGACCCTTCAGTTAGTCCAAGATACTGTCGCACGAATCTTAACCGGAACCAGACGAGATCATATCTCACCTGCATTAGCCTCACTGCACTGGTTACCTGTCAAATTTGGAATTGAGTTTAAAATACTCCTTCTTGCATATAAAGCACTACACGGTCAGGCACCAGTATATCTTAAGCGGGCCTTACATCCTGACGTACGTGCTCCTATGTGCAAAAATGGGAAAAATCACAAGAGACACGCATATTGCTCGCACGGATTTTCAAACGCGCAGACAGCACGCAAAGCCCATAGGAAGAAATTTGGGATGCAAATTATTTTCTGCTTGCACGCAGGAAAACCTTGCACGCAGCAAGTTCGCAAGGGCTATTAAGAGGAGGAGTGCATGTGTCGCAAGTTTAAAAGTACATTGTGTACATTGCCCAGCCACGGCAGCGGCTCTTCCCATGGCAGGCGACTCCTCCAGCTATACACTCTGGCTCTCTCGAACTCCAAGGGTGCACAGCGGCTGCTCAAATAGGGTATCCAACATTAATGTGCCTTGCCCGGTCACGGCGGGTGTCTTCTCCCGGCCATCTTGCAATCGAAGTGAGTGGGCTTCAAGAGCCTCGTACGATGCCCACACACGGTAGGTCCCGAGTGAGTGAAACGTACGACAGCCTTACATGAAGCACACCTAGCATGCACGAGTCGCACGCTGCACTCACAATCTAAAAGCTACCAAAGGAGGGTGAGCAGCAAGCATGTGGGTGTCACGAATCACTTGCTCCCTAAGTACGACACACTTGCAACCCCTCTGATACCCTACTTCCTCTTTGTGCTGGCCACGGCCAACAAATTTCACAAAAATAGCGTAGCCCATGCATGTGGAAACACGTACATCGGGATGTAAGGCACACTTTAAAGAGCTCCTCGAGCCCTATCAACCTAGGATAACAGAGCACTCCCATAATTTACAATTGCTTGCCACTCCTGGAATTTTTAGAAGTAGAATGGGAGACAGAGCATTTAGTTATCAGGCTCCTCTGTTGTGGAACCACCTCCCCCACCCAAATCCGGGGGGCAGACACCCTCTCTCTATTTAAAAGTCAACTCAAGTTTGACACCCCTAGTAAAAATATCACGCCCAGACTGCCGTGTGTCGAGAGGATTTGCCTGATACCTGGAATTTGCTGAATAGTTGAGCATGGTTAACCCAAAGTGATGGTGTGATCTGTTTTTCTGTCTCGTGCAACACTGATAATAATATTTTAAATTCTACCCCATACAACAGTTTAAATGAGAACTATACAGTAATCAGATATTGTCTAACAGTCCCTCTCTTTTAGCTGTTATGCGGTAATTGTGGTTCATTCATTTCATCAGAAATGGAGATAGGCATTCAAAGAAATTGATCCATCCATCTTCTATGCCGCTTATCCTCACCAGGGTCGTGTGTATACTGGAGCCTATTCCAACTGACTTTGGGCGAGAGGCACGGTACACCCTGGACTGGTCGCCAGCCAATCGCAGGGCACATATAGACAAACAGCCATTCACTCTCTCTCATACAGTATAAGTTCTCTCTCACATTCATACCATTCATACCAATCAGTCGCCAATTAATGTAAAATGCATCTTTTTGGAAAGTGGGAGGAATCCGTGTACTCCGGATACTCAGAGAAAACGCACACAAACTCCACTCAGAGATGCCCAACGGAGATTCGAAGCCCGATCTCCTGACTGTGTGGCCAACATGCGAACCACTAGGCCACCAACCACAGTGTGGCCCTAAATTGATCCAATAAAGTAAATAATAATCTTCAAGGGACTGTATGTAGCTGGCTCAAGATTACATTTTTCAACCAAAATATATAAAACACCACCACCACTAGTTACCAATAGTGTTTTTTGTAAAACCAGATTGGTTTAAAAAAAAAACAAAAAAAAAAAACATCCTGGGGAACACCACACCGTTCACCTGACACCAGTCTGTATAAAATCTTTACACGATTGTTTTTATTTTAAATGTTTTTATTTTTAGCACACAACTGTCTCTGGCCCTTCTGTTTATAAATCGTCTGTAACCCGTTTAGACAGCATAGTATTTGTGCCTCTGCTCGCGGTGCCTGTTGCTAGCATGTAGAGAAATACATTGACTGAATAACATAACCTTATTTACTGGCTCCAATTCTTAGTGCACATCCCAAATAAGAATTGTTCCTGCACTGTAATGTAAATGGCGTGTGTGTGGACTTCACTGGGAAGCCAAATGCCACACACCGATGAATATAGGAGGATATATAGGAGCCTTGTAACTGTCCAGTGTTTCACATACGTTCAAATTAATTTGTTGTGTGCGTGCGTGCGTGCATACGTGTGTGTGGAATGTGCTTGCACATTCTGTGAGCTCTCAGTGCATAAGTCACTGCTGATATGAGTTTCCTAACGCTTTAAGAGATAGTCTTCCCTCGTTTATCGCAGTTAATTGTTTCCAGACCCAACCGCGATAAATGAATTTCTGTGAAGAAGGATTCAATATTAATAAACTGAATTTTTGTTGTAGTTAGACCATAGAAAACCTCTTTATGACTTTCTAAATATGTTTTTTTTTTTTTTTTTTTACAATTGTTAGAGCCCTGTAAACATAGCACCCCAATAGTCACCTTTACACTCCTATTCTTTTTTTGTTTACACCCACATTGCGCAACACTAATCTGCAGGCTACGGAATCACTGCAGGGAATCACGATGTCAGCCTCAGCAAATATTGCTACAAAAATCTTCAACAAACTGTAATGCCCGTGCTTGTGATGAGCTCATTCAATACCAAAGACGTATTTATAAGTTTTTATGAACCCGAATGGCTGGTCCCCAAGACGTATTTTACGTTTTTTGCATGAGAGGCAAAAAGAGGTGATGAAGCAACTGCAACTGCATTAAGAATGCAGCCCTGTGGGAAACACTGCTGCCATTTCAGTGCAAAACACTGGACTCCGTGCAGTCTAGTACATGCGTGCAGAGAACTGTCTTAAAATAGAGCTGACTAGTTTCTGTGAGGCCCTCAGGGGTCATTATGTAACAAGTGTTTACTATGGGATGTAACCTGAGTCTGTGTCTATGTCAAGTTGACACTAGGGACCAGCTATACAAGCAGTATAATTTGTTTCATTTTTGTTGTGTCTGCATTGTCAAAAGCTCTCTGTTCAGTGCTATTGTCAGTACCCATTGGAGGACAAACTGCTTTGTGCTTCCTTAATTGTTGTCCGTAGTGGGTTTTAGTGTTTTGTTGTAGTGTTTTGGTTTGTTTTTCAAACAAATACAGCGGATTATGACAGCAATGCGGATACTTTCAGCACAACACAAAGGCTTTTTACTGCTTACAAAAGCTACAGTGGCTTCCTAGCTGGAGAGTAGCGGCTGCTTTTGTACACTAGAAACACCAAAGTTTGAACGCAAGCCATTTCTGTGATCCTGTTTGACCTTGGCACCTGTTTGAAGTCTTTCTACTTTCAAAACAGATTCCCGTATAGGCAACTATGTGACATGAGACTGTAAACACTGTTATAAAACTAAACTAAAACTAATTAAGTAAAACTACACATGATTTGAAGACTTCGGTGAGTCAGGTAATGAAGATGAAACGAGAAGGTGTTGGCATAGCGTTACTGTCATCTAGTGACATTTTATAGGTATTGTGTAGTGCAGTGTTTTTCAACTGGTTTGGCTGCGGGACCCACCATCACCCTTCAATGACAAGCGGAGACCCAAATTGCCAAAATGTTGCAAGCATTATATCCCGTCCTCTTCCTTCTCCGAGCATGTAATCTGTGCCCCAGGTAGCATACACATGTGCAGGAGCCTTTGTTAAGCACTGGTGGTGTAATTTTGAGCCATTTGCAAACATTCCCTTGAATGAAAAGGCGCTGAAATGCAGTTGGAATTTTTCAGTAAAAGCTATATCTTCTGGGGAGTTGAATTAGACCATTTGCACATGGACCAGGATGAGAAGTGAAACGAAGTGAAAAATCAAGAGTCCAGTTGCTCTGATTCAACAGTCAGTAGGTACCGGTAAATTTGCCTTGCCAATAGATCGAATTGGGCATTAAACAGTACCGTCTTTTTAAGTTAAGTCGACACTCAATGTCCTTCCCCTCCCGCTCAAGCTTGACCAAGTCGCCCATAAACATGGCATGCACCTCCATAGTAGTGTGTCAAGCGAATAGCACCGAGCGAGGTGCATTCATGGACATTGGGTCATTACGTTATTTGTTTGACTAAGACCCCACTGAAAATGGCTCCGTGACCCACTTTTAGGTCGCAACCTACCAGCTGAAAATCACTGCTATAGTTGATCTTAATTGAGCTTAATTGTTGATCTTAATTGTATTGTATATGTTAGAATCTTTGCATGTAATTGATATTTAGTTACTTGTATTCCACATACTGTACATATCAAGTAGCTTCTCACAGTAAGTTCAGCTTCTGGTTCTATGGCAATCATCACACTTTTCATCACAAAAAACAGCTTATCCTTTAAATCGACCACAGCTAAACACACACAACCAAAATGGGGAAAAATGTTTAAAAAAAAAAAAAATGTTGTTTCTAATAATGCAATGCTGACATGCAGGCTGTTTTTGTTTCTTTAAATCTATTTAACGTTTTAGTAGGGTTGTCCGATAATATCGGCCACCGATAATTATCAGTCCGATACAACATCATCATCAACAACATTTAATCATGTAGTTAATAAAGTGCCACTCACAAGACTGGGAGGAAGAAATAATTATTTATTTAGAAAGCTGAATAATGGCAGAGCTCACAACGAACTTTCTGTTCTGTAGTTCTGTAGAAATCGCGGACTGGTTATCATTCCACATACCATTCTTACTCACGGTGTTTTTAAAGAAACAGCAAAAAAAAAAAAAACCAGCAACGTAATAGGTAGATAGCAACAGACAAGACACTACCAACAGATAATGCTTAGTAACCAACAACTACCATATGTGAGCTCTAAACATGTAACTTAGCTTGTTGTTATTTACAACAACAGTACAGCAAAGCAGGCTGGGAAACAGGAAGTGCTGTTGTCAAAACCATACAGGTAGACTCAGCACTGAGTGCTGAGCATTACGTCAACGTCACCGCCATGTGCTTACTTTCATAAAGCACCTTTCTACAAAGAAATTGAAGTTAATGCCTCTCGTTAATACATTTACACACGCACTAATATACTTGGGAAACAGTTCGGCACCAAAAACAATGTATTTGATCTTCTCAGATAGCCAAGATAACAACTTTATTGATCCCATTGAGTAGTTTTAATGCAATGAATAAGAATATAAAATAAGAGCATGAAAGTTATCAATCAAAATAATAATCAGCAAATTCATACATTTTAAACAATACCCCTTAAGCTAAAAATACATTTAATCTTTTCAAAAGCAACATAAAGCAAGGCACAAGAAACACAAATGTGTGTATAAAATATGTAATACATTAATTATCTACTCATAGATGGGTGGAGTAGCCAACAAAACAGCTGTACTCATTTAAGAGTATTGTTACTTTAGAACAATTTTACTCAAGAAAAAGATATGTGATGTTACACATGTCGGTATCGGTTGATATCAGAATCGGAAATTGAGAGTTGGGCAATATCGGCATATCGGTTATCAGCAAAAAAGCCAGTGTCGGACATCCCTATTTATGTAGCATATTGGATTGGTTGTAGCCTTTTCAATAAAATGGAAAAGTACCTAAATGACCACCCTAGATCCTTTAATTTTTCAGTATGCAGCCGTTGGTGACAAAGATTGGATATCTTTGCTTTAAATGCTCACTGATCTGAGATCTCACAAGCCAACACCTGACGTGATTTCATCTTTAAATTGTGCAACTCGGGAGCTTCCACTGTACTTACAAAATGCATGTTCGTTTGGGTCTTTTTTTCCAACAGTATTGTGACTCCATTCAGCAAGCTAGTGTTTCGCGTGTGGAGCCACCAGACCCTGAAGGCCGACACTCTACTTGGCATCGCCATTTTGGACATCAGTGCTACACTCAAGTCTAATAACATGAAAAGTCAGTGTGTCAAACATACATTCTTAAAAAATGGCAGTCAGGCCGTAGTTAATACTTTCTTTGTTCATATCGCCTTCATGTAGTCTCTCAGGTGGTGCAGACCATCCAGCTGTGTGCAGACAGAGACCAAACAGATGTGGTGGGAGACCTGTGTGTCTGCTTGGACGGCATGACAGTTGACCCCGAGATGTTCGCCAAGGCTGAAGTCGACCATCAGAGTGAGTCCTAACTGTTAGTTGTGGGCATTAGTGGCCCATTGATTCATTTTGTATGTGGAAAAACAAAAATCACTAATCTATTTACTGTTCTTCAGATATGTCAAATGGGGACTCACAGCAGCCCAATGGAGAGCATACGCCAAGGTATGAATGAAATGAAAGATACTACCATTTTTTATTGTCAGTTTCAGTTCTTTTTATCATTTTTATTTATTCCGTGCATCTCCTCTGTCCTCACAGACATAGCCGAGACAGTTCCCCCACTGTGGACAGCATAGAACACCGCTCATCTCCTCGGGGGCGAAGGTCAGGGGCCATCTCTGGTTCTCCCAGGGTGTCGACTGGGAGCGTGCGCCCTCTGCGGCCACCCAGGCCTTCCAGGCCTCCACCTCCAACCCCGCGTAGACCCACCACCTCACCAGGTCTCATATTTGCAGTATTAAGTACAACTAAATTACGTTGGGAGTCAAAGCAAGCTTTGCTACACATCTCAAACTAGCCATAAGTATATACTAGGGGTATAACGATTTGTTTTAATAATGATTCATATCTTGATTTGTGGTTGCTAATACGAGTCAAAGACAATTTTGGTTCATTTAGAATGATACGATCCGAAACGATTCAGTAACTTTAAATCGATTCAGTAATTTTTTTTTGCCAAAAATTCAACAAGTGTGACTTTGAAATAAATAGCTGAATACTGGACAGTTCAGGTGAAGTTTCCTAGATTCTTTGTAAAGGGAATCTGATTAATAATGTTGCAATACTTAAGAATAAATGATCATTGAATACAAAAAAAATTCTTAAAAATGCAGTACAAAATCAGGATGAACAGAGGGTGGTATAGCTTGCCATGATTAATTATTTACTTTAAATAGTTAATCCAAACCTGCACTTTCCACTCAATGAGGGACATTATGTAAATTCCTCAGCAAATGAATGTGGTATGGAATCTTCAGTTAGGTGTTTAAACTTTCTCACCTGTACGGGCCGGGACTTTTTTTTTAGCTAATAATCCTTCTGATCAGAGCATCCATTTGAAAGAACGGTGCAGCAGCTAGCAAGAATACACTGACAGTTTGGCAGTGCACATACAGTATGTTAGGAATGTTACAAAATTTTGAAATATGTTAATAAGTTTGTGATTAATTCTTGAACATTAATTTGATACCTCATTGACTTCTCTTCTCTAAGTATTAAAGAAGTTAAAGCATATTTCATACCGGAAAATACTGTAGTGCCTTTGGTTCCAATTGCTTTAACATTGAGTCAGGACAAAAGCTGTGATCTACCCACGGGCCTTGGCAAGTACAACCGTACTACAAAATATATCATAACTTAGGCTGTGACATTTGTTTTAAAAGTCAACAGAGTAGTCGTTTACATTTTTTTGATACTTTTTTTGATAAAGTGTCATAAATGCTGCAGCAGCACGCTGTATTGGTTTCCATGCCACACTACTAATTGCATGTGCACAGTAATTCCGTGGCAAAATTAACATATTTGGCACCATCAGATTTGAAATTTCATCTGCAGATAGATATTAAAGTGACTGTATATGCTAGTCCTGAAGCTCCGATCCATGAGTTTGAAAGGCTTAAGTTTTCTGTATACGAATGAAAATACACCCTATATCATATGAAAAAATAGCTTTTTTAAGGATGCCGCGCGCGCAGTGTTAGATTTTGCATCACTAAAATACGGGGATTGTATTTGTAATATTCCTACATATGCGTTTTGACCTGGACATGCCGTGCTGGATGATGACGTCACTAAGCGTCACTGCAACTGGACCGTAAATGTAATGTTAAAATGGTAAATGGTCTTTCACTTGTATAGCGCTTTTCCACCTCCAAGGCACTCGCAGCACATGTACCTAGCGATGACGCAGCATCAGGAGCAAATGGAGGTTCAGTGTCTTGCCCAAGGACACTTCGGCACGATCACGGGAGGACGGAGGGTCGAACCCGCAAATCCAATGCTCCATTTCATAGTATTGATTCAATCGATTGATTACCTTTGAAACAATGTTAGATCGATATACATGTCATCATGAATGGAAACAGATCGATGTAGTTGAATCGTAGGAATGGAAATCGGTGCATCGATGTAGTGCATGAATCGTTACACCCCTAATATATACTGTCATCATGAACAGGCGTGATATTGTAAACTAAATTAATGCTACCATTTATTTCTTTGGTAAGCATCTACCAGCAATAGCTCTGCACCATCCGAAAGCAGCAACGGTCAGCCAGGTTCAGAGGCATCAGTGCGTACTACTGTCCCAGGACCTTCAGCAGCACCAGACTCCAGTCCTTCAGCGAGTGACAGGAACACCACCGCATCTACAGCTACTAACTGTGGACCTCCAGCCACCAGACAGCCAACCAGCAGTGTTGGCCCTGCTGTTACCTCCAGGGTGCCTGCAGTCAACTCTGGACCTCTGCCTCCTGGGTTAGTTTTTGTTTGTTTAGCCCAGTGGTGTCCAAAGTTTTTCCACATAAAAATCGCACTGGTGTATAAGTCGCAGGGTTCAAAGTTTGAGAAAAAAAGTAGTGGCTTACTGTATACATCGGAATTTACGGTATGTAATCCGGAATAGCAACTTGTTGAACACAGATCGATGTAGTTGGATCATAGGAATATAAATCGATATGTCAATGTAGTGGATGAATCGTTACACGTTACATCCACTAAATGTTTTTCTTCATCTTCCTGTTATTTTACACTTACACACACACACACACACACACACACACACACACACACACACACATTATAAAGCCGTTTTTGTGGTGTTCAGAGTACGTGAGTTAGAGATACATACAGTACGTATATGGTGTTGGAATTGTAGTGCTATTGATGTGTTCAGGTCAGAATGAAGTTATGAAACAGCGTCAGACTGTCATAACAGAGAGGCGTGCTTGTTAATTACGCTAGAAAAAAATTACGTAATTAATTAAATAAATTACCTCCAATGAGCTCACCACTCATGGGAGGGGCCAAAGGGGTCGGGTGCAGAGTGAGCTGGGTGGCAGCCAAAGGCGGGGACCTTGGTGGTCCGATCCTCAGCTACAGAAACTAGCTCTAGGGACATGGAATGTCACCTCTCTGGTAGGGAAAGAGCCTGAGCTGGTGCATGAGGTTGAGAAGTTCCGGCTAGTCGGACTCACCTCAACACGCAGCAAGGGCTCTGGAAGCAGTCCTCATGAGAGGGGTTGGACCTTGTTCCACTCTGGCGTTGCCAGCAGTGAGAGGCGATGGGCAGGGGTAGCAATTCTTGTTGCGCCCCGGCTTGTGGCCTGCATGTTGGAGTTTAACCCGGTGAACGAGAGGGTAGTTTCCCTCCGCCTTTGAGTGGGGGGGACGGGTCCTGACTGTTGTTTGTGCTTATGCGCCAAACAGCAGTTCAGAATACCCACCCTTTTTGGAGTCTCTAGAGGAAGTACTAGAGATTGCTCCCTCAGGCGATTCCCTTGTTCTGCAGGGGAACTTCAACACTCACGTTAGCAGCGACAGTGAGACCTGGAGAGGCGTGATTGGGAGGAACGGGCCCCCCTGATCTGAACCCGAGCGGTGCTTTGTTATTGGACTTCTGTGCTCGTTACAGATTGTCGATAACAAACACAATGCTCAAGCATAAGGGTGTCCACATGTGCACTTGGCACCAGGACACCCTAGGCCGCACTTCCATGATTGACTTTGTGGTCGTATCATCGGACTTGCGGCCATATGTTTTGGACACTCGGGTGAAGAGAGGGGCGGAGCTTTCAACCGATCACCACCTGGTTGTTGGGTCCGATGGTGAGGGAGGATGCCGGTCAGACCTGGCAGACCCAAACGTATTGTGAGGGTCTGCTGGGAACGACTGGCAGAGTCCCCTGTCAGAAGAAGTTTCAACTCCCACCTCCGGGAGAGCTTCGACCATGTTCTGAGGGAGGTGCCGAACATGAGTCTGAATGGGCCATGTTCTGTACCTCTATTGTCGAGGCAGCTGATCGTAGCTGTGGCCGTAAGGTGGTCGGTGCCTGTCGTGGCGGTAATCCCAGAACCCATTGGTGGACACCAGTGGTGAGGGATGCCGTCAAGATGAAGAAGGAGTCCTATCGGACCTTTTTGGCTCATGGGACTCTGGAAGCAGCTGACAGGTATCGGCAGGCCAAGCGGTCTGCGGCTCTGGCAGTCGCTGAGGCAAAAACTTGGACATGGGAGGAGTTTGGAGAAGCCATGGAGAGCGACTTTTGGACGGCTTCGAAGAGATTCTGGACCACCATTTGGCGTCTCAGGAGGGGGAAGCAGTGCACAGCCACGCCATGTATGGTGGGAATGGTGTGCTGCTGACCTCGACTTGGGATGTTGTGGATCGGTGGAAAGAATACTTCGAAGACCTCCTCAATCCCACTGACACGTCTTCCTATGAGGAAGCAGAGCCTGGGGACTCCACGGTGGGCTCTTCTATCTCTGGGACTGAGGTTGTCAAAAAGCTCCTCGGTGGCAGGACCCGGGGGTGGATGGGATTCGCCCGGAGTTCCTTAAGGCCATGGATGCTGTAGTCATGTCTTGGTTGACATGACTCTGCAGCATCGCGTGGACATCGGGGGCAGTACCTCTGGATTGGCAGACCGGGGTGGTGGTCCCCCTTTTTAAGAAGGGGGAGAACCGGAGGGTGTGTTCCAACTATCGTGGAATCACACTCCTCAGCCTCCCTGGTAAGGTCTGTTCAGGGGTTCTGCAGTGGAGGATGTTCCGGATAGTTGAATCTCGGATTCAGGAGGAGCAGTGTGGTTTTCGTCCTGGTCGTGGAACTGTGGACCAGCTCTACACTCTCAGCAGGGTCCTTGAGGGTGCATGGGAGTTTGCCCAACCAGTCTACATGTGTTTTGTGGACTTGGAGAAGGCATTCGACCGTGTTCCTCGAGGAATTCTGTGGGAAGTACTCCAGGAGTATGGGGTATCGGACCAGCTAATTCAGGCTGTTCGTTCCCTGTATGACCGGTGTCAGAGTTTAGTTTGCATTGCTGGCAGTAAGTTGGACCCGTTTCCAGTGAGGGTTGGACTCCGCCAGGGCTGCCCTTTGTCACCAATTCTGTTCATTATTTTTATGGACAGAATTTCGAGGCGCAGCCAGGGCGTTGAGGGGTTCCGGTTTGGTGGCTGCAGGATTGAGTCTCTGCTTTTTGCAGATGATGTGGTCCTGCTGGCTTCATCAAGCCATGAACTTCAACTTTCACTGGATCGGTTCGCAGCCGAGTAGGAAGCGGCCGGCATGAGAACCAGCACCTCCAAGTCTGAGTCCATGGTTCTCGCCCGAAAAAGGGTGGAATGCCATCTCCGGGTCGGGGATGAGATCCTGCACCAAGTGGAGGAGTTTAGGTACCTTGGGGTCTTGAGATCGACAAGCGAATTGGTGCGGTGTCTGCAGCGATGCTGGCTCTCCATTGGTCTGTTGTGGTCAAGAGCTAAGCCAAAAGGCAAAGCTCTCAATTTACCGGTCGATCTACGTTCCTACCCTCACCTAGGGTCATGAGCTTTGGGTAATGACCGAAAGGACAAGATCGTGGGTACAAGCGGCCGAAATGAGTTTTCTCAATAGGGTGGCTGGGCTCTCCCTTAGAGATAAGGTGAGAAGCACTGTCATCTGGGAGAGACTTGGAGTAGAACCGCTACTCCTCTGCATTAAGGGGAGCCGATCACCCGATCTCGGATAAGCGGTAGAAGATGGATGGATGGATGGATGGATTAAATAAATTAATTACCACCATTGACGCATTATTTTTGACAGTCCTAATAAAAACAAAAAGATTTGTCTTCAAATATATGCATACCGTAAAGCACCGTGTATAAACCGCACCCGTGTATTAACCGCACCCCCATTTTCAGGCTCATGGCGGGGGGAAAAAAATGTTTAGTTCATAAATGCTTGCCAACTCTTTCATCTCAAATCAACATGCGTAAAGGTACTAAGAAATTTCAAAAAGAAGAATAAAGGAGAAATCTGAACTTTGGCATCTAGATCTTAAATATTATGGCTAAGCACAGATTAATAATAATAATAATAATAATAAATCAAAATCAAGAAATTTGCAATTTTCAGAGATGTTTTGATATCGTATCTTTCACTGCTTCTCTTTTTCTATTATTTTATTGCATTGCTTCAGTGTGAATTTGAATAAACTCCAACGTTGTATTGTATTTTAAATTGGAAGCTTAGGTTAGCTTCAGTGTATATAGAGCTCGTTTCACTGTGTGAAAATACAGATAGCCGTCAGATAAGTTAGTTGCATACACAAGCATTTTCAGCAACTGTACAGCAGAGGGCGTTAAAGTCAAAGCAACTGTCTGACCCACAGACGGCTATTCTAAAATGGGCTTCTCGTCAATTTCTGCGTCTGGTTACAGACCTGTCATCGTGTATAAACCGCACCCCGATTTTTTGCTTCTTACCAGTGGAAAAAAAGTGCAGTTTATACACGGTGCTTTACGGTAATATCTTTGTGGCCTTAAAAAATTATAAATATCAAAGGGGCTCCCTTGGACAGTCCTTACGTAAATAGACAAAGACAAGTATATAAGACTAAAGCAGTGAGCTGGCATTGTTCAGATACAAGCTGGAGCTACTTGTAGTAGTGTTGTCCTTCAGCCAATAGGAAATTTACAAATACTAAAAATACTGTATAATAATCATTCACACTGTTCAAACTGCTGCTGTACCTATCTGCATTGTTTCACTTTCCTTAAAGAAACCATTCATGCATCATGGCAAAATACGCACATTGGATATATGACGTTACGCCCCTCCCCTGAACTATTTTTTTTGCCCTGATCGAATCTTCACTTCGTCATCTAGATGTCTTAAAAAGGTTGTGAAGGTCTTATACTACTTGTACTACTAAAATTGTGAAGATACCCTGTTTGTGCATTAAAGATTCTAAAATCAACTCAATGTAGGTCAATATAAGCTGAGCGATTTTAAACAAAACATTAGCATTTTAGCATTATGTTAGAGGTGACAAAGCAAATTAGTGTAATATCTTATAATATATCTCCTGAAACAAGTTTCTGGCTGAAATTGGCCCCCAGTCTGCACTTTGAACACCCCTAGTTTAGCCTTTATACATGGCTGTTAATCTTTGGAGGTGTTTGTTACCAAATGTTTTCTTCACGTGTGTGTTTCAATCAAGCTGGGAGCAGAGGGTGGACCAGAACGGCAGGTTGTATTTTGTTGACCATGTTGAAAAGAGGACAACATGGGAGCGCCCAGAACCATTACCACCAGGGTAAGAACCCCATCATTGTTTTTCCTGTTGGATTTTATTTTTATTTTCGAAAACTCTTCAACTTTATCTCTAGCTGGGAGCGCCGCGTCGACCAGATGGGTCGG
Organism: Dunckerocampus dactyliophorus; assembly: GCF_027744805.1. Classification (NCBI taxonomy): domain Eukaryota; kingdom Metazoa; phylum Chordata; class Actinopteri; order Syngnathiformes; family Syngnathidae; genus Dunckerocampus; species Dunckerocampus dactyliophorus. Next base: position 17,853,977 of record NC_072819.1, on the reverse strand, counting down.
GTTTACTTTGTCGACCACATCACGCGGACCACCACGTGGCAGCGCCCCACGATGGAGACAGTGCGCAACTACGAGCAGTGGCAGCACCAGCGTAGCCAGTTGCAGGGCGCCATGCAACAGTTCAACCAGAGGTTCATATTTGGGGTGAGGCATCATGATAATTTACATGATCCCTTGTTGACTCTGCGTGTTTTGTACAAGCAAACAATCTAATTTGTTGTCTCATGTTGCTTGTTTGTAATTTGTGTCTTTTACACAGACACAGGACCAGGCGGCAGCCACACAGAATAAGGAGTATGATCCTCTTGGGCCTCTTCCACATGGATGGGGTATGTTCTCTGCATGCTAACTTTATTTTAATCCGAAAAGACTTTCTCCCCACACACAATGAACACACAAATGGTTCAGTTTGGCTCATTAGCATGGACACGATATCGTTTTCAAATAAAGTAAATAGGGCTGTCAAATGATAAAAATTTTAAATCAGATTATTCACCGTTTTAAAAATTAATCATGATTAATCACCATCAACAAATATATCTAAAATATGCCCATTTTTACCATATTTAACAAAGATAAATGACAGGACAGGATTATATATATTTGTATGTATTAACAGCTCCAAATGAACTGAATATGTCAATCAAGCTAAAAGATACCACGCAAGTCTAAAAATGTATTTGTCCAACGCTAGTCTCTTTAATGGTAGCAAAACATTTGAATTACACATTAAACCGTGTTATTATGAGCAATGAGGGGTTGCGTTTCAAACATGACGTAATTTAAGGTAAATTTACGTCAGCGTATTTTCCAGCATACTTGTAGCAAATTGTACACCCGAATTAAGAGCTATGAAGTGAGTGATAAGAATATCCACTTCATGTTTTTCTTTATCTTCCTGTTTATTTACACACACACACACACGCATTATAAAGCTGTTTTTGTGATGTTCGGAGTGTCCCTGATTGCATCTTGCATTCTTGTAATGAGAATGAGGACGTGTCATTTCCAGGATGAACTGACTAGAGACATGTGTGAGTTGGAGATACGTACATACAGTACAGTGGTACCTCTACTTACGAATTTAATTCGTTCTGGGAGGAGCTTCGTAACCTGAAACCTTCGTAAGTAGAGACGCCTTTTGAATGTAAATGCGCTAATCCGTTCCAAGCCCCGCAAAAGTATGATTTTTTTTTTTATAAATCATAAAAGAGCATCAGAACATGAAACAAATACATGTTCAAATTAGATTACCGCAAAATAAACATAAAACGAGAGGCTCATAATGTAAAAAAACAAAGAATAAAGGAAATAATAAATATATTCATTTACCTTTTAACTGTCACTTTTTGGCCTCTTTGTTTACTGGTCCAGCAGTGTTTTTGCCTCGCGTTTCTTGAAAAACTGATCCAATGACGTCTGCTTTTGCCGGCTTTTGACAATCCGTCGGAAATGCGCGAGGCAGACATCATCATAATGAGCGATAGCCCGACTTGTAAACACTTTTTCCGGGTGATTCCTTTCCACAAATTCCGAGACTTCATGGAATTTTGCTAAAATCTCTATAATTTGGGTTGATGGACTGATGGCTGCGTCCTCCTCCTCGTCGTCTCTGAACTCTTCCTGCACGGCGGTGTGTTGCATCGCCTCCAATTCCCGCAGTTCCCGCAGTTTGCGAGATCACTCAAACGGATCCCCTTTTCATACCTTTCTATTATCTCTTGCTTTGTTTCTATGGCCAGAAAAAGTCTTTTCCTCTTTTTTTCTCCTTGTCCACTTTTCTGCATGTCTTTCTTGGGGTCCATTGTGAATGATAGCTGTTCGTAGTGGTACCATAGACTGTTTACAGAGCGGGACGGGGACACAAAGAGCATGCTGGGATACACGCATACGCACCGGGTTGCCAGGTAGATTTTAGGCGATAGCCAATGGCAGAGCAGCTACAAGTTTGTTTACGTTCGGGAAACTCTGGGAGCGGCAAATAGCAGCGCGTACTGTACTGTATTTTTGACTTTGTATCCTGAAACGCCTTCGTAACTAGAGACAATATTTTCCCGTTCTGGTACTTCGTAACCTGAAAAATTTGTGTGTAGAGACATTCGTAAGTAGAGGTACCACTGTATATGGTGTTGGAATTGTACTGCTTTTGATGTGTTCAGGTCAGAATGAAGTTATAAAACAATGTCAGACTCTTTGTGACTGTGGGGGGTACACTCGACTGTGCTTCAAAGTCTGCCATCATAACAGACAGGCATGCTTGCTCTGCTGAGCATGTGTTAATTACACTAAAAACATTTAACGTAATTAAATAAATTCGTTAACGTGTTATTTTTGACAGCCCTAAAAATAAACTTCCAAATTTCCATAACTGATATGCATGTACATTAAATTTGATGTCGTTATTTACAAAGCTATTAGCAAAGGTGTCTTAATTTAAAAAAATATTTTTTAATCATTTTTTTATTAATCAAATTTTGTAGATGCTCATCTTGACAGTTGTTTTATGACGTGGCTTCATTGTACTGCATTATTTTAACATTTTTTAATTTCTTGTTCATTTTAATGCCTGATACAACTAAAGGTACCTTTTGTTTGGACAAATATAACAGTGACAACAAAAATAGCTCATAAGAGTTAATTTTTTTGGCAGTACAATGCTATAGCTATTCATGTAAGAACTTAAGTGATTTTGGTTATTATCAAGAAAACCATGGAAGTTGCTAGATATCAGCTCTTAAATTAAACTCTTAGGAGCTATATTTGTTATCATTGTTATATTTGTCCAAACAAATGTACCTTTAGTTGTACCAGGCATTAAAATGGATCAGTAAACTGAAGAAACAAGGGTGGTCTATACATGTCAGTTTACATGTATAAATCTGTTTACCCCAAATATATGACAGCTAGTTTTCTGGGGGGGAGAGAATACTGTCTTATATTCAGGTCACATTACATTGTGCTGAGTACAAAGGTATGACAACAGTAAAATTGTGCGTTGTAGCAAAAGTCTAATGTAAGCTATATTTGTCATTTGTTTTCAAGATGTTTATTCATTGGTGTTTGTTGTTTTAGAGAAGAGAACAGACAGCAATGGCAGAGTGTATTTTGTGCATCATCCCACGCGGTCGACACAGTGGGAAGACCCACGGACACAAGGGTTTGTTTTTTGTACATTTGACTTCCCCAGTATGAACACTCATGCCAGTTTGAATTTGCCTCTGTTAAAGCTGTTAGAACTCATCAATATAATGCTAAATGAGCTATGTATGTCATTGTTTTTCAGCTTGTTGAATGAGAAGCCGCTTCCAGAGGGCTGGGAGATGAGGTTTACCGTAGACGGTATTCCCTATTTCGTAGACCACAACAGGAGAACCACCACTTACATCGACCCTCGCACTGGAAAATCTTCACTGTACGTCCTCCTGAAGCAGTAAAACTGAAAATACACTCCTTATAAAATTTTAAGTTGAAAAAGAATTTATATTTTGCACTGTTGGATCTTACGGAGGTTCATAGTAGAGCTTGAAATTGCAAAAAGAAGAAAGAGAGAGAGACAAAGCATTTTTTGCAAACAACCATTAAACTAAAATAGGCTGTTCATCAGCTGATCAAAAGATCATAGCTCAAAAGAACCCATAACCCCCCAAAAATAGAAATAAAATGTTCAAAAAAAGGACTCATTAATGAGTCACTTGAGCACACTTGATGCCAGTGTTTCCAGGAGTCCTTGTGGGAATGTTGCGAGAGTGACTTTATTCCTCTGGAAGAAGCCCTTTGTCAGGCAGACATTGTGAACCGCAGCGTCATTACCACACAGACGAGGGCCTTAAGTCATGAGGGTTTCCCCCACAACATCTCCACGTAGCCAGGTGCCGTTTGACACCCCTGCACAACCTGAAACTCTATTTTTCCATTGAAGGAAAGAGCACCCCAGATCATGATGGCACCTTCTCCACTATGCCTTTCGGAAAACATCTCAGGTGGGATATTCTTGTCATGCCAGCAATGTTGGAAGCCACCAGGGCCGTCAAGGTTACATTTTTTTCTCAGAGAATAAAACTTTCTTCCACCCTTCCCATGTTTGGTGCTCCAGTGCAAATTTTGGGGTGTTGAAGATATTTTTTGTTCTTAAAACCCTTCTCTCGCAGATGCCGTCTGATGGTTATTAGACTGCACTCGGCACCAGTAACAGCCTTTGTTTGGGCCAAGGATCATTTTGTGTCTTAACAGACGGCCAATTGGATCCTCCGGCTCAGGGCTGGTGACATTTTTTGGGTCTATCACTTGACTTTTTTGTTCTATAACGTCAGGATCTTTTAATTAAAATGACTGTCTTACTGCGTCTTACCTCAGCAGCAATGGCGCGCTGCAAGAGGCCTTGCTTGTGCAGCTCAACAATCAGACCATGTTTAAAGAGATAAAGTTTTTTTGCCTTTGCCATCAAATTACATTGAATCCACGCTTTAACGGCTGTGGTCTTAAACTTTTGATCAGCTGATCAACAGCCTATTTCATTTTAATGGCTGTTTGCGTACTCAGTTTTTTTTGTCTCACTCCCATTTTTTCGTTTGCATTTTGAAGCTCTACTTAGAACCTCCTTAGAGGCCCAGTCACACCTTGACGATTTAGCCAGCTTACGCCATTGTATGAAAAATTTGGCCAATACGCTCGCGTACGTCGAATAAGTTATGGGCAAGTTTTGTATATGTTAACAGCACGCGGAAGCACGCCGGCATATGTCTAAGTCGTTCAAAAATTTTGTGCCTGCATAAAACTTTTCGACGTATGTCAATGTATGATTCATACGTCCCACATCCGCGGGCAATAAGTTATGCCATCGTTGACCGTTCACACACGTTATTTGTAAGTTATGCAAAAGTCACGTCAACATACCTTGAGACAAAACTATCTTAGCTTGACCAGTAGAGGGCACTGTGACACTTGGAATGGAACAAACATTTATTTTTTATTTTTTTGCGCTTTGTCTGAGAGAAACAATGCACGTTTTAATCAAGCATTATTGATCACATCAACATAAAGTGCATAGGAGTATTTACATTCAAAAAGAATGGACAGATACAGCATGTTACTGTCCAAGTTAGCGAGTACTGTGTTAGTACTGGTCAAGTATGGAATCACAGGAGTGCCAAAATTAAAAGGGAATACGTGTGGAAATACAAAGAAAAGCAATAATAAAAAAAATATACAAATTTAGTCATATTCTTTTTCCATTTTGTCATTGTTTTTTTCTGTATTGTCTTTGTTTTTTCCAATTTGTCGTTGTTTTTCCTGTTTTGTATTTGTCTTTTCCACTTGCGTTTTATCATTGCATTTAGTAATGACAAAGACAAAGGAAGGATTTTTGCATTGTCTTTGTTTTTCCCATTTTGGCGTCACTTTTCTTGTTTTGTCTTTGTCATTACTAAATGCAATGACAAGTAACGTGTGAACGGGTGTCAACGATCCCATAACTTATTGCCCGCGGATGCGGGACGTATGAATCATACGTCGACATACGTTGAAAAACTTTGTGCATGCACAAAATTTTTGGACGACTTAGACGTACTACGACGTATGCCGGCATGCTTCTGCGTGCTGTTAACATATACAAAACTGACCCATAACTTATTTGACGTACGCCAGCGTATTGGCCAAATTTTTCATACGTTGGCGTAAGCTGGCTAAATCGTCAAGGTGTGACAGGCGTTGGCCGTTGGCCATAAATTGTGAACACCGGCAACACGCTACGCATTCGTTGATATAAGTTGTCTATAAGTTAGAGAAAAGTTCTATATAAGTTACTAATACGTCATGTTTACGTCAAACTCGTTATGAATACGATATGTATACACCCAAAATTGACAAAAAAAAACTGTCGGCAGTTCAACGTATGCCATCAAAATGATCACGTCAGGCATGCGCTGCCTAAATCGTCAAGGTGTGACAGGGCCCTAAGATCCAACAGTGATGGTCTTAAAATTTTGATCAGGAGTGTATATCATAGTTTTTTCCTTATTGTTTAGCAGCAGGCTGCTTTAGTCTTCAAGGTATTCACTTAAAGCATACCTGTTGCATTATGTGTCACTCCTCTATTTATAGAACCCTCACTGTTGTATTCTAACAACCAAGGGATGCCCTCTTTTTCTTGTTTTTGACAGTCAGACATAACACCTCAGATGACTCATGGTCATAACTACCGTGCACAGTACCACTTTACACTCAGAGTGTTACAGTATACACTGTACATATGGTTGCAGGTGCAGAAAAACAGGTTTAGTGACATTGACATATTGGAACCTTACCTATTCATCTAATATACAACTGGTTCACTGCATGTAAAATATATAGCTTTAAATCAATAGAAATCAATGCAACAAAACAATGTTGATAAATGAATGCTTATTAAGTTGTACTTATTTGTTTACAGTGAAAATGGACCTCAGATCACATACGTCAGAGACTTCAAAGCCAAAGTACAATACTTCAGATTCTGGTGCCAGGTACGTCAATTGTAATTTGGTGTATAAATACATGTCTCCTGCATACGCCTGAAATCTTATGAAAACTCATGCAATAGACCACTAACAAATTAAGAAAGATGTTTTAAAGTGGTGCAGTATTAACAAGTGAAAGACAGAGAAACAATCTTGCAGTGGGTTTTAGGAGCGATTAAATTTTTTTCTTGGGTGGGTGGAAAAATCTAATATTTGAGTTTGCCTCATTTAGATATTAAAGTAGTGTGAAATGAAAACATAACACATGATATCTTCTTCAGCAACTGTCAATGCCTCAGCACATCAAGATCACTGTGTCACGAAAAACTCTGTTTGAAGACTCCTTCCAGCAGGTAAGCAATTGTTCATATTGAATGTAATAATGAAAATAATGTAAATCCAATTAATAAAAAATAAATAAATGAACATTTGACATACACTGATTTTAATGTAGAAATATCAATGCGATGTTTTGATAACAACGTGAGGTTTGTGTAAACAAGTCGTTTTATCTTGCTGCCTGTTGTTACAACCTGTGAGGAACTTTCGGCTCATACAGTAATGACTGAAAGAAAGATTTCCATTTTTGCTACTAAGTCTGCCTTGCAACAAATGCTTAGCAGGGAAACGGTTTTTGCCTTGCTCCTGGAACAAGCACAATGAGCTATGATGATGTGTTGTGTTATGTGTAATATTTATTGCACATTAATGTGGGATGAGGTCACACTTGGAAAAATGTCTGTATGCTTATCCTCCATCTGATCTCTCAATGTTTGCAGTTATCTGCTATTGTGCACTTCAGTCAAGGCACTGACCCATCCCATGTGTATAAATATTTTCATTTTAGATCATGAGCTTCAATGCTCAGGATTTGCGAAGAAGACTGTGGATCATCTTCCCTGGAGAAGAAGGCCTTGACTACGGAGGTGTTGCCAGGCAAGTATCAAGACAAAGAGTCAAATATGCTGGAAGTGTATGTGTGTGTTGAGACTCCTCTTCAGTCAGGTGATGGACTAGAGCCCTTCGGCCTTCTCTCCGACTCTTACAGGGAGTGGTTTTTCCTGCTGTCCCATGAGGTGCTGAATCCCATGTACTGTCTGTTTGAATACGCCGGAAAAGAAAACTACTGTCTTCAGATCAACCCAGCCTCCTACATCAACCCTGACCACCTTAAATATTTCAAGTTCATTGGCCGCTTCATTGCCATGGTTAGTTCTTGTAAAACATCTATCAACCAGTTTGTGTGACGAGTACAACATTCCAACTGAATTCTTATTATCTTCCACTCACACAGGCACTCTTCCACAGCAAGTTCATCGACACAGGTTTCTCGCTACCATTTTATAAGCGCATCCTGAACAAGCCTTTAGCCCTCAAAGACCTGGAGTCAGTCGATCCAGAATTCTACAATTCTCTTATGTGGATTAAGTAAGTTCTGAGAGGTTGTCAGTTTTTTATATTTAGCGTCTTTCAAAAGTGAGTACACCCCTCACATTTCAGCAAGCATTTTTATTACAGTATATCTTGTCAAAGGACAACGGAGATTAAACTTGTATATACTTTACAGTAGTCAGTGTATAACTTGTATAGCAGTATATATTTACTATCCACTGAAAATGAGTCAAAACACAGATTGCCTAAACAGCTGGCAACTCAAATAAATAGTAAGATAATAGTGTCTTGCATACAGTCAAGCATGGTGATGGTAGCATCATGGTCTGGGGCTGCATGAGTGTTGCTGGCACTGGGGAGCTGCAGTTTATTGAGTGAAACATGAATTACAACATGTGGTGTGACATTGTGAAGCAGAGCATGATCCCTTCCTTTGGGAAACTGGGTTGTGAACACACCTCCAAGATGACAAGTGCCTTGCTGAAGAAAATGAGGGCGAAGGTGATAGAGTGATGACGTATGTATCCTTCAGATCTGAACCCAAATTAGCTTTTTTTGGGCATTCTATAGTGGAAGGAAGGAAGGTGGAGGAGCGCAAGGTGTCTAACATCCACCAGCTTCACCAGTGATGTCATCATGGAGGAATGGAAGAGGATTCCAGTAACAACCTGTGCAGCTCTGGTCAATACCTTGCCCAAGAGGATTCAGGCAGTGCTAGATAACAGTGGTGCTCAGTAGGGATTTTCAACGACATAGGCCGTAAAAAATTACATATCAGGTCATACGGGTTTTGATACCGGTAATATTGATATTGGTGCAATAAGCGAGACCTCATCAAACTGCACCAGGCTCCACAGAGCAAAAAGCTCAGCATGTCTGCGGTCTGGAATTATTTCCAAGTTTTGTCTTCTGACTGTAAATGTGCAAGTGTTTCTTTAACAGAAAAGCTGCAACACTACTTTCTGCAAAAAGTTTCACATTTTCTTGTTATTGTTGTAGCTATTCTGCGAAGCGGGTTTAGTGGGTTAGTGAGCTGTGTTGAGTGGACAGCTGGACATGCGTGTTCAGCGAAGGTAGCGCTCTTTTAAAGCAGCTCTATCGCCACGGTAACTTAGGCTAAACTCATAGCCTGGTTGAGACCAGGCTATGTCCAGGCTTTCAGCTTAAAATCAGTTATGAAAGTGCCACTGTTTCACTGTTTAACTAATTCATAGATGGTATCGCCATTTATTTAGAACTTACGAGGTTCTCAATGGGACATGGAAAAAAAATAATTAAAAAGAGCATTCCCTGATATCATCTATCTATAAGTGAGATAGATTTTCAGCCGAGACAATACGCGAGATATGTTCACACCAGCACCAGAAATAAAATGCAATATGATATATTAATAATTAATGTTAGCAGTCCTTGCGTGAGTACTGAGCCTGTTAGTCTTCTTATCGCTTCAATATTTGCTGGAGGAATAAACACTCTGAGGCATCAATCAACTGCATTAAAACACTTGTTTTATTATAAAAAGGGGAAAAAAAATATATAAAGTTGCCACAAAACTCGTCACACGCGAAACACTGCCATCAAGGGGTCACAACGAGATACAGCAGATTAAAATCTAATGAGTTTATGACATCAAAAACGAAAGTTGTTGCTCCAATATATTTCTTTTTTAAATGGATAAGTGTTAATATGTCAATGCAATGCTGAGCGTTGATAAATGAAAAGACTAGTAGGGTATAGTATTTACAATTATCAGTGTTAACTTGTGATTCACACGCCGCATGCTGGCATGCCAGCAGTCCTCCGTCGCTGTATTGACGGCGACAGTGTTGCTTTTAGCAGTCATAATCTTTTGGGAACTCCTCATAACGCTCTATAATAAATCATTTTTTGTAAAATACACTGGCTGGGATCGCTTCACTTTTCAGCGGAATTAGAATAATATGACGTCAAACGCCCCGTTTCACGTGAACTCGCAATTAGCACATAGCCGAAAACCGGACTTGACAAAGTAAGTTGATAACCACCGTCGCGGGACCAATTAAGTCTGATTGTGGATGTTTGTCGAGTTGCATCTTGAGCATAAAGCATGGGTTTGTGGAGTCGCTTTTGCCGTATACCCCCATTGGGATTTGCCTACATTTGTCACACAATTCCTCTTTTTGGTTACCTTTGAGTAAGATCTCTGCAGCAGAAGCATTCCTTCACAACTCTCCTGTCAGTGAAAGATGTTTTATTTTGCTCCAATATTCCTACAATCTTCAGTGAACACTCATTTGCACGTTTTTCATACTGGGCACTAATTTCCGCGCTCTCACATCAGACTTCGATGGATACTTTCTCCCGAATTACCTGTGTTTTGTCAAGTTGCCGCTTTTGACCATCCCTACAGTTTCAGGCCATACTAGACAGTGGTTTGGCCCTGGATTCTGGATGAATGAACATATATTGGTCCGTCCACTCACTTTTATTCATTTACAATTCCAATACAATTCATTTCCCATGTATTTGTATTACTCTAAAACAGGCATTAAATTAAATGTAGGTTTGTGTCCAATAGTACAAAATGTTGTGCTTCTCTTGAATCTCTCTTGAATCTCTTGAATCTCTCTTTTGTACTAACAGTCACATAGTGCTATTGGACTAAATAGGTCAGGTAACAAAAAGAGGCCTAACATTTTAGACTCTCACTTTAAAGGCACTGAGCAACATTGCTATTAAATTAACAGTTTTGCACTCTCGATTCATGTTGGTTGTTGAAAAACATTAAATAAGTTCATAAATAAGTAAATCATAAAAAAAAATTGGATCCACAAATTTAGTGGGGGCCGCTTAAACACTCGTGCGGCTTATACACCGGAATTTACAGTAGTTGCTGTTTTGTTGTTTTGTTTTTTTTTTCATTTTGACTTGTATTGGTCAATGTTTGTATATTTCTGAGGTATAGAGTGTTAAGTTGCTGTGTGATGACTTTAGTGTTCTTTGTAAGATGACATTGTGAGTCAGGCAGTTATATTGAGTAATGACCTCCAGCAATTTCCAGTGGGTTGACAAGCTCGTTTTGAGTTTTTCATAGCCTGTCAAATAAAGAGCTACCTGGTCCTCACGGCCTCGTGCGCGCCACAATATGCCATTTTATGACGTGGACCTGTGCGCCTTATAGTCCGGTGCAGCTTTTATATGTACAAATCTTTTTTTTCCTCTAAATTTAGTGGGTGTGGCTTATAACACCAGAATTTACGGTACATCCAAGTGGCACTTTTATAGTATTGTCCCCTGAAAACATAATAAAGTGCTTGGTGAAATGTGAGCAGTGTACTGCATGTGTAGTTTAAAGTCCCAGTAAGGTCTAGTACTGTGTTGTGATTGTACACTTTGCACCCGTAGGGACAACAACATCGAAGAGTGCGGTCTGGAAATGTTCTTCTGTGTCGACAAGGAAATCTTAGGGGAAATCACCACCCACGACCTGAAACCCGGAGGAGGAGACATCCAAGTTACGGAGGAGAACAAGGAAGAGTATATCAGGTGCGCACAGACACATGCAGTACAGTCCCAAATAAGTTACGTTTTTTTTTGGAAAAAGTTGGAGTAGGTTGAGAAATATGGAACTTCGAAAAATTGCCCATTAATCAACGGGAAAAATTGCGGAAATTGTGGGAATTTTTTGGAGTATATATTTAGATGGCACACATGTCCTGAATGAGCTCAACATTTCAATATGTGAATGGTTAGAATGGGTTGAGAAATGTGGGAGTACAGGGTTTCCGCTGCATGTAATTGATTGTGGGGGTGTTCCACCGCAAAATAAAAGCCGCCACACCTTACAAATGAAAATAAAAGTATGCATCCCGTATTGACACACTGTCCTTTATTATCGTGAGAATGAAAAATAGTGTGTAAAATGTGGAGTCAATTGATGACAGCTTGTCACAGGCTAACGCTCTCCTTTCATCTCATTGTCGGTCCACTTTTCTAGCATCTTTGATTACACAATTTGCCTGACTGTCACGTATTTTCTGGCGGCACCTTGCAAGCCAGCCACAGTTATCCTCCTAGCCTCTGGTCGACGTACTCCAAATGTAACATTAACCATGGTGACATTTTGTCTTTAAAACAAACATGCAGTGTGTGGTTCGTTCGAAAGTTGTTTCTGTCCAATCGAGAAGCTGCAATGGCTAACATGTTTATGAGATACGTGCTAACTTACTATTTTAAAGTGTCACTTAACAATCTTGCGCTCTTGTTATCATTATAATAATTATGTCTTGTCTTCAAAACATACACAGAGTACACCCTGAACTGGTTGCCAGCCAATCGCAGGGCACATATAGACAACCATTAACACTCACATTCATACCTATGGACAATTTAGGTTTGCTATTTAACCTAACATGCATGTTTTTGGAATGTGGAAGGAAACCGGAATACCCGGAGAAAACCCACGAACACACGGAGAACATGCAAACTCCACACAGAGATGCCCAACAGAGATTCGAACCCAGATTTTCCAGAACTGACTGTGCGGCCAACATGCTAACCACTCGGCCACCGAGCGGCCGGCATATTGATTTTTAATTTTTCAACACCTTACTTTGTTTTCACACAGAAAGTGAACAAATGTAAAGGACAAAATGTAACCAAACGAAATATTGCAAGTGTCAACATGTAAAAGATATGGCGTGATTGAATTATCAGTAATAGACATGGAGAAGGGGTAGGATTAAAATAACTCCTCTTCTTCATACTCCTTTTCAGAAATGTTAGATTACGCAAACGTAACCTCATGATGTTCCTTAATGTAACATGTTAAGCATATGTGAAACAGATAAATCATACCATACTATACCTTTTCTTTGACACGTTGCCACCAGAAGAGCCTGCCTCATACTTGGGAGATTCATCCACCTTCCACACACACACACATAACTAGTTATCTTTTTTTTTTTGTGCAGTATTGACACTTTTGTCTGTTCGTACCCATGAAATGTTGTAACACGAGGACTGCCTGGAATCTTGTTGGGGTTTTTTGTGGGGACTTACACTCCCCACGTTACTGGAATTCTTTACAAAGCTTGACTTTAAATGTTATATTTTTAAGGTTTAAAAAAGTGCTGGAAGAGTGCTTTAGTGCTTCAACTTACAATTTTTTTTTTTTTCTTCATCGACTTAACACTTACATCATATACAAAACAATGTGAGGATGAATTCATTCATTGGTCGGATGATATTTCTGTCCCAGCATCACCATAGATGTCTGACTGAATAATTATCTTCTTGATGGACACACTTTCTTGATTTTCCAGAAAGTCTTATTTTTGTGTGGATATTTCTTTTTGACACAAACCTGAAATTAATAAATTAAAATGTAATTATTATGTTTGAAGTATAGTAGCGTATGTATTAAGAAATACACCCATTTTATTTGTATTTCTTTTATCATTTTATTTTGATATATATTGATTTATTTTGATATCTACTGATATAAGGTGGTCATGAAATTAATAACTTACAATAAAATGATTTCAGAAAACGTTTCACATTTAAAATGACCAATGGACATCTTAACACACAAATCCTGAAATTAATCTTGAGGGTGCTTGAATTTCTTTGTTTTTTTTTTTATTTAATTGTATTTATTTATTAATTTTTTTCAACGCGTGTTATTGGATGCAGGTTGGTAGCAGAGTGGAGGCTGTCTCGAGGTGTGGAAGAACAGACCCAGGCTTTCTTTGAAGGCTTTAATGAGGTCCTCCCGCAGCAATACCTGCAGTATTTTGATGCCAAAGAGCTGGAGGTACGCCCACATACACCCTGATCTGATCTGCTTTATTTGCACAATTCATGGCGGTCCTAAGAATAGATGAGCGAAACGTGTTCAAATATGGATATATTTTAGATGAGCACTGCTTTGTCCTTACAGGTGATGCTGTGCGGCATGCAGGAGATTGACCTGTCAGACTGGCAAAGAAACACCATCTACAGACACTACACTCGAAGCGCCAAGCAGATCATGTGGTTCTGGCAGGTCCGAAGCAACACTATAAGAAAGTTCTGAACAGAGATGATCTTGATGTTCTTGAATATGGAACTTTTTCCCTCTGGCAGTTCATAAAAGAGATGGACAACGAGAAGAGGATGAGGCTGTTGCAGTTTGTCACTGGTACCTGCCGCCTGCCCGTAGGAGGCTTTGCTGATCTCATGGGTAATATGTTATGTTCAGCGTTCATTTCTGTTTTTTATTGCACTTGTGCCTAGCATTCTCTATAATAAAAATACAAAAAATAACAAAATAGGCTGAAATTAGCCAGAGAGAAAAGTGTTCCGTTATGCTTAGTTTTGCTACTCCTAATGGCAATTATGAAGGCTTTAGTTAAATCTTTTTCATGAATTTCCACACTATATGACCTCAATCTGACTTGTCCTACACTCTGTAGGAAGCAATGGCCCCCAGAAGTTCTGCATTGAGAAGGTCGGAAAAGAAAACTGGCTTCCCAGAAGTCACACATGGTGAGTCCACAAAGAGCAATGGTAAATTATCACTGTGAAAAGCTGCCCATTGTGTGCAATCAAATGTCCAGCTGTCATTGTGCATGGAAATGTTGCTCATTGAGGATGTATAGAATTCCTTTTTATTTGGCTTTCTTTTGCTATATTTTGATTTTGATTAACTGATTAAAAGGTGAACAAATCAATTAGCGGATTTGTTAATGGTATATGTGGTGAACTCCGGTTACCATGCAAACGTTGTATTGATCAGAATGACGGCATACTGTACCATAGTGGAGGTCTGCATGGACTTCTTGAGACAGCAAGTCGTGGAGTAAATCAGCCGCACCTCCTGCAGGTTGCAGTGTACAGTTCTGCCTCGCTACATCGCGGTTTAAACGTTGTGCCCTCACCCTATCGAGTTTAATTAATTAATAAGTGGTCACTGTTTTGTGGTTGAATACGGCCCATTATTATATTAAAAAAAAGCATATTTAAGCAAGTTGTACTTATTTTTGGCCTAAATGAAGCATTTTCATGCATGAAAATGGCTAAATGAACTAACTAAATGAACTAAAATACAAATACAAGGCAGCAGAAGCATTGTAATTGTGAATGTAGTATTCTACATTGGCCAATAGGTGTCGGTGTTCAGAGAAAAAGAAAAGTCTTTTATTGCAGTTTGAAATGATCTCACAACAGGCACGACAATAACATAAGACAATAATCATAATACATACATAGGTTACTGTTGGGCCCATAACCCACAACAAGCTAAACTCTAAACTCTGAACCGCCGACGTCACTTCCTGTCCTACACACATCTGTCCACAAGCCACTCAGGTCCACTAGGGAACACATTTACTGTGACACACATAAGCAGGAGTTTTATTTACGTCTTAAATGACTTATTTACTCTTATTATGTCTCCTATATTGGTTAATACGAGTTTAAAGCTGCCATTACAATACACTGATGAGACAATAGCCACCACAGGAAGTACGCTGTCTAGAAAAAAAACAACAAACTGCTAACGTGTGAGTCTTAGTTTATGTCTAATATGTCAAATTTTCTCGGATTATATCTATTATATTGGATAATCTAAATGTAAAGGTGACTATATGGGTGTTTCATGTAAGCAGATTGTCTCTGCCATAACTATGAAAATATTTCATTTATTAATATTGAATCCTACTTTGCGGAAATTCACTTATCATGGTTGAGTCTGGAACCAATTAACCGCAGTAAATGAGGGACGACTGTAATCCATTTTTGCCTCAACTGTTTCAAGATGAAATGGATCAAAAATCAACAAAATCAATTCATTTATTGTCATGCCCATCCCCGGCCTACAAAATGTGATGATAACCATAGAACAGGAAATGAAAGTCATTGCAGTGCAGCACAGTGGTACACCCGTCTAATAGCCTCAATGTTAACATTATGGTTAATAATTGCTCACGCCTTGACGCCAAGTTGTGTCTTCTTTCCACTTTGCTCCAGTTTCAACAGATTGGACCTGCCGCCTTATAAGAGCTACGAGCAGCTCAAGGAGAAGCTGATGTTTGCCATCGAGGAGACGGAAGGCTTCGGACAGGAGTGATGTTTTGAAAACAGCCTGAAGAGGCTGCGACACGGGATGAAGATCATATGGGGTTCAAGCCTTCACTTCATGAGGGGCCGCTCGTATACCGTGTGTTTATTGCATCCATCTCAAAGGAAAATATTCTTGATTGGGAGCCTTTGCCAAAACCAGAATCCACCACCATCAATGAGAATGAGCACCAAATTCCACATGGGAGTGTTTGCCAAATCCCCTCTTAAAAGCAAGCAAGACTCACCATTGGAGGGCAGCGTTCCAGTCTTGCCTTGCATTAGTCTAAATATTCATTGCTACATGAAAAGGGGGTCACCAAAAGTGGAACAGATTGTATTGTGTTGGCTCTTGGGGCGCACTCACACTACAAGGCAACCTAAAGTCTGGTTTGTTGGCCCTGCGCGCTTGGAAAAGGTGGACCTGGACCTCCTGCCAGTTATTAATGATAAATGCCACCTTACATTATGGAAATAAATAGAAATATTTGAGATGTGCATAAAGTCCACAGTACACTCGCCCATGCACGCTTGCAAAATAGACTTGTCATGTGTTTGCTCCTCCCACCAGTTACGGAAGATAATCGCCACCTTGCACATTAGAGCAACTCAAAATAAGCCACCAATTCGGGCAATATGCAGTAATACATGTGTTGTATGATAAAGTGATGTCATGTAGGGCAGTGTGAGTGCGCCGCTAACCAAGCAACCTCCACTATAATGATTGTCACGTCTTCTGTCACATCCGTCTCTCCTGTACCGCTAACAAGACTTTTTAAATACCCGAAGAAGCAACAATAACTGCAAGTAAGAACGCAGCACATGTATGCAAATTGTGGTGCTTCACACACACACACACACACACACACACACATTTGGGAGACATATAAGCCAATAAGCAGTGGTGGCTGGTCATATCCTGCAGTATTTTCCAGTCAGAGGGTGAAAACAAACCCGCAATGACGGCACTGAAAAGGAGTTCTAGTTTTATAGGACCGCAGTGTGTATGTAGGCTGTCAGCTTTCAGGGTTTTTTTTTGTCCAATACGACCCTTGTGATGTCCTTTAAGGGGATGACAAGTGTTCCGAGATGGTGTATCTTCATGTATCGTGCGGAGAAAAACACCAAAAAAGTCGAACCAAATTAAGTTTTTTTCCCAAGTAAATCATTTAACAAAATGTTTTAACTGTCTGCTCTAGCATTAACGAATCACATTGATGACCTCCACAAGTCCCCCCCCCCAAATGCTCTAGTAAATTAATAAGGTGTTCCATCCTTTATGATTTACTATTGCACCAAGTCCATGAAATAAGTGTGGACAAATCAGAATAATACGCAGTCTCTACATCTTCGTTTTTGAAGATTCTTACTTTGGTGCACGCTGATTCATAAATGAAACACTAATTGTGTTCTTGAAAAACAAGTTTTACACAGTGAGGGGGAGATAACATGGAAATCAGCTTTCCTTTGTTGTTAGAGGGGCCCTATCCTGCATTTCCCACTTTTCCGACTTGATCTTTAAAATGTTGTGCTCTATTTCGTGAACAAAGCAGTTTGATGCTGGAATTTATCCAATTGTCTCTAATATCCAATTCTTCTTTACTGTTTGCTGACCACCACTGGCACATAGCCGATTGAGGGAGGCATGTGGTAATGGGTGGGGGGCTGGAGCCGACTCTCGGTCCATCCATCGCTACAGAGTAGACGTGGTCAGGGAGGCGGCTGTGGAATCCTAGCATGTTAGCCAAGAGGGGAAAAAAATGCAGATTTACCCTTTACACAACCTGAGATTTATGGATTCTTTTATTGAAAGAAACTTACTATAGTGCCCCACTGGGGTAGAATATCTTTTTAAACCCCCCCGAAATGAGCAGGATAGGGCTCCTTTAGCTCCTAATAAAGAGTTACGTTGTCCTGGGTCGATTCTATTTAATTTGTAATCATATAGAAGTTAGCAAATTCCAAACCACCATACAACCTTATGCTTATGTAACATACAGGACCTTTAAGACCTGCATGTAAAACTGTCACTCTTCCTGCACACAAAAAAACAAGATGTAAATAAATAACATTAAATAACATGGTTTTTTTTTTCCTTTTGTAAAGGGTTTTAATAAGAGGTTTATGGTAACACTATATTTTCCTTCACCCTTTCTAATTTCGGATGTACATGAAATATGTGAAAGGAAAAAACAATCTCTGAAATGGTCACCTTAATAAATTAAATCAAACATTGTTGTGTCGAGTGCTTTGTACTGATCTATATCACGTATGTAGACGTGATGCAGCTAAGGATGTCAATGGGAACAAGTTGGTTTTTACATGTTTCATTTTAATGGAAATGTTAATACAACTAATGAGAAATTGTTGGAATTAATTAAAAAAAAACAACTTTAATGAGTTTAATTGTGTGAATGCCTTCAAAGACATTCACACTAATAAAATTCTGCACCAATTCTTTTTATTCCGTCTCGTTTTTCGGCCGCTTCCACAGGCCACATTTTTCAACGTATTCCAAATATTGCAACACAAAAAATGTTCCACTAATTCACACAACATGTGCTCTCTTTTCTCCATGTTTCTAAAATGTACACATTTTCCAAAATTTCCACAAAATGTCCCCATTGAAAATGAATGAGCCATTTTTCAAACATCCACGCAGTTCCAACATTTTTCAACGAAAACATTCAAAACATTCCAATTATGAAAACGTCCCACTAAGTAAGCAATTCAAAAATCACTATTTTGGACCTAATTAAAAAATCACTAAAATCTAAATTTTCCGGAACCCATTTTTATTTTTCTAAGAAAAGTTTCACGGTCCATATTTCTCAACCAATTCAAGCCATTCCAACATCAAATTGTTCAACACGTTGAGGACATTAGTTCTATTTTTCAAATCCTAAAATTTTTTAAATTTTGCAAAATTCTCGTTTTTCATAGCACCAGTTACCTTTATGAAGATGCTACTATTTCCGCATTTCTCATTCGATTCACCTCATTCCAACATCAAACCATTCAACAAAGTCAGGACAATCATGCTATGAGCAACAATACGAAAAATTCAACATTTTTGCAAAATTTTAAATTTGTCCTAATGCTGCTTTGTTTCAGTGGGCTTCTTCTTCCAATAGACCGATTAAATTTCTCAACTGAATCAAGTCATTCCAAAATCAAACTGTTCAACATGTTCAAGACATTCAGGCTTTCGATATCTATACTGAACAAAATTCATACTTTTCACCAAAACTCCCACATTTTCCCTCAGGAATGATCTAAAGACTCCTAAATACTTCCACGTTTCTCAACCCATTCAAAGCATTACAACATCAAACCAATCAAGTAATTCAGGACATTCTTGCTAAAATACGCTCATTCTATTCAACGACAATGAAAATTTTTCCCCCAAATTTCACTTTTCTGTAAAAACTAGTTACCTGCTCCTACTTCCACATTTCTCAACCGATTCACCTCATTTCGACATCAACTCATTCAGCAAAGTCAGGGTGCTTTTAGCCACAGCACAAAAATTTCAACATTTTTTCTTCCGGAATGCAAAATGCCTTTGATTTAAAGACTTCTAACTACTTCCACATTTCTCAACCGATTCAGACCATTCCAAAGGCAAACTTCTAAACTCATTCGGCACATTTAGCCGCCCCGATATATTATGTTAGTTGTTAGCATGCTAATGCTAGCATGTTAGCATTGTTAACATTAGCATAGTAGCATTTTCTACTATTTTCATGGGTACATTACATATTTATGTAACCCGCCCTGTTTCGCACCTGCCCGCACCGGGGCTCGAACGCAGCACCTTCATAATGGGCGGCGAGGGCACTGACCACGCGTTCTAAAAGCCCGGACTGTCGGCCGCGTGTTCAGATCAGCTCTTGAGGCAGAGGGAGTGAGGTATATAAACACGTAGCACTATCATGCTAGATGTTAGCATGTTAACATTAGCATGTTAGCATTAATAGCACGCAAACATTAGCATAGTAGCATTTTTAACCAATTTCATAGGTACCGGCAGACACATATATAAACACTTAGCACGATCATGCTGGGGGTTAGCATGTTAGCATTACTAGCATGCTAACATCAGCATAGTAGCATTCTTAGCCATTTTCATACGTACATATATATATAAACATTTAAGACTATGGTGCTAAGTGTTAGCATGCCAGCATTTTTTTTTTGCTATTTTCATGGGTAGACATACTGTATATAAACACTTATCTTCCAAAACTTCCCACAATTTCCCACTCTTTGCATTTATGTATTTTTCTAATTGAATGGAATTTTACTATTTTGAGTACTTTTCCCGTGTTATGTTATTATTATTAACCTGTCCTGTTCAGCAGCTTAGTCATGCAGTATGAGTGAACTGTGTGATTTTGTTGCCAGAACAGCTCTTGTTTTACAGCAGGTAAGCCTGGTATACTCCTCCTGTTCCAGTTGCATTGCAAATTTATTGTTAAAACCATGGAAGAGAACATGGTTAGAGGGACGACAGACATAGAACACAGAGACAACAGAGAGAAAAGACAGCATGAGGTCACATCGTTGACTGTGATTGGAGTCTGAGTAGGGGATATTGGCCCGAGGGTTGGGGAAGAGAAAGGACCAAGATGTAGCCACAGATGGTGAGGGCATCCACTTCATCGCCTGTTTCTGTAGTGCTGGATGGGCCATATAGTCAGCGGGTGCAGGATTAGCAGGGGTGTAGTTGTGAGAACTGATTGAAGATCCTTGAGACTGGTTATGGAGCTTATTTGGAGACCCTGTGGATGGACGGGGAGATAGAAGAGAGGGCGAGACGTACCAGCAGGTACAGCAATAACTAGTAAAAGCATCTCATATGGTTGTTTTTACCCCTACAATTACTGTCATTACTATAATAATTAAATAGCAAGGACAGAAATAATGGTCATAATATTAAGTATCAAACTAAAGCTGCTGAAAACAGACCATGCCTGCATGCTAGTGTGTGTGAGTATTGCCGTTTGGAGCCGGTCCTATCGTTCAACCTCGGGGTGCGGCGCACAGAAGGCACAGAAGACCCGCGGAAACCCAGGCAGATAGATGACTGTAAAGCACACATTTTCCATAACGTTTTAATGTAAAACAAATCATTTAACAAAGGTCCAGGAAACATTCCCTCATCTTAAAAACCACCAATGATGGTGAAGGAGGAAATGTTCTTAAGAGGAGTTGCTCTGCATCTGCTGCTCCGACCCTTCCACTTCCTGCTGTCTTTGCATCATGGACGACGTAGCCTGACCGGCTTCCTCTGTTGACTCCTGCTCTCCCTGCTCCCCACCCGTTCCCACTTCCTGGTTGTCATCTTCCCTTGCCTCACTCCTCGACCTCCTCAACTGTCTCGTAAACCGACCTCCGCTCCTTGTTCTCCCAGCTTCCTCTCCTTCCTGCTCCACATCTTCATCTGCATCATCATCCTGTCGCTTGTCATTGGTCGCTCCTGAACACTTGTGGTCTCTGTAGTAACTCTGTCTGGAGAAACCTCTGTTGCAGGCGGAGCATCGGAAGCGGTAATTGTCCGTGTGCGACTGCTGGTGCTCCAGCATGTGGGCTCTGCGACTGAACGCCTTCTGACAGAACAGACACTTGAAGGGCTTGATGCCTGAATGGAGATAACACACACACACACACACACACACACACACAAAAAACAAATTAGAGAGCAGATCTGGGGGTCATTGGGGCAAGTGGAGCCGAACCCTAAGACAGTGATTCTCAGTGGTTCTGTCTGTCATGCACATACGGCCGAGTCCAGCGTCTTGGTTGCGTTAGCTGCCGTTTGACTGATGATCACGCCGTGAGCGTCGAAAACTCACCATAGTCCGTCAAGTGTTTGTTCTTCAAATGCCGTATTAAATGAACGCTTTTTAAAGTTGTGGTTTTGTTGTGGCACGCCTGCGCAGTGTGAAGAAAAGTGGGCGGAAAACACTACCCAGGACGTTAGTTACGGCAAGACACTGCAGTGCACGCTGGGATACAGTACAAGCCACAGGCGATCAGCTTTTGTCATCGGCATTGAAAGGCATTTTAAGGCATATGCTGATCACGTGCTTTTTCACAGACATCGTCCAATACTGATCAATGGCTGATTGATCGGAGCATCCCTAATAAAAATGTGTTTTGTGTTTTTTGTGTTTTTTTTTAAAGTCAACCGCTGATGACATCGTAGCCAGCCCACATAAGTTCTGGTCCGGTTGCCAGGATGCTACCAAGGAAGGATGTTTTCTAAAAAAAAAAAAAAAAATTATATATACACTGCTCAAAAAAATTAAAGGAACACTTCGAAAACACATCAGATCTAAACTGGGGGAAAATGATCTTGAATATCTTTCCTGATAATAAGTGGGTGATGTATTAGTAACAAAATGATGCCACATAATTTGATAGAAATGAAAATGATCACCCTATAGGGGGGGGAAATCAAAGACACCCCAAAAATGAACGTGAAAAAATGATGCAGCAGACTGGTCCATTTAACTAAAATGTCATTGTAGCAACTCAAAATGATTCTCAGTAGTTTGTGTGGCCCCCACGTGCTTGTACGCATGCCTGACAACGTCGGGGCATGCTCCTAATGAGACTACGGATGGTGTCCTGGGGGATGTCCTTCCAGATCTGGACCAGGGCATCACTGCGGTACCTGGACGCATGGAGGAGATTCCAGGAGACAGGTCGTTACTCCAGGAGAGCTGGGCAGGGTCGTAGAAGGTCCTTCAATCCTCAGCAGGATCGGTATCTCCTCCTTTGTGCAAGGAGGAACAGGATGAGCACTGCCAGAGCCCTACAAAATGACCTCCAGCAGGCCACTGGTGTGAATGTTTCTGACCAAACAATCAGAAACAGGCTCCATGAGGGTGGCCTGAGGGCCCGACGTCCTGTAGTGGGCCCTGTGCTCACTGCCCAGCACCGTAGAGCTCGATTGGCATTTGCCATAGACCACCAGAATTGGCAACTACACCACTGGTGCCCTGTGCTCTTCCCTGATGAGAGCAAGTTCAACCTGAGCACATGCGACAGACGTGAAAGGGTCTGGAGATGCCGTGGAGAACGTTATGCTGCCTGCAACATCATTCAGCATGACCGGTTTGGTGGTGGGTCAGTGATGGTCTGGGGAGGCATATCCCTGGAAGGACGCACAGACCTCTACAGGTTAGATAATGGCACCAGGACTGCTATTAGGTATCGGGATGAAATCCTTGGACCCATTGTCAGAACCTACGCTGGTGCAGTGGGGCCTGGGTTCCTCCTGGTCCACGACAATGCCCGACCTCATGTGGCTCGTGTATGCAGGTAGTTCCTGGAGGATGAAGGAATTGATACCATTGACTGGCCCCCACGTTCACCTGACCTAAACCCAATAGAACACCTCTGGGACATTATGTTTAGGTCCATCCGGCGCCGCCAGGTTCCTTCTCAGACTGTCCAGGAGCTCACTGATGCCCTGGTCCAGATCTGGGAGGAGATCCCCCAGGACACCATCCGTAGTCTCATTAGGAGCATGCCCCGACGTTGTCAGGCATGCGTACAAGCACGTGGGGGCCACACAAACTACTGAGAATCATTTTGAGTTGCTACAATGACATTTTAGCAAAATGGACCAGTGTGCTTCATCATTTTTTCACGTTCATTTTTGGGGTGTCTTTGATTTCCCCCCTCTATAGGGTGATCATTTTCATTTCTATCAAATTATGTGGCATCATTTTGTTACTAATACATCACCCACTTATTATCAGGAAAGATATTCAAGATCATTTTCCCCCCAGTTTAGATCTTTAGAGTTTAGATATATATAAAGAATACAGACGCACTCACGCAGTGAATAATAACACGACAAGACGCGAGCCATATTGTACGCTAACTGGAGAACGCACGCAAACCGAGGCAAAATTGTGGCGTAAATTTTGGACAAAACACGCTAACCGAGGTCCCACTTTATGTAATATAATTTGTTACGACAAACCTGTGACTTCAACAATGCCAATTTTGTTCTTGCAGAGCAAAGTTAAGGGTAATTGATATATTATTTATAGTGTTTGTTTATATATTATATAATTTGCTTTGTGCACAAATATAAAGTCCCCATTTTGAAGGAGTACAGGAGTACAGAAAAAAAACAACATGCATCCATTTTTCTTTTTGTTGTGTACTTTATACTTGGTGAATAGATGTTATATAGGTAGATACCTAATGTGTATGAATTCACTTGATCCTTATTGTTCCTTTTTCATGTTTCATGTTTGACAGTATTTCTGGCAGCTTTCCTTGTCCTTTCTCTACCCTGTGAGGCAGCTGAATTCCTCTCCTTAGCCCCTGGCAAATCTTCCTGTCCTTTCCTCGTTGTGTGATACAGCTGTACTCTCTCATTGGCTGCTGCCATATCTCCCTGTCCTTTCTGTACTGTGTGAGGCAGCCGAGCTTCTCTGCGGTCCTGAGTTGCCAGAGAAACAGCATAGTTATTGTGATGAGCTTATACAGCTGTTTTTTTTTATTGGAGTGTCGTAAAAGTGTTTATTCAGTGCAATATTTTGTAACATTCTTACATGGCCTGGGTTTTGAAAGGTTAAGATGGGGTGCATTTTCTGACCTGAATGTGACAGAATGTGTGCCTTGAGTTTGTCTGGTCTGTTGAATTCTTTGGTGCAGCCAACGTGTGTCCTGATGAAAGAAAAGCAACATGAATGCAAAGTGTGGCTTCTCTTTAAAAGTGACTCTTCTTATCGGACATGCTTTTGCGCTCACCTAAAAGGACACTTGAACTTTTTGAAGGGCTCATGGATGAGCATGTGGCGCTTCACTTTGTCCTTCCTGTTGAAAGTGGCGTCGCATACAGAGCATTTGTACGGCTTCTCCCCTGGAAAATGGAATATATATTTGGTGGATATCTCTTATGTTGGTGACCGCTTCTTACAAATGTTCTCCTCACCTGAGTGAATGCGTGTGTGCAGTTTCAGGTAGTGTTCTGTCTTGAAGGCCTTCTTGCACACGTGACACTTGAACCTTCCGCCAATGCCATGAGTGGGGAGATGTCGGCGGAAGTATCTCTCGCACGGGAAGACCTGCAAAAGTAAATAATCGCCAAAGTAAAAAAAAGCTGTGGCTGGAAGAAACCTCCTAAAGTCATAGAAAAGATCATTAAAGCCACATAGTGGAGGAAAAGGAGGTACTGTATGTTGGAGGTGTGCTGTGTAGCATTTATTGAAGTGGATGATGCACCTGATTCATTGTGGACATGGTGTCTATTCCAGCAGAGGCCACAATTACAATTTACCTTCTGACAGTGTGGGCATGGGAAGTTGTGTGAGGCAGTCAGGAGATGTTGCTCTAAAGCTTCTTGGGTAGAATATCGGCTTTGACATTTCACACACCTGAAGACAAATGCACAAAACACTCAAGAGACCTCTGCCAAGGCTTACACCACCAATGGGAAGAACACAGACACACTCACCTGTAGACTGTGGTTTCCTTGCGTGTGCTCTGCTGCGGGCAGAAGCAGTGGGAGTACTGGTGCACTCCCAGTTCAAACAGGGAGGGGAATACCTTGCTGCAGAGGTGGCAGCGGTAGGTCAGCTGCTCCTGGTGAGTCCTGATGTGCTCCAGGAACTGATCCAGCTTCTGGAAAGTCTGGGAGCAGGACTTGAGCACACACTTGTAAACCTAAATAGAGGAAACGGCACCAACAGTCATTGAGCTTGATGTGCAAAAGATTGGCGGCTCACCTGCTCCCCCTTGTGCTGGGTCAGATGGGACTTGAGCTGGAAGTAGGTCTTGAACTTGCTGGAGCAGAATTGGCACTGGTAAGAGCTGTCAATCATGACAATCTGTTTGGTGTGAGCTAGAGGACCGTCCTCCTGGATGTGAGGCTGAGTGGGTGCAGGTTCATCGCTGACGCCTTCCACATCAGCCTCTGGCGTGATCTCCTCCACTTGCCCTGAAGCTTCTGTGTTCAAAAATGTAATTTATTTGTTGCTGATGGAGACATTAAGCGATAAACAGTAGGTCACCGCTTTTCACGGGGATTACGATCAGGAGCATTTGAGACGGTTATAAAAAGTCTATATTTGACACCCGGCTCGCTCCTCCCCCTCCAAACCCTCCTGCTAGCTTGACGTTTACTTTATCCTCCAATTTCTGCGTCAACATTTGCCATAAGAGTGACTGGGTACTTATAAGATTAGATTGAGCTCCAGGACACTCCACCGTCTCTCTTTCAATATGCCTCACACACTTATCAAACGTATTTTAACTCATTCAATACCAAAGACGTACTTATACGTTTTTATAAACCCCAACACCCCATCCCAACAACTTATTCATTAGGGGTGGGGGAAATAATTGATTCTTAGATGCATCGCGATCCGGACATTGACGATTATCAATCGATTAATAAATGTCAATAATCGATGCTGACGGAGCAAAAAAAAAAAAAAATGGAACAAAAAGACGGAAAGCGGAAGTGGCACCTGGACAGTTTATGGTGGTGTCATGGGCGCCACACACGGGCCACAAAAAAATGTGATCGGCGAAAACTCATTGCCAACACGTAGTAAAAGCCGCACATGGGAGGCGATGAGCGGCTGTGATCGGCTACACTGGTGACTGATGCGCTCACATCCAAAGCGAATTGTACGAGTCTCCCACGGTTTTAATTGGCTGTTAGATGTGGAGGGAATTTGGGGGTGTTAAAGCAGTTGAGAGGAAAAAAAGCAACCGGTGTCGATCGAGTACTCTTGCTAGTGCCGGATCTTGCTAGTATTGAAGATAAACTGAAATAAATTTCTGTTTAAATGAATGTAAACTTAACCGATATGTTTACTCTGGCACCAATGAGCTCCCATGCTGCTGCTTTATTCTTGATACCTCTGGATTCTTTTTTTTTTTTTTTTTTAACAAATGTCAAGATGCTCTGGGAAATTAATTTGTTTCACGTTTATTTTAATTGTGGATCATTCCAAACATGCTTTGTTCTAGTAGTACACAGTTAGTAAAAATAAATTATATATAGAAAAAAATGCACACACACAAACACACACACGTGCACACACATACTTCAGTTCCAAATGTGAAAATTGTAAATAGTTCATGGTGTTATATTTGTAAATAAATTGTTACTTTGATACTTTGATGATAGTTCATAAATTTGAGCTGTCACAAAAGCAAAAAATATTTGTGTCCAAGTCAAAGTTATGCTTGAAATGTATATTTGAACAAAAAGCTCATTTTCTCCCTTTTGTAGTTGGTAACTGATATTTTCCTGAATCTTACCTATGTTCTACTGCTGATTACTAAAGAACAGAAAAAGGTAGAAACAAACTTTTTTCTCTTCTATGTTTATATATCTTCCACGTTTATATAGCCATAGAACACAATATTCTGTGTGCCTTGAAAGATCAGTCAAAATCGTCTAAAAAGGCAGACTCGGAAGGGGTTGTCTTTTGAAAAATGGCTAGGATTGAATGAGTATACGTATAAAATGTATATATATACTGCACTCATGAATGATAATGAAAGATGATCAATGAACAGATAGTTTTGAGAAAATAAAATTTGTGGGGCCGTAAATGGTGAGTCTTGAATGTGCGGGGATCCACTGTAGTTGGCATGCTTTAAACAAGTCCTACCTGTCTGTGCTGAGTCGCCTTCTTGAGTCACCTGCTGTCGTAGCCCTGACTCCTCCTGTTCACACTGCTGCTTCCCTTCCTCCTCCTCATTGGTTGACACCGGCACGACCTTTACTGTGATTGGTAGCCTTGATACCGTGCTGGCCACGCCCATAGGCCACACCTTCAATAATGACAAGACACGGATGGTATCATTTTGTACAGCAGTAGTTAGCTGATATTGTTTTTGGCTTGGGTCATACACTGACAGTACAGTCGTCCCTCGCTCCATCGCGGTTCCAACATCAGTCCCTCACTCTATTACGGTTTTTCAAACATTTATTAATTGACAAATGATCGCTGTTTTGTGGTTTACTACAGCCTTAGTAAAAAACAATTCTACATATTTAAGCAAATGTTACGTATTATTGGACTAAATTAAGCATTTTCAGCATAAAAAGGTTCTAAATGAACTAGAATACAAATAACTAGTGATGTCCGATAATATCGGCCTACAGATATTATTGCCCCAATATTGGCATAAAAATTTAATACCGGTTGATATCGGTATTGGGTTTTTCCCTTTAATTAAAACCAACCATAAAACACTGCTGTAAATATAGACCTACTGGCTCCCGTACTTGCTGTCATCGAGGCATCCAGCGGCACCAATACGTGGGAATACTTCGTCACGTCCTGTGTTATTCCTCGCAGTCGTAACTGGGGTTGATTTGTTCAAACCACGGGTGTGGGTGTGCCGCAGATAGCACTGACGTTAGTCAACTCGCTTGTAGCGGTGCCGGCATGGTCTTGTTGTCTCTGTTGTCAGTCAACATTTCTACCCACGTCGCGGGTTACCAGATATGGAGATGTGATTCACAAGACAGGAATGGAGGTAGGTGGCACCAATCAGTTTACTCTCCACTCAACTCAACCAGCAACAACTCTTTAGCAATCGCTAAGTGGCTACAACAACCTCATGACCCGGGAACGGAAGTACACAAGGTGTCACTAGTAACACACACCAGACTTAATCGCCAATGACAGGCTCTTATTATATTTAAATTTATCTCACAACAGGTACAATAATAATGATAACAATAATAGTCATCATCATAATAATAACATGGGCTAATGTTGTGAAGTTACTCCAGCTAAAAATAAACTCTGAATCCCTGACGTCACTTCCTGTGCACATGCATGTCAGACATTTATTGAAAGACACACAGGTCTTATTTACATGTCTTCAATGGCTCATTTTCTCCGATTATATCTAATATATTGGGTGTTATTTCATGTCTAGAGGGCTAGAGTTTTTCTACGCTCTAACTAGGAAAATATTCAGTTTCTTAAGATTGAATCCTACCTCATGGAAATTAACTTATCGTGGTCGGGTCTCGAACCAATTAACCGCGATAAACAAGGGATTACTGTATAGAAAAGGGATGGATTGATCGAATAAGAATACAGATTAATTAGAATTGTATTGTTTTGGAGAACCTTATGTGTCTGCATGTGTTTCTTCACATTGGACTTTTGGGCAAAGGCTCGACCGCACACGATGCACTGAAATGGTTTCTCTCCTGTGTGACTGCAAACACATAAAACAAGCAGGAAGTTGAGACTTGAAGGGGGCAAAGTGGCTTTTTTTTTTTAAATTATCATCAAATTGTATTATTAGATGGGTACCTCACCTCCTAATGTGCTGCTGAAGGTCAAAGTTCTTGGAGAAGATTTTGTCGCAGAAATTGCACTTCAGCTTTGGACCTTTGGCTTTCAGCGACTCTGCTGAAGACAAATAAATTAACTTCATCCACAGTTTACATTACATACATTTTACATTGTATTATTACGCTTGTTGTAGTAGTAGTAGTAGTAGTAATAGTAGAAGAAGAAGAAGACGTAGTATTTCGTAGTAAGAAGTGTATTTATTCCAATAGTGGCCTCAGCTCACCTTCGGTGAATTAATTATCGGGTGTTGGGAGGTTGTTCCTTTGAACACATAAACACCTCCCCTCAAATAACGGCGTCAATATCCTCTCAGGCGAAAAAACAAAAACAGGTGACATAGTAGATGTAAAAATAATGTTAGTACTTTTTTTTTTTAAATACAATGAAATGGTAAACTATCAACATAAGCTGTTGTTTTTATTTGTATTTATTTTGTATTTATAATTGTTAATTATACTGTATTTATATATGTGCATATGTATGTATATATTATATTTTATAATTATAGTTTTCATTTAATTACTACTATTATATGTATATTTTCTATTTGTTTATTTTTTATTTTTATATTATTTAATTATATATTATTATAATAAAAATTATATATTTGTTATGACGGAAACTTCTTACAGACTACAGCTGATCACGATTTGAGGACATACAAAATCATTTGTTTAGGTTGTACTTTTTACCACAAATTTCACACTGATATTTATTAAAAACACACCTGTGGCTGCATCTGGGCTTTTTCTTCCATTCCGCAGCCGTTTGGGGCCAACAAGTTTTTCGAATTCGCTCAGCTCCGTGGTGTTGGCGTTGATGCTGCACGTCTTGGTTTTGATGCCCAGCTTGCCTGGGCTGTAGACGGGAGGAGTGGTGAATGACTGGCTCTCCACACACTGGCTGGGCACCTGTCATAAAGTGTTTGTTATACACTACTGTATGTTTTATATTTTTTAGATAGTTTCTATAGGAACACAGGTAGATTTCTGGATACAGCACTTGGATTGGGCTTGATTATATCATGCAGGTGTACTAATGTTATAGCAGATGTGTCTACTACATTAGTTATCCCCTGTGAGCACACACACACACTTCACTCTGAACGCCATTATTATCAACTCACTTGCACAGAATGAAACGGATGCAGACCCAGTGTGTGGATCTCTGCATTACCACCGGCGGCCATGTGTGGCAGTGTGCTGTAGACCTGAACCACTGAGTTGCTGTGGCTGGCGGGGATGTTCGAGGAGGAGAGACTGGGCTGTCCTGCAGGTGAGGGGTGTGCCGGAGTCTGGCCTGGGGGCAGGGGGTGCGAAGATGACTGCTGCTGCTGTTGTTGATGGTGGTGGTGGTGCTGAAGATACGATATGCCAGTTGTATGCATGCTTGGGTTACTCTGCACACACATAATGAAGGAGGTGAGTCAAACGTTACATCAAGCGATGAGTATTGCGTTGTGTTACCTGTATAGGTGTCTGCATGGCGGCCATAGGCTGATCAATGGAGGTGAAGGCTGAGATGGCCGACATGAGTATCTCATCACTGACCAGCACGTTGCCTTGGACCAGAGTGTGTGTCAGAGGGGACGGGGGGACGGTGATGTAGGTGGACACCTGCATTAGAAATAGACAAACACATATTTTGCCTTTTGGTACATCATTACCTCTGCCAATGAAGCTTTTGTGTAGATCTGTGTCCAGATCATGATAAAGGTGCCGATAGAGACTATCATTAACTTCAAGGTGCTGTCTGTCATGGTTAGGTACTGTACTGGAGATGGTAGTGTTCCAACGCACTATATCACGCCCTCTTCCTACTCAGCCATGAGTACTAATTGTTGATAGCTTCTCTGAGACTTCATGTACGTGTACAGAGATGATCAAAATCTTAAGACCAGTTGAAAAATTGCTAGAATTTGCATTTTGCACATTTGGATCTTAATGAGGTTTTAAGTAGAGCTACAATATGCAAAAACAAGAAGGGGGAGTGAGACAAAAAACACTTTGAAAAAGTCATTTATTGAAAACAACAATTAAACTGAAATAGGCTGTTTATCAGCTGATCAAAGGTTTAAGACCATCGCTCAAAAAATAACAAAAACCTCTCCAAACCAGAACAAAAAATGTTCTCAGTAGGACTCAGTAATGCGTAGCTCCACCGTTCTTGTTAATCACTTCAAAAATGGGTTTGGGCATGCTTGATGCGAGTGTTTCCAGGAGGCTAGTGGGAACATTGCTCCAAGTGGTGAAGATGGCTTCACGAAGGGCATCAACTGTTTGCAACTGATGGCCATTTTTATAAACTTCCCTTGCCATCCATCCCCAAATGTTCTCTATGGGATTTAAATGAGGGGAACATGCAGGATGGTCCAAAAGAGTGATGTTATTTTCCCTGAAAAAGTCCTTGGTCAAGCGAGCATTGTGAACTGCAGCGTAGTCCTGTTGAAAAATCCAGCTGTTACCACACAGACGAGGGCCCTCAGTCATGAGGGATGCCCGCTGCAACATCTGCACGTAAGCATGCGCCGTTTGACGACCCTGCACCACCTGGAGCTCCAGTGTTCCACTGAATGAAAAAACACCCCAGATCCTGATGGACCCCCCTCCACTGTGCCGGGTAGAAAACATCTCAGGTGGGATCTCCTTGTCATGCCAGTAAAATTGGAAGCCATCTGGACCGTCGAGGTTACATTTTTCTCATCAGAGAATAAAACTTTTTTCCACCTTTCAATGTCCCATGTTTGATGCTCCCTGGCAAAGTCTAAACGGGCAGTTTTGTGGCGTTGAAAGAGACGAGGTCTTTCAATTTGTTTTTTAAACCCTCTTCCCGCAGATGCTGTCTGATGGTTATTGCACTGCAGTCGGCACCAGTAAGGGCCTTAATTTGGGTCGAAGGCCGCCCTGTGTCTTGGACAGCCAATCGGATCTTCAGACTCAGCACAGGTGTGATTTTTTTGGGTCTACCACTTGACTTTTTTGTTCCATAATGCTCAGGATCTTTCAAAAAATGTAGAATGACTGTCTTACTGCACCCAACCTCAGCAGCAATGGCACGCTGCGAGAGGCCTTGCTTATGCAGCTCAACAATCAGACCACGTTCAAAAAGAGAAAGCTTCTTAGCTTTAGCCATCAGGATGCATGACAGTGTGAATGCCTGACAGAAAATGAAACTTTTGAGCAGATTTTGGCTTTTATAGCCTGTGGTCTTAAACTTTTGATCAGGTGATAAACAACCTATTTTTTTTTGTTTAAATTACAAATGTTACAGATGTTCTTTGTCCCACTCCCCTTTCTTGTTTTTGCATATTGTAGCTCTACTTAAAACCTCATTAAGATCCAAATGTGCAAAATGCAAATTCTAGCAATTTTTCAACTGGTCTTAAGATTTTGATCAGGAGTGTATGTGCATGAGCCATGAGTGTGTTAGTGACAACCATTAACGCTACTCCCCCTTTTCGGGCTGAACGACGAATCTCATTAAGTTTAAGTCAGAATTGTGAAGAATATAGACATTTTTTTGTACAATCCTTTGTTGAGTTCTTATATTTTTTAAGTGAAAAATGTGTCATTTAGAGCACCTTTAATTTGCTAGCAATCCCAACAGAGCGGGATTAAAGGTGTAGAATTAAGACAACAAACTTCTGCTTGTTGGATAAATTGCGTTTGTAATATTACAAGGGAAAAAAAATATAATTTTACAAGAAAGTCAGAATTTCCTAAATTTTCTTAATGGGATAAAATCACAATTTTATAAAACTGAAGTAGTGTTTCGTTACTCTCTTTGAAAAGAGTATATTTGAAAAGAGTTGTGTAATATTTACTGTAATAAATGTAATGTGATAGAACCCAATAGAATCATGTTAGAAATGTTTTAACTTTATCAATTTAAAGTTGTATTTACATGAAAAGGTCAGAATTTTATGAAAATGAAGTGAAATGATTAGAAAACTTACGTCATTTTTAAAAGAATAGTCGTAACATTACAACAAAAACTCAGAATTTTACAAAAATGTTGTAATTTTATGAGAAACAAGTAATATTACATCAATTGTTAAATATATAAAATTTGTAAAAAAAAAACAACAAAAAAACAAATAAAGTCATACTGAGAAAAAGTCATAATTGTACTTTCTGTTTCTGAAAAAGAATCACACACACGAACACACACACACACACACACATCGGAATCATCTGTTTTTGTTTTTTAAACAAACAGTTACTGCTGGTCTAAGACTGTTATGTTTAGTTTTGTGTGTGACGACTTATTGGAATTACTGTTTTATTCTCTTGGCATTAAAACTTTTTACTTTTTGTCCGCATGACCTGATACATTTTCAGCATGGCTCTTCTCACCTGCCTGTTGGCACTGGCTGGCGACCCTGAGGTGATGGAGGGGACGGGTGTGTAGGCGTTGGTGGAGGCCAAGGACACGGTGGAGAGGGAGGGGGCGCTCGACTGGCACGGCTCCCTCTTGTGTGACATGAAGGCTGACAGGGAGTTAAACTGCTTCTTACATTTTCCGCACAAGAACACATCCTCATCGTCTGTCGGGAGAAAAAAACATGTACAATTTAGCACGGCGCAGTCATATAACACAATGCCATCTAACACAGTTGTATGTTTATACACAGTCGCCCACTAGAATAAATAAACGTTGCACCTTAAATAATAATAATTACAATATATTATGACTATGACATCTGATACGACCAGTGTCACAGTACAGACAACTTCACCACAACACACAGTGTGTCTGAGCCGACCTGGCATCTGTAAAACTGATATTTATAATAGAATGAATTAGGGTGAATTCATTTCAGTAAGTATTTGTCGTGGGGAAAAAAATATTAAAACTATTACACAAATATCACAATAACAGAATTAAAGAAAACATGCGAATACATTCAACAAAAATATCAACGCAACACTTTTGTTTTTGCTCCCATTAAATATGAGTTGAACTCAAAGATCTAAAACTTTTTCCACATACACAATATCACCATTTCTCTCAAATATTGTTCACAAATCTGTCTAAATCTGTGATAGTGATCACTTCTCCTTTGCTGAGATAATCCATCCCACCTCACAGGTGTGCCATATCAAGATGCTGATTAGACACCAAGATTAGTGCACAGGTGTGCCTTCGACTGCCCACAATAAAAGGCCACTTGTGCAGTTTTGTTGCCCTGCCCTGAACAGTGTAAACCGGGATTCATCCATGAAGAGAACACCTCTCCAACGTGCCAGACACCATCGAATGTGAGCATTTGCCCACTCGAGTTGGTTAAGATGACGAACTGGAGTCAGGTCGAGACCCTGGTGAGGACGACAAGCATGCAGATGAGCTTCCCTGAGACGGTTTCTGACAGTTTGTGCAGAAATTCTTTGGTTATGGAAACCGATTGTTTCAGCAGCTGCCCCGAGTGGCTGGTCTCAGACGATCTTGGAGGTGAACATGCTGGATGTGGAGGTCCTGGGCTGGTGTGGTTACACATGGTCTGCGGTTGTGAGGCTGGTTGGATGTACTGCCAAATTCTCTTTGGAGACGGCTTATGGTAGAGAAATGAACTTTCAATACACGAGCAACAGCTCTGGCTGACATTCCTGCTGTCAGCATGCCAATTGCACACTCCCTCAAATCTTGCGACATCTGTGGCATTGTGCTGTGTGATAAAACTGCACATTTCAGAGTGGCCTTTTATTGTGGGCAGTCTAAGGCACACCTGTGCACTAATCTTGGTGTCTAATCAGCATCTTGATATGGCACACCTGTGAGGTGGGATGGATTATCTCAGCAAAGGAGAAGTGCTCACTATCACAGATTTAGACAGATTTGTGAACAATATTTGAGAGAAATGGTGATATTGTGTATGTGGAAAAAGTTTTAGATCTTTGAGTTCATCTCATAAAAAATGGGAGCAAAAACACAAGTGTTGCGTTTATATTTTTGTTGAGTATAAAAATATGTACTATTATATAATGCAATCATACAACTACAGGCCTCCCTCCAGATAAACGCCTTCTCCCTGTGGACACTTGAGCAGTTGAGTAAATACATGTATTACATTTTTAAATTATTATTACAACAATAGTACATAAATGCCTTACCTCTAAAGAAAATATAGTAAATGTGCCAACTTGTGACGGCAACCAGGGAAAATAAAAACCTTTTGGGAGGAGGTTAGCTCACTGTTCAAAGTGAAAATTATTCTCAGACACTTTCCAATGAACCCGGTACTGTTATTGTTGGTCAAGCTAAAATCTATTTATATAGTACATTTTCATCAGTTCAACTGCTCTAAGTGCTTTAGAGCAGCCAATAAAACAAAAAACTACACAAAACATACCCAACAATAAAAAAGTACAATTGAAAACACAGTAACAACCATACATTAAAAAAATCTAATAAAACAGTCAAAACAATGCCAAGGTCAACATGTGTTAAAAGCCAGTCCATAAGAAAAGCTGTTGGGTATCTGGGGCCCAAAAAAATGCAACTTCTCTCAAGGGGAAATAACATTTGTAGACCTCAGCTTGCTTCCTGCAAAAAAATGTATTGCACTGTGGTAGAAAAAGACCCGAAGACTTCATATAGCACAGTGGTTAAGACAGACGTTAGCAAGCCTCCCGCTTGAAAGAATAACGTATATGCTGAAAAAGGAATATGGACACCATTTATTGCATATGTCAAGACTGTGAATATGAAACCTGAAGATGAAGATGATTAACGACCGTGTAGTTCCACGCAAAAGAGCTAATTATTTTTGCTCTGATCTGTCGAGATTTTCTTACCTTCATTTTTTTTATATATAAAAATGTGTAGTGGAAGAGAAGCTTTTGTTTTGATGTTCCTGCTGTTGTTTCTAAAACTTCAATAAAAAAGATTATTGAAAAGAAAAATATGCCTGATGACTGTATAAGAAAATAGTACACCTGGCATCCCAAAAAGAACGAGGGATTGGGTAAAAATAAAAATGTCATGGAGGTCGTAATACAAAATTGTATACACTGAATACTATATTTGTTATTATACTTTTTTAAAATTTACATATTTACATTATATTTCAAAACATATTGCGTAAATTACGTGCCCTTGTTTATTTGTGGAAGTAAATTTATAAAAAATATCTAAAAATTATTCTTATAAAATGCAATAATACAAATGAAGGCCTCCCTCTTAATCAACATTATACCCCTATTGAAAAATATAGTACATGCCTCCTGACCACTATATGAGAAAAACTGCAGACTTGCCATCTGTAAATATGATGTTTACAGGACCCAAAAAGGATTGGGGACTGGGGAAAACAATTCTGACAAATAACAAATATATTAGCTTTAATTGTAAATAACGGCATCCTCCTAATAAATACCTTACCACTATAGCACTCGGTACTCTCTGCAATTGAGTAAGTCCTCCACAACCAAAACCACTAAATGGAGAAACACTATACAGTAGTTGTTCAATCAAATGTAGAGTAATCATTCACATACCCATAGACTGGATCGTCGTCGTCCCAGAGACATTTTGGTTGTTGGGGTCAGGAACACCTCCTTGACCATCGAGCAAGGACTGGACAGCCAACACTGTCTGATTATCCATGCCTGGGAAAGAACAACACATTCACAATGTATTGTCAAAAGGATGTTTGACTGGCTACTACATAATTAAAATATAACAGTTATGAATGGAAATCTGTTTTACCAACAGGTATGTTATTTATTTATGTCAAACTACACAAGAACTAGCTCGTTTGTTTGCCAGTGATACACTCAATTTTACGTGCTGATATGCTTGCTGTGACATACACACGTCTAATAACAGGTATAAAGCATTATAAATTCGTCCCGACACGCCCTTAATATCTTAAAATGCACGTCAGAGCTGTTTCGGTGGTAGTTACATGTTTATTAAGACATTATCCTTACCTTCCAGCACCTCAAATATAGCCTGCGCCATCTTGCAGTTCTTCTGCTTGGCGATCGGTATTCGACTGGGAGAGTCTGCTGGTGCTACCTCCTGCTGCAGCTGTCCAACTGTCAATACAGAAAAGTAAAATAATCTGTCTAAAAATTTACTTTATAGTTCGGAATAGACCAATAAGTTAATGCAAGTAATGGATGTAACAAATGAAATACTCCTAATTAGTACAAACAATTATTTTTCTGCGTAAAAGCGAAATATTAAAATACAGGCGTAGTTTCAGTTTAAGCCACATATTTATGAAACCCAACGTTGACATCAATTATTCTTGTCAAAAAATAACAATAAAAAGTGTGACACATGCTCTGCCGGATGCCATTTATAAGCGTCTTCCGATCGACTAATCTGCCATCGATGTAATGACTGACAACTCTCTCCACCAATCTAAGAGCGCGCTACTCCTCTTCGGCTTCTTTCGCCAATCGCGACGCGCTGTCTGACCCACGTGTCGGTTTCGCGGCAAAAAAGATTTCGCGCGAAAAGCAGTTCCCCCCACCAGCCCTTGTTTGGATGGAGATCAGCTGGGACAATAACAATAACAGTAACGGCGGGCGACTGTGGCAAGCGAAGACGTTTTGTGGGAAGCTGATGTGAGCTACAAATCTGTGTACGGATGCTAATTTGACGGATGCCAATTTTTGGGTGCTTTATTGTTACATTTATGTGGGACAGCTTCTTCCTGTATTGCCCCAACAAACCGAGGGGGTTGGTGGCTAATAACTTTGCTAGCTTGAGCTAACATATCTTACTGTATATTCTCACATTGAACGCCATTATTGAACACCTGGACGTACTCTTAATTTAATATAAAGAATGCCTTTGAGTGACAGCGGATGTTATGTTTTATTAACGTCGCGCCACCGCGACTGCTACTACTCCTGAAAAAGTGCTGCAAAGTTTAACGCGTCATCTCGTTGAACTCACTGCCTTGCACGGTGGTTTGAATCTTGCTTGCTGGACATAAAATGGCGATCTTATCGGCGTGTTTGTGCACTTTTGTGTCGTTCGTCCTTACAGCTAGCTAAGTTAGCATGCTTGCTGATGGGGCCTGGTCCCATGCTGACAAGCACAGGTCAAAACAAAAGGTTAGCATGCTAGCAGGCTAACCATCCTAGGCCTGTTTGCTACTCATTTTTTATTTGTGTTTAAACACATAGTAAGCTGTCGAGTTGATGTGGATTTAGCGTTATTGTTGTTAAAATAGCCCCGTTTGGCATAACATCCCGTCTTGCTGGAGTTGTGCAGCACTTCTCTTGCAATCAGGACCCCCTCATAACACAGTGACATATACTCATGAGGACATCACATGGTGTTTCCACTGTGGCCTCCAATTCACTGATAAGAAGACGTTTTAAGTGGATCAATCTACATCTTGTGACATAGCAGACTTGCGTAGAGAACCCCTTGCCATGTCAGAGACTCTGTTAACAGGCCACACGTCAGAGGATCTCTTGGCCGACTTTGAGACTTTGCTCAACTCTGGAAGCCTCGGCCAGGACCACCAGATTGTCATCATCACCAGCCCCGGTGATGGGTCGGGACTCCACCCAGACACCGCCCCCTCCAGCACGGGGGAAGTCCTGCTCTTTGCGACCCCGCAGGGCCCTGCCGACGTGGCCTTCCAGGACAAGAGACGACCGGCTCTGGGAAGACCACCGGTGAGGACAGAGAGGAGGACTTATCTTGTTTAATTGTTTGCTCCCTTTCTTAAACTTTTTTCACTTTCTCTAACTCTCTCAAAGGGGCAGAAACCTCTTGATAGTCACCATACATTCTTAATGCGTGAGGAGTTCTACTGTAGTTTACTGTACAGTTTACATAAGGTTAGTGCGGCATTAGAGGCATATTTTTCAGGTTTTCTTGCTAAGGGAGTTTTTCCTTCCCTCATTCGTTAAAGTGCTTGGGGTTTATTAGGGTTTGTTGATGTATGAGGAATTGTAGTTCTTTAACTATACTGTTTTACCTTTTGCGCGATACCAGTATTATTACTGGTTTCTTCCTCAGAGGGAGTTTTTTTCCTTGCCTCCACCACTAAAGTGCTTCGGGTTCAGTTGCGTTTCTATAAAGGTGGAAGGAAGGGTGGGGTTGTAGTTATGTATTACTAACTGTAAGGTTTAATGCCATGTCTGTGTGCAATTTTAGAGGCGTATTTTATGAGGTTTCTTCCTTATTGAGAGTGTTTCCTTGCCTTATTCGTTAATGTGTTTGGGTTTCAGCTAGGTTTCTAGTTATTTAACTGTATGGTTTGAACGTAACTTGTCTGCAAATTTAGAGGCATATTTTCCAAAGTTATTTCCTTAGCTCTGTCGCCATAGTGCTTGTTTAGTTGGTTTTCTTTTAATGTAGTAGTACTGTATTGTTAATGGGTTGATTTTTCCACAGTCAACATACCACATCAAATCATACCTGCATATTAAAGCCGCTGATGTGTGATGACCAGATCTTTACTTACTGTGTCAAGTCCTTCGTATCCTCAATCACCACAAAATTAAGCAAAAACAATTGCATATAGCTTTACTAGCTTTACTGTTTTGTTGGCTTCTGTGCGTAATCTGGACATTGTTGTTTTACTTTAGGTAAAGAGGAAGTTAGACCTGGATAGCGACCATCAGTATGTTAGCACAAGTCGACCATCTTCAGGGCACGCGCCGCCATCCACGCCTGCCCCTCCCAGAGGTATACACGCACACACACACCATACCTCCCAACATTTGCATTCGAAAATAAGTGATATTTTCCACTAAATAGGGGAAATGTTCTTCTCCCCAACACAAGAAAAGTTTGAGGCATGTGGGTGGGATGGATTTAAGACCTGACAGCCTACTGTGGTGGAGCTATTTTATTTTGGTGCGCTTTTAATTTGACTTTCCTGGCTACAGAGTGTGGGGTGTTTCATACTTGAGGGCTGCGGGTCTGTATTTTGTGTCCCCCTACTTGACATCAAAATTTAGGAGTGCCTCCAGCTTTCCAACATGCTTTGCGACACTTGTTTTGTAAAAAGTGTTTAGCCTTAGCATAGTTATATATTATTCTCCTGTAGTAGCAGCAGTTGCCCTGTGTATGTGTTATCTACCTGTTGTGTGTTAAGTTATTGTGTGATGGTTCCAGCGTTATTTATTTTTAATAGTTTGAGTATTGACCTCCTGTGTGCACCCAGACGCTACCTCCAGCAAGTTGAGTTGAGTTTGAGACACCTGTCTTATGCCAACGTTGCCCAGTGGACTGGAAGCTGTGTGATGTGTGTGGTTTATTTCTTTATTTTCATGAAAGTTAAAATATGGGTAACATACAGAAACCTATTAAAACAGGAGGATGCTGGGAAAGAAGGGAAAAATATTGTAGTAGGAAAACTCTGCCTCTTTATTCAGAAATAGCTTCAGTAAAACAGTAAGTGTACACAAAAATACAGTCATGATCATGTTTTTTGTGAATTAATCTGAAGCTGCTTGTTTCAGTTAATGGAGTGATCGGTTAGGTCGTAGATGGACCAACCAATTTGAAGCAAACACCTACAGGTAGTGGTTGGGTTCACAACATACCAGAAAAGAGGCAAAAATGCCCATCACTGTTTTCCAAAGTCAAAGCTAATATGTGTGAATACCGTAAAGCACCGTGTATAAACCGCACCCGTGTATTAACCGCACCGCCATTTTCAGGCTCTGAACTTCGGCATCGAGATCTTTAAGATTATGGCTAAGCACAGATTAATAATAATAGTAATAATAATAATAATAATAATAATAATAATAATAATAATAATAATAAATCAAAATAAAGAAATTTGCAATTTTCAGAGATGTTTTGATATATTATCTTTCACTGCTTCTCTTTTTCTCTATTATTATTTTATTGCATTGCTTCAGTGTTTACATTGGAAGCTTAGGTTAGCTTCAGAGATCGTTTCACTGTGTGAAAATACAGACAGCCGTCAGATAAGTTAGTTGCATACACAAGAATTTTCAGCAACTGTACAGCAGAGGGCGCTAAAGTCAAAGCAACTGTCTGACCCACAGACGGCTATTCTAAAATGGACTTCTCGTCAATTTCTGCGTCTGGTCACAGACCTGTCATCGTGTATAAACCGCACCCCGATTTTTTGCTTCTTACCAGTGGAAAAAAAGTGTGGTTTATACACGGTGCTTTACAGTATCTTGTTTTGGCTAAAACACAAAAATAATGTCTGCTTTCATGGATGACTAAGGGAATAAAAAATATTCACGTTTGAGAGGCTGAAATCAGAGGATATTTACATATTTAAATTAAAAAACTATTAATCATTCACCAAAATAGTTGTCGATTAATAATCCTCATTCGGTAACTACTTACGTATTCACACTTCACGCTCTGTGATTGGCCAGTCACACACACACACACAGACAGACTGGCTACTGCCAGAGAGAGGAGCCATGCCTTGTTTCGATACGTACGCAGTGCATTTGACAAGACAGACTTGAAAATGACTCATGTCGCGTTGGTCACTGCCTCTACTCCAGACGTGTTTTTTTTTTTTAGGTTTTCCTCAGATCAGCTCGTATCTGAAGTTACTTGGTAAACTTGTTTTGTAACGTACGCAGTGCATTTGACAAGACAGAGCTGTAAACTGCTCGTGTTGCGTCGGTCACCGCTCGTGTTAAATTGATGTGTTCTAAAACTTTTGACCGGTAGAGTGTATATAAACACCAGTGACCTGGAGACAGGGACCTGGGAAAAAAATGTCTCAACATTTGGCAAGTTAGCAAATTTAAACATAATGGTGATCAATGAAGCAGAGTCATCCTCAACAGGTCGTCTTATATTTGGGTCTTTCATTTGGGAGATGGGGTCTTTAAAAGTGACCTATACCCGCTTCTTTTCAGTTCCTAGAACCACGACGGAGAAGTCTCGCTATGACACCTCCTTGAACTTGACCACCAAGCGCTTCCTGGACCTCCTGTCCCAGTCGGCCGACGGAGTGGTGGATCTGAACTGGGCCTCGCAGGTGCTGGATGTCCAGAAGCGGCGCATCTACGACATCACCAATGTTCTGGAGGGCATTCAGCTAATTTCCAAAAAGTCGAAGAACCACATCCAGTGGCTGTGAGTGAGGGAAAAAGTCTGTTGCCGTGGGTCA
Source organism: Dunckerocampus dactyliophorus (assembly GCF_027744805.1). Classification (NCBI taxonomy): domain Eukaryota; kingdom Metazoa; phylum Chordata; class Actinopteri; order Syngnathiformes; family Syngnathidae; genus Dunckerocampus; species Dunckerocampus dactyliophorus. Next base: position 17,811,546 of record NC_072819.1, on the reverse strand, counting down.
TCTGATGTACACGTAGCTAAAATAAAGATGGCCGTGGTTTGTCCTTCTTTGCAGTGGCAACCGAATCGACGGGGAATCCGTGGCACGCCATCAAAAGCTGCAGAGGGAGGTGTGCGACCTCACGGCAGCGGAAGAGCAGCTGGACAAGCTCATCTCCAAATGCAACCTCCAGTTACGACTGCTCACTGAGGAACCTCAGAACAAGAGATATCCTTTGGCACGGCAGGCGATGTCATGTTGGAATTTTGTTGTTTTTTTATGGGGGAAACGGGTGTGGGGGGCGGGGTCAAAGGTTTTTCACAGATAAACAGAGCAGTCTTGTTGTGTAACTTAGCACAATACTGTGGCGTAATCATGGTAAAGGTTGCCCTATTAAAGGAAACTGCAAAAAAAACAGGCTGCATTAAAAATGAGCTCACAACAGTAACAAAACAGGTACTACGTGGTACTACAAGGCACCACAAGGGGTTCCAAGTGTGCTGAGTCAACACCATATGGGTGACAAAGTACTGCACAGTGTAATTTTAATATTTGAGGATACACTTGCTTACTTACCCTGGACACTGCAGCATTACAGTCCAGTCTCCATTTTGTTGCAGAGCTTTGTTTTGCCCTCAGTCTCCTCTCAGATAAAAAAAAAAAGCTTCCTTACCACTCATACCTGGTCAGCCCGGCTATACTGTACATGACAAAAAATAAACACTATTATACACCACAGTCTTCACTTTAATGAAGCGGCCCATTTTCTTGCTACCCTCAGTTTCCCTCTAAAGAGAACCAACTGGGGTTCCAAGTGTGCCGAGAAGATGCCATATGGGTGACAATTCATAGCACAATGTTACTGTAAGATGAGGCTAAAAATGACTGACAGCATGCGTGCTAATGTTAGCTTAGCCTGCTTCTGCAGTGTTATACTCCAGTCTCCACTTGGCTGCAGAGCTACATTTTGTCCTCATGCTCCTTACGGATAAAAAAAAAAAAAAAAGTGTATCCTTACCATGGCCAAGAACACACAACCTCATCAAGGACAGCACACATCTACAACACTCATTCTTCACACTCCTACTGTCAGGCAGACGCTACAGGAGTTTGAAGTCCAGGACCACAAGGCTGGCAAACAGCTTTTACCCACAGGCCATCAGGCTTCTCAACGAAGCACTCACACACGCCACACGCAACACTCGCACACACTCATAACACTTTATTTATTTATTTATTGGTATTAATATCTCTTCTGTTGTTGTTGCTTAATTTATTGGTATATATGTTTCTTATGTTTTTATTCTTTCTTGTGTTTTTCTTTCCTTTTTTTTTGGGAGAATGAACAGAACAAGAATTTCATTGCATGGTATAACTACCTGTTTTACTGTGCATATGACAAAAATCTTGAATCTTGAACATGATGAGACTTTATCCAAGAGGAGACTGAGAGCAGCAAGAAATTGGACAGCTGCAGCAAAGTGGAGATTAATACTGTTGGGTCCAGCTCTACATTAAGGCACAGCAACAGGGTGCGCTAACATTAGCATTTGTGTTTATTTTTTTAATCCTTTCTACCAGACCAGGCTGACCAGGTACTAGAAATAGTACCTTGTAGGAGCCTGCTTTTGCTAATAGAAAAGTGTCCGTAGCAAGTAGGAACTATTAATCTATAGAGAGGGTGGTTGGTTAGTTAACAGGATTTGCAATACAACATGAGTCTATTTTCATTTCTTGCCCTTTGCCCTAGTCTACTTGCACAGAGGCTTTGTGGGGCAGTAACTCATGGTAGCTTTCGCTCTTTGTGTATCACTGCAATATCATCTTATCTTGCGTGTTGTGATTTTTCATTTTCTTTTAGCCTTGGTGGAGGCGTAATCACTGTTACAGCAATGGATCTATGACTGTTAAGCAATTACTCAGTGAGCATTGTGGCCCTTAATTGTTGGGTCCATCACGCTGGGCTACGTGCGCTGCCAAGACTTAAGGAAATCGTTCGATTCCCCAGACCAACTAGTCATGGTAATCAGAGCTCCACCAGAGACCCAGATGCAAGTGTCAGACCCCAGCGAGGTACACACTCTCACATGTTATTTGTGGTTTACCGTGGTTTATGGTTTCATTTTATTTGAACATGCATGCAAGTTACAATGGAATACATCACATAATTCAATTCACAGTTCCACATGTCCGAAAGGAGTAGGAAGGAGCAATCTTATTTAATCCTACCCCGGTCCACATCTTGTGCAATGCATTTCATTCACTTCCTGTATTCCATATGTGATTTTTTAATATATATAATAATAATAATAATAATAATGTAATGTAACAATATGATTATATAATTAAGATTTTTTTCACAATTAATAAAATAATCAGTGTAATAATAAATAGAGACAAGTAAAACAAAACAAGTTCAAGACTCTTCTGTCTTGCATTTAGCAAACATCAACTGCTTGTCTTGGTTTTTGAATTCGCTCATCTTGGTGCATTGTTGGAGTTCCTTACTCAGTCTGTTCCATAATTTAATTCCACATACTGAAGTGCTGTGGGTATTTTAGAGTTCTCGCATAAGTGTTTCAAGTTTAGTTTTCTCCAAGATCATATTTCTCCTCCCTTGTAGAGAAGTATTGTATGACATTTTTGGGTAGCAGGTTATTGTTAACTTTATGCATTATTTTAGCGGTTTGAAAATTTACTCGGGCCGCATGGTGGCCGTGTGGTTAGCATGTTGGCCACACAGTCAGGAGATCGGGAAGACCCGGGTTCGAATCTTTGTTTTGAGTTTGCATGTTCTCCCCGTGCGTGGGTTTTCTCCGGGTACTCCAGTTTCCTCCCACATTCCAAAAACATGCATCTTAGGTTAATTGGCGACTCCAAATTGTATGAATGTAAACGTGAATGATTGTTTGTCTACTGTATATGTGCCCTGCGATTGGCTGGTGACCAGTCCAGGGTGTGCCCCCCCCGCCTCTCGCCCAAAGTCAGCTGGGATAGGCTCCAGCATCCACCCGCGACCCTAATTAGGATAAGCGGCATAGAAAATGGATGGGAAATTTACTAAATCAGCGAATTTTAATATTTGTGATTTTAAAAATAAGGGATTTGTATGTTCTCTATACTTTTTATTATGAATTACATTTTTTATTATGAATTATCCTCCGGATCTTTTTTGCAGTACATTTAGAGAGTGAAGATTGCTTTTATAGTTATTACCCCATATATCCACACAATAAGTTAGATATGTAAAAAGTGTGGAGTGATTTTTGATCAAGAACAAATTTTGCTTTATTCAATATTGAAGTATTTCTCGCCACCTTATGTTGTATATTTTTGATGTGAGATTTCCAGCTCATTTTTTCATCTATTATGATCCCCAGAAATTTATTTTATTTTCGTTCACCCTTTCAATGTCCACTCTGTCTATTTGTATTTGGTCGTACGTGTACTTTCTGCTATTACCAAATAGCATTATTTTAGTTTTACTTAAGTTCAAGAATAATCTGTTTCGTCACTTTAGGGATGTTATTGATAGACAAATTCAACAGTATTGGTCCCAATATTGACCCCTGGTGTACGCCACATGTAATATTTAAACTTGCAGATGTGTATTCTCCTATCTTAACAAATTGCTTTCTGTTTGTTAGGTAGCTTTTAACCCAATTCAAAACAAATCCTCTGATTCCGTACCTTGCTAATTTTGTTTTTAGGCTGTCGTGATTAATTGTATCGAAGGCTTTTATAAGCTCCATAAAATACTGCGGCTGCACATTCTCTGTGGTCTATAGCTTGAGTAATTTCCTCTGTGATTTCAATCAGTGCCATTGAGGTTGAAATGTTAGTTCTGTATCCGTATTGACTACCTGCTAGTCATTCATTCTCTTTAATAAATTTCTCAATAATTTTAGGAAAATTGGGGTAATAAGGTCGGTAAATTGATGTTTGTCTCCATTTTTAAAGATTGGAACGACTTTAGCTATTTTCATTTTTTTAGGAAACTTTCCAGTCTGAAATGATAAGTTACTGAACGGTTTTACGATGTCATTGATAACCCTTTTTACCAGCTGATGTTTTTGCTTTACAACAATTGACAATGTCAGGGATTTCCTTTTTAGTTAGATCAGTCAGAAACATGGCATTAGGATTCCTATCTATAGTTTCATTCCTTTCCTCTATTGTCCAGAATTTTGGAATTTCTTCTTCAGGTTTTGGTCCAATATTTACAAAATAATTGTTGAACGTTTCAACTACCTCATTCATATCATCCTTATTAGTGTTTCAAACCATTAAATAGTGAGGGTAGTCTGCTTTCTTAGTGCTGTTCCTTATAATACTATTTAAAATGTCCCAAGTTGCTGTTATTTTTATTCTTATCTTTTATTATTTAAAAGACATCAACCAAATGTCACATTCTTTGTTCAGGGCTACCAGGTGTCGCTAAAGAGCATGCGAGGTCCCATTGATGTCTTCCTCTGCCCGGACGACAGCTCCGGCGTCTGCAGCCCCGTGACAGGAAGTAGTCCAGCAAAAACCGACTCCTACCCGGTGCCGCACCAGAAGGATACACAACCCAGCGACACAGCATCACCTGGCAAAGACAGAAGCGCCGCAGCAGCCTTGGAGGTGGCTTTGTCCTCACCTGTGTCCACGTCATCCACAGTGACAGCAGCCTCTCAGCCGGACGCCTCGACACTGACATTAGCTGCTGACACAGGTACAAAGAATAAAATAAATAAAATAAACAGTTGTATTTAAACAATTGTTTAAACATTGTGGCGAAATGTAATGTACAGTTACGGTTAAATAGATCTCTGTTGCACTTGAAATCCAACCATCTGTCGTAAGTGAAATAGCGGACATGTGATAGCTCGTTGATGACATCACTTTTAGCTTTTTCATAAAGTGCTGGTATAACTTTCTGGCTAAAGTGAGGACGTGATGGTATTTCGTAGGGAGGTTCAAGAACTTTAATCATAAAAAAAATCAAAAATGATTAGACCACCCTTGTTTCTTCAGTTTATTGATCCATTGTAATGCCAGGTACAACTAAAGGTACATTTGTTTGGACAGATACACTGCTCAAAAAAATAAAGGGAACACTAAAATAACACATCTTAGAGCTGAATTAATGAAATATTCTTATTAAATACTTGTCTTTACGTAGTTGAATGTGCTGGCAACAAAATCACACAAAAATTATCAAAGGAAATCCAATTTATTAACCCATGGTGGTCTGGGTTTGGAGTCGCGCTCAAAATTGAAGTGGAAAAACACACCACCTGTTGTCTATTCCATTTGCTCAACAGATTGTGAAAATGAATGTCAATCTGTGTTGCTTCCTAAGTGGACAGTTTGAATAACGGGGCAGCACTTTTGACTGAGTGTGAATTGGGTGTTCCCCCTTTTTTTTGAGCATTGTATAATGATGATAACAAATATAGCTCATAAGAGTTGAATTTAAGAGCTGATATCTAGCTGGTTTTCTTGATAATAACCAAAATCACTTAAGTTCTTACATGAATAGCTATAGCATTGTACTGCCAGAAAATGTAACTCTTATGAGCTATTTTTGTTATCATTGTTATATTTGTCCAAACAAAGGTACCTTTAGTTGTATCAGGCATTAGAATGAACAAGAAACAAGTGTGGTCTAATCATTTTTTCCATGACTGTACTTATACAGTACTGTACTTATCCAATACCAAGTGTTACTGCTTTGGCCTGGTCAGAGTTGCTTGCTAGAGGTTGTTTATATGCTGAAGTTATTGGTGTTTTCTTTCTTGTAGATCTAACATTCACTGCCGGATGATGCCGCTTTAAGTGCGCTAACATGTTAGACGTGTTTCCTGCAGCATACCTGTAGTGAGATGGGAGGGTCTTCCAGCTCAGGCTTCTCGCTTGCATTTGCCATGATGCCATTTGTCACACCTGCAAGCTACTAGCATTCCTCCCCCTCAGTCAGTAGTGTCTAACACTCAGAGGCGTCTGTGCGAAAAGTTGCCCAGGACTTTAGTTCCACATGAAGCGCTTAGATCACTCTAGTAATAAATTTAATGAGAAAAAATATCACCGAAACGGTACGCAGGTGGACCGAACCAAACATGCAAAACCAAAACGGTTCAATACATCCATGTGAACTGTTACACCCCTACCTTGCCTCCATCGCCAAAGTAGTAGCTTATATGGCGTCCAGTTGGGTTTCTGTAATGCATGAGTTTGAATTTGTGTCTGTATTTATGATATTGTTCTTCTTGTGGCAGAATCCCTTATGGGGGGTGATCCGTTCTCAGGCCTAGGGGATATGGCCGACTTCGACTTCTCCCCTCTCTCCTCCTCCACGGACTTCCTCAATGGTGAGGGCCTCACCCTCCCATTGGACAGCTTCATCAACTTGTCTCCGCCTCACAGTCACGACTACCACTTTGGCCTGGAAGATGACACGGGCATCAGTGAACTGTTCAACTGCGACTTCGGTGACCTGTCGCAAGTTTTGGGGGAAAGCTAAGACGGAGAAAGTAAGGAGATCCAAGTTGGAATTGTGGCATTGTACACTGACTTTTTAGCGTAAGATCTTCCTTTTTGTGGGTCGCTAGAGTCGCTAGACGTGTACAGTGGACCCTTGGAAGTTTGAACATAATCACAGCCATTGAATTTCCCTTTAAAAACTGAGCACAGCTGACATTTCAAAGGGATAGTTTGGATTTTTTTTTTTTTACATGCAGTTGTATGACATCCCCATCAGCATAATAGTCCAATAAGAGCGACTTACCCCCCCCCCCCCCCCCCCCCCCCCCCCCCCCCCCACACACACACACACACACACACACACACACACACACACACACACACACCTGGTCTCCTAAGTGCAGTTCTGGTCAGATTTCCATGATAAAGAACGTAGTTCCACTTAGTTGCTGGGGACAATAAAGTAAAGAGTTTGGCTTCTAAAAACAATATGCGTTCAAAAGATTAAAACATTTGCATCACAAAAATGCCTTCTTAAAGAAATCAGACCTCACAAAACGCTTGGCGTCATATATATCTATCTCCCGCCGTATTCCTGCGCACTGTCGCCTGTGCGTTCATGTGTATGTGACGAAGATGCTCGCATCTTCTTCCGCGACGGAGCACCGCGGCCATCTTGTTTATGTAAGTGTTCCACATACATAGTGCTGTCCTTCCCATTTGAAGGGACTGTTTGCAACTGTTATGCGACTGTGGGCGCTAACTTTCGAACGTACTTCAAACATATCCCGTCCTCTTCCTGCTCAGAGCACATTTAGCCACTAGCAAGTTTAGCCACTAACATTCGCTACCATTGAATGTATAGCCTATCATAACAACACAATGACTCCAAATTATTGGTCACTTCTCTTCTCTGCTTTGGCTTCTCTGAGTGAGTGAGTGAGTGAGTGAGTGAGTGTGTGTGTGTGTGTGTGTGTGTGTTAGTTTGCATGTGTGTGCGCGCGCGTGCGCCCACGTGCGACCAACATGTACAGGTCTACGAGACAGCCGCGAGTGACAGCAATGAACGCTCGTCATATTGTTTGGTCCGAATTGAAGTGCCCCGCCATTTTTATGCAGTTTTATTTGTAATTTTGAAAAATACCTGCAATCTGTTTTTCAACCCACTACACTGTTTTCCAAATTATTATGCAAAAGGAAAACTACTTAAAAATAATGTTCCACATTATTAAGCATGCCACAGATTTCAAGCAGTATGAGAAAGAAAACTTGTTAAAATAATTATTATTTTCAGCTACGTGGAAATGTGGTCATCCACGTTTCTATGAGTATGCTTGCAGTCATAACATACAGTATATATGTTAGCTGTATGTGAGTTTCAAAAAAAAAAACTGCCTTAAACTTTGAACCCTGTGGCTGATTTATGGCTAAATTCTAATCTCCTGACATCTCCTTTACTTCACAACTACTACTAATTGTTTAAATACTGTGCCGCTCATGAGTCGGTGAGGAAACGGTTTTCTTTGGCAGGAGCCAATCATGAGCTACCAGTGCACTCACAACAAGCTTGTTGTGCAATGGAAATCGCAGGAGGTCATCATACAGTGTTCCCTCATTTATCGCAGGGGATAGGTTCCCAAAATAGCCCGCAATAAGTGAAATCCGCTAAGTAGTATACACTTTTCTCACACAGGCAATACAATTTTCTCACATTTCTCCCTTGTTTAAACACTCAAAGTTCAAACCTTCATTTGAATTTAAATGATCAACCCACGAGGTTGGACACAAGGAATTGTTAAAAATTCCACTCCTCTGACTGTGCCTCACAGTCATGCCGGCGTTCCGCTGTACTGCAGCGTTTTTGTATCCTAGTTCAAACATATTGCTCCTGTTGTCGTATTTTCCCCTCCTCCTCGTACGGAAGATTGATTTATTCCGTAATGGCGTCCTACAGCCGCAATTTCTACCTTCTTTCAGCATGTCCAGAAGTCCAACTTTTTGTGTGATGGTTAGCATCCTCCTCTGCCTTTGTGCGACAGCAGGTTCCTTTGACGGTGCAAAACGTTTCGTCGACAGTGTGGGTGTGGTCGGGGATAAAACTTCAGAGTCACATTGCTATCAGTTGAACATTTACATAAATTTGGCGAGCCGAACGCATTCTGTACTGCACAGGAAGGCACAGAGGAGACTGATTGGCTAGGGGGCTGTAGACTATTGTCAATCAGGACACAGGACGCAATGCGTCGGTTCTTCCTTAGCCAATCAGGACGCGAAACAGCGAGTCCACGAAAGGTGAACCACGATGTTGCGAGGGAACACTGTAACAACATAAAAGTCTGACTCACGATGTCATCTTAACTAACACTAAATTCATCACACAGCAATTAACACTCAAAAGGTGTACCTGACAAATATACAAACATACCAATATGAGTTTTAATTGAAAAAAAACAACTCTAGTTTTCCCATAATCCATTGCGTCTGAGCAACGCATTCATTGGGTCACTGCAATGATGTCAGCCTCCCTTCTGGGCTCTGGGCAGAGGCAGCATTGCAACGCCATCCACCATTTTCTATGCTGTTTGCCCTCCAATGAAATGGT